>NC_091283.1:802324263-802979541 GCF_032444005.1 Ranitomeya imitator
TTCTCACAATGGACGCCTGCTGTACGACAATACGTTTCTGAGTTTCTGTGGCAGAATTGCGCGGGTAGTCCAGAACTAGATCTTTTAGACTGTTGAAATTAATAGATTGAGAGTTACCAACATTTAGTGTTATCCCCTTAACTTTTAAGACAGTTTTACCGGTGTTGAGTTTGTATCCGTACGTTTTGGGGCCCGCGGATACAAATTCTGTGATGTGTGTACCATTGGGTATTTCACTGGTCAGCTCCTGTTGTGAATTCTGTTATCGAACTCCCTCCTGTGGTCATGAATGGTACTTCGGCGAGTTCTGTCCATGGACTCCCTCTGGTGGCTGTGAGTGGAGCTGCTGCTTCTGAGGTTCCTTCCACAGGTGACGTAGTTTATTCTGTGGTTGGCTGCTCTATTTAACTCCACTCAGATCGTTACTCCATGCCAGCTGTCAATGTTCTTGTACTGGTTCAGTTCGCTCTTGGATCTTTCTGGTGACCTGTCTACTCCAGCAGAAGCTAAGTCCCTGCTAGTTAACTATTTGATCATTGTTTCCTTGTCCAGCTGGTTATCATGATTTTGCCTTGCTAGCTGGAAGCTCTGGGATGCAGAGTGGCATCTCCGCACCGTTAGTCGGTGCGGAGGTCTTTTTGCACACTCTGCGTGGTCTTTTTGTAGTTTTTTGTGCTGACCGCAAAGATACCTTTCCTATCCTCAGTCTGTTTAGTAAGTCGGGCCTCCCTTTGCTGAAACCTGTTTCATTTCTGTGTTTGTGACTTTCATCTTAACTCACAGTCAATATATGTGGGGGGCTGCCTTTTCCTTTGGGGAATTTCTCTGAGGCAAGGTAGGCTTTGTTTTCTATCTTTGGGGCTAGTTGGCTCTTAGGCTGTGAAGAGGCGTCTAGGTCGAGTTGGGTACGCTCCACGGCTATTTCTAGTTGTGTGATAGGATTGGGGGTTGCAGTCAGCAGAGCTCCCACTTCCCAGAGCTTGTCCTGTGTGAGTTTAACCATCAGGTCGTTCCGGGTGCTCCTAACCACCAGGTCCATAACAGTACAGCTGGCCCAAAGTATTAATGCATCTCAATAGAGGGATAAGAGAAGTTCTGAGACCATTTTTTTTTCTCTGCAGTGTGTTTTGTCTTTCTTTTCCCCTTAACCTCTGGGTAGTTCAGGACACAGGTGTAGATATGGACATTCAAGGTCTGTCCTCTTGTGTGGATCAAGGGTACAAGGGTGTGCAAGGGTACAAAACATTCAAGATTTTGTGGTTCAGAATCCGATGTTAGAGCCTAGAATTCCAATTCCTGATTTTTTTTCTGGGGATAGATCTAAGTTCCTGAATTTCAAAAATAATTGTAAACTGTTTCTAGCTTTGAAACCCCGCTCCTCTGGTGACCCCGTTCAACAAGTAAAAATCATTATTTCTTTGTTGCGTGGTGACCCTCAAGACTGGGCATTTTCCCTTGCGCCAGGAGATCCTGCATTGCGTGATGTAGATGCATTTTTTCTGGCGCTTGGATTGCTTTATGATGAACGAAATTCAGTGGATCAGGCAGATAAAATCTTGCTGGCTTTGTGTCAGGGTCAGGATGAAGCGGAGGTGTACTGTCAGAAGTTTAGAAAGTGGTCGTTTTGGGGTTGCCATGGCTACAGGTCCATAATCCAGTATTGGATTGGAAATCTATGTCTGTGTCCGGCTGGGGTTGTCAGGGGGTACATGGTGATGTTCCATTGCTGTCAATTTTGCCTTCCACTCCTTCTGAAGTCCCTGAGTTTTTGTCAGATTACCGGGATGTATTTGAAGAGCCCAAATCCGGTGCCTTACCTCCTCATAGGGATTGCGATTGTGCTATTGATTTGATTCCTGGTAGTAAGTTTCCTAAGGGCCGACTGTTTAATTTATCTGTGCCAGAGCACGCCGCTATGCGGAGTTATATAAAGGAATCCTTGGAGAAGGGTCATATTCGCCCGTCGTCATCACCGTTGGGAGCAGGGTTCTTTTTTGTGGCCAAGAAGGATAGCTCTTTGAGACCTTGTATTGATTACCGCCTTCTTAATAAGATCACAGTCAAATTTAAGTACCCTTTGCCGCTGCTGTCTGATTTGTTTGTTCGGATTAAGGGGGCTAGTTGGTTCACCAAGATAGATCTTCAAGGTGCGTATAATCTTGTGCGAATTAAACAGGGCGATGAATGGAAAACAGCATTCAATACGCCCGAGGGCCATTTTGAGTACCTGGTTATGCCATTCGGGCTTTCTAATGCTCCATCTGTGTTTCAGTCCTTTATGCATGACATCTTCCGAAAGTACCTGGATAGATTCATGATTGTATATTTGGATGATATTTTGGTCTTTTCGGATGATTGGGAGTCTCATGTGAAGCAGGTCAGAATGGTGTTCCAGGTCCTTCGTGCAAATTCCTTGTTTGTGAAGGGGTCGAAATGTCTCTTTGGGGTTCAGAAGGTTTCATTTTTGGGTTTCATTTTTTCCCCTTCTACTATCGAGATGGACCCTGTTAACGTTCAGGCCATTTATGATTGGACTCAGCCGACATCTGTGAAGAGCCTGCAGAAGTTCCTGGGCTTTGCTAATTTTTACCGTCGCTTCATCGCTAATTTTTCTAGTGTTGCTAAACCGTTGACTGATTTGACCAAGAAAGGTGTTGATGTGGTCAATTGGTCCTCTGCGGCTGTAGAGGCTTTTCAGGAGTTGAAGCGTCATTTTTCTTCTGCCCCTATGTTGTGCCAGCCAGATGTTTCGCTCCCGTTTCAGGTCGAGGTTGATGCTTCTGAGATTGGAGCAGGGGCTGTTTTGTCGCAAAGAAGTTCTGATGGCTCGGTGATAAAACCATGTGCCTTCTTTTCAAGAAAATTCTCGCCTGCGGAGCGCAATTATAATGTTGGCAATCGAGAGTTGTTGGCCATGAAGTGGGCATTCGAGGAGTGGCGACATTGGCTTGAAGGAGCCAAGCATCGCGTGGTGGTCTTGACGGATCACAAGAATTTGACTTATCTCGAGTCTGCCAAACGGTTGAATCCTAGACAGGCTCGATGGTCGCTGTTTTTCTCCCGTTTTGATTTTGTGGTTTCATACCTTCTGGGCTCTAAGAATGTGAAGGCTGATGCCCTGTCAAGGAGTTTTGTGCCTGACTCTCCGGGTGTTCCTGAGCCGGCGGGTATTCTCAAAGAAGGGGTAATTTTGTCTGCCATCTCCCCTGATTTGCGGCACGTGCTGCAGAAGTTTCAGGCTGATAGACCTGACCGTTGTCCAGCGGAGAAACTCTTTGTCCCTGATAGATGGACTAGTAGAGTTATCTCTGAGGTTCATTGTTCGGTGTTGGCGGGTCATCCTGGAATCTTTGGTACCAGAGATTTGGTGGCTAGATCCTTTTGGTTGCCTTCTTTGTCACGGGATGTGCGTTCTTTTGTGCAGTCCTGTGGGACTTGTGCTCGGGCTAAGCCCTGCTGTTCTCGTGCCAGTGGGTTGCTTTTGCCCTTGCCGGTCCCAAAGAGGCCCTGGACGCATATTTCCATGGATTTTATTTCAGATCTCCCTGTCTCTCAAAGGATGTCGGTCATTTGGGTGGTTTGTGATCGCTTCTCTAAGATGGTCCATTTGGTACCTTTGTCTAAATTGCCTTCCTCCTCTGATTTGGTGCCATTGTTTTTCCAGCATGTGGTTCATTTGCATGGCATTCCGGAGAACATCGTCTCGGACAGAGGTTCCCAGTTTGTTTCAAGGTTTTGGCGGTCCTTTTGTGCTAAGATGGGCATTGATTTATCTTTTTCTTCGGCTTTCCATCCTCAGACAAATGGCCAAAACGAACGAAATAATCAGACTTTGGAGACATATCTGAGATGCTTTGTTTCTGCTGATCAGGATGATTGGGTGTCCTTCTTGCCTTTGGCTGAGTTCGCCCTTAATAATCGGGCCAGCTCGGCTACTTTGGTTTCGCCTTTCTTCTGTAATTCTGGTTTCCATCCTCGTTTCTCTTCAGGGCAGGTTGAGCCTTCGGACTGTCCTGGTGTGGATACGGTGGTGGACAGGTTGCAGCAGATTTGGACTCATGTGGTGGACAATTTGACATTGTCCCAGGAGAAGGCTCAACGTTTCGCTAACCGCCGGCGTTGTGTTGGTCCCCGACTTCGTGTTGGGGATTTGGTTTGGTTGTCATCTCGTTATATTCCTATGAAGGTTTCCTCTCCTAAGTTTAAGCCTCGTTTCATTGGTCCGTATAAGATTTCTGAGGTTCTCAATCCTGTGTCATTTCGTTTGGCCCTTCCAGCTTCTTTTGCCATCCATAATGTGTTCCATAGGTCGTTATTGCGGAGATATGTGGCACCTATGGTTCCCTCCGTTGATCCTCCTGCCCCGGTGTTGGTCGAGGGGGAGTTGGAGTATGTGGTGGAGAAGATTTTGGATTCTCGTATTTCGAGACGGAAACTCCAGTACCTGGTCAAGTGGAAGGGTTATGGTCAGGAAGATAATTCCTGGGTTTTTGCCTCTGATGTTCATGCTGCTGATCTAGTTCGTGCCTTTCATTTGGCTCGTCCTGATCGGCCTGGGGGCTCTGGTGAGGGTTCGGTGACCCCTCCTCAAGGGGGGGTACTGTTGTGAATTCTGATATCGAACTCCCTCCTGTGGTCATGAATGGTACTTCGGCGAGTTCTGTCCATGGACTTCCTCTGGTGGCTGTGAGTGGAGCTGCTGCTTCTGAGGTTCCTTCCACAGGTGACGTAGTTTATTCTGTGGTTGGCTGCTCTATTTAACTCCACTCAGATCGTTACTCCATGCCAGCTGTCAATGTTCTTGTACTGGTTCAGTTCGCTCTTGGATCTTTCTGGTGACCTGTCTACTCCAGCAGAAGCTAAGTCCCTGCTAGTTAACTATTTGTTCATTGTTTCCTTGTCCAGCTGGTTATCATGATTTTGCCTTGCTAGCTGGAAGCTCTGGGATGCAGAGTGGCACCTCCGTACCGTGAGTCGGTGCGGAGGTCTTTTTGCACACTCTGCGTGTCTTTTTGTAGTTTTTTGTGCTGACCGCAAAGATACCTTTCCTATCCTCAGTCTGTTTAGTAAGTCGGGCCTCCCTTTGCTGAAACCTGTTTCATTTCTGTGTTTGTGACTTTCATCTTAACTCACAGTCAATATATGTGGGGGGCTGCCTTTTCCTTTGGGGAATTTCTCTGAGGCAAGGTAGGCTTTGTTTTCTATCTTTGGGGCTAGTTGGCTCTTAGGCTGTGAAGAGGCGTCTAGGTCGAGTTGGGTACGCTCCACGGCTATTTCTAGTTGTGTGATAGGATTGGGGGTTGCGGTCAGCAGAGCTCCCACTTCCCAGAGCTTGTCCTGTGTGAGTTTAACCATCAGGTCGTTCCGGGTGCTCCTAACCACCAGGTCCATAACAAGCTCCCCCAGATAATCACCTAAAGGCGGCTGCCACTCACCATCTCTCTGTACAAAAATAACTGAATCTGTGTCGTGATAAAGGCACCTCTCCTGCAGCCGGTCCAGAAGCGAATAGAGCTCTAACCGAGCATACGCTGTTGTAACACATGCTATAAAAATGTTTGTGTTTTTGTTGAGTGTGTGGTGGCCTTTTGCATATTTCCAGTTAATGGTTGCGGTGTCATCATCAAGGAAATGTAACATCGAAATGTCATAATAAGGCAGGAACAAATACTTAAAAAGCTCATCTGGATCCCTAACAATGCTGGTACATGATAGATTAGATCTCTGCGCAAACTTTCCCCATAAAGAATTTAAGAAAAGCTTGGAGATCTGCCTCTTAGCAGGATTGACAGCTATATTTTCAGGCCATAATTGGACACCTTCTTTTTCAAGAAAAGAGTCAATGTACTGCCTTTTCTTGGCGTCATCAGTGCACCAGCTAGGATAACCAGAGGCTTCCTGCTTATCCCTAAGATGTAATTTAATATAGGGAGCAAACAGAACATCAGTGGTTTTAGGAAAATGCCATATTTCATAGATGTGTGCGATGTGATACCCTTTTTCTATCGCCATCTCGAGCTCTATAGTGCACCAGGTGCCTGTCAGGGCACGTTCTTCATCACTATGAGCACAAATATCTGCCTGGGAGTTTACAGCGCATGTGTAGCAAAGGGGAACATTAATTTTTTGTTGAGTTTTACCGGTAGAACTGGAAAAAATAAATCTCTCGGCGGGTAGACCTTGACTTTAGCAATGCCAAAGTATTTTTTAATTAATCCAAAATTGTCATAGATGATGTCTGGATGGCCTACAGGGTATGTTTTAGTTTTACTATAATACAAACACTGGCGCTCACCCAAAGAAACTACCTAGTGATATTACAGCTGCTGGCATCAGTCAGGGTAGTGCCCCCTGTATAACAATATAGATCAAATACAAACAGATGCCGCGCTTGTAAATATAGAAAACAATATCGCTTTTGTGTTATAGCACCAGATAAACGACTAAAAACAATGAACAAAAGACAGAAAGCAAACAAACAAATGTGCAATATGTGCCTTGTGCTATTTAATAAAGTTATACTTTTTGCTCTGTCAAATGTACATGTATATATCTCCCCGTGGATTCACGTCAGTGAAAACTCCCTAACCCAAAAACAGATACTCCCCCCACCACTATAGTACCGCACCAGCAGCACAGTCTATCCTGCAAAGTGCCAATATCTCTAGCTTACCAATGGTATAACTGACACAGCTAAGTGCGGGTCCGCGCTGCGTGAGGGTGGATGTACCTCTATCCGGTGTCCGGTGTAAGCCGCCAAGGGTTCCGGCGTGGTGCGCGTCAGATGACGCTATGCAGCGTACCTCAGGGATGCCCCGGCCGGTAGCATTCCCCGGATACCGCAAACAAAAACAGCAATGGCCGATAGGCTCCTCCTACCTAGTGACGTCACCTGCAGTAAGGAGCGCTGGATTGCTCAAAAAAGAGGGGAGAGGGTTAAACCAACGCGTTTCAAAGAGCAGCGCTCTTCTTCCTCAGGGTTACCGCTCCCCCAGCTCACCCTATCTTATATATTGTCTGGCCATTACTGCGCACCGCCCCCTTCTTAACCCCAGGTTTACCGGCTCTCATAGAAACAGCCCCACCAATGTTATGTGCCCACAGCATGCGACGCCTGTATTAAAATGGGCTACAAATAACTACCTTTATATGCTACATGACCCGAATTGCCTAAATATATATATATCTTAAATTTTTTTTTTTTTTTTAAACTTTATTAACAAACACAAAATATCTAAAAAAAACAGCATTAAAGCGTATTTAGAATTATTGCAGTGACACTGACATACATAAAACCAATTAAAAAACTCTCAGTGTTACCTGAGTAATAAATATACTACAATAAATACACTACATTAAAAATAACATATATTAAAATATCCCACACAATATATGTATAAAAAATCCCATCTAAGGAGGAACCTTCTCTTAAAGTCTATATTATTAGCCATTGTATGAGGCTACCAGTAATATCTACTGGCGCCTCCCCGATACCCTATTTTCCAGTATTCCATCTGGTTAACAGTTCACTAAAAGGCAAATATTTCCACCTCATGGTTCAAGCCCCTTGGGGCCAAGCTGTCCAAGGTGAATATCCATTGTGTTTCCACCCTGGACATGCTCCTAATGTAGTCACCACCCCTAGGGTTCTGATGGACACGTTGAATGCCAGCAAAGGATATTCCCTTAGTGGATTTATTATGTTTAATTAAAAAATGCCGTGATAGGGGATGTCCAACGTGACCTTTCTGAATATTCTTCATGTGCTCTTTCAGTCGGGTCATGAGACTCCTTTTGGTGCGCCCTACATACAATTTATCACATGGGCATCGGATCACATAGATGACCCCTTTAGAGAAACAAGAGATCCTATCCCTAATCATAAATTCCTTTTTTCCAGTGGCATCTTTAAATGAAGTCTGCAATACTTTCTTGAAGTTAGTGTTGATACAACTAAAACAGCTTCCACAAGGTGCAAAACCCGCATTCGATGGTACAGAGGTCTTGGATTTCTTGTTCCCATCAGTAATTGCTAGTTTAGTAGTTGGAGCTATGATATGGCCTAAAGATTGGGCTTTTTTATAGATGAATCTTGGGGCACTGGGCAAATATTCTCCCACTATTTTATCCCCTTGTAATACTGCCCAATGTTTGGCTATTATTCTCCTAAACTGTTTGTGGCCTGTATGGAACTGAGATATGAGTGGAAGTTTATTGATTTGTTCCCTAATATTATTTTCATGAGTGTTAATTATTTTTCCGGGATGTATTAGCTCATCTCTTGGTATATGCTCCATATCACGTCTTGCTTGATCCACTAAATGTTTCGGGTAGCCTTTATCCAGAAACTGTTGTGACAAAAATTCTGCCTCCACATGGTAATCCTCCTCCTTAGTGCAGTTGCGCCTAATCCGTGTGAATTGGCTCCTAGGGATATTAGTGAGCCACACGGGAAGATGACAACTCGTAATGTGGATAAAACTATTGGCATCTACTTCTTTACGATGGCACCTTGTGCACAATTGATTGTCATCTATATAGATGTTAAGGTCCAAGAAGTTTACATTCGTGGTGCTTGTAGTTGGGGTGAACTCAAGACCATATTCGTTTCTGTTCAAACCAGATATAAATACTTCAAGGTCATATTGTGATCCTTCCCAGATGAATAAAACATCATCGATAAACCGACGCCAGATTACCAACTTGTCATGGAGTTTTCCAGTTACAAAAATTTTAGACTTCTCCCACTTGGCCACATACAAGTTTGCATAACTAGGGGCAAACCGTGTCCCCATAGCGGTGCCCCACTTTTGCAAAAAGAACTGTTCTTCGTATAAAAAATAATTGTGCTTAAGAATGAATTGTATGCACTCTTGAATGAACTCCACCTGAGTGGAAGAGTACAGACCCAACAGTTGAAGATAGTGGCCTGCTGTTTGGCAGCCCCTATCTTGATCAATTAGTGTGTACAAGGACTTAATGTCCAATGTACCTAAAATAAAGCTGGGTTTCCATGTAACCGTTTCCAAAATTTGTAGCACGTGGCCTGTATCTTTAAGATATGCCGGTATCAAGGACATACACTTCTGTAAATGGACGTCCACATACCTAGACAGATTTGCTGTCAGGCTATTAATGCCAGAAATAATGGGCCTTCCAGGTGGACACTTTTGATCTTTGTGGAGTTTTGGGATATGATAAAATAATGCTACGCTTGGGGTGCGGTTCATTACAAACTCGAACTCCTTTTTGTTTAGAATGCCCATCGATTTCCCCTTAGCACAAAGGATGTTCAGTTTCTTTACAAAAAGTGATGTAGGGTCATTTTTTAATTTTTGATACGTAATTGTATCGCTAAGGATTCTCCTTGACTCTTCCCGGTACATAGACCGTGTTAGTACCACTATCCCTCCCCCCTTGTCTGCTGGACGGACTATAATATCGTTATTTTCCTGCAGTTCCTTTATTGCTATTCTTTCCTGCATGGATAGATTATGGGGCATAAATTTTGGTCTGTGGCTACTCATTCTTCTAATGTCTGCTGTGACCAATGAGTCAAAGGTGCGAAACGCATTCGAATATTCCTGTGCAGGAGTAAATTTAGAAGGGTTAGATAGCGCAGTATGAATATATACGTTTGTTATTTGGTGCGCACTTGAAGTAGATGTTGTCTCCTTCTTTAAGAAGTACTTTTTTAGAGCCAAGTTACGTAAAAATTTCTTCATACAAATGTACAATTTAAACGGATTGGTTGCCGATGTAGGAGCAAATTTTAACCCCTTTTGCAGTAACGATACTTCACTAGTTGATAACACATGCTCACTTAAATTGAATGTTTTTTGGGTATTACTGTTCCCATGATTATTTTTTGTTATTTTAACTTTGGAGTGTTTCCCACCCCTTTTACCTCTTTTTGTTTTGTGGAACGGGCCTGAAAAAAATCCCGATTGATGGAGGGGCGGAATAGGGGAGGTTTAGATCCCCTTAGGCCCCTCCCAGATGGCTTATTGGAAGATATACCCGCCATTGCTCTACTTCTTACATTGGTTCCAGGTGGACGAGGGGAGCTTATATCAGAATTTTTCTCTTTACCCCAGTCCTTCCTGCCAGGGGGACCCTTACTCATCCCAATGATCGTTTTACTCCCACTTTGCTTACTCGCCCTACGATCTACTGGGCTATAGGGTTCAATGTCCTCAATATCCCCATGAGTCCCTTCCTCAAAGGCAAGCGGTAAAAATCTATTTGATGTACTCAACGGAAACCTAGACCCCCCACTAGGTCCCGCTTGAGGACTAGACACCTCAGGTGATGGGGTGGTTGGGTGCAAAGTAATATCCACCAGATCATTATACTTGGTAGTGAATGGGGAGTTTAGCTCTAAGGCCAGATTCTCCCGCCGAGCAGACACAGGGGTATACTGTGTTGAGTTCGAATTATCATGGACGGAAAATTCCACAGAAATATCACTGCCCTTATGTGTTGGTGTACCCTCGCATTCATCCAGTACCACTAACCCACTGTATTCATATAGTGAGTTCCTGGGGGACATATTGGTGGTATCCAAGCAATTTGAACTCTTCATGTACAGCTCGTCAGGTATACAGTCTATTTGAAATTTCTTTATCTTTCTTGCAATTATATCTTTCTCTTTCTCTTTAAGTCTGTACAAAATGCTGTCCACCAACTCCCCAAATTCATTAGTATTAGTGCATGTTCTCAACTGCTCAAATATTCCAACAATAGACTCACTCGTTTTCTTCA
The DNA here is from genome assembly GCF_032444005.1 of Ranitomeya imitator. Taxonomy (NCBI): domain Eukaryota; kingdom Metazoa; phylum Chordata; class Amphibia; order Anura; family Dendrobatidae; genus Ranitomeya; species Ranitomeya imitator. Next base: position 802,335,028 of record NC_091283.1, read on the forward strand.
TATTAAGTGATCTTTTATCAATAATTGAACTGCCCTCAATGAAAAATCCCTAAACATGTAGTCCCATTCCTCCTGAATACTTGGGTCACCAAAATCACCAGCAAGTGACTTATAAATAGTCAAACCTTTAGGAGCCTTTTGTGCTTGAATATATTTTTCTAATGCTGCTATCTCCCACATGTCTCTCATTTCGATAACTAGCAACTTCTCCAGGGTCTTAAATAGTTCCCTAGCCCTATCCACTTTAACTGGTAACGGTCCATGTCCCCATAAGGCCTATAACTATAATTATAATAATCACAAGACACCTTTAATGGTTGGAATAAACGGCCGTGAGGTTTTATTTTGAGTTACAAAATCCAATTAATTAAATAAATAACCAATAAATAATATCCATAAGTTCATAAGTCCAAATGTCCATAAACTTCCAGAAACCAAATCCACCCAAAGTTGAGTGATTTTTACCCACAAATAAAACCAAACGACAGGTGAATGATAACATAAAGGGAGGGAGGGCGGGCTCTTCTTTTCTTCAAGCGCCGGCGAACTGAGTATCCAACGCCGGTGCTCAGGTATATATCATAACAAAATCTGCCCAGCAACTGATTGACAACCAATCATCCATCAAAAATTTAGGCGGGCAAAAAGCCAGTCAGAACCAGATCTGGCTGCTTTTACATACAGTAACAGTAAATACCCTGACCTCAACTTGACCCCTAATATTCATGGCATAAATGAATGTGCCAGGCCTATGTGGACATGGGACCCCCGCTATATTTCTGCTGTCTGAGCGGGGGGGCTTACATGTCCCCATAAGGCCTATAACTATAATTATAATAATCACAAGACACCTTTAATGGTTGGAATAAATGGCCGTGAGGTTTTATTTTGAGTTACAAAATCCAATTAATTAAATAAATAACCAATAAATAATATCCATAAGTTCATAAGTCCAAATGTCCATAAACTTCCAGAAACCAAATCCACCCAAAGTTGAGTGATTTTTACCCAAAAGGCCAAGGTTCAAAGAGCCGAGGCCCCCCCCAAACCACACAGCCATTTTTCGATTATATTGCCCATGTTAAGATTAAATATATCAAGTCCGATATCGGACAAATGAACCAAATCATTTCTGAACATCCCTGGTAAAAAGCCTTCTAAGTCTGTATGTCTAAAAGAAAACCCAGAAATAAGAGGTAAAAACTTCTTCATGGAGAAATTAACCCTCTTCCGGATCTTATCCAAAAATGAAAGTTGATTACAGTGCCAAGCACGCCTGGGAATGATTTCTGAAAAAACGACACCAGACAATGGAAAAATCTGTCTTAAATAAGTAAGATCTGACCGCATAATGGCCAGTAAATTCAAAGTGTTGATTCTTCCTAAGTCATTCCCAGCGAGATGCACTACAATTAAATCCGGATAAGGGAACCTCTCCAAACAACTCTTTACCTCGGACACCAAAGAAGGCCATTTCAGGCCGCGAATGCCGTGCCAAAAGACTTGAACTTTAGAAGAATGGAACGACAAATTTTCAGAATATGATCGAAGGCCGGCCCTCTTCTGAGCCCAGAAGACAAATGAATGCCCAACGATCCAAATAACTGCAGGGTATAAGAGAAATAAAAATTAATCGGGATATAAATCAGGACGAACATAAATTTTGAATCTTTTCGACTCCCATCTTCCCATTCTTTTAATTCTATCGTCAGATAGGCCAGCTCTTGAGGCTTCTGTAGCCGCACCTATTCTGAAAGAATGGGAAGTAATTTTGAGATGACTTTTACCCAAAAATGCCAAACACTTCTTCAAAATAAAATTGAATTGAAAAACCGTCACCGGGGAAGAATCTCTATGAATAAATAGGGAGCCATCAGCTGGAGGCCTAAACGTAATCCATTTAGACAGATTAGCCACAGGACAAATTTTAGATTCAGGGAACGAATTCAATCTTAGTTCAGATCCTCTCCCCAGCTGATCCGTTTTAGACTTCCTGATAAACAAGATAAGAAACGATTAAAAAATTCTGACGTCCGAAAGCATGAGCCCGGATGAAACAGCTTTCTTGGCTGATACAACCTCACTGACCCTCAGTGCCCCAAAAAAGGAGATAGAAAATATGGAATTAAACAAAAGCGCTTCCTCAAAATTCTTACAAACGTGCGCAAGGGCAGAACAAATGTCAATTAATAAAGAAATAGAAATAGGGCACCTTGAATCCGGAAAAAACCTTTCCCTTTTCAGGCCCTTCAAAAATTGCTTAACTAAGAAAAATTCCGTTAACGCAGTACCGCCATGTAATTTTAAAAAGAAAGAGACTCCCGCAAAGCTTTTGGCTATTGCGGAGTAAGATAAGCCCTGTTTGACCAGAGACTCAGCGAATTTCAAAGCCGAAGTCGGGTCAGGAACAGAGGCGTCAAAACCGAAAAGCACAGAAAAATCGACCCATTTCTTCCATGCAGCTGAGTAATCAGCCCATGATCTGTTTGATAAAGAATTCTGAATAAAATAAGGAATTATATCGGAATCAGGTCCTGAATTGAAAGGGGGCAATCGTACGCCTCTTTGTCTGCCATTGGGACCTGTAGATAAAAATCAAGCCACTGACGGTGCAATATAAGATCAGTTAAATGACTAACTTTACCACCTCCCGAGACTGCTTTTAACCAAATATTGCAGTTCAAACATTCCAAAACCAATTTTCTCAAAATTTTTGCTGCATTCGCATTTTTGGATGATAGGGTATTGATTGAAAAAATTACTGCCTGATTCATGGAATGTAGTAGAACCCTGGAATTTTGCAATTCACGGCCCCATAAGCAAATACATAGAAGGATTGACAAAAGTTCAGTAATAAAAGGGTTCTTGTTTAATTTTCTAGCAACCCAATTGACAGGCCAGTTCAGGGATACCCAGTGAGATTGAAACAAACAAGCTACTCCTAGAGTGGCGTCTGCAGAAAAAATGAGGGGAATAGAATCCGAAGAGACAAAAGGGGATTGGATTATTGATCTGCCATTAAAACCCGCTAAAAATGCTAGCCAGATTCTGGCGTCCTCTTTCACCTCGGAACACAATCTGATATGAGAATTGGGGGAAGAATGCCCTTTAGTAGCTTCGTAAAGCGACCTGGAAAAAACCCTGCCAATCGGAATGACCCTTAAGGAAAAGTTCAGTAGCCCCAGCAGGGACTGAAGCTCCTTAAGAGTGATTTTGTCTTTTGCTAGTAAGTTTTCCAGAGAACTACGAAGCTTGTCAATTTTTTCCTGGGGCAGGACGGTTTCCATTTTGACCGAATCGATCATGATGCCCAAAAATTCAATGCGACAAGAAGGGCCTACTGTTTTCTCGTGGGCAATTGGGACTCCAAAAAATGCGCACAATTCAAGAAACCTAGAAAGAGTATTTTCACAAGACATAGATTGGGATGGGCCAACAAAAAGGAAGTCATCTAAATAGTGTAGAATACCCACCTCACAACCGCTAGATTCCAAAACCCAATGCAAAAAGCGGGAAAAATTCTCAAAATAAAAACAGGACAGGGAAAAACCCATAGGAAGGCATTTGTCAAAAAAGAAGCAGTTATCAAAATGAAAACCCAATGAATTAAACCCCTCCGGATGAACTGGGAGAAGTCTGAAGGCAGATTTAATGTCTGATTTGGATATAAGGGCATTAGGGCCGAATTTTCTAAGCATATCCAGAGCGCCATCAAAGGAGGAGTAGGTGACAGAACACATTGTCTTGTCTACCTCATCATTCAGTGATTGGCCGACTGGATAAGATAAGTGGTGAATCATCCGGAAAGAACCCGGCTCCTTTTTGGGAACAATACCCAGGGGGGATAAGCGAAAATTTAAATATGGGGGGGACAAAAAAGGGCCGGCGACTCTGCCTAGCTCAATTTCAGAAAAAATTTTCTCCCTAGCGACATCAGGAAAGTCGGTAATGGACGGGAGATTTTTAACTAAAACACAACCAGAACCTTTGAATTGAGGAACACGAAAACCTAGAGAAAAACCGTCATATAGTAAACTACTGATCTCCCTGTCTGGGTATTTGCTTAGCCAGTGGACCATTTTTTCCAGCCTCACTGGCGATTGAGCCCTTTGAAATTGATTCCTTAGAGGATTGCTGGGCAGCCTGCTTTTTAAAGCATTTGGACATTGAGTGGGAATTCCCACAGAAAGAACATTCATGCCGAAAACGGCAACTATTGTTCCACTTACAGAAAGAATCATTGTAAGCAAAACAAACACCTTTTTTGCTGACAGAAACAGAAGGCTGCCTAGTAACAGCATTCCTCATAGGAAGCATGAGATTGATCCATAAACCAATGTCTTTGGAGCCCCATTTTACTTCGGGATGAACTGACAGCTTATGTCTAAATGCCTCATCATAACTGAGCCATGCGGAGCCACCAAAATTTTTATAAGCCTCCAAAATAATGTCGACGTGTTGGAAGAGACTACTACAAAGGTTAGGTGATTTCTCTCCCAACACGGCAGCATAGATGGCAAACGCCTGGACCCAGTTATTAAAGGACCTAATACTACGCTTAGGATCATCATGGTCAGATTTGTCATCTTTCTTCTCTGACTTAGGGGGGTGATCCCTACTTGGTAACAATGAAAACAGATCGACAAATTGATTATTCCAAATGAGCTCCTTAACTGAGGGGCTCAAATGGAATCCCAGTGGGGAAAGCTCACAAGTTAAAGCCTCCTTGAAAGGATTCAAAGGAGGCATACTAAGGGCAGGAGCTTCTGAGCGAAAAGGAGCAGGAGAAGCTGCTGCCCGAGATGAGTTATTAGCCTCGCTTAATGCTTCAGCTACTACGGATTTAATTAAGTCTCTTAACTGGCTCTGAGGGACAGACAAGGGGATATTACAAGTCTCACCCCTCGCAGGTCGGTCGTCCGGTCTTCTTCCTCCTTCACAGCCTGCGCTCCAGCCCGCAGAATGGGGCGAGCGCAGCTGCCTGGCAAGTCTTGGGTCACGATCCTCCTCTTCATCAGATGACAGGGGGGGCAGAGCAGACCTCGAGCCCCGTGCAGCAGCTGCAGGAGCCGACCGGGCGCCAGCGGAGAGGGGCACCGCAACGCTTTTACGGCCGGTGCCCTTTCTGGCTCTTCCGGCCACTCCCGATGACGTGGACGGCTCACCCAGCTGATGGTCGCCAAAATCTCGCGGAGGGCTGCGAGACTTATACGCGCAGCGGCGGCGTGACTTCCCGCTTGCTTCTGACAGACCGGGCCTGGACGCCGCAGGAGACGGAGCAGGGGAGGAAGCCGCCTTCTGTCTTCTGGTCCTCGCCGGAGGGCTCACAGCAGCCGGAGCTCCCATTTCTTGCCCCGCAGCTGGCACCACAGGTTCCGGAACAGGAGGAGGAGCGACGGCTTCAGAGGCTGCTAATGGAGGTTTCATAGCCAAGCAGCTCCTCAGCCAATCCTCCCCGTCCTCCCCGCCAGCTCTTGATAGGAGTTCCTGCAGGAGCTTCTCCATTGCTCGGTGAGGTCTCTTCTTTTCTTCAAGCGCCGGCGAACTGAGTATCCAACGCCGGTGCTCAGGTATATATCATAACAAAATCTGCCCAGCAACTGATTGACAACCAATCATCCATCAAAAATTTAGGCGGGCAAAAAGCCAGTCAGAACCAGATCTGGCTGCTTTTACATACAGTAACAGTAAATACCCTGACCTCAACTTGACCCCTAATATTCATGGCATAAATGAATGTGCCAGGCCTATGTGGACATGGGACCCCCGCTATATTTCTGCTGTCTGAGCGGGGGGGCTTACATTATGTGAGAAGCGTTCTTTAATAAAGGATATACGATGGTCCCTATCCTGCCACAATACGTTAATAGCCATTAGAAAGTATACTTAGTAAATCTAAAACCTTATGGGGGCTGCCCAAGTGTGTAGGCACTAAATAAAATATTACTATAATACAAACACTGGCGCTCACCCAAAGAAACTACCTAGTGATATTACAGCTGCTGGCATCAGTCAGGGTAGTGCCCCCCTGTATAACAATATAGATCAAATACAAACAGATAGATGCCGCGCTTGTAAATATAGAAAACAATATCGCTTTTGTGTTATAGCACCAGATAAACGACTAAAAACAATGAACAAAAGACAGAAAGCAAACAAACAAATGTGCAATATGTGCCTTGTGCTATTTAATAAAGTTATACTTTTTGCTCTGTCAAATGTACATGTATATATCTCCCCGTGGATTCACGTCAGTGAAAACTCCCTAACCCAAAAACAGATACTCCCCCCACCACTATAGTACCGCACCAGCAGCACAGTCTATCCTGCAAAGTGCCAATATCTCTAGCTTACCAATGGTATAACTGACACAGCTAAGTGCGGGTCCGCGCTGCGTGAGGGTGGATGTACCTCTATCCGGTGTCCGGTGTAAGCCGCCAAGGGTTCCGGCGTGGTGCGCGTCAGATGACGCTATGCAGCGTACCTCAGGGATGCCCCGGCCGGTAGCATTCCCCGGATACCGCAAACAAAAACAGCAATGGCCGATAGGCTCCTCCTACCTAGTGACGTCACCTGCAGTAAGGAGCGCTGGATTGCTCAAAAAAGAGGGGAGAGGGTTAAACCAACGCGTTTCAAAGAGCAGCGCTCTTCTTCCTCAGGGTTACCGCTCCCCCAGCTCACCCTATCTTATATATTGTCTGGCCATTACTGCGCACCGCCCCCTTCTTAACCCCAGGTTTACCGGCTCTCATAGAAACAGCCCCACCAATGTTATGTGCCCACAGCATGCGACGCCTGTATTAAAATGGGCTACAAATAACTACCTTTATATGCTACATGACCCAAATTGCCTAAATATATATATATATATCTTAATTTTTTTTTTTTTTAAACTTTATTAACAAACACAAAATATCTAAAAAAAACAGCATTAAAGCATATTTAGAATTATTGCAGTGACACTGACATACATAAAACCAATTAAAAAACTCTGTGTTACCTGAGTAATAAATATACTACAATAAATACACTACATTAAAAATAACATATATTAAAATATCCCACACAATATATGTATAAAAAATCCCATCTAAGGAGGAACCTTCTCTTAAAGTCTATATTATTAGCCATTGTATGAGGCTACCAGTAATATCTACTGGCGCCTCCCCGATACCCTATTTTCCAGTATTCCATCTGGTTAACAGTTCACTAAAAGGCAAATATTTCCACCTCATGGTTCAAGCCCCTTGGGGCCAAGCTGTCCAAGGTGAATATCCATTGTGTTTCCACCCTGGACATGCTCCTAATGTAGTCACCACCCCTAGGGTTCTGATGGACACGTTGAATGCCAGCAAAGGATATTCCCCTAGTGGATTTATTATGTTTAATTAAAAAATGCCGTGATAGGGGATGTCCAACGTGACCTTTCTGAATATTCTTCATGTGCTCTTTCAGTCGGGTCATGAGACTCCTTTTGGTGCGCCCTACATACAATTTATCACATGGGCATCGGATCACATAGATGACCCCTTTAGAGAAACAAGAGATCCTATCCCTAATCATAAATTCCTTTTTTCCAGTGGCATCTTTAAATGAAGTCTGCAATACTTTCTTGAAGTTAGTGTTGATACAACTAAAACAGCTTCCACAAGGTGCAAAACCCGCATTCGATGGTACAGAGGTCTTGGATTTCTTGTTCCCATCAGTAATTGCTAGTTTAGTAGTTGGAGCTATGATATGGCCTAAAGATTGGGCTTTTTTATAGATGAATCTTGGGGCACTGGGCAAATATTCTCCCACTATTTTATCCCCTTGTAATACTGCCCAATGTTTGGCTATTATTCTCCTAAACTGTTTGTGGCCTGTATGGAACTGAGATATGAGTGGAAGTTTATTGATTTGTTCCCTAATATTATTTTCATGAGTGTTAATTATTTTTCCGGGATGTATTAGCTCATCTCTTGGTATATGCTCCATATCACGTCTTGCTTGATCCACTAAATGTTTCGGGTAGCCTTTATCCAGAAACTGTTGTGACAAAAATTCTGCCTCCACATGGTAATCCTCCTCCTTAGTGCAGTTGCGCCTAATCCGTGTGAATTGGCTTGCACTGACCCGCACTTAGCTGTGTCAGTTATACCATTGGTAAGCTAGAGATATTGGCACTTTGCAGGATAGACTGTGCTGCTGGTGCGGTACTATAGTGGTGGGGGGAGTATCTGTTTTTGGGTTAGGGAGTTTTCACTGACGTGAATCCACGGGGAGATATATACATGTACATTTGACAGAGCAAAAAGTATAACTTTATTAAATAGCACAAGGCACATATTGCACATTTGTTTGTTTGCTTTCTCTCTTTTGTTCATTGTTTTTAGTCGTTTATCTGGTGCTATAACACAAAAGCGATGATGTTTTAGTTTTGTTTACAAAGGGGTACAGACTGGTGAAATCGTAGTAATGTAAAGTCTCCCCTTCTTCCAGATGGTGATAGAGCTTAATGGCGTTAGTTCGGCCACCATAAAGCGCATCACGGGGGTCTAAAGGAACGGGGAATTCCATCTGGTGAAGAAATGCCTGAAGAATAGAATCATTTTCAACCATTTCATTCCACGCATGCTCCCACATCACTCTTACTGTGTACCCGCAGCACTGTAAGTAACGCTTTTTAGCTAAAAAGGTATAATATAACTGGCCGTAGGACGTGTTTGTGACCTTATTCGTGTCATTTTCATTATAGCACACGGGACACCCATGGTAAAAGCAACCCTGAAATTCAAAGGCTATGTGTTGGCCGCTAACATAGGCATAACCATCTAGAAAATATTTCCCGACTTGTTTTTCACCGCCTCTCAAAGCGTGCTGTATGTCGATGTTCTCGGAGTGGGCTACATACATGAGCCACTGTATAGCGGGTGACGAGTAGCGATTTTTTGCCTTGTGATAATTATCACCTGGCAAAATGGTGATGGTCTTTTTTGGAAGAAATTTAAATCGGTACATTGCCATACACACCGAGGCCAGGGTGAGGAGCTGAAAAGGATCAACACATCTGCTCACTACAATCATTTGCTTTTGACGCTTACAGTATTTTTTGACATTTTTCTGTGTCATTTGCATAATACGCTCTCTATAGATCTCGCAGGAGCGTCTCAAAATTTCAACATCCTGTTTGCAATAAGATTTTAGCTCAGCCTTGAAGTTAAAAGTTGTGTTTACCTGTGTCTCATACCACTCCAGGAACTCTACCTTCTCACCAGGTGACATGTACTCCACCCCATAATATTTTACATCAGGTATGGGGCCTACATAGCTTTGGTTTTCTCTGGTTTTGAGAAAGTGTGGAAAATGTCCTTTGCCGCCTGAAAAACCCATGGCCTGTGGTAATTTACTGAGTTTCATGGGGATAAAATTTAGAGAGTCTATGAACCTTATAGACAAATCGGGTAGCGTCACACACAAGAGACGGCCACCTTGGGTTATCAACTGTACCTGTAGTTTTTCAGAAATCAGTTCCTTAACAATAAAGTATGAGTCATATCTTGCACCATTGTGGGCACTAAATGTGTGATCTGAAAATTTACTGCTTGTAAAGAACTGTACAAACTCATGTGTACAGGTATCACCCTCAAACTCCCAGGAGGGGTGACCATACAGCGTTGTAGCATAAATGTAATTCGGGATGTGCGTGCCTGTCTCCTGCATACATTCAAAATCATAAAAGATATAACAATCTGACTCATCCTGTGCTACATACCGCCGCATGTAACAAAGATGAGCATCAAATTTATTTATACGGCTGCGACATACAGGAGAGCGCAAACCATTACATTTATGCTCAGTCTCGCTATTTCTGAAAACAAAATGGTTGCATGAATCACAAAATGTTTTAAGCCTGCAGAATGCTGGGTCGCCTACACCCAATTGTGTGTGATAATCTAAGCACTCGCTCGAGCGGCAATAAACCCAGGAAACAGGGCATCTGGGCTGCTGGTCGGCATTGCTTTCTACACAATCCTCTCTCTGACAGGCCCTACAAAAATACTGACAGGAATGATTGTTCTTGTGATGAAACACTGAATTGCAGAGCTCACAAAAGTAATCAGCGCTGATAAAACCCTTCATATTTTTGATACCGTAGTAGTGATTATCATGGAACAATATGAATACGGTTTTACCATTAGCTGTATTGCCATTCTGAAAGTAGCGCCAATCACCCTGACTATAGTACACTACTTTAATGGTGACCCTCAAATATTTTTCAAATGCCGGAATATCGCTAAAACTCACTAATTGATCATCAGGGCTGTGTGTATGTTTTTAGAGCGGCTCAGTAAAACATCATCAGCGACATCCGTGTCGTCCATCAGGGCGCACACACTAGCAGCCAAACACAGATTTGTCATGTAATTGTTAAAATCATACAGCCATCACCTCTTTTGTTTAATGACCTGACTGCTCGCTATAGATTTCAAGCGCCTTTTTACAGCACCGCGTCGGTTTTTAATGATGGTGACGACTAGCTTTAGCGAATTGGATGATATGCATTCAGCGTTACTTTGAAGTGTGCTGGCAACAGCATTTAAAAAAGATTCAGAATTAAAATCTTCACGGGTTTGTTTTGTTGTGAAAATAGGGTCTAAAGTATCGCCACCTTCAAGCCTTAACTGTACAAAGTCTCCAGGTTCAATGTCCCTGATGATTCTATCTAGTAATAACTGAATTCTGTCATGAACAATAGTCATGCCCTCTACAAATGATCGTACACGCTCCAAATTTACAAATCTAAAATGATCTCTATGTATATGCCCATTGAAATTGCGGAGGGCCCTTTGATGATGATGGATGTGTTGTAAAAATACTGTATGATCGGGGCTCCGCACATTACCAGCAGCGACAGCGCCAGCATCTGTGGCTTGTGAATTTTGTGTAGATGCATGCATGGCATTTGCAGAGTTGTCTTGGCTATGTGAATGCTGTTCTGACTCTTGTGACGACAACTGGGGAGTCTGTAGAGCCACTGCAGGACACATGCCACCACGACGCCTCCTAGCGCATAGCGCGCGTCTAGCGCTGACCAACAATTTTAGAGTCCTCTTTATAACTCTAGCCCTATTATGCCTGGGTAGTGCTGGTTTAGGTGATTTATGAACACCATACCCGACCATATTCAGTCATAATGGGGTAGCTGTAGCTGTTATCTCCCCTTCCAGCTGCAGGTTCCGGAGTGCGTATAGTTCGGCCTTGTTAGCATGTGTTGGGGATAGTGTTGATAATAATTTTTCAAAAGTATCACAAAAAGAAAAATTATATTGGGGACCCAGAGTTTGTAGCGTAAGTAGCGGGTGAACTGTTCCTTAAACACAGGCATTTCAGCGGGACCCCAACCGACGGATTCATGCAGCAAATTTGTAGATACCGCAGATACAGATTCTGTATCGTTAGCAGGTACTGACACCGCTGCCTGAATCCTTGGCTTTTTACACACCATAACAGTCACTGGTAACGACCTCTTTAACCATTTCTTAACATTAACAGAGTTAGATACACAGGCATGAGATATGCCATCCAAATTAGGGGCTCCTGAGGGGCCGGCACCAAAGGAATTAGCAGGTACAGTTAGATATGCTGCTGTCGTGTGTATATTAGAGGCGCCTGAGGGGCCGGCACCAGAGGAATTAGCAGGTACAGTTAGATATGCTGCTGGTGGCGGCATAGTGTGAGCCATACGTATAATGAACGGTTCTACGGCTGATTGCTTACTATCAGTAGTGTTGAGCATTCCGATACCGCAAGTATCGGGTATCGGCCGATATTTGCGGTATCGGAATTCCGATACTGAATTCCGATACTTCCCGCGTATCGGATACCGGAATCGGAAGTTCCCAGAATTCAAATTGAACGCAGCAGCCAATGAGGAATGAATGAAAGTGTGGGCACATCCTGTTTAGCATGGTGGGCATGTAAGTACTGGCAAGGCTTGGATTGGCTGCTGAAATGATGTCACTCTGCACTATAAAAAAGCGCTGCCGCCATTTTGCGCTCACTCTGCTGTGATTTCAGTTAGGGACAGGACGCTGTGTTCTAACTGAGGGCCAGTTGAGCTAGCTAATTGCTTTATTTTCCTTTCCAAAGGCTAATTTAGCAAAACGCTGTGTGTTCTTCACTGTTCACCTTGCTCTTGCCTTGCAGCGCTGTTTTAACAGCGTTCTGCAAGGTCTCTGTGTGTGTGTGTGTGTGTGTGCAGCTCACTCTGTAGTCTGTGTGCAGCCATATACCCGGTTGTATTCAGCTCAGGGGGGGTTCACACTGCCTCACACAGTTGTTCTTTTTTGCTCTTAGTGCAGCCTGCTGCACATTTTTTCTCAAATTTCCTATTAGTGTTTTTCCACCAGTCTCCAGCTCTATTGTGGAAAAACACTACATAGGATAACCTAGAGGGGGGTTTTTGGGCCTTGCAGCGCCGTTTACGGCTGTCTGCACGGTCTCCGTGTGAGCCCAGCTCGCCCTGTAGTCTGTGTGCAGCCATAGCCGGTTGGATTCAGCTCAGGGTTCGTTACTGGCTCATACCTTGAGAAAAATTTTCCTTTTTTTCAAATAGTGCAGCCTGTTTAAAATTTGAAAAAAAAAATTCCTATTAGTGTCTTTCCACTCGTATCCAGCTAAATAGTGGAAAAACACTATATAGGATAACCTAGAGGAGGGTTTTTTGGCCTTGCAGCGCCGTTTACGGCTGTCTGCACGGTCTCCGTGTGAGCCCAGCTCGCCCTGTAGTCTGTGTGCAGCCATAGCCGGTTGGATTCAGCTCAGGGTTCGTTACTGGCTCATACCTTGAGAAAAATTTTCCTTTTTTTCAAATAGTGCAGCCTGTTTAAAATTTGAAAAAAAAAAAAATTCCTATTAGTGTCTTTCCACCAGTCTCCAGCTCAATTGTGGAAAAACACTACATAGGATAACCTAGAGGTTTTTTTGGGGGCCTTGCAGCGCCGTTTACGGCTGTCTGCACGGTCTCTGTGTGAGCGCAGCTCGCCCTGTAGTCTGTGTGCAGCCATAGCCGGTTGGATTCAGCTCAGGGTGCGTTACTGCCTCATACCTTGAAAAACAATTTCCTTTTTTTCAAATAGTGCAGCCAGTTTAAAATTTGAAAAAAAAAATTCCTATTAGTGTCTTTCCACTTGTATCCAGCTAAATAGTGGAAAAACACTATATAGGATAACCTAGAGGAGGGTTTCTTGGCCTTGCAGCGCCGTTTACGGCTGTCTGCACGGTCTCCGTGTGATTTAAACTAGCTCTGTAGCCCGATCTGCACCAAAAAAAAGGTTAAGTTCACCAAACACAACTTACACTTGTGTAGGCCACATTTGAAAAATAATAAAGTTTAGTCCACAATTTACAACATTAGTGTTTCTTACACCTGTTAGGAGGAGCATTACAGGAATAAGCACACTAAGGCCTTAGTACTTTTCTGCTTATCTTTATCTGTCAACCAAGATGAAGAGGGCAGGGAGTAAGGCACGTGGGCGTGGGCGTGGAGCAGGGAGAGGAGCAGGGAGAGGACGTGGTGATTCTGTGCCTGCTGCGGGCGCCGGTGACTCGTCGTCACTCAGTTTCAGCAGGGAACAGTCCTTCATGCGCAGCTTTGTCGGAGAGCGCCGTGCACCGCTGCTGCGTGAAGACCAAATTGAAGCCGTTGTCGGGTGGATGGCAGCTAACGCCTCGGCATCGACTTCAGTTAGTGCCACATCCTCTCAGGCACAGAGCACTGGAGAGCAGCCATCTGTCTCTTCACCACCTGCCAAATTGGCCAGGCAGTCAGAGAGCCCAGGACAGGAGCCGTCTCTACTTCTGTTCTCTGAATCTCTTGGCTTGGAAACAGGGGGCCAGCCAAGCAGCATTGGAGAAATGGAAGAAGAGGCAGTGTGCAGTGATGCCCAACACCTTTTTCTCTCTGACTCTGAAGAGGCAGGTGGGCCAGTGCCTCCGGTGACCACAGCGCAGTACGCATCTGATGATGAAACTCAGGTGCCGCTTTCTCGTGCGTACTGTGCTGCTGAGACTACCCAGGAGGAGCAGTTGGTGGCAGAGGGTAGTGGAGATGATGAGGTCCTTGACCCATCGTGGCGTGAGGAACAGGAAGGTGGTGGGAGCAGCTCAGAGGAAGAGCTTCCTCTTACGGGCCAAAGAGGGAGAGGGAGGGGGAAGACTGCGGAGCCTGTAGCCTCCACTTTGGCACCCGTTAGGAGCCTGTCTCTTTCCAAAGCCAAAAAGGGCGCTCCCAAGACTTGCAGTGCCTGGTCCTTTTTTGACACAGTTGCAGATGACATTTGTTTTGTCAAATGCAAGCTGTGTCATCATAAAGTAAAAAGAGGGAAAAATGTCAGCAACCTCAATACCACAAATATGTGGAAACATGTGCGGACCAGGCACGCGGTGGAGTTACAGAAACACACTGAAGATGTAGGCCAACCAACAGCGGCAGCTACCACCTCTTCAGCTCGTGTTGCCTCTTCCTCCAGCTCACGCACAGCTGGTTTGGCTTCCTCCCAGAGACCTAGTGTAATTCCACCCACAGCACCACCTTCCCAGTCATCCTCACACTCCCAGTCTACTCTACAGCCATCGGTAGTCCAGGCATGGGAGAAAAGGCGGGCATTCTCGGCCAACCACCCCCGAGCACAGGCTCTGAATGCAGGCATTGCCAAACTGTTGTCCCTGGAAATGCTCTCGTTCAGGCTGGTGGAGACTGACAGCTTCCGTGACTTGATGGCATTGGCAGTCCCACAGTACAAGGTGCCCAGCCGCTTTTACTTCAGCAGGCAGGCTGTCCCTGCCCTGCACAGGCATGTTGAGGCAAACATAAAACATGCGCTACTGAACGCCGTCAGTAGCAAGGTCCACCTCACCACCGATGCGTGGACCAGTCAGCATGGACAGGGGCGATATGTTTCCCTCACTGCCCATTGGGTTAATGTTGTTGAGCCAGGTACAGATCGTGCGAGTGGCGCAGGACGTGTCCTGCCCACTCCAAGGATTGCAGGAATCCAGTCTGTACGCATCGACTCCTCCTCTTACACCAGTTCCTCTGATTCCTCTCTGCAGGATCCGTCACAGTCCACCCCCACATGGACCCGTGAACGTTTACCTATGACCGACATGAGCACAGTCGTGGCCAAACGTCAGCAGGCCGTCTTGAAACTAGTTTCATTGGGGCATCGAAGCCACACAGCGCAGGAGCTCTGGAATGCCATAAAGCAGGAGAGCGATGTGTGGTTACTGCCAGCGAATCTCCAGCCAGGCATGGTAGTGTGTGACAATGGCCGAAATCTGGTGGCAGCTTTGGCCCTTGGCAACCTCACTCACATCCCATGTCTGGCACATGTGCTCAATTTGGTTGTGCAGAGTTTTCTGAGGGACTATCCGGATCTTGATGCCCTGCTGCACAAGGTCCGCCTAGAGTGTGCTCACTTGCGGCGTTCCAGCTTGGCCAGATCCCGCATTGCTGCTCTGCAGCGCCGATTCCGCCTTCCGGAACACCGCATCATATGTGACCTACCTACCCGGTGGAATTCCACGTTACATATGTTGGAGCGGTTGTGTGAGCAGCAGCAAGCAGTTATGGAGTACCAGCTGCATCAGGCGCAAAGAAGTCGCAGTCAGCGCCGATCAGACTTCACAACCACAGAGTGGGCCACTATGAAGGACGTCTGCCAGGTTTTGCGTCCTTTTGATTATTCCACGCGGATGGCAAGTGCAGATGATGCACTAGTCAGCATGACTGTCCCCCTTATCTGCCTGCTTCAGCAAACTTTGCAAGGGTTAAGGGATGATGTGGTGGAAGAGGTGGAGGATGAGGAGTCACCTTTTCCATCAGCTTCTGGAGAGTCAGCGCCACGTGGTTCCTCACAAAGGGGTACGCAGGGGCCAATTTGTGAGGAGGATGAGGAGGAGTCAATGGAGGAGGAAGAGCTCCGTCCAGAGGAGGGAGCGACACAATTGTCCAGTGGTCAGTGTGTACAGCGAGGGTGGGGTGATGACGAGCGGGCAGAGATCATGTCTCAAGCAGGGGACAGCGTTTCTGGGCCGGTTGGCACTCTGCAGCACATGGTGGATTTCATGCTGCAGTGCCTGAGAAACGACCGCCGCATCGACCACATTCTCAACATGCCTGATTATTGGGTGTTCACCCTCCTCGATCCTCGCTACCGGGACAACGTCCAAAACCTCATCCCTGCGTTGACCCGGGAGCGTAAATTGCGGGAGTACCACGACACACTGGTGAATTCCATCATCTTCTCCTGTCCAACTGAGAGGAGTGCTGCTAGTGCTTTACAAAGCAGCTCAGTGCGTCGAGGCAGTGGGGGAGGCTCTGCCCAAAGAGGGAGCAGAAGCAGTGCCTCTGCCCAAGGCAAGCCCAGTATGGCACAACTCTGGCACACTTTTGTGTGCCCGCCCCAAATGTCTACACCATCACCGGCGGCTCCAGTCAGCAGGAGGCAACGGTTCCGTCAGATGGTGACAGACTACATGGCTTGCCCTCTTACTGTACTCCCAGACGGCTCTTCCCCGTTCAAGTTTTGGGTCTCTAAGCTGGATACATGGCCAGAGCTAAGCCAGTATGCATTGGAGGTGCTGGCTTGCCCTGCGGCTAGTGTCTTATCGGAACGTGTCTTTAGTGCCGCAGGTGGTGTACTAACAGACCGTCGCATGCGACTATCCTCCGATAACGTTGACCGGCTTACTTTCCTGAAAATGAACCAGGCCTGGATCTCGCAGGAATTTGACACTCCTCTGCCTGATTAAGTAATTGGGTGTCATCCAGGTCTCCTGCTGTGTTCATCTTTCTACCACCTGAACTGCTATTCCTGGGCTCCAACACCGCCAGTTGCGGCTCAGAAGTGCAGGCTGCACAGTAAAAACATACGACCCAGTGTTATTGGGTTTCAGTAACGTCAGCTGATCCCCAGCTGTGTAGCCGGCAATGTGTCCTGCGACCGCCACGCTGGCACAACAACCTAAATGTAAGGGAACCTCTCCCCCCCCCCCCCCCGTCGTTTGTTACTGAAAGAGCCATCTTGTGCAGCAGTAATGCTGCGCAAGGAAAAGGTAGCTCTTTTTTTTTAGCTCTTTGCACACGCAGAACTTAACACTTATAAAATGTGTTCACTGATACCGTTATACCGTCCCGGAGCTGGGACTTTCCTTCGTAATGTGACGCAGCACAGCCGTCATTCCTACCCCCTTGGTGCCATGCGCTGCCTCCTCAGCGTTGTTTTAAGCTGTCACGGAGCCTGCGCTGTTCTGTTATCCCTTGGGCATGCCCTATTTGCGCTGCCTGTCTTCTGACATAATTTGGTGTCAGGCTGGCTGCGCCTGTGCGGCCGCGGTGCCCGAGATCCCGCCTCGCAGTGTCTTCTGATTGAGTCACACTGCGGGCCTGGGATCCATGGGCATGCGCAGTGCATATCTTCCCCTCGGGCTCTCGCTCATTTCCCTCCGCCTTCTTTAGACTGTGCGCCGTCAGCTGATCCCTAGCATGCCACGGCCGTGACACCGCACAGTCTGAAGAAGAGGGAAGGAGGGGAGTGAGAGTCGAGGTTATGCACTGTGCATGCCCATGGTTCCAAGGCCCGCAGTGGGATTACGTTAGATGAGACTGCGAGGTGGGATCTGGAGCAGCGTGGACGCACAGGCACTGACAGCCTGACACCAAATTATGTCAGAAGACAGGCAGCGCTAATTGGGCATGGCCAAGGGCTAACAGAACAGCGCAGGCTCCGTGGCAGCTTAAAACAACGCTGAGGAGGCAGCGCACGGCATCAAGGGGATAGGAATGACAGCTGTGCTGTGTCCCATTACGAAGGAAATTCGCACCTCCGGAACGGTTTAACGGTATAAAGGGACACATTTTTAGTGTTTACTTCGGTGTTTGCAAGGAGCATAATTAAAAGAGCAACCTTTTCCTTTTGCATCCTTAGTGCTGCACAACATGGCTCTTTCAGCTACAAACGTCTTGGGGGGGGGGTTAAAGGTTTCCTTTCAACTTGCTCCAATCAGGCTTCGGCCTACACTCTGTTCCTCTGCTCCTCCTGCTGTCCCTGGGCTCTAACACCGCCAGTTGGTGCCTGGAAGTGCTGTGTGCACAGTCAACAGTCGCTCCTCTGTTATTGGGGTTCAGTAACGTCAGCTGATCCCCAGCTGTGTGTGCGGCAATACCTCCAATCTGCTCCTCCTGCTGTCCCTGGGCTCTAACACCGCCAGTTGGTGCCTGGAAGTGCTGTGTGCACAGTCAACAGTCGCTCCTCTGTTATTGGGGTTCAGTAACGTCAGCTGATCCCCAGCTGTGTGTGCGGCAATACCTCCAATCTGCTCCTCCTGCTGTCCCTGGGCTCTAACACCGCCAGTTGGTGCCTGGAAGTGCTGTGTGCACAGTCAACAGTCGCTCCTCTGTTATTGGGGTTCAGTAACGTCAGCTGATCCCCAGCTGTGTATCCGGCAACGTGTCATGCGACCGCCACGCTGGCACAACTAAAATGTAAGGGGACCTGTCCCCGCCCCCCCTAGGCGTTTGTTACTGAAAGAGCCACCATGTGCAGCACTAATACTGCACAAGGGAAAGGTCGCTCTTGAAATTATGCTCCTTGCAAACGCTGAACTACACACTCATGTAATGTGTCCCCTCACACCGTCCAACCGTCCCGGAGGTGGGACTTTCCTTTGTAATGTGACGCAGCACAGCCGTCATTGCTACCCCCTTGGCACCGTGCGCTGCCTCCTTAGCGTTGTTTGATTCCGTCATGGACCCTGCGCTGTTATGTTATCCCTTGGCCATGCACAGTTTGCGCTGCCCGTCCTCTGACATCATTTGTTGTCGTCCTGGCTGCGCCTGTGCGTCCACGCTGCCCGAAATCACACCTCGCAGTGTCGTCTAATGTGATCCCACAGTGGGCCTGGTATCCATGGCCATGCGCAGTGCATATACTAGCCTCTCACTCCCCTTCTTCACGCTTCTTCAGACTAGGCGGCGTCAGCTGATCCCTAATAGCATGCCACGGCCGTGACGCCGCACAGTCTGAAGAAGCAGGAAGGAGGTGAGTGAGAGGCGATGATATGCACTGCGCATGCCCATGGATCCCTGGCCCGCAGTGGGACTACATTAGATGACACTGCAAGGTTGGATCTCGGGCAGCTTGGACGCACAGGCACTGCCAGCCTGACACCTACATGATGTCAGAAGACGGGCACCGCTAACTGTGCATGGCCAAGGGATAACATTACAGTGCGGGCTCCGTGACAGAACCAAACAACGTTGAGGAGGTGGTGCCCGGCACCAAGGGGGTTGGAATGACGGCTGTGCTGTGTCACATTACAAAGGAAAGTCCCACTTCCGGGATGGTTTGACGGTGTGAGGGGACACATTATATGAGTGTGTACTTCAGCGTTTGCAAGGAGCATAATTTTCGGAGCCACCATTTTCCATGTGCAGTATTACTGCTGTACAAGATGGCTCTTTCAGCAACAAATGCCTGGGGGGGGGGGTTAAAGGTTCCCTTTCAACTTGCTCCACTGCAGGCTTCGGCCTACACTCTGCTCCTCTTTGATTCCCTGGGTTTCAACACTGTCAGTTGCCACCTGGAAGTGTTGTCTACACAGAAAAAAACACTAGGTGATGTGTCAGTGGGGTTCAGCACCGCCAGCTGTTCCCCTGCTGTGTAGTCGGCAACGTGTCCAGCACAAGCCACGCTGGCACAACAGAACAAAAGCTGCCACCAGTGCAGGCTTCGGCCTACACTCTGCTCCTCTCCTCCTCCTGCTGACCCTGGGCTCAAACACCGCTAGTTTTTGCCCGGAAGTGCTAGCTGCACAGAGAAAAACACCAGCCAATGTGTTAGTGGGGTTCAGCAACGCCAGCTGTTCCCCTGCTGTGTAGCCGGCAACGTGACCTGCAAACGCCATGCAGGCACAGGAACTGAAATTAAAAGGGAACCTGGCCCCACCCCCCCAGGTGTTTCTATGTATAACAGCCACCTAGTACAGCAGTACTGCTGCATTTGTACAAGGTGGCTGACTTTTTCTCCTTGCCCACGTGGAACTCAACACGTACAAAATGTGTCTCATTGAGACCATTCCACTGTCCCTGAGGTGTGACTTTCCTTTGTAATGATACGCAGCACCCCCCTTGGTAGCGTTTCCCGTCTTTTGTCATCATGGTTAGCTGGCTGCGCCTGTGCATCCGCCCTGCTAGAAACAACGCCCCTCGTTGTCATATTTATTTTGTCAGCGAGGGTGTGGTTTATGGGCACGAGCAGTGCATATGTTCGCCTGTCTTAACTCATCTCCTTCCGCCTTCTTCAGACTGTGCGGCCTCCTGGCCGTGGTAGGCGATAAGGGATCAGCTGAGGCCGCCCAGTCTGGAGCAGGTGTAAGGACATGTGTAAGCGGCAAACCTATTTACTGCACAAGGCCACGAATCCCAGCCACGCAGTGTGATTTTTTGAAAACACACTGTGGGTCTGGGATTCATGTCCATCGCTAACCGCAACGGCCGACATGAAATGAGGTCAGAAGACAGGAAGCGCTCACAGCGCATGGCCAAGGGATCACAATAGCGCAGACTCCTGTACAGCAAATAACAACGCTCAGGAATCTGCGCCCAGTACCTAGGTGCAAATTTTGACACCTGTGCTGCGTCTCGTTAAAAAGACAAGTCACGCCTCCACAACTGTTTGACAGTATAATGGGCTAAATAGTGTACGTGTTTTAGTCAGCGTGTGCAAGGAGCAAAACAAATAGAGCAACCTTTTACTTGTGCAGCATTAATGCTGCACAAGGTGTGGCTCTTGTACCTTGCAACACCTGAGGGGGGGGTTAAAGGTAACCTTTGAAATTGGTTCAACTAGGCTTCGGCCTACACTCTGCTCCTCTACTCCTCCTGCTGACCCTGGGCTCAAACACCGCTAGTTTTTGCCCGGAAATGCTAGCTGCACAGAGAAAAACACCAGCCAATGTGTTAGTGGGGTTCAGCACCGCCAGCTGTTCCCCTGCTGTGTAGTCGGCAACGTGTCCAGCACAAGCCACGCTGGCACAACAGAACAAAAGCTGCCACCAGTGCAGGCTTCGGCCTACACTTTGCTCCTCTCCTCCTCCTGCTGACCCTGGGCTCAAACAACGCCAGTTTCTGCCCGGACATGCTAGCTGCACAGAGAAAAACACCAGCCAATGTGTTAGTGGGGTTCAGCACCGCCTGCTGTTCCCCCGCTGTGTAGCCGGCATCGTGTCCAGCACAAGCCACGCTGGCACAACCGACCAAAAGCTGCCACCAGTGCAGGCTTCGGCCTACACTTTGCTCCTCTCCTCCTCCTCCTGCTGACCCTGGGCTCTAACACCGCTAGTTTTTGCCCGGACATGCAATCTGCACAGAGAAAAACACCAGTCAATGTGTCAGTGGGGTTCAGCAACGCCAGCTGTTCCCCTGCTGTGTAGCTTGCAACGTGACCTGCAAACGCCACGCAGGCACATGAACTGAAATTGAAGGGAGCCTGCCCCCCACCCACAGGTGTTTCTATGTATATCAGCCACCTTGTACAGCAGTACTGCTGCATTTGTACAAGGTGGCTGACTTTTTCTCCTTGCCCACGTGGAACTCAACACGTACAAAATGTGTCTCATTAGAGACCATTACAATGTCCCTGAGGTGTGACTTTCCTTTGTAATGACACGCAGCACCACCCTTGTTAGCGCTGCCCGTCTTTTGACATCATTGGTTAGCTGGCTGCGCCTGTGCATCTCCCCTGCTCGAAACAACGGCCCTCGGTGTCTTATTTTTTTGGACAGCGAGGGTGTGATTGATGGGCATGTGCAGTGCATATGTTTGCCTGTGTTCACTCATCTCCTTCCGCCTTTTTCAGACTGGGTGTCCTCATGGCCGCGGCAGGCGATAAGGGATCAGATGAGGCCGCCCAGTCTGAAGCAGGTGTAAGGACATGTGTGAGCGGCAAACATATTTAGTGCACCAGGGCACGAATCCCAGCACCGCAGTGTGATTTTTTAAAAACACACTGTGGGTCTGGGATTCATGTCCATCGCTAACCGCAACGGCCGACATGAAATGAGGTCAGAAGACAGGAAGCGCTCACAGCGCATGGCCAAGGGATCACAATAGCGCAGACTCCTGTACAGCAAATAACAACGCTCAGGAATCTGCGCCCAGTACCTAGGTGCAAATTTTGACACCTGTGCTGCGTCTCGTTAAAAAGACAAGTCACGCCTCCACAACTGTTTGACAGTATAATGGGCTAAATAGTGTACGTGTTTTAGTCAGCGTGTGCAAGGAGCAAAACAAATAGAGCAACCTTTTACTTGTGCAGCATTAATGATGCACAAGGTGTGGCTCTTGTACCTTGCAACACCTGAGGGGGGGGTTAAAGGTAACCTTTGAAATTGGTTCAACTAGGCTTCGGCCTACACTCTGCTCCTCTACTCCTCCTGCTGACCCTGGGCTCAAACACCGCTAGTTTTTGCCCGGAAATGCTAGCTGCACAGAGAAAAACACCAGCCAATGTGTTAGTGGGGTTCAGCACCGCCAGCTGTTCCCCTGCTGTGTAGTCGGCAACGTGTCCAGCACAAGCCACGCTGGCACAACAGAACAAAAGCTGCCACCAGTGCAGGCTTCGGCCTACACTTTGCTCCTCTCCTCCTCCTGCTGACCCTGGGCTCAAACAACGCCAGTTTCTGCCCGGACATGCTAGCTGCACAGAGAAAAACACCAGCCAATGTGTTAGTGGGGTTCAGCACCGCCAGCTGTTCCCCCGCTGTGTAGCCGGCATCGTGTCCAGCACAAGCCACGCTGGCACAACCGACCAAAAGCTGCCACCAGTGCAGGCTTCGTCCTACACTTTGCTCCTCTCCTCCTCCTCCTGCTGACCCTGGGCTCTAACACCGCTAGTTTTTGCCCGGACATGCAATCTGCACAGAGAAAAACACCAGTCAATGTGTCAGTGGGGTTCAGCAACGCCAGCTGTTCCCCTGCTGTGTAGCTTGCAACGTGACCTGCAAACGCCACGCAGGCACATGAACTGAAATTGAAGGGAGCCTGCCCCCCACCCCCCCAGGTGTTTCTATGTATAACAGCCACCTTGTACAGCAGTACTGCTGCATTTGTACAAGGTGGCTGACTTTTTCTCCTTGCACACGTGGAACTCAACAAGTACAAAATGTGTCTCATTACAGACCATTACAATGTCCCTGAGGTGTGACTTTCCTTTTTAATGACACGCAGCACCCCCATTGTTAGCGCTGCCCGTCTCCTGACATCATTGGTTGGCTGGCTGTGCCTGTGCGTCCCCCCTGCCCGACACAACGCCCCCCGTTGTCTCATATATTTTGACTGCGAGGGTGTGATTGATGGGCACGAGCAGTGCATATGTTCCCCTGTTTTCACTCCCCTCCTTCCGCCTTCTTCTGACTGTGCGGCCTCATGGCCGCGGCATGCGATAAGGGATCAGCTGAGGCCGCCCAGTCTGAAGCAGGTGTAAGGACATGTGTGAGCGGCGAACATATTTACTGCACAAGGCCACGAATCCCAGCACCGCAGTGTGACTTTAGGAAAAGCCACTGTGGGTCTGGGATTTATGGCCATCGTTAACCGCACCGGCCAACATGAAATGAGGTCATGAGACGGCCTGCACTAACAGGGTATTGCCAAGGGATAACACAAGAGCGCAGTTTCCTGTACTGCAAATAACAACGGTAAGGAATCTGCGCACAGCACCTAGGTGTAAATTTGTACACCTGTGCTGCGTCTCCTTAAAAAGACTAGTAGTCACGCCTCCACTACTGTTTGACAGTATAATGGGCTAAATAGTGTACGTGTTTAATTCAGCGTGTGCAAGGAGCAAAATTAAATAGAGCAACCTTTGACTTGTGCATCATTAATGCTGTTCAAGGTGTGGCTCTTGTACCTTGCAACACCTGAGGGGGGGGTTAAAGGTAACCTTTGAAATTGGTTCAACTAGGCTTCGGCCTACACTCTGCTCCTCTACTCCTCCTGCTGACCCTGGGCTCAAACACCGCTAGTTTTTGCCCGGAAATGCTAGCTGCACAGAGAAAAACACCAGCCAATGTGTTAGTGGGGTTCAGCACCGCCAGCTGTTCCCCTGCTGTGTAGTCGGCAACGTGTCCAGCACAAGCCACGCTGGCACAACAGAACAAAAGCTGCCACCAGTGCAGGCTTCGGCCTACACTTTGCTCCTCTCCTCCTCCTGCTGACCCTGGGCTCAAACAACGCCAGTTTCTGCCCGGACATGCTAGCTGCACAGAGAAAAACACCAGCCAATGTGTTAGTGGGGTTCAGCACCGCCAGCTGTTCCCCCGCTGTGTAGCCGGCATCGTGTCCAGCACAAGCCACGCTGGCACAACCGACCAAAAGCTACCACCAGTGCAGGCTTCGTCCTACACTTTGCTCCTCTCCTCCTCCTCCTGCTGACCCTGGGCTCTAACACCGCTAGTTTTTGCCCGGACATGCAATCTGCACAGAGAAAAACACCAGTCAATGTGTCAGTGGGGTTCAGCAACGCCAGCTGTTCCCCTGCTGTGTAGCTTGCAACGTGACCTGCAAACGCCACGCAGGCACATGAACTGAAATTGAAGGGAGCCTGCCCCCCACCCCCCCAGGTGTTTCTATGTATAACAGCCACCTTGTACAGCAGTACTGCTGCATTTGTACAAGGTGGCTGACTTTTTCTCCTTGCACACGTGGAACTCAACAAGTACAAAATGTGTCTCATTACAGACCATTACAATGTCCCTGAGGTGTGACTTTCCTTTTTAATGACACGCAGCACCCCCATTGTTAGCGCTGCCCGTCTCCTGACATCATTGGTTGGCTGGCTGTGCCTGTGCGTCCCCCCTGCCCGACACAACGCCCCCCGTTGTCTCATATATTTTGACTGCGAGGGTGTGATTGATGGGCACGAGCAGTGCATATGTTCCCCTGTTTTCACTCCCCTCCTTCCGCCTTCTTCTGACTGTGCGGCCTCATGGCCGCGGCATGCGATAAGGGATCAGCTGAGGCCGCCCAGTCTGAAGCAGGTGTAAGGACATGTGTGAGCGGCGAACATATTTACTGCACAAGGCCACGAATCCCAGCACCGCAGTGTGACTTTAGGAAAAGCCACTGTGGGTCTGGGATTTATGGCCATCGTTAACCGCACCGGCCAACATGAAATGAGGTCATGAGACGGCCTGCACTAACAGGGTATTGCCAAGGGATAACACAAGAGCGCAGTTTCCTGTACTGCAAATAACAACGGTAAGGAATCTGCGCACAGCACCTAGGTGTAAATTTGTACACCTGTGCTGCGTCTCCTTAAAAAGACTAGTAGTCACGCCTCCACTACTGTTTGACAGTATAATGGGCTAAATAGTGTACGTGTTTAATTCAGCGTGTGCAAGGAGCAAAATTAAATAGAGCAACCTTTGACTTGTGCATCAATAATGCTGTTCAAGGTGTGGCTCTTGTACCTTGCAACACCTGAGGGGGGGGTTAAAGGTAACCTTTGAAATTGGTTCAACTAGGCTTTGGCCAACACTCTGCTCCTCTACTCCTCCTGCTGACCCTGGGCTCAAACACCGCTAGTTTTTGCCCGGAAATGCTAGCTGCACAGAGAAAAACACCAGCCAATGTGTTAGTGGGGTTCAGCACCGCCAGCTGTTCCCCTGCTGTGTAGTCGGCAACGTGTCCAGCACAAGCCACGCTGGCACAACAGAACAAAAGCTGCCACCAGTGCAGGCTTCGGCCTACACTTTGCTCCTCTCCTCCTCCTGCTGACCCTGGGCTCAAACAACGCCAGTTTCTGCCCGGACATGCTAGCTGCACAGAGAAAAACACCAGCCAATGTGTTAGTGGGGTTCAGCACCGCCAGCTGTTCCCCTGCTGTGCAGCTTGCAACGTGACCTGCAAACGCCACGCAGGCACATGAACTGAAATTGAAGGGAGCCTGGCCCCCACCCCCAGGTGTTTCTATGTATAACAGCCACCTTGTACAGCAGTACTGCTGCATTTGTACAAGGTGGCTGATGTTTTCTCCTTGCCCACGTGGAACTCAACACGTACAAAATGTGTCTCTTTGAGACCATTCCACTGTCCCTGAGGTGTGACTTTCCTTTCTAATGATACGCAGCACCCCCCTTGGTAGCGCTTCCCGTCTTCTGACATCATTGGTTGGCTACTTGCGCCTGTTCGTCCGCCCTGCCTGAATAAAATGCTCCTCGTTGTCTTAATTATTTTGACTGCGAGGGTGTGATTGATGGGCACGAGCAGTGCATATCTTCGCCTGTCTTAACTCATCTCCTTCCGCCTTCTTCAGACTGTGCAGCCTCATGGCCGCGGCATGCGAGAAGGGATCAGCAGAGGCCGCCCAGTCTGAAGCAGGTGTAAGGACGTGTGTGAGCGGCCAAAATATTTACTGCTCAAGGCCACGAATCCCAGCACCGCAGTGTGGCTTTATGAAAAGACACTGTGGGTCTGGGATTTATGGCCATCGTTAACCGCACCGGCCAACATGAAATGAGGTCATAAGATGGGCAGCGCTAACAGGGCATTGCCAAGGGATAACACAAGAGCGCAGACTCCTGTACAGCAAATAACAACGCTCAGGAAGCTGCGCCAAGCACCAAGGCGTTATTTTGGACACCTGTGCTGCGTCTCATCAAAAAACCAAGTCACGCATCCACTACAGTTTGACTGTAGAATGGGGTAAATTGTGTATGTCTTTCATTCAGCGTGTGCAAGTAGACAAATTAATAGAGCAACCTTTCACTTGTGCAGCATTAATACTGCACAAGGTGTGTCTCTTGTACTTTGTAACACCTGAGGGGGGGGTTAAAGGTTTCCTTTGAAATTGGTTCAACTAGGCTTCAGCCTACACTCTGCTCCTCTCCTCCTCCTCCTGCTTCAACACGGGCTCTAACATCGCTAGTTTTTGCCCGCAAGTGCTAGCTGCACAGATAAAAACACACGCCATTGTGTTAGTGGGGTTCAGCAACGCCAGCTGTTCCCCCAGTGTGTAGCCGGCAAAGTGTCCTGCAAACGCAACGCAGACACAAAGCTGCCTCCAGTGCAGGCTTCGGCCTACACTCATCTCCCCCTGCTTACCCTTTGCTCCAACACCGCTAGTTGGGGCTCTAGGAAGACAATCTTTAATAGGCAAGGCAACGCATCCGGGTTCCAGCACCGCCAGCTGGTTCTCGGCAGTGTTCTTGTCACAGGTACTCCCTCGTGCCAAGCCTGGTTTCAGCACCGTCAGCTGTTTCCGGGTTGTGTCAACTTCACTGAGACGCCTATGCTTGCCCCGTCGTGGGGCGGTCGAGTTAGCCAACTCCAGGGTGCCTCCAGTTTAGGAGCTTCCTATGTGGGCTGCGTGAACTGGTAGTCAAGGCTGGTTCTGTAGTGCCAGTAGGCCCAGCTCCCCCTGTAGGACTGTTGGGGTTCAGTAACTGCGGCTGCCTCGCGGCCTAGCTGTTCTCTCCTCTCCTGTGGGCCTTGGGGTCCACCACCTGGTTCCAGCACCGTCAGCTGGTTCCGGGCCGAGCCTTTGGCTTAGGTGCCTCCTCCTGGGTATCCGAGTTCCGCCAACGCCAGGCGGTCCTTGGTAGTGCTTTTAAGCGCGGGCACCTACAGCTTAGCAACCGGGTTCCAGCACCGTCAGCTGGTCCTCGGTCGTGCCATTGGCTCTTGCACACTGGGGCAACGCATCCGGGTTCCAGCACCGCCAGCTGGTTCTCGGCAGTGTTCTTGTCACAGGTACTCCCTCGTACCAAGCCTGGTTTCAGCACCGTCAGCTGTTTCCGGGTTGTGTCAACTTCACTGAGACGCCTATGCTTGCCCCGTCGTGGGGCGGTCGAGTTAGCCAACTCCAGGGTGCCTCCAGTTTAGGAGCTTCCTATGTGGGCTGCGTGAACTGGTAGTCAAGGCTGGTTCTGTAGTGCCAGTAGGCCCAGCTCCCCCTGTAGGACTGTTGGGGTTCGGTAACTGCGGCTGCCTCGCGGCCTAGCTGTTCTCTCCTCTCCTGTGGGCCTTGGGGTCCACCACCTGGTTCCAGCACCGTCAGCTGGTTCCGGGCCGAGCCTTTGGCTTAGGTGCCTCCTCCTGGGTATCCGAGTTCCGCCAACGCCAGGCGGTCCTTGGTAGTGCTTTTAAGCGCGGGCACCTACAGCTTAGTAACCGGGTTCCAGCACCGTCAGCTGGTCCTCGGTCGTGCCATTGGCTCTTGCACACTGGGGCAACGCATCCGGGTTCCAGCACCGCCAGCTGGTTCTCGGCAGTGTTCTTGTCACAGGTACTCCCTCGTGCCAAGCCTGGTTTCAGCACCGTCAGCTGTTTCCGGGTTGTGTCAACTTCACTGAGACGCCTATGCTTGCCCCGTCGTGGGGCGGTCGAGTTAGCCAACTCCAGGGTGCCTCCAGTTTAGGAGCTTCCTATGTGGGCTGCGTGAACTGGTAGTCAAGGCTGGTTCTGTAGTGCCAGTAGGCCCAGCTCCCCCTGTAGGACTGCTGGGGTTCGGTAACTGCGGCTGCCTCGCGGCCTAGCTGTTCTCTCCTCTCCTGTGGGCCTTCGGGTCCACCACCTGGTTCCAGCACCGTCAGCTGGTTCCGGGCCGAGCCTTTGGCTTAGGTGCCTCCTCCTGGGTATCCGAGTTCCGCCAACGCCAGGCGGTCCTTGGTAGTGCTTTTAAGCGCGGGCACCTACAGCTTAGTAACCGGGTTCCAGCACCGTCAGCTGGTCCTCGGTCGTGCCATTGGCTCTTGCACACTGGGGCAACGCATCCGGGTTCCAGCACCGCCAGCTGGTTCTCGGCAGTGTTCTTGTCACAGGTACTCCCTCGTGCCAAGCCTGGTTTCAGCACCGTCAGCTGTTTCCGGGTTGTGTCAACTTCACTGAGACGCCTATGCTTGCCCCGTCGTGGGGCGGTCGAGTTAGCCAACTCCAGGGTGCCTCCAGTTTAGGAGCTTCCTATGTGGGCTGCGTGAACTGGTAGTCAAGGCTGGTTCTGTAGTGCCAGTAGGCCCAGCTCCCCCTGTAGGACTGTTGGGGTTCGGTAACTGCGGCTGCCTCGCGGCCTAGCTGTTCTCTCCTCTCCTGTGGGCCTTGGGGTCCACCACCTGGTTCCAGCACCGTCAGCTGGTTCCGGGCCGAGCCTTTGGCTTAGGTGCCTCCTCCTGGGTATCCGAGTTCCGCCAACGCCAGGCGGTCCTTGGTAGTGCTTTTAAGCGCGGGCACCTACAGCTTAGTAACCGGGTTCCAGCACCGTCAGCTGGTCCTCGGTCGTGCCATTGGCTCTTGCACACTGGGGCAACGCATCCGGGTTCCAGCACCGCCAGCTGGTTCTCGGCAGTGTTCTTGTCACAGGTACTCCCTCGTACCAAGCCTGGTTTCAGCACCGTCAGCTGTTTCCGGGTTGTGTCAACTTCACTGAGACGCCTATGCTTGCCCCGTCGTGGGGCGGTCGAGTTAGCCAACTCCAGGGTGCCTCCAGTTTAGGAGCTTCCTATGTGGGCTGCGTGAACTGGTAGTCAAGGCTGGTTCTGTAGTGCCAGTAGGCCCAGCTCCCCCTGTAGGACTGTTGGGGTTCGGTAACTGCGGCTGCCTCGCGGCCTAGCTGTTCTCTCCTCTCCTGTGGGCCTTGGGGTCCACCACCTGGTTCCAGCACCGTCAGCTGGTTCCGGGCCGAGCCTTTGGCTTAGGTGCCTCCTCCTGGGTATCCGAGTTCCGCCAACGCCAGGCGGTCCTTGGTAGTGCTTTTAAGCGCGGGCACCTACAGCTTAGTAACCGGGTTCCAGCACCGTCAGCTGGTCCTCGGTCGTGCCATTGGCTCTTGCACACTGGGGCAACGCATCCGGGTTCCAGCACCGCCAGCTGGTTCTCGGCAGTGTTCTTGTCACAGGTACTCCCTCGTGCCAAGCCTGGTTTCAGCACCGTCAGCTGTTTCCGGGTTGTGTCAACTTCACTGAGACGCCTATGCTTGCCCCGTCGTGGGGCGGTCGAGTTAGCCAACTCCAGGGTGCCTCCAGTTTAGGAGCTTCCTATGTGGGCTGCGTGAACTGGTAGTCAAGGCTGGTTCTGTAGTGCCAGTAGGCCCAGCTCCCCCTGTAGGACTGTTGGGGTTCGGTAACTGCGGCTGCCTCGCGGCCTAGCTGTTCTCTCCTCTCCTGTGGGCCTTGGGGTCCACCACCTGGTTCCAGCACCGTCAGCTGGTTCCGGGCCGAGCCTTTGGCTTAGGTGCCTCCTCCTGGGTATCCGAGTTCCGCCAACGCCAGGCGGTCCTTGGTAGTGCTTTTAAGCGCGGGCACCTACAGCTTAGTAACCGGGTTCCAGCACCGTCAGCTGGTCCTCGGTCGTGCCATTGGCTCTTGCACACTGGGGCAACGCATCCGGGTTCCAGCACCGCCAGCTGGTTCTCGGCAGTGTTCTTGTCACAGGTACTCCCTCGTGCCAAGCCTGGTTTCAGCACCGTCAGCTGTTTCCGGGTTGTGTCAACTTCACTGAGACGCCTATGCTTGCCCCGTCGTGGGGCGGTCGAGTTAGCCAACTCCAGGGTGCCTCCAGTTTAGGAGCTTCCTATGTGGGCTGCGTGAACTGGTAGTCAAGGCTGGTTCTGTAGTGCCAGTAGGCCCAGCTCCCCCTGTAGGACTGTTGGGGTTCGGTAACTGCGGCTGCCTCGCGGCCTAGCTGTTCTCTCCTCTCCTGTGGGCCTTCGGGTCCACCACCTGGTTCCAGCACCGTCAGCTGGTTCCGGGCCGAGCCTTTGGCTTAGGTGCCTCCTCCTGGGTATCCGAGTTCCGCCAACGCCAGGCGGTCCTTGGTAGTGCTTTTAAGCGCGGGCACCTACAGCTTAGTAACCGGGTTCCAGCACCGTCAGCTGGTCCTCGGTCGTGCCATTGGCTCTTGCACACTGGGGCAACGCATCCGGGTTCCAGCACCGCCAGCTGGTTCTCGGCAGTGTTCTTGTCACAGGTACTCCCTCGTGCCAAGCCTGGTTTCAGCACCGTCAGCTGTTTCCGGGTTGTGTCAACTTCACTGAGACGCCTATGCTTGCCCCGTCGTGGGGCGGTCGAGTTAGCCAACTCCAGGGTGCCTCCAGTTTAGGAGCTTCCTATGTGGGCTGCGTGAACTGGTAGTCAAGGCTGGTTCTGTAGTGCCAGTAGGCCCAGCTCCCCCTGTAGGACTGTTGGGGTTCGGTAACTGCGGCTGCCTCGCGGCCTAGCTGTTCTCTCCTCTCCTGTGGGCCTTGGGGTCCACCACCTGGTTCCAGCACCGTCAGCTGGTTCCGGGCCGAGCCTTTGGCTTAGGTGCCTCCTCCTGGGTATCCGAGTTCCGCCAACGCCAGGCGGTCCTTGGTAGTGCTTTTAAGCGCGGGCACCTACAGCTTAGTAACCGGGTTCCAGCACCGTCAGCTGGTCCTCGGTCGTGCCATTGGCTCTTGCACACTGGGGCAACGCATCCGGGTTCCAGCACCGCCAGCTGGTTCTCGGCAGTGTTCTTGTCACAGGTACTCCCTCGTGCCAAGCCTGGTTTCAGCACCGTCAGCTGTTTCCGGGTTGTGTCAACTTCACTGAGACGCCTATGCTTGCCCCGTCGTGGGGCGGTCGAGTTAGCCAACTCCAGGGTGCCTCCAGTTTAGGAGCTTCCTATGTGGGCTGCGTGAACTGGTAGTCAAGGCTGGTTCTGTAGTGCCAGTAGGCCCAGCTCCCCCTGTAGGACTGTTGGGGTTCGGTAACTGCGGCTGCCTCGCGGCCTAGCTGTTCTCTCCTCTCCTGTGGGCCTTGGGGTCCACCACCTGGTTCCAGCACCGTCAGCTGGTTCCGGGCCGAGCCTTTGGCTTAGGTGCCTCCTCCTGGGTATCCGAGTTCCGCCAACGCCAGGCGGTCCTTGGTAGTGCTTTTAAGCGCGGGCACCTACAGCTTAGTAACCGGGTTCCAGCACCGTCAGCTGGTCCTCGGTCGTGCCATTGGCTCTTGCACACTGGGGCAACGCATCCGGGTTCCAGCACCGCCAGCTGGTTCTCGGCAGTGTTCTTGTCACAGGTACTCCCTCGTACCAAGCCTGGTTTCAGCACCGTCAGCTGTTTCCGGGTTGTGTCAACTTCACTGAGACGCCTATGCTTGCCCCGTCGTGGGGCGGTCGAGTTAGCCAACTCCAGGGTGCCTCCAGTTTAGGAGCTTCCTATGTGGGCTGCGTGAACTGGTAGTCAAGGCTGGTTCTGTAGTGCCAGTAGGCCCAGCTCCCCCTGTAGGACTGTTGGGGTTCGGTAACTGCGGCTGCCTCGCGGCCTAGCTGTTCTCTCCTCTCCTGTGGGCCTTGGGGTCCACCACCTGGTTCCAGCACCGTCAGCTGGTTCCGGGCCGAGCCTTTGGCTTAGGTGCCTCCTCCTGGGTATCCGAGTTCCGCCAACGCCAGGCGGTCCTTGGTAGTGCTTTTAAGCGCGGGCACCTACAGCTTAGTAACCGGGTTCCAGCACCGTCAGCTGGTCCTCGGTCGTGCCATTGGCTCTTGCACACTGGGGCAACGCATCCGGGTTCCAGCACCGCCAGCTGGTTCTCGGCAGTGTTCTTGTCACAGGTACTCCCTCGTGCCAAGCCTGGTTTCAGCACCGTCAGCTGTTTCCGGGTTGTGTCAACTTCACTGAGACGCCTATGCTTGCCCCGTCGTGGGGCGGTCGAGTTAGCCAACTCCAGGGTGCCTCCAGTTTAGGAGCTTCCTATGTGGGCTGCGTGAACTGGTAGTCAAGGCTGGTTCTGTAGTGCCAGTAGGCCCAGCTCCCCCTGTAGGACTGTTGGGGTTCGGTAACTGCGGCTGCCTCGCGGCCTAGCTGTTCTCTCCTCTCCTGTGGGCCTTCGGGTCCACCACCTGGTTCCAGCACCGTCAGCTGGTTCCGGGCCGAGCCTTTGGCTTAGGTGCCTCCTCCTGGGTATCCGAGTTCCGCCAACGCCAGGCGGTCCTTGGTAGTGCTTTTAAGCGCGGGCACCTACAGCTTAGCAACCGGGTTCCAGCACCGTCAGCTGGTCCTCGGTCGTGCCATTGGCTCTTGCACACTGGGGCAACGCATCCGGGTTCCAGCACCGCCAGCTGGTTCTCGGCAGTGTTCTTGTCACAGGTACTCCCTCGTGCCAAGCCTGGTTTCAGCACCGTCAGCTGTTTCCGGGTTGTGTCAACTTCACTGAGACGCCTATGCTTGCCCCGTCGTGGGGCGGTCGAGTTAGCCAACTCCAGGGTGCCTCCAGTTTAGGAGCTTCCTATGTGGGCTGCGTGAACTGGTAGTCAAGGCTGGTTCTGTAGTGCCAGTAGGCCCAGCTCCCCCTGTAGGACTGTTGGGGTTCGGTAACTGCGGCTGCCTCGCGGCCTAGCTGTTCTCTCCTCTCCTGTGGGCCTTCGGGTCCACCACCTGGTTCCAGCACCGTCAGCTGGTTCCGGGCCGAGCCTTTGGCTTAGGTGCCTCCTCCTGGGTATCCGAGTTCCGCCAACGCCAGGCGGTCCTTGGTAGTGCTTTTAAGCGCGGGCACCTACAGCTTAGTAACCGGGTTCCAGCACCGTCTGCTGGTCCTCGGTCGTGCCATTGGCTCTTGCACACTGGGGCAACGCATC
Source organism: Ranitomeya imitator (assembly GCF_032444005.1). Classification (NCBI taxonomy): domain Eukaryota; kingdom Metazoa; phylum Chordata; class Amphibia; order Anura; family Dendrobatidae; genus Ranitomeya; species Ranitomeya imitator. Next base: position 802,368,662 of record NC_091283.1, read on the forward strand.
CGGGTTCCAGCACCGCCAGCTGGTTCTCGGCAGTGTTCTTGTCACAGGTACTCCCTCGTGCCAAGCCTGGTTTCAGCACCGTCAGCTGTTTCCGGGTTGTGTCAACTTCACTGAGACGCCTATGCTTGCCCCGTCGTGGGGCGGTCGAGTTAGCCAACTCCAGGGTGCCTCCAGTTTAGGAGCTTCCTATGTGGGCTGCGTGAACTGGTAGTCAAGGCTGGTTCTGTAGTGCCAGTAGGCCCAGCTCCCCCTGTAGGACTGTTGGGGTTCGGTAACTGCGGCTGCCTCGCGGCCTAGCTGTTCTCTCCTCTCCTGTGGGCCTTCGGGTCCACCACCTGGTTCCAGCACCGTCAGCTGGTTCTCGGCAGTGTCTTTTGCTCTTGTACCTTCTGCTCCCCATCCTGGTTCCAGTACCGTCAGCTGGTTCCGGGCAGAGCCTTTGGCTTAGGTGCCTCCTTCTGGGTATCCAAGTTCCACCAATGTCAGGTGGTCCTTGGTAGTGCTTTCAGGCACGGGTACCTCCTGCTTAGTAACCGGGTTCCAGTAACGTCAGCTGGTCCTTGGTAGTTCCATTGGCTCTTGGACATTCGGCTACCCATCCGGGTTCCAGTACCGTCAGCTGGTTCTCGGCAGTGTCTTTTGCTCTTGTACCTTCTGCTCCCCATCCTGGTTCCAGTAACGTCATCTGGTTCCGGGCAGAGCCTTTGGCTTAGGTGCCTCCTTCTGGGTATCCGAGTTCCGCCAACGTCAGGCGGTCCTTGGTAGTGCTTTTTAGCACGGGTACCTCCTGCTTAGTAACCGGGTTCCAGTAACGTCAGCTGGTCCTCGGTAGTTCCATAGGCTCTTGAACCTTCGGGTAGCCATCCGAGTTCCAGTTCCATCAGCTGGTTCTTGGCATTTTCTCAGCCTTCTTGTACCTTCTGCTACATTTCCAAGTTGAAGACCCTAACGTCGACAACCCGGAAGACCACCCCGATGACGACGACCCGGAAGACCACCCCGATGACGACGACGACGACGACGGCGGAGACGACGACGGCTGAGACGACGACGGCGGAGATGACGACACTGGAGACGAAGACCCTGGAGACGACAACATGGAAGACCGAGAAGCAGAAGAACAAGAGGCTGCAGAACAAAGAGCAGAAGAACATTAAGCATAAGACTTAATATCAGAGCAAAAGATATTATCTAAATTATATGCAGAAGAAGACTAAGCAGTGTATGGGGGTGAGTCCGTTCCTCCTCGTGGTGCCCCTGGATAAAGCCTGATGCTGCAGGCCAAACTGAACGCGGACAAATGTAACTTTTGTGACTGGCAGAACGGAAGGTGTAATCTTCCAACTTTTATAGATAACAACTACGGGAATGCCTGTCACAAATGAGAATATGATGAAGAAGTAGAATAGGAAGAATAATAACAGTGGAATAAAAAGAATATGTAGAATAGGAAGAATAATAATAGTTGAAGAAAATGAATATGAAGAATGTAATAAAAAAAAAAAATAGGTAGAAGATGAAGAAGAAGATGAATAAGGTGAAGAAGTTGATGTCAAGGATGCTGATGATGATGAAGATGAAAGTGTGGGAAAAGAAAAAAAAAAAAAGAAAAAAAAGAAGGGGAAGGGCGTGGAATAGTGAAACATCAATATCTGACAAAATAAAAAAAATTTACATACTCAATATCTTTTTCAATCCGAACGTCTTTAAAAAAAAAAAAAAAACATGCTATTCTATTTGATTGGACTAATCCTCATTGCCTTTAATGTCTCCGCCACCTCCCCCATACATCCTACATTATTCTTAGTTGTTTTCCTTCAGGTAGAATGAACCTACAAGGAAAGAAAGGGTTTATTTTAATTCCGATATTTTGGTCCCATTGACTTGCATTGGGATCGGGTATCGGTATCGGCGATATCCGATATTTTTTGAATATCGGCCGATCCAAACCGATACCGATACTTTCCGATATCGGAAGGTATCGCTCAACACTAACTATCAGCGAGCTGATCAATCACGCGATCAAGCTCTTCACGAGTCAGCGGGGCTGTGGCACTCACGGCGCTGGATGTGCTTGTTGGCTCTGTAGTATGCTTTGTTTTTTGCTTATGTTTTCGAGGTGCCGCTATCACTTCTGGGCATAGTAGCACCGGGTCATTCACACGACTGGTCGATGGCTGGTCAGCACTTGAATGGGGTATATCACGCTGGTCCACTGACACCGGGTTTCCTGCGCCCTGCACCACACAGATCAGTGATATCGAGGGGTGTTCTAACAGCTCCATTAGCCGACTGTATTGCCGTCCACACTGGTGCTGCGCCATTCTCGGAGAGCTGTAGTGGCTGTACAGGTGCTGGTGGCATTTTTCTCACGACTTTGCGTTTAGCTGCAGGAAAGATTATACATGTGTCAGATATGTGTGAGACCGCCGCCTGGCACTGCGCTTAGCTGCTGGAAAGATTATACATGTGTCAGATATGTGTGGGACCAGGATCTCATTGGAGAAGCACGTGTATCATTGATTGTACAGAGACTGTGCATGTATATCAAAATATACACTTACGGGCTAGCGATGTGGGGTGGATGATTGCCGTTGTGGCTTCTGGAGCTTCTGTGAGGTTCTCTATTAGCAGCGGTATATTCTCTTTTGTGTATACAATTCTCCAAGCCTTCACTTTACAAGCTATAAATAAAGATATAGGACTTAGTAGAGGCAAGGGAGATTTTCTCAGAGTGGTTGAGCAAAAACACGATTTCATACGATTGCTACCTTTTCCTTTCTTGCTCGCAGTCCCTCGCGGGTTTTTGGGGACTCTAGAAACAGGGCTGTTTCTCGGTGTGGGGGTCTGGTACAACAGGTCTTCAGTGGACACCTGATTGTGTTTCGAGGTAATTGGTTCTGGAATCAGGTCGACATCTGTAAAGAATTAATATATATTTACATGTCTAAATACTTAAAAGATATTCAGATCGACATCTGTAAAGAACTAATATATATTTACACGTCTAAATAACATAGTAACATAGTAACATAGTTAGTAAGGCCGAAAAAAGACATTTGTCCATCCAGTTCAGCCTATATTCCATCATAATAAATCCCCAGATCTACGTCCTTCTACAGAACCTAATAATTGTATGATACAATATTGTTCTGCTCCAGGAAGGCATCCAGGCCTCTCTTGAACCTCTCGACTGAGTTCGCCATCACCACCACCTCAGGCAAGCAATTCCAGATTCTCACTGCCCTAACAGTAAAGAATCCTCTTCTATGTTGGTGGAAAAACCTTCTCTCCTCCAGACGCAAAGAATGCCCCCTTGTGCCCGTCACCTTCCTTGGTATAAACAGATCCTCAGCGAGATATTTGTATTGTCCCCTTATATACTTATACATGGTTATTAGATCGCCCCTCAGTCGTCTTTTTTCTAGACAAAGTAATCCTAATTTCGCTAATCTATCTGGGTATTGTAGTTCTCCCATCCCCTTTATTAATTTTGTTGCCCTCCTTTGTACTCTCTCTAGTTCCATTGTATCCTTCCTGAACACCAGTGCCCAAAACTGGACACAGTACTCCATGTGCGGTCTAACTACGGATTTGAACAGAGGCAGTATAATGCTCTCATCATGTGTATCCAGACCTCTTTTAATGCACCCCATGATCCTGTTTGCCTTGGCAGCTGCTGCCTGGCACTGGCTGCTCCAGGTAAGTTTATCATTAACTAGGATCCCCAAGTCCTTCTCCCTGTCAGATTTACCCAGTGGTTTCCCATTCAGTGTGTAATGGTGATATTGATTCCTTCTTCCCATGTGTATAACCTTACATTTATCATTGTTAAACCTCATCTGCCACCTTTCAGCCCAAGTTTCCAACTTATCCAGATCCATCTGTAGCAGAATACTATCTTCTCTTGTATTAACTGCTTTACATAGTTTTGTATCATCTGCAAATATCGATATTTTACTGTGTAAACCTTCTACCAGATCATTAATGAATATGTTGAAGAGAACAGGTCCCAATACCGACCCCTGCGGTACCCCACTGGTCACAGCGACCCAGTTAGAGACTATACCATTTATAACCACCCTCTGCTTTCTATCACTAAGCCAATTACTAACCCATTTACACACATTTTCCCCAAGACCAAGCATTCTCATTTTGTGTACCAACCTCTTGTGTGGCACGGTATCAAACGCTTTGGAAAAATCGAGATATACCACGTCCAATGACTCACCGTGGTCCAGCCTATAGCTTACCTCTTCATAAAAACTGATTAGATTGGTTTGACAGGAGCGATTTCTCATAAACCCATGCTGATATGGAGTTAAACAGTTATTCTTATTGAGATAATCCAGTATAACATCCCTCAGAAACCCTTCAAATATTTTACCAACAATAGAGGTTAGACTTACTGGCCTATAATTCCCAGGTTCACTTTTAGAGCCCTTTTTGAATATTGGCACCACATTTGCTATGCGCCAGTCCTGCGGAACAGACCCCGTCGCTATAAAGTCCCTAAAAATAAGAAATAATGGTTTATCTATTACATTACTTAGTTCTCTTAGTACTCGTGGGTGTATGCCATCCGGACCCGGAGATTTATCTATTTTAATCTTATTTAGCCGGTTTTGCACCTCTTCTTGGGTTAGATTGGTGACCCTTAATATAGGGTTTTCATTGTTTCTTGGGATTTCACCTAGCATTTCATTTTCCACCGTGAATACCGTGGAGAAGAAGGTGTTTAATATGTTAGCTTTTTCCTCGTCATCTACAACCATTCTTTCCTCACTATTTTTTAAGGGGCCTACATTTTCAGTTTTTATTCTTTTACTATTGATATAGTTGAAGAACAGTTTGGGATTAGTTTTACTCACCTTAGCAATGTGCTTCTCTGTTTCCTTTTTGGCAGCTTTAATTAGTTTTTTAGATAAAGTATTTTTCTCCCTATAGTTTTTTAGAGCTTCAATGGTGCCATCCTGCTTTAGTAGTGCAAATGCTTTCTTTTTACTGTTAATTGCCTGTCTTACTTCTTTGTTTAGCCACATTGGGTTTTTCCTATTTCTAGTCCTTTTATTCCCACAAGGTATAAACCGCTTACAGTGCCTATTTAGGATGTTCTTAAACATTTTTCATTTATTATCTGTATTCTTATTTCTGAGGATATTGTCCCAGTCTACCAGATTAAGGGCATCTCTAAGCTGGTCAAACTTTGCCTTCCTAAAGTTCAGTGTTTTTGTGACTCCCTGACAAGACCCCCTAGTGAAAGACAGGTGAAACTGTACAATAATGTGGTCGCTATTTCCTAGATGCCCGACCACCTGCAGATTTGTTATTCTGTCAGGTCTATTAGATAGTATTAGGTCTAAAAGTGCTGCTCCTGTGGTTGGATTCTGCACCAATTGTGAAAGATAATTTTTCTTGGTTATTAGCAGAAACCTGTTGCCTTTATGGGTTTCACAGGTTTCTGTTTCCCAGTTAATATCCGGGTAGTTAAAGTCCCCCATAACCAGAACCTCATTATGGGTTGCAGCTTCATCTATCTGCTTTAGAAGTAGACTTTCCATGGTTTCTGTTATATTTGGGGGTTTGTAACAGACCCCAATGAGAATTTTGTTACCATTTTTCCCTCCATGAATTTCGACCCATATGGACTCGACATCCTCATTCCCTTCGCTAATATCCTCCCTTAAAGTGGACTTTAGACAAGACTTTACATAGAGACAAACCCCTCCTCCTCTCTGATTTTTATGATCATTTCTAAACAGACTGTAACCCTGTAAGTTAACTGCCCGGTCATAGCTTTCATCTAACCATGTCTCGGTTATTCCCACTATGTCAAAGTTACCTGTAGATATTTCTGCTTCTAGTTCTTCCATCTTGTTTGCCAGGCTTCTGGCGTTTGCGAACATGCAGTTTAGAGGATTTTGTTTTGTTCCAATCTCCTCGCTGTGGATTGTTTTAGAAATGTTCTTACCTCCCTTCTGAGTATGTTTTCCTGGGTCTTCTTTGTTCGAGTCTAATGTTTTTCTTCCCATCTCTTCTTCTTCTAGTTTAACGCCCTCCTGATGAGTGTAGCGAGTCTTCTGGCGAATGTGTGTTTCCCAGGTTTGTTGAGGTGTAGTCCGTCTCTGGCGAGGAGTCCATCGTACAAGTAATTCACACCGTGGTCCAGGAATCCGAATCCTTTTTGTCTGCACCATCGTCTTAGTCAGTTGTTCGCATCAAGGATCCTGTTCCATCTCCTGGTGCCATGCCCGTTTACTGGAAGGTTAGAAGAAAAAACTACCTGTGCATCCAGTTCCTTTACTTTCTTCCTCAACTCTTCAAAGTCCTTGCAGATTGTCGGTAGGTCCTTCCTTGCCGTGTCATTGGTGCCAACATGTATCAGAAGAAATGGGTGGATGTCTTTGGAGCTGAAGAGCTTTGGTATCCTATCGGTCACATCCTTGATCATCGCACCTGGAAGGCAGCATACTTCTCTTGCGGTTATGTCCGGTCTGCAGTTGGCTGCTTCTGTGCCTCTCAGTAGTGAGTCTCCCACCACCACCACTCTTCGTTGCTTCTTGGCTGTACTTTTTGCTGTCACTTGTTGCTGTGTGCCTTTTTCTTTTTTGCTTGCTGGTATTGCTCCATCCTTAGGTGTGCCATCTTCATCCTCTACAAAGATTTGATATCGGTTCTTCAGTTGTGTGGTTGGTGTTTTCTCCATGGTCTTCTTGCTTCTTTTGGTCACATGCTTCCACTCATCTGCTTTTGGAGGTTCTCTGACACTTTTTTCACCTTCTGTGACCAGTAGAGATGCTTCTGTTCTGTCTAGGAAGTCTTCATTCTCTTTGATGAGTTTCAAAGTTGCTATTCTTTCTTCCAGACCCCGCACCTTTTCTTCTAAAAGGGCAACTAGTCTACACTTCTGACAGGTGAAATTGGATTCTTCTTCTGGTCGATGTGTGAACATGTAGCACATGCTGCAGGCTCACCATGTAGGTTGTCACATCTGCCATGTTGCTCCTAGATACTGCTGACTTGCTTTGTGTTTTCCTTCTTGTGTAATCTACTCAGCCAAGCTTTCTTGCAATAATGTCCTACAGGCAAAAATTACGGCACGCGGTTTGGTGATGCTTTCCAAGCAGCTGGTCCCGGCTGTACCCAATGATCATCTTGCTGAGGGAGACTCTTCGCTTTCCCAGAAGGCACCTGGAATATGCAAATTATCCTCCTCAAGCTTGAATCCCTGGTTTGGTGATGCTTTCCAAGCAGCTGGTCCTGGCTGTACCCAACGATCTTCTTGCTGAGGGAGACTCTTCCCTTTTCCCAGAAGGCACCTGGAATATGCAAATTATCCTCCTCAAGCTTGAATCCCTGGTTAGGGATCTATCCCTGGATAGGGATATCTTTTAAATACTTAAAAGATATATACACACACACACACACACAACGCACCTATGATGTCTTGCTCCAAATCCCATACCGCTGCGTCAGCTTCATTAGTGTTACTATACTCAGCTCCAGGTGTATCACACTCCAGAGCAGGCAAGCTGAAGGCATTTAAAAAATCATCGGGATGTCCCTCATAAGTTCATCTTAAACAAGAAGGAATAAAACAATATAAAATAATATACAAAACAGCCCTTACTTAGAATGGCACACTAACAGTTGTATTTATATAAAGCTTGAAACATACCTAATAGCGAATCCTCAACTAGGTCGGAAAAAGCCGAAAAATTTTGGGATGCCATCTAAAATAAATTATCTGTGTAAATTTTTTGTGCTATCAATATTAATTTTACCCCACAGACAAAAACATTTCATATACCGTAACAAACAAATTTGCGACTGCTGCATAAATATGTTTATACTAAGCAAAACATATGTAATACGGAAAAGTCTTTCTATATTAATTTTACACCATAAATACTGGTTATACAGTTAAACTATATTATACAGCACAACTAAATTTGTACCTACTGTATAAATATGTCTATGTCATGCAAAACATATGTAATAAGTCTTTATACACGGTTAAATACCTCAAGCGCTGAATACGCTAGTTATGATGTATTAACAGCTATTAACTATTGTATTACACAAATTATGTCATAATAAATATATGGTTAAATTATCAAAACAAATAATGCCGCTAACCATCAATATAATACTAAATTATTAAAACAAATAACAACTTTAATTATGGTTTTAGAGATGCATAGTTAATAGTGTTGAGCGATACCGTCCGATACTTGAAAGTATCTGTATCGGATAGTATCGGCCGATACCCGAAAAGTATCGGATATCGCCGATACCGATATCCGATACCAATACAAGTCAATGGGACACCAAGTATCGGAAGGTATCCTGATGGTTCCCAGGGTCTGAAGGAGAGGAAACTCTCCTTCAGGCCCTGGGATCCATATTAATGTGTAAAATAAAGAATTAAAATATAAAATATTGATATATTCACCTCTCCGGCGGCCCCTGGACATCACCGCTGGTCACCGGCAGGCTTCTTTGTTTAAAATGAGCGCGTTTAGGACCTGCGAATGACGTCGCGGCTTCTGATTGGTCGCGTGCCGCTCATGTGACCGCCACGCGACCAATCACAAGCCACGACGTCATTCGCAGGTCCTAAATTCCTAGAATGAGGAGTTTAGTGCCTGCGAATGACGTCGCGGCTTGTGATTGGTCGTGTGGCGGTCACCTGAGCGGCACGCGACCAATCAGAAGCCGCGACATCATTCGCAGGTCCTAAACGCGCTCATTTTAAACAAAGAAGCCTGCCGGTGACCAGCGGTGATGTCCAGGGGCCACCGGAGAGGTGAATATATCAATATTTTTTATTTTAATTCTTTATTTTACTCATTAATGTGGATCCGATACCGATATCTGATACCACAAAAGTATCGGATCTCGGTATCGGAATTCCGATACCGCAAGTATCGGCCGATACCCGATACTTGCGGTATCGGAATGCTCAACACTAATAGTTAAATATAATTAAGCATTTGCGAATAATAAGACAAAATAGAATAATGCAGCACTCTGTATATACTTACATTTAGAATAGCTCTGCGGTTAGTCTGGTCTGGCTTTTGGTGGATATGTGGTGTACTGCATTGCTACAGGCAGCTATATTTATTCTGACTGTCAGAAAACAAGCCAACTGTTAACACCCAGAAACACACCCAGTTACGCCCGCCACACGCCTTCTGTTAACACCCAGAACACACCCATACAGACAATTATTGCTTGTATTAACTCAAGCATGATATAGCCGGATTAAAACCTGAAATTTTATACAATTGAATTTCTGAAAGAAGCAGGCGGTTGTTGATTATCGACACACAATCATTTTATTCAATCATGGCGTCTAATTCCTATGACCACATATTAGAGAAACAATATTTTACACCTGAGGCCCCCGGATCATTCAGCGGAATTGACAAATTATTTAGAGAGACAAGAGACCGCGGAATAAAGAAATCTGATGTGACTGACTGGTTGAATAAACAAGACACCTACACGCTACACAAACCTGCTAGAAAACGCTTTTTGACAAATAAAATTTACGTCTCGGACATTGATGCGCAGTGGCAGGCGGATCTCGTAAGTTTAATTGAATATTCAAGGGAAAATGATAATGTCAAATACATCCTGACGGTGATTGATACTCTATCGAGATACGCATGGTGTGTGGCCTTATCAAACAAGAACGGTGTGAGTGTAGCCAGATCGTTCAAATTAATATTTCAAAATGATAAGCGCATACCGAAGAAATTGCAGACGGATCGCGGCAAAGAATTTATAAATTCACCACTCAAGCAACTATGTAATATGCATAATATTCACCACTTTTTTACCAACAATGACGTAAAGGCCTCTATGGTAGAGCACTTTAATTGCACATTAAAAACCAGTATGTGGCGCTATCTTACGCAGCATAATATCTTTAGGTATATTGATATTTTACCGGATTTGGTGCATAGCTACAATCATATGTACCACTCAACAATACGCTGTAGTCCCGCTGCTGTGACAGAGAAAAACGCGATGCAAATCTGGCGCAATATTTACAGTTCTACCATTACTAATAAGCCTATTAACCCCTTCATGACCCATCCTATTTTGACCTTAAAGACCTTGCCGTTTTTTGCAATTCTGACCAGTGTCCCTTTATGAGGTAATAACTCAGGAACGCTTCAACGGATCCTAGCGGTTCTGAGATTGTTTTTTCGTGACATATTGGGCTTCATGTTAGTGGTAAATTTAGGTCAATAAATTCTGCGTTTATTTGTGATAAAAACGGAAATTTGGCGAAAATTTTGAAAATTTTGCAATTTTCACATTTTGAATTTTTATTCTGTTGAACCAGAGAGATATGTGACACAAAATAGTTAATAAATAACATTTCCCACATGTTTACTTTACATCAGCACAATTTTGGAAACAAAATTTTTTTTTGTTAGGAAGTTATAAGGGTTAAAATTTGACCAGCGATTTGTCATTTTTACAACTAAATTTACAAAACCATTTTTTTTAGGGACCACCTCACATTTGAAGTCAGTTTGAGGGGTCTATATGGCTGAAAATACCCAAAAGTGACACCATTCTAAAAACTGCACCCCTCAAGGTACTCAAAACCACATTCAAGAAGTTTATTAACCCTTCAGGTGCTTCACAGCAGCAGAAGCAACATGGAAGGAAAAAATGAACATTTAACTTTTTAGTCACAAAAATTATCTTTTAGCAACAATTTTTTTATTTTCCCAATGGTAAAAGGAGAAACTGAACCACGAAAGTTGTTGTCCAATTTGTCCTGAGTACGCTGATACCTCATATGTGGGGGTAAACCACTGTTTGGGCGCACGGCAGGGCTTGGAAGGGAAGGAGCGCCATTTGACTTTTTGAATCAAAAATTGGCTCCACTCTTTAGCGGACACCATGTCACGTTTGGAAAGCCCCCGTGTGCCTAAAAATTGGAGCTCCCCCACAAGTGACCCCATTTTGGAAACTAGACATCCCAAGGAACTTATCTAGATGCATAGTGAGCACTTTGAACCCCCAGGTGCTTCACAAATTGATCTGTAAAAATGAAAAAGTACTTTTTTTTCACAAAAAAATTCTTTTAGCCTCAATTTTTTCATTTTCACATGGGCAACAGGATAAAATGGATCCTAAAATGTGTTGGGCAATTTCTCCTGAGTACACCAATACCTCACATGTGGGGGTAAACCACTGTTTGGGCACATGGTAAGGCTCGGAAGGGAAGGAGCGCCATTTGACTTTTTGAATGAAAAATTATTTCCATCGTTAGCGGACACCATGTCGCGTTTGGATAGCTCCTGTGTGCCTAAACATTGGCGCTCCCCCACAAGTGACCCCATTTTGGAAACTAGACCCCCCAAGGAACTTATTTAGATGCCTAGTGAGCACTTTAAACCCTCAGGTGCTTCACAAATTGATCTGTAAAAATGAAAAAGTACTTTTTTTTCACAAAAAAATTATTTTCGCCTCAATTTTTTCATTTTCACATGGGCAGTAGGATAAAATGGATCATAAAATTTGTTGGGCAATTTCTCCCGAGTACGCCGATACCTCATATGTGGGGGTAAACCACTGTTTGGGCACTCGGCAGGGCTCGGAAGGGAAGGCGCGCCATTTGACTTTTTGAATGGAAAATTAGCTCCAATTGTTAGCGGACACCATGTCGCGTTTGGAGAGCCCCTGTGTGCCTAAACATTGGAGCTCCCCCACAAGTGACCCCATTTTGGAAACTAGACCCCCCAAGGAACTTATCTAGATGCATATTGAGCACTTTAAACCCCCAGGTGCTTCACAGAAGTTTATAACGCAGAGCCATGAAAATAAAAAATAATTTTTCTTTCCTCAAAAATGATTTTTTAGCCTGGAATTTCCTATTTTGCCAAGGATAATAGGAGAAATTGGACCCCAAATATTGTTGTCCAGTTTGTCCTGAGTATGCTGATACTCCATATGAGGGGGTAAACCACTGTTTGGGCGCACGGCAGGGCTCGGAAGGGATGGCACGCCATTTGGCTTTTTAAATGGAAAATTAGCTCCAATCATTAGCGGACACCATGTCACGTTTGGAGAGCCCCTGTGTGCCTAAACATTGGAGATCCCCCAGAACTGACACCATTTTGGAAACTAGACCCCCAAAGGAACTAATCTAGATGTGTGGTGAGGACTTTGAACCCCCAAGTGCGTCACAGAAGTTTATAACGCAGAGCCATGAAAATAAAAAAAAAAAATTATTTTCTCAAAAATGATCTTTTAGCCTGCAATTTTTTATTTTCCCAAGGGTAACAGGAGAAATTTGACCCCAAAAGTTGTTGTCCAGTTTCTCCTGAGTACGCTGATACCCCATATGTGGGGGTAAATCACTGTTTGGGCACATGCCGGGGCTCGGAAGTGAAGTAGTGACGTTTTGAAATGCAGACTTTGATGGAATGCTCTGTGGGCGTCACGTTGCGTTTGCAGAGCCCCTGATGTGGCTTAACAGTAGAAACCCCCCACAAGTGACCCCATTTTGGAAACTAGACCCCCAAAGGAACTTATCTAGATGTGTGGTGAGCACTTTGAACCCCCAAGTGCTTCATAGAAGTTTATAATGCAGAGCCGTGAAAATAATAAATACGTTTTCTTTCCTCAAAAATAATTATTTAGCCCAGAATTTTTTATTTTCCCAAGGGTTACAGAAGAAATTGGACCCCAAAAGTTGTTGTCCAGTTTCTCCTGAGTACGCTGATACCCCATATGTGGGGGTAAACCACTGTTTGGGCACATGCCGAGGCTCGGAAGTGAAGTAGTGACGTTTTGAAATGCAGACTTTGATGGAATGCTCTGTGGGCGTCACGTTGCGTTTGCAGAACCCCTGATGTGGCTTAACAGTAGAAACCCCCCACAAGTGACCCCATTTTGGAAACTAGACCCCGAAAGGAACTTATCTAGATGTGTGGTGAGCACTTTGAACCCCCAAGCGCTTCATAGAAGTTTATAATGCAGAGCCGTGAAAATAATAAATACGTTTTCTTTCCTCAAAAATAATTATTTAGCCCAGAATTTTTTATTTTCCCAAGGGTTACAGGAGAAATTGGACCACAAAAGTTGTTGTCCAGTTCTCCTGAATACGCTGATACCCCATGAGTGGGGGTAAACCACTGTTTGGGCACACGTCGGGGCTCAGAAGGGAAGTAGTGACTTTTGAAATGCAGACTTTGATGGAATGGTCTACGGGTGTCACGTTGCGTTTGCAGAGCCCCTGGTGTGCCTAAACAGTAGAAACCCCCACAAGTGACCCCATTTTAGAAACTAGACCCCCCAAGGAACTTATCTAGATATGTGGTGAGCACTTTGAACCCCCAAGTGCTTCACAGACGTTTACAACGCAGAGCCGTGAAAATAAAAAATCATTTTTCTTTCCTCAAAAATTATGTTTTAGCAAGCATTTTTTTAGATTCACAGGGGTAACAGGAGAAATTGTACCCCAGTAATTGTTGCGCAGTTTGTCCTGAGTATGCTGGTACCCCATATGTGGGGGTAAACCACTGTTTGGGCACACGTCGGGGCTCAGAAGTGAGGGAGCACCATTTGACTTTTTGAATACGAGATTGGCTGGAATCAATGGTGGCGCCATGTTGCGTTTGGAGACCCCTGATGTGCCTAAACAGTGGTAACCCCTCAATTCTACCTCCAACACTAACCCCAACACACCCATAACTCTAATCCCAACTGTAGCCATAACCCTAATCACAACCCTAACCGCAACACACCCCTAACCACAACCCTAACCCCAACACACCCCTAACCCTAACCACAACCCTAATTCCAACCCTAACCCTAAGGCTATGTGCCCACGTTGCGGATTCGTGTGAGATATTTCCGCACCATTTTTGAAAAATCCGCGGGTAAAAGGCACTGCGTTTTACCTGCGGATTTTACCGCGGATTTCCAGTGTTTTTTGTGCGGATTTCACCTGCGGATTCCTATTGAGGAACAGGTGTAAAACGCTGCGGAATCCGCACAAAGAATTGACATGCTGCGGAAAATACAACGCAGCGTTTCCGCGCGGTATTTTCCGCACCATGGGCACAGCGGATTTGGTTTTTCATATGTTTACATGGTACTGTAAACCTGATGGAACACTGCTGCGAATCCGCAGCCAAATCCGCACCGTGTGCACATAGCCTAATTCTAAAGGTATGTGCACACGCTGCGGAAAACGCTGCGGATCCGCAGCAGTTTCCCATGAGTTTGCAGTTCAATGTAAACCTACGGGAAACAAAAATCGCTGTACACATGCTGCGGAAAAACTGCACGGAAACGCAGCGGTTTACATTCCGCAGCATGTCACTTCTTTTGTGCGGATTCCGCAGCGGTTTTACAACTGCTCCAATAGAAAATCGCAGTTGTAAAACCGCAGTGAAATGCGCAGAAAAAAACGCGGTAAATCCGCCATAAATCCGCAGTGGTTTAGCACTGCGGATTTATCAAATCCGCAGCGGAAAAATCCGCAGAGGACCAGAATACGTGTGCACATACCGAAACCCTAACCCTAGCCCTAACCCTAGCCCTAACCCTAGCCCTAACCCTACCCCTACCCCTAGCCCTAACCCTAACCCTAACCCTACCCCTAAACCCTACCCCTAACCCTAACCCTATTCTAACATTAGTGGAAAAAAAAATTTCTTTATTTTTTTATTGTCCCTACCTATGGGGGTGACAAAGGGGGGGGGTCATTTATTATTTTTTTTATTTTGATCACTGAGATAGATTATATCTCAGTGATCAAAATGCACTTTGGAACGAATCTGCCGGCCGGCAGATTCGGCGGGCGCACTGCACATGCGCCCGCCATTTTGGAAGATGGCGGCGCCCAGGGAGAAGACGGACGGGACCCCGGCTGGATCGGTAAGTATGATGGGGTGGGGGGGGACCACGGGGTGGGGGGGGACCACGGGGGGGGATCTGAGCACGGGGGGGGGAATCGGAGCGCTGGAGGGGTGGAACGGAGCACGGGGGGGCTGGAATGGAGCACGGGGGGGCTGGAATGGAGCACGGGGGGGTGGAACGGAGCACCGGGGGGTGTGGATCGGAGTGCAGGGGGGGTGATTGGAGCACGGGGGGGTGATTGGAGCACGGGGGGAGCGGACAAGAGCACGGGGGGGAGCGGAGCACTGGACGGAGGGGAGCCGGAGCAGTGTACCGGCCAGATCGGGGGGCTGCGGGGGCGATCGGTGGGGTGGGGTGGGGGCACATTAGTATTTCCAGCCATGGCCGATGATATTTCAGCATCGGCCATGGCTGGATTGTAATATTTCACCCGTTATAATAGGTGAAATATTACAAATCGCTCTGATTGGCAGTTAAACTTTCAACAGCCAATCAGAGCGATCGTAGCCACGGGGGGGTGAAGCCACCCCCCCTGGGCTAAACTACCACTCCCCCTGTCCCTGCAGATCGGGTGAAATGGGAGTTAACCCTTTCACCCGATCTGCAGGGACGCGATCTTTCCATGACGCCGCATAGGCGTCATGGGTCGGAATGGCACCGACTTTCATGACGCCTACGTGGCGTCATGGGTCGGGAAGGGGTTAAACCGACTTTAAAGATTGGAGATCATGTCAGAATTTCTCGCTATAAAGGAACCTTCTGTAAGGGGTATGAGAAAACGTACAGCGATGAGATTTTTTTTAATTACTGCCGTCTCCAATAAATTTCATAAACCTCTTTATAAAATTAGTGATTTAGCCGGCGACGCTGTAGAGGGGTCATTTTATAAGGAAGAGCTGCAAAAAATACCTATGGATGAGAATCGTGTCTACAGAGTAGAAAAGATTTTGAGAAAAAAACGTGTCAGGGGTGTGAGTCACTGCTTTGTCAAATGGCTGGGGTACCCCGAAAAATTCAATAGTTGGATCCCGGCTTCGGAGTTGACAGATATATAACCATGGAAGCTGTTTCGTTTTTTATCACAGTAGCTTCAAACGCGTCTAGTGCGCCGGACAATACAATTGCAGAGTATATCAATAAATTATATAAGCCGGTTCATCTTGGATGCCCGTACGAAGTTGCGCTAACGGAAATTTAATATCCGCATACATGGTACACATTAGAAGAGAATGACGGGAATTTCTATATAGGAAAACGTGGCGATGTGTTAAAGGAATATTACGTAAAGTCAGGGTTTTATTCAACAATCGCGGACCTCATACGCGCTATTAATGAGAGAATTGATATTTTGAAGATATCCAGTGACGGTTTTAAGTTGCGTTATGATGATGTGAAGAGGAGCGTCACCCTATCAGATTCGCCGTCAATACATTTTGCCCCCGGCCACAAATTGGCGCACATTTTAGGCCTCCAACCATACATCGAGGCTTCTGTAGGTCATAACCCGGTTGAACGGAAGAAGATTTATGCAGATATAAAAGATGGATTTTATACATTGTTTGTGTACTCAGATATAATACAGCATCAGCTTGTGGGGGACAGCTACAGTTAGGTCCATATATATTTGGACAGAGACAACATTTTTCTAATTTTGGTTATAGACATTACCACAATGAATTTTAAACAAAACAATTCAGATGCAGTTGAAGTTCAGACTTTCAGCTTTCATTTGAGGGTATCCACATTAAAATTGGATGAAGGGTTTAGGAGTTTCAGCTCCTTAACATGTGCCACCCTGTTTTTAAAGGGACCAAAAGTAATTGGACAATTGGTTCCAAGGCTATTTCATGGACAGGTATGGGCAATCCCTTCATTATGTCATTCTCAATTAAGCAGATAAAAGGCCTGGAGTTGATTTGAGATGTGGTGCTTGCATTTGGAAGGTTTTGCTGTGAAGTAAACATGCGGTCAAAGGAGCTCTCCATGCAGGTGAAACAAGCCATCCTAAAGCTGCGAAAACAGAAAAAACCCATCCGAGAAATTGCTACAATATTAGGAGTGGCAAAATCTACAGTTTGGTTCATCCTGAGAAAGAAAGAAAGCACTGGTGAACTCATCAATGCAAAAAGACCTGGGCGCCCACAGACGACAACAGTGGAGGATGATCGCAGAATAATCTCCATGGTGAAGAGAAACCCCTTCACAACAGCCAACCAAGTGAACAACACTCTCCAGGAGGTAGGCGTATCAATATCCAAATCTACCATAAAGAGAAGACTGCATGAAAGTAAATACAGAGGGTTCACTGCACGGTGCAAGCCACTCATAAGCATCAAGAATAAAAAGGCTAGACTGAACTCTACAAAAAAACATCTAAAAAAGCCAGCACAGTTCTGGAAGAACATTCTTTGGACAGATGAAACCGAGATCAACCTCTACCAGAATGATGGAAAGAGAAAAGTATGGCGAAGGTGTGGTACAGCTCATGATCCAAAGCATACCACATCATCTGTAACACACGGTGGAGGCAGTGTGATGGCTTGGGCATGATGGCTGCCAGTGGCACTGGGTCACTAGTGTTTATTGATGATGACACAGGACAGAAGCAGCCGAATGAATTCTGAGGTATTCCGAGACATACTGTGTGCTCAAATCCAGCCAAATGCAGCCAAACTGATTGGTCGTCGTTTCATACTACAGATGGACCATGACCCAAAACATTAAGCCAAAGCAACCCAGGAGTTTATTAAAGCAAAGAAGTGGAATATTCTTGAATGGCCAAGTCAATCACCTGATCTCAACCCAATTGAGCATGCATTTCACTTGTTAAAGACTAAACTTCAGACAGAAAGGACCACAAACAAACAGCAACTAAAAACCACTGCAGTGAAGGCCTGGCAGAGCATCAAAAAGGAGGAAACACAGCGTCTGGTGATGTCCATGAGTCCAAGACTTCAGGCAGTCATTTCCCACAAAGGGTTTTCAACCAAGTACTAAAAATGAACATTTTATTTAAAATTATTGAATCTGTCCAATTACTTTTGGTCCCTTTAAAAACAGGGTGGCACATGTTAAGGAGCTGAATCTCCTAAACCCTTCATCCAATTTTAATGTGGATACCCTCAAATGAAAGCTGAAAGTCTGAACTTCAACTGCATCTGAATTGTTTTGCTTAAAATTCATTGTGGTAATGTCTATAACCAAAATTAGAAAAATGTTGTCTCTGTCCAAATATATATGGACCTAACTGTATGTCCAACTTCTGAGAACCGCTCAGGTAACCGGCAAGAGCAGTGAGATTATTACCCTTCAGTACACAAGACCCGATTACGTGCCCTTATGCAAGCAGCATTTTGATTCTGTGACAATCTCTATCTTATCAGACCAGGGCACACCGGTTAAATTCAAGTACGGAAAAAGTATTGTGCGATTACATTTTAGGCCGTGACAGTATTGACACGATAAAATGGTGTCTCAAAGGGTGTATGGAGATCCCGCTGTTTATGCCCACTACTATACTGCCCAGTCGGGGCACGGGCTAGAGGGGTTCAGCGGGAGCGAGTACATGTATGGCTCTGGCCTGGCCGGGATATTTAAAGGCTTATTTCACCACGCCGTACCGCTTTTCAGAAAAGGCTTAGAATTAGTAAAACCGTACCTGAAGACGGCTGTCCGTAACATCACTAGGGACGCGGTTACTGCCGCCTCAACAACCCTTATAAATAGGATAAATACACAACCTCAGCAAGGTTGGTTCTGGGATAATTTATGTCGCAACATAGTAACATAGTAACATAGTTAGTAAGGCCGAAAAAAGACATTAGTCCATCCAGTTCAGCCTATATTCCATCATAATAAATCCCCAGATCTACGTCCTTCTACAGAACCTAATAATTGTATGATACAATATTGTTCTGCTCCAGGAAGACATCCAGGCCTCTCTTGAACCCCTCGACTGAGTTCGCCATCACCACCTCCTCAGGCAAGCAATTCCAGATTCTCACTGCCCTAACAGTAAAGAATCCTCTTCTATGTTGGTGGAAAAACCTTCTCTCCTCCAGACGCAAAGAATGCCCCCTTGTGCCCGTCACCTTCCTTGGTATAAACAGATCCTCAGCGAGATATTTGTATTGTCCCCTTATATACTTATACATGGTTATTAGATCGCCCCTCAGTCGTCTTTTTTCTAGACTAAATAATCCTAATTTCGCTAATCTATCTGGGTTTTGTAGTTCTCCCATCCCCTTTATTAATTTTGTTGCCCTCCTTTGTACTCTCTCTAGTTCCATTATATCCTTCCTGAGCACCGGTGCCCAAAACTGGACACAGTACTCCATGTGCGGTCTAACTAGGGATTTGTGCAGAGGCAGTATAATGCTCTCATCATGTGTATCCAGACCTCTTTTAATGCACCCCATGATCCTGTTTGCCTTGGCAGCTGCTGCCTGGCACTGGCTGCTCCAGGTAAGTTTATCATTAACTAGGATCCCCAAGTCCTTCTCCCTGTCAGATTTACCCAGTGGTTTCCCGTTCAGTGTGTAATGGTGATATTGATTCCTTCTTCCCATGTGTATAACCTTACATTTATCATTGTTAAACCTCATCTGCCACCTTTCAGCCCAAGTTTCCAACTTATCCAGATCCATCTGTAGCAGAATACTATCTTCTCTTGTATTAACTGCTTTACATAGTTTTGTATCATCTGCAAATATCGATATTTTACTGTGTAAACCTTCTACCAGATCATTAATGAATATGTTGAAGAGAACAGGTCCCAATACTGACCCCTGCGGTACCCCACTGGTCACAGCGACCCAGTTAGAGACTATACCATTTATAACCACCCTCTGCTTTCTATCACTAAGCCAGTTACTAACCCATTTACACACATTTTCCCCCAGACCAAGCATTCTCATTTTGTGTACCAACCTATTGTGCGGCACGGTATCAAACGCTTTGGAAAAATCGAGATATACCACGTCCAATGACTCACCGTGGTCCAGCCTATAGCTTACCTCTTCATAAAAACTGATTAGATTGGTTTGACAGGAGCGATTTCTCATAAACCCATGCTGATATGGAGTTAAACAGTTATTCTCATTGAGATAATCCAGAATAACATCCCTCAGAAACCCTTCAAATATTTTACCAACAATAGAGGTTAGACTTACTGGCCTATAATTTCCAGGTTCACTTTTAGAGCCCTTTTTGAATATTGGCACCACATTTGCTATGCGCCAGTCCTGCGGAACAGACCCTGTCGCTATAGAGTCCCTAAAAATAAGAAATAATGGTTTATCTATTACATTACTTAGTTCTCTTAGTACTCGTGGGTGTATGCCATCCGGACCCGGAGATTTATCTATTTTAATCTTATTTAGCCGGTTTCGCACCTCTTCTTGGGTTAGATTGGTGACCCTTAATATAGGGTTTTCATTGTTTCTTGGGATTTCACCTAGCATTTCATTTTCCACCGTGAATACCGTGGAGAAGAAGGTGTTTAATATGTTAGCTTTTTCCTCGTCATCTACAACCATTCTTTCCTCACTATTTTTTAAGGGGCCTACATTTTCAGTTTTTATTCTTTTACTATTGATATAGTTGAAGAACAGTTTGGGATTAGTTTTACTCTCCTTAGCAATGTGCTTCTCTGTTTCCTTTTTGGCAGCTTTAATTAATTTTTTAGATAAAGTATTTTTCTCCCTATAGTTTTTTAGAGCTTCAATGGTGCCATCCTGCTTTAGTAGTGCAAATGCTTTCTTTTTACTGTTAATTGCCTGTCTTACTTCCTTGTTTAGCCACATTGGGTTTTTCCTATTTCTAGTCCTTTTATTCCCACAAGGTATAAACCGCTTACAGTGCCTATTTAGGATGTTCTTAAACATTTCCCATTTATTATCTGTATTCTTATTTCTGAGGATATTGTCCCAGTCTACCAGATTAAGGGCATCTCTAAGCTGGTCAAACTTTGCCTTCCTAAAGTTCAGAGTTTTTGTGACTCCCTGACAAGTCCCCCTAGTGAAAGACAGGTGAAACTGCACAATATTGTGGTCGCTATTTCCTAGATGCCCAACCACCTGCAGATTTGTTATTCTGTCAGGTCTATTAGATAGTATTAGGTCTAAAAGTGCTGCTCCTCTGGTTGGATTCTGCACCAATTGTGAAAGATAATTTTTCTTGGTTATTAGCAGAAACCTGTTGCCTTTATGGGTTTCACAGGTTTCTGTTTCCCAGTTAATATCCGGGTAGTTAAAGTCCCCCATAACCAGGACCTCATTATGGGTTGCAGCTTCATCTATCTGCTTTAGAAGTAGACTTTCCATGGTTTCTGTTATATTTGGGGGTTTGTAACAGACCCCAATGAGAATTTTGTTACCATTTTTCCCTCTATGAATTTCGACCCATATGGACTCTACATCCTCATTTCCTTCGCTAATATCCTCCCTTAAAGTGGACTTTAGACAAGACTTTACATAGAGACAAACCCCTCCTCCTCTCCGATTTTTACGATCCTTTCTAAACAGACTGTAACCCTGTAAGTTAACTGCCCAGTCATAGCTTTCATCTAACCATGTCTCGGTTATTCCCACTATGTCAAAGTTACCTGTAGATATTTCTGCTTCTAGTTCCTCCATCTTGTTTGTCAGGCTTCTGGCGTTTGCGAGCATGCAGTTTAGAGGATTTTGTTTTGTTCCAATCTCCTCGCTGTGGATTGTTTTAGAAATGTTCTTACCTCCCATCTGAGTATGTTTTCCTGGGTCTTCTTTGTTCAAGTCTAATGTTTTTCTTCCCGTCCCCTCTTCTTCTAGTTTAACGCCCTCCTGATGAGTGTAGCGAGTCTTCTGGCGAATGTGTGTTTCCCAGGTTTGTTGAGGTGTAGTCCGTCTCTGGCGAGGAGTCCATCGTACAAGTAATTCACACCGTGGTCCAGGAATCCGAATCCTTGTTGTCTGCACCATCGTCTTAGCCAGTTGTTTGCATCAAGGATCCTGTTCCATCTCCTGGTGCCATGCCCGTCTACTGGAAGGATAGAAGAAAAAACTACCTGTGCATCCAGTTCCGTTACTTTCTTCCCCAACTCTTCAAAGTCTTTGCAGATTGTCGGTAGGTCCTTCCTTGCCGTGTCATTGGTGCCAACATGTATCAGAAGAAATGGGTGGACGTCCTTGGAGCTGAAGAGCTTTGGTATCCTATCGGTCACATCCTTGATCATCGCACCTGGAAGGCAGCATACTTCTCTTGCAGTTATGTCCGTTCTGCAGTTGGCTGCTTCTGTGCCTCTCAGTAGTGAGTCTCCCACCACCACCACTCTTCGTTGCTTCTTGGCTGTACTTTTTGCGGTCACTTGTTGCTGTGTGCCCTTTTCTTTTTTGCTTGCTGGTATTGCTTCATCCTTAGGTGTGCCATCTTCATCCTCTTCAAAGATTTGATATCGGTTCTTCAGTTGTGTGGTTGGTGATTTCTCCATGGTCTTCTTGCTTCTTTTGGTCACATGCTTCCACTCATCTGCTTTTGGAGGTTCTCTGACACTTTTTTCACCTTCTGTGACCAGTAGAGATGCTTCTGTTCTGTCTAGAAAGTCTTCATTCTCTTTGATGAGTTTCAAAGTTGCTATTCTTTCTTCCAGACCCCGCACCTTTTCTTCTAAAAGGGCCACTAGTCTACACTTCTGACAGGTGAAATTTGATTCTTCTTCTGGTCGATCTGTGAACATGTAGCACATGCTGCAGCTCACCATGTAGGTTGTCACATCTGCCATGTTGCTCCTAGATCCTGCTGACTTGCTGTGTGTTTTCCTTCTTGTGTAATCTACTCAGCCAAGCTCTCTTGCAATAATATCCTACAGGCAAAAATTACGGCGCGCGGTTTGGTGATGCTTTCCAAGCAGCTGGTCCCGGCTGTACCCAACGATCTTCTAGCTTAGGGAGACTTCGCTTTTCCCAGAAGGCACCTGGAATATGCAAATTAGCCTCCTCAAGCTTGAATCCCTGGTTTGGTGATGCTTTCCAAGCAACTGGCCCCGGCTGTACCCAACGATCTTCTAGCTTAGGGAAAGAAAGAGACGCGCTTGCCCGCCTTTTCCGCCGATGCTCATGAATAAAACTACAACCAAGAGACGCCCCCGTCAGAAACGAGTAAGACGCTCTGTGGACGACATCTTCTAATCAGTTATCATGGCTTTCCTGCATGATGCTTCTGTAGAGTGCGCAAAATCTGAACTGGATATTTTTGACGTACCCCCGACACAAACAAGTATAGAGAAATCTCTATTTGTAGAAGTACAACCAGTTGCGGCACTGTCAGACAATGGACCGTTGGAATTTTTCATATCTGGGAGCGGCGATTATTATTATGATCTGAACAACACGCTGCTGTACATAAATTGCCGCATCGTCAAGCAAGATAATACGGCTATAGCCGATGGCGCGCGTGTGGCTCTCATAAACTACCCTCTAGCCACTCTTTTTAACCAGGTCGATATTACTCTGGGAGACCGACTTATCTCACAATCGGACAATCTCTACAGCTATAGAGCATACATAGAGACCCTTTTAAATTACAGCTCGCAGACGCTGTCATCACAATTTACAGCTGGTTTGTTCTATAAGGACACTGCGGGCCATCATAATGACCGGAGCTTGGATGGCGCAAATGCAGGGTTTATCAAAAGAGCCAATGCAACTTCCCACTCAAAGCCTGTCGACCTCTTGGGACCCATTTTTGGGGATATATTTAATCAACCAGAGTTAATATTGAATGGCCTTGACCTTAAGGTTAAGTTAACAAGAAATAAGAATGCTTTCTGCCTCATGTCAGCAGAAGCCGAGCCGCTGAAGGTGCAAATCTCATAAGCGGCTCTCTATGTGAAAAGAGTGCAGGTATCTCCGGCAGTCCGAATCGGCCACAGTCAGGCCCTCCTATCCGCAATCGCCAAGTATGCTATTGACCGAACATGCATGAAAGTGTACAGTATCTCTGCAGGGACATGGATCACGAACCACGAGAACCTCTTCCTAGGCCAGATACCAAAAACTGTTATATTGGGCTTTGTAGATAATGAGGCCTTCAGCGGTTCTTATGCGAAAAACCCTTTGCAGTTCCACCACTACCACGTCAGCCACGCGGCTTTATATCTGGATGGCCAACAGATACCTGCGAGACCTTATAATCCTAATTTTAATGTTGATTTAGCCATCAGAGAGAATATGGCGCTTGCCTATATGTCTGGCAAGCAAAAGGCTGATTGGGCCATGGCG
Organism: Ranitomeya imitator; assembly: GCF_032444005.1. Classification (NCBI taxonomy): domain Eukaryota; kingdom Metazoa; phylum Chordata; class Amphibia; order Anura; family Dendrobatidae; genus Ranitomeya; species Ranitomeya imitator. The sequence goes on from NC_091283.1 coordinate 802,392,823, forward strand.
ATAGATCATGAAGAATTTATGGCGGGATTCACTCTATTTGCTTTTGATTTATCGCCTGATCAAGAGCCTGGAGGACATTTCTCGCTCATTAAAACAGGTAACCTACGTACTGAAGTCCGGTTTGTGCTAGCAACACCCCACACGATAAATATGATTGTTTTTGCAGTCAACCACACCATTCTGGAAATTAATAATAGGCGTGAGATCTTGTACGATTTTAATTAAGTAACGATGGACAGTCTACAGCTTACAGCGATACTGAAGGCCGATAATTATACAGAACGCATATTCGCCGGTGTGTTTCCGTGTGATTTGCTTCCGGAAGAAAGAGTGACTCAGAGACCCGCGGCATATATCGTGAATACAGACCCGGCGCATCAAGCTGGGCGCCACTGGATATTGATCGTACTCTGCGATGATAAGACGGGCATATTTTATGATAGCTACGGCTTTCGTCCGGACAATATTATCTTTCCACGCGATTTTGTGACATTCCTGAACAAGAATTGTGACTCTTATTGTTATCAGAACGCACAAATCCAGAATATGTATAGTAGTGTATGCGGTCATTATTGCATATATGTTTTGCACCATTTAGCGTGCGGGTTACCATTTAAAAAGCTTTTACAGTGTTTCACTTCTGACTTACAGAGTAATGATAGAATCGTATCAGATTTTGTGTCATCAAAATATTCAAGTTTAATCCGTTGTTCTGACAGGAGTTATCAAATTCAGCAAAAATGTGCTTGTCTGTCAGTTTCACATCGATAGCTAACAGCTGTTAGCAATTAGTTGAAGCTGTCTTATAATGTATTCTTTATCTTTGTGTAGTTCTGGCATTTGACAATAAACATTTTAAACTGATCTGTGTTTGTACATCTACTCTTTCCTTCACTTCTGGGACCCCTAGACCTGGTCTGTCTCTGTTGCCCTGTCTGATTCTTAGGCCCCTTTTGATGCCTGTCGAATATATCGCTGTCCCACAGTTAGAGCTTGACCTGGTCAGTCTGTATGGAACTGTCTGGTGCAGCAGAAATTCTATCTGTTTTGCTGTGTCAGTGCCCCCGCTGTGTTGATTGTAGGGAAACAGATGTCTGTGTTTAGGGAATAGCTTTTGAAGCGGGATATCTACTCCTGTGAAAAATGAGATGCCCATTTGCTGTCTGTCTAGCCGAGCCTCATCTGGTTGTAGTTAAGTAAGGAGTAGTGTTGTGAATTCTGTTTTCGAACTCCCTCCTGTGGTCATGAATGGTACTTCGGCGAGTTCTGTCCATGGACTCCCTCTGGTGGCTGTGAGTGGAGCTGCTGCTTCTGAGGTTCCTTCCACAGGTGACGTAGTTTATTCTTTGGCTGGCTGTTCTATTTAACTCCACTCAGATCGTTACTCCATGCCAGCTGTCAATGTTCTTGTACTGGTTCAGTTCGCTCTTGGATCTTTCTGGTGACCTGTCTACTCCAGCAGAAGCTAAGTCCCTGCTAGTTAATTGTTCATTATTTCTTTGTCCAGCTGGCTATCATGATTTTGCTTTGCTAGTTGGAAGCTCTGGGATGCTTTTTGCACACTCTGCGTGGTCTTTTTGTAGTTTTTTGTGCTGACCGCAAAGATACCTTTCCTATCCTCAGTCTGTTTAGTAAGTCTGGCCTCCCTTTGCTGAAACCTGTTTCATTTCTGTGTTTGTGACTTTCATCTTAACTCACAGTCAATATATGTGGGGGGCTGCCTTTTCCTTTGGGGAATTTCTCTGAGGCAAGGTAGGCTTTATTTTCTATCTTTAGGGCTAGTTAGCTCTTTGGCTGTGAAGAGGCGTCTAGGTCGTGTTAGGTACACTCCACGGCTATTTCTAGTTGTGTGATAGGATTAGGGGTTGCGGTCAGCAGAGCTCCCACTTCCCAGAGCTTGTCCTGTGTGAGTTTAACCATCAGGTCGTTCCGGGTGCTCCTAACCACCAGGTCCATAACAGTACAGCTGGCCCAAAGTATTAATACATCTCAATAGAGGGATAAGAGAAGTTCTGAGACCATTTTTTTTTCTCTGCAGTGTTTTTTGTCTTTCTTTTCCCCTTAACCTCTGGGTGGTTCAGGTCACAGGTGTAGATATGGACATTCAAGGTCTGTCCTCTTGTGTGGATCATCTCACTGCAAGGGTACAAAACATTCAAGATTTTGTGGTTCAGAATCCTATGTTAGAGCCTAGAATTCCAATTCCTGATTTGTTTTCTGGGGATAGATCTAAATTCCTGAATTTCAAAAATAATTGTAAACTGTTTCTAGCTTTGAAACCCCGTTCCTCTGGTGACCCCGTTCAACAAGTAAAAATCATTTGTTGCGTGGTGACCCTCAAGACTGGGCATTTTCCCTTGCGCCAGGAGATCCTGCATTGCGTGATGTAGATGCGTTTTTTCTGGCGCTTGGATTGCTTTATGATGAACCAAATTCAGTGGATCAGGCAGAGAAAATCTTGCTGGCTTTGTGTCAGGGTCAGGATGAAGCGGAGGTGTACTGTCAGAAGTTTAGAAAGTGGTCTGTGCTTACGCAGTGGAATGAGTGTGCCCTGGCGGCAATTTTCAGAAAGCTGTGCACCATTTGGCGGTATTCTCTGAGCATAGGCCTGAGCCTATGCAATGTGATAGGACTTTGACCAGAGCTGAACGGCAAGAACACAGACGTCGGAATGGGCTGTGTTTTTACTGTGGTGATTCCACTCATGCTATCTCTGATTGTCCTAAGCGCACTAAGCGGTTCGCTAGGTCTGCCACAATTGGTACGGTACAGTCTAAATTTCTTTTGTCCGTTACTCTGATTTGCTCTTTGTCATCCTATTCTGTTATGGCATTTGTGGATTCAGGCGCTGCCCTGAATTTGATGGACTTGGAGTTTGCTAGACACTGTGGTTTTTTCTTGGAGCCCTTGCAGTATCCTATTCCATTGAGAGGAATTGATGCTACGCCTTTGGCCAAGAATAAGCCCCAGTACTGGACCCAATTGACCATGTGCATGGCTCCTGCACATCAGGAGGATATTCGCTTTTTGGTGTTGCATAATCTGCATGATGTGGTCGTTTTGGGGTTGCCATGGCTACAGGTCCATAATCCAGGATTGGATTGGAAATCTATGTCTGTGTCCGGCTGGGGTTGTCAGGGGGTACATGGTGATGTTCCATTGCTGTCAATTTCGCCTTCCACTCCTTCTGAAGTCCCTGAGTTTTTGTCAGATTACCGGGATGTATTTGAAGAGCCCAAATCCGGTGCCTTACCTCCTCATAGGGATTGCGATTGTGCTATTAATTTGATTCCTGGTAGTAAGTTTCCTAAGGGCCGACTGTTTAATTTATCTGTGCCAGAGCACGCCGCTATGCGGAGTTATATAAAGGAATCCTTGGAGAAAGGTCATATTCGCCCGTCGTCATCACCGTTGGGAGCAGGGTTCTTTTTTGTGGCCAAGAAGGATGGCTCTTTGAGACCTTGTATTGATTACCGCCTTATTAATAAGATCACAGTCAAATTTCAGTACCCTTTGCCGCTGCTGTCTGATTTGTTTGCTCGGATTAAGGGGGCTAGTTGGTTCACCAAGATAGATCTTCGAGGGGCGTATAATCTTGTGCGAATTAAACAGGGCGATGAATGGAAAACAGCATTTAATACGCCCGAGGGCCATTTTGAGTACCTGGTTATGCCATTCGGGCTCCATCTGTGTTTCAGTCCTTTATGCATGACATCTTCCGAGAGTACCTGGATAGATTCATGATTGTATATTTGGATGATATTTTGGTCTTTTCGAATGATTGGGAGTCTCATGTGAAGCAGGTCAGAATGGTGTTCCAGGTCCTTCGTGCGAATTCCTTGTTTGTGAAGGGGTCGAAATGTCTCTTTGGGGTTCAGAAGGTTTCATTTTTGGGTTTCATTTTTTCCCCTTCTACTATCGAGATGGACCCTGTTAAAGTTCAGGCCATTTATGATTGGACTCAGCCGACATCTGTGAAGAGCCTGCAGAAGTTCCTGGGCTTTGCTAATTTTTACCGTCGCTTCATCGCTAATTTTTCTAGTGTTGCTAAACCGTTGACTGATTTGACCAGGAAGGGTGCTGATGTGGTCAATTGGTCCTCGGCGGCTGTAGAGGCTTTTCGGGAGTTGAAGCGTCGTTTTTCTTCTGCCCCTGTGTTGTGCCAGCCAGATGTTTCGCTCCCGTTTCAGGTTGAGGTTGATGCTTCTGAGATTGGAGCAGGGGCTGTTTTGTCGCAAAGAAGTTCTGATGGCTCGGTGATGAAACCATGTGCCTTCTTTTCTAGAAAATTCTCGCCTGCTGAGCGCAATTATGATGTTGGCAATCGAGAGTTGTTGGCCATGAAGTGGGCATTCGAGGAGTGGCGACATTGGCTTGAAGGAGCCAAGCATCGCGTGGTGGTCTTGACGGATCACAAGAATTTGACTTATCTCGAGTCTGCCAAACGGTTGAATCCTAGACAGGCTCGATGGTCGTTGTTTTTCTCCCGTTTTGATTTTGTGGTTTCGTACCTTCCGGGCTCTAAGAATGTGAAGGCTGATGCCCTGTCAAGGAGTTTTGTGCCTGACTCTCCGGGTGTATCTGAGCCGGCGGGTATTCTCAAAGAGGGGGTAATTTTGTCTGCCATCTCCCCTAATTTGCGGCGCGTGCTGCAGAAGTTTCAGGCTGATAGACCTGACCGTTGTCCAGCGGTGAAACTGTTTGTCCCTGATAGATGGACTAGTAGAGTTATCTCTGAGGTTCATTGTTCGGTGTTGGCGGGTCATCCTGGAATCTTTGGTACCAGAGATTTGGTGGCTAGATCCTTTTGGTGGCCTTCTTTGTCACGGGATGTGCGTTCTTTTGTGCAGTCCTGTGGGACTTGTGCTCGGGCTAAGCCCTGCTGTTCTCGTGCCAGTGGGTTGCTTTTGCCCTTGCCGGTCCCAAAGAGGCCCTGGACGCATATTTCCATGGATTTTATTTCAGATCTCCCTGTCTCTCAAAGGATGTCGGTCATTTGGGTGGTTTGTGATCGCTTCTCTAAGATGGTCCATTTGGTACCCTTGTCTAAATTGCCTTCCTCCTCTGATTTGGTGCCATTGTTTTTCCAGCATGTGGTTCGTTTGCAAGGCATTCCGGAGAACATCGTCTCGGACAGAGGTTCCCAGTTTGTTTCGAGGTTTTGGCGGTCCTTTTGTGCTAAGATGGGCATTAATTTGTCTTTTTCTTCGGCTTTCCATCCTCAGACAAGTGGCCAAACCGAACGAACTAATCAGACTTTGGAGACATATCTGAGATGCTTTGTTTCTGCTGATCAGGATGATTGGGTGTCCTGTCATGATAAGGTGATTCAGTACCACAATGGACATTGAGGTCAGAGCACATACAGTGACCTGACAATAACCCAAAAACATAGAACGAGCTCTGAGACGTGCAAACTCTGCTGACCGCAATCCCTAATCCTCTCCAACACACTAAAGGCAGCCGTGGATTGCGCCTAACGCTCCCTATGCAACTCGGCACAGCCTGAGAAACTAGCTAGCCTGAAGATAGAAAATAAGCCTACCTTGCCTCAGAGAAATACCCCAAAAGAAAAGGCAGCCCCCACACATAATGACTGTGAGTAAAGATGAAAAGACAAACGTAGAGATGAAATAGATTTAGCAAAGTGAGGCCCGACTTTCTAAACAGAGCGAGGATAGAAAGGTAACTTTGCGGTCAACACAAAACCCTACAAAAACCACGCAAAGGGGGCAAAAAGACCCTCCGTACCGAACTAACGGCACGGAGGTACACCCTCTGCGTCCCAGAGCTCCCAGCAAGCAGGAAAAAGCAAATAGACAAGCTGGACAGAAAAAAACAGCAAATAAAATAGCAAAGCGGAACTTAGCTATGCAGAGCAGCAGGCCACAGGAACGATCCAGGAGGAAACAGGTCCAATACTAGAACATTGACTGGAGGCCAGGATCAAAGCACAAGGTGGAGTTAAATAGAGCAGCACCTAACGACTTCACCACATCACCTGAGGAAGGAAACTCAGAAGCCGCAGTACTACTTTCCTCCACCAACGGAAGCTCACAGAGAGAATCAGCCGAAGTACCACTTGTGACCACAGGAGGGAGCTCTGCCACAGAATTCACAACAGTACCCCCCCCCCTTGAGGAGGGGTCACCGAACCCTCACCAGAGCCCCCAGGACGACCAGGATGAGCCATATGAAAGGCACGAACAAGATCGGGAGCATGGACATCAGAGGCAAAGACCCAGGAATTGTCTTCCTGAGCATAACCCTTCCACTTAACCAGATACTGGAGTTTCCGTCTTGAAACACGAGAATCCAAAATCTTCTCCACAATATACTCCAACTCCCCCTCCACCAAAACCGGGGCAGGAGGATCAACAGATGGAACCATAGGTGCCACGTATCTCCGCAACAATGACCTATGGAATACGTTATGTATGGAAAAAGAATCTGGAAGGGTCAGACGAAAAGACACAGGATTAAGAACCTCAGAAATCCTATACGGACCAATGAAACGAGGTTTAAACTTAGGAGAGGAAACCTTCATAGGAATATGACGAGAAGATAACCAAACCAAATCCCCAACACGAAGTCGGGGACCCACACAGCGTCTGCGATTAGCGAAACGTTGAGCCTTCACCTGGGACAAGGTCAAATTGTCCACTACATGAGTCCAAATCTGCTGCAACCTGTCCACCACAGTATCCACACCAGGACAGTCCGAAGACTCAACCTGCCCTGAAGAGAAACGAGGATGGAACCCAGAGTTGCAGAAAAACGGCGAAACCAAGGTAGCCGAGCTGGCCCGATTATTCAGGGCGAACTCAGCCAAAGGCAAAAAGGACACCCAGTCATCCTGATCAGCAGAAACAAAGCATCTCAGATATGTTTCCAAGGTCTGATTGGTTCGTTCGGTCTGGCCATTAGTCTGAGGATGGAAAGCCGAGGAAAAAGACAAGTCAATGCCCATCCTACCACAAAAGGCTCGCCAAAACCCCGAAACAAACTGGGAACCTCTGTCAGAAACGATATTCTCTGGAATGCCATGTAAACGAACCACATGCTGGAAGAACAATGGCACCAAATCAGAGGAGGAAGGCAATTTAGACAAGGGTACCAAATGGACCATCTTAGAGAAGCGATCACAGACCACCCAAATGACTGACATCTTTTGAGAGACGGGAAGATCTGAAATAAAATCCATAGAGATGTGTGTCCAAGGCCTCTTCGGGATCGGCAAGGGCAAAAGCAACCCACTGGCACAAATCCCACAGGACTGCACAAAAGTACGCACATCCCGCGACAGAGATGGCCACCAAAAGGATCTAGCCACTAACTCTCTGGTACCAAAGATTCCAGGATGACCAGCCAACACCGAACAATGAACCTCAGAGATAACTTTATTCGTCCACCTATCAGCGACAAACAGTTTCTCCGCTGGGCAACAATCAGGTTTATTTAGCCTGAAATTTTTGCAGCACCCGCCGCAAATCAGGGGAGATGGCAGACACAATTACTCCCTCTTTGAGGATACCCGCCAGCTCAGATAAACCCGGAGAGTCGGGCACAAAACTCCTAGACAGAGCATCCGCCTTCACATTTTTAGAGCCCGGGAGGTACGAAATCACAAAGTCAAAACGGGCAAAAAACAGCGACCAACGAGCCTGTCTAGGATTCAACCGCTTGCCAGACTCGAGATAAGTCAAGTTCTTATGATCAGTCAAGACCACCACGCGATGCTTAGCTCCTTCAAGCCAATGACGCCACTCCTCGAATGCCCACTTCATGGCCAGCAACTCTCGATTGCCCACATCATAATTTCGCTCAGCAGGCGAAAACTTCCTGGAAAAGAAGGCGCATGGTTTCATCACCGAGCAATCAGAACTTCTCTGCGACAAAACAGCCCCTGCTCCAATCTCAGAAGCATCAACCTCGACCTGGAACGGAAGCGAAACATCTGGTTGACACAACACAGGGGCAGAAGAAAAAAGACGCTTCATCTCTTGAAAAGCTTCCACAGCAGCAGAAGACCAATTGACCACATCAACATCAGCACCCTTCTTGGTCAAATCGGTCAATGGTTTAGCAACACTAGAAAAATTGCAGATGAAGCGACGATAAAAATTAGCAAAGCCCAGGAACCTCTGCAGACTCTTCAGAGATGTCGGCTGAGTCCAATCATGGATGGCTTGGACCTTAACAGGGTCCATCTCGATAGTAGAAGGAGAAAAGATGAACCCCAAAAATGAAACCTTCTGAACACCAAAGAGACACTTTAATCCCTTCACAAACAAAGAATTAGCACGCAGGACCTGAAACACCGTTCTGACCTGCTTCACATGAGACTCCCAATCATCCGAGAAGATCAAAATGTCATCCAAGTACACAATCAGGAATTTATCCAGGTACTCTCGGAAGATGTCATGCATAAAGGACTGAAACACTGATGGAGCATTGGCAAGTCCGAATGGCATTACTAGATACTCAAAATGGCCCTCGGGCGTATTAAATGCAGTTTTCCATTCATCGCCTCGCTTAATACGCACAAGATTATACGCACCACGAAGATCTATCTTGGTGAACCAACTAGCCCCCTTAATCCGAGCAAACAAATCAGATAACAACGGCAAAGGGTACTGAAATTTAACCATGATCTTATTTAGAAGGCGGTAATCTATACAAGGTCTCAGTGAACCATCCTTCTTGGCCACAAAAAAGAACCCTGCTCCCAATGGCGACGATGACGGGCGAATATGCCCCTTCTCCAAGGACTCCTTCACATAACTCCGCATAGCGGCATGCTCAGGCACAGATAAATTAAACAGTCGACCTTTTGGGAATTTACTACCAGGAATCAAATCGATAGCACAATCACAATCCCTATGCGGAGGTAGGGTATCGGACTTGGGCTCATCAAATACATCCCGGTAATCAGAAAAGAACTCTGGAAACTCAGAAGGGGTGGATGACGAAATGGTCAGAAATGGGACATCACCATGTAACCCCTGACAACCCCAGCTGGACACAGACATGGATTTCCAATCTAATACTGGATTATGGACTTGTAGCCATGGCAACCCCAACACGACCACATCATGCAGATTATGCAACACCAAAAAGCGCATAACCTCCTGATGTGCAGGAGCCATGCACATGGTCAGCTGGGTCCAATACTGAGGCTTATTCTTGGCCAAAGGCGTAGCATCAATTCCTCTCAATGGAATAGGACACTGCAAGGGCTCCAAGAAAAACCCACAACGCCTAGCATACTCCAAGTCATAGTAACATAGTAACATAGTAACATAGTTAGTAAGGCCGAAAAAAGACATTTGTCCATCCAGTTCAGCCTATATTCCATCATAATAAATCCCCAGATCTACGTGCTTCTACAGAACCTAATAATTGTATGATACAATACTGTTCTGCTCCAGGAAGACATCCAGGCCTCTCTTGAACCCCTCGACTGAGTTCGCCATCACCACCTCCTCAGGCAAGCAATTCCAGATTCTCACTGCCCTAACAGTAAAGAATCCTCTTCTATGTTGGTGGAAAAACCTTCTCTCCTCCAGACGCAAAGAATGCCCCCTTGTGCCCGTCACCTTCCTTGGTATAAACAGATCCTCAGCGAAATATTTGTATTGTCCCCTTATATACTTATACATGGTTATTAGATCGCCCCTCAGTCGTCTTTTTTCTAGACTAAATAATCCTAATTTTGCTAATCTATCTGGGTATTGTAGTTCTCCCATCCCCTTTATTAATTTTGTTGCCCTCCTTTGTACTCTCTCTAGTTCCATTATATCCTTCCTGAGCACCGGTGTCCAAAACTGGACACAGTACTCCATGTGCGGTCTAACTAGTGATTTGTACAGAGGCAGTATAATGCTCTCATCATGTGTATCCAGACCTCTTTTAATGCACCCCATGATCCTGTTTGCCTTGGCAGCTGCTGCCTGGCACTGGCTGCTCCAGGTAAGTTTATCATTAACTAGGATCCCCAAGTCCTTCTGCCTGTCAGATTTACCCAGTGGTTTCCCATTCAGTGTGTAATGGTGATATTGATTCCTTCTTCCCATGTGTATAACCTTACATTTATCATTGTTAAACCTCATCTGCCACCTTTCAGCCCAAGTTTCCAACTTATCCAGATCCATCTGTAGCAGAATACTATCTTCTCTTGTATTAACTGCTTTACATAGTTTTGTATCATCTGCAAATATCGATATTTTACTGTGTAAACCTTCTACCAGATCATTAATGAATATGTTGAAGAGAACAGGTCCAAATACTGACCCCTGCGGTACCCCACTGGTCACAGCGACCCAGTTAGAGACTATACCATTTATAACCACCCTCTGCTTTCTATCACTAAGCCAGTTACTAACCCATTTACACACATTTTCCCCCAGACCAAGCATTCTCATTTTGTGTACCAACCTCTTGTGCGGCACGGTATCAAACGCTTTGGAAAAATCGAGATATACCACGTCCAATGACTCACCGTGGTCCAGCCTATAGCTTACCTCTTCATAAAAACTGATTAGATTGGTTTGACAGGAGCGATTTCTCATAAACTCATGCTGATATGGAGTTAAACAGTTATTCTCATTGAGATAATCCAGAATAACATCCCTCAGAAACCCTTCAAATATTTTACCAACAATAGAGGTTAGACTTACTGGCCTATAATTTCCAGGTTCACTTTTAGAGCCCTTTTTGAATATTGGCACCACATTTGCTATGCGCCAGTCCTGCGGAAAAGACCCTGTCGCTATAGAGTCCCTAAAAATAAGAAATAATGGTTTATCTATTACATTACTTAGTTCTCTTAGTACTCGTGGGTGTATGCCATCCGGACCCGGAGATTTATCTATTTTAATCTTATTTAGCCGGTTTCGCACCTCTTCTTGGGTTAGATTGGTGACCCTTAATATAGGGTTTTCATTGTTTCTTGGGATTTCACCTAGCATTTCATTTTCCACTGTGAATACCGTGGAGAAGAAGGTGTTTAATATGTTAGCTTTTTCCTCGTCATCTACAACCATTCTTTCCTCACTATTTTTTAAGGGGCCTACATTTTCAGTTTTTATTCTTTTACTATTGATATAGTTGAAGAACAGTTTGGGATTAGTTTTACTCTCCTTAGCAATGTGCTTCTCTGTTTCCTTTTTGGCAGCTTTAATTAGTTTTTTAGATAAAGTATTTTTCTCCCTATAGTTTTTTAGAGCTTCAATGGTGCCATCCTGCTTTAGTAGTGCAAATGCTTTCTTTTTACTGTTAATTGCCTGTCTTACTTCCTTGTTTAGCCACATTGGGTTTTTCCTATTTCTAGTCCTTTTATTCCCACAAGGTATAAACCGCTTACAGTGCCTATTTAGGATGTTCTTAAACATTTCCCATTTATTATCTGTATTCTTATTTCTGAGGATATTGTCCCAGTCTACCAGATTAAGGGCATCTCTAAGCTGGTCAAACTTTGCCTTCCTAAAGTTCAGTGTTTTTGTGACTCCCTGACAAGTCCCCCTAGTGAAAGACAGGTGAAACTGCACAATATTGTGGTCGCTATTTCCTAGATGCCCAACCACCTGCAGATTTGTTATTCTGTCAGGTCTATTAGATAGTATTAGGTCTAAAAGTGCTGCTCCTCTGGTTGGATTCTGCACCAATTGTGAAAGATAATTTTTCTTGGTTATTAGCAGAAACCTGTTGCCTTTATGGGTTTCACAGGTTTCTGTTTCCCAGTTAATATCCGGGTAGTTAAAGTCCCCCATAACCAGGACCTCATTATGGTCCATCAAATTCAGGGCAGCGCCTGAATCCACAAATGCCATGACAGAATACGATGACAAAGAGCAGATCAAGGTAACGGACAGAAGAAATTTTGACTGTACCGTACCAATGGTGGCAGACCTAGCGAACCGCTTAGTGCGCTTAGGACAATCAGAGATAGCATGAGTGGAATCACCACAGTAGAAATACAGCCCATTCAGACGTCTGTGTTCTTGCCGTTCAACTCTGGTCAAAGTCCTATCGCACTGCATAGGCTCAGATTTAAGCTCAGGTGATACCGCCAAATGGTGCACAGATTTACGCTCACGCAAGCGTCGACAGATCTGAATGGCCAAAGACATAGACTCATTCAGACCAGCAGGCATAGGAAATCCCACCATGACATCCTTAAGGGCTTCAGAGAGACCTTTTCTGAAAATAGCTGCGAGCGCACCTTCATTCCACTGAGTGAGCACGGACCACTTTCTAAATTTCTGACAATATACCTCTATCTCATCCTGACCCTGACACAGAGCCAGCAAATTTTTCTCTGCCTGATCCACTGAATTAGGTTCATCGTACAGCAATCCGAGCGCCAGGAAAAACGCATCGATATTACTTAATGCAGGATCTCCTGACGCAAGAGAAAATGCCCAGTCCTGAGGGTCGCCACGTAAAAAAGAAATTATGATCCTAACTTGTTGAACTGGGTCACCAGAGGAATTATTTTTGAAACTCAGAAATTTAGTTCTATCTCCAAAAAACAAATCAGGAATAGGAATTCTCGGTTCTAACATAGAATTCTGAACCACAAAGTCTTGAATATTTTGTACTCTTGCAGTGAGCTGATCCACACATGAAGACAGACCCTTAATATCCATCGCTACACCTGTGTCCTGAAACACCCAAATGTCTAGGGGAAAAAAAAGGCAAAACACAGTGCAGAGTAAAAAAAATGGTCTCAGAACTTCTTTTTTCCCTCTATTGAGAATCATTAGTACTTTAGGCCTTCAGTACTGTCATGATAAGGTGATTCAGTACCACAATGGACATTGAGGTCAGAACACATACAGTGACCTGACAATAACCCAAAAACATAGAACGAGCTCTGAGACGTGGAAACTCTGCTGACCGCAATCCCTAATCCTCTCCAACACACTAAAGGCAGCCGTGGATTGCGCCTAACGCTCCCTATGCAACTCGGCACAGCCTGAGAAACTAGCTAGCCTGAAGATAGAAAATAAGCCTACCTTGCCTCAGAGAAATACCCCAAAAGAAAAGGCAGCCCCCACACATAATGACTGTGAGTAAAGATGAAAAGACAAACGTAGAGATGAAATAGATTTAGCAAAGTGAGGCCCGACTTTCTAAACAGAGCGAGGATAGAAAGGTAACTTTGCGGTCAACACAAAACCCTACAAAAACCACGCAAAGGGGGCAAAAAGACCCTCCGTACCGAACTAACGGCACGGAGGTACACCCTCTGCGTCCCAGAGCTCCCAGCAAGCAGGAAAAAACAAATAGACAAGCTGGACAGAAAATAACAGCAAACAAAATAGCAAAGCGGAACTTAGCTATGCAGAGCAGCAGGCCACAGGAACGATCCAGGAGGAAACAGGTCCAATACTAGAACATTGACTGGAGGCCAGGATCAAAGCACAAGGTGGAGTTAAATAGAGCAGCACCTAACGACTTCACCACATCACCTGAGGAAGGAAACTCAGAAGCCGCAGTACCACTTTCCTCCACCAACGGAAGCTCACAGAGAGAATCAGCCAAAGTACCACTTGTGACCACAGGAGGGAGCTCTGCCACAGAATTCACAACAGTGTCCTTCTTGCCTTTGGCTGAGTTCGCCCTTAATAATTGGGCCAGCTCAGCTACTTTGGTTTCACCTTTTTTCTGTAATTCTGGTTTCCATCCTCGTTTCTCTTCAGGGCAGGTTGAGCCTTCGGACTGTCCTGGTGTGGATACGGTGGTGGACAGGTTGCAGCAGATTTGGACTCATGTGGTGGACAATTTGACATTGTCCCAGGAGAAGGCTCAACGTTTCGCTAACCGCCGGTGCTGTGTTGGTCCCCGACTTCGTGTTGGGGATTTGGTTTGGTTGTCATCTCGTCATGTTCCTATGAAGGTTTCCTCTCCTAAGTTTAAGCCTCGTTTTATTGGTCCGTATAAGATTTCTGAAGTTCTCAATCCTGTGTCATTTCGTTTGGCCCTTCCAGCTTCTTTTGCCATCCATAATGTGTTCCATAGGTCGTTATTGTGGAGATACGTGGCGCCTATGGTTCCCTCCGTTGATCCTCCTGCCCCGGTGTTGGTCGAGGGGGAGTTGGAGTATGTGGTGGAGAAGATTTTGGATTCTCATATTTTGAGACGGAAACTCCAGTACCTGGTCAAGTGGAAGGGTTATGGTCAGGAAGATAATTCCTGGGTTTTTGCCTCTGATGTTCATGCTGCCGATCTAGTTCGTGCCTTTCATTTGGCTCGTCCTGATCGGCCTGGGGGCACTGGTGAGGGTTCGGTGACCCCTCCTCAAGGGGGGGTACTGTTGTGAATTCTGTTTTCGAACTCCCTCCTGTGGTCATGAATGGTACTTCGGCGAGTTCTGTCCATGGACTCCCTCTGGTGGCTGTGAGTGGAGCTGCTGCTTCTGAGGTTCCTTCCACAGGTGACGTAGTTTATTCTTTGGCTAGCTGTTCAATTTAACTCCACTCAGATTGTTACTCCATGCCAGCTGTCAATGTTCTTGTACTGGTTCAGTTCGCTCTTGGATCTTTCTGGTGACCTGTCTACTCCAGCAGAAGCTAAGTCCCTGCTAGTTAATTATTTGTTCATTGTTTCCTTGTCCAGCTGGCTATCATGATTTTGCTTTGCTAGTTGGAAGCTCTGGGATGCAGAGTGGCACCTCCGCACCGTGAGTCGGTGCGGAGGTCTTTTTTGCACACTCTGCGTGGTCTTTTTGTAGTTTTTGTGCTGACCACAAAGATACCTTTCCTATCCTCAGTCTGTTTAGTAAGTCTGGCCTCCCTTTGCTGAAACCTGTTTCATTCCTGTGTTTGTGACTTTCATCTTAACTCACAGTCAATATATGTGGGGGGCTGCCTTTTCCTTTGGGGAATTTCTCTGAGGCAAGGTAGGCTTTATTTTCTATCTTTAGGGCTAGTTAGCTCTTTGGCTGTGAAGAGGCGTCTAGGTCGTGTTAGGTACACTCCACGGCTATTTCTAGTTGTGTGATAGGATTAGGGGTTGCGGTCAGCAGAGCTCCCACTTCCCAGAGCTTGTCCTGTGTGAGTTTAACCATCAGGTCGTTCCGGGTGCTCCTAACCACCAGGTCCATAACAGAGTAGACATCTAATCTGCGTAAATGAGAATGCTTTTTCACATAACAGGATGTAGGATTGCAGACAGCAACACTAGCCCTATTCACTATCAAGGATATAAATTATATAAAACGGCACGGTGTGTTATAAAACACAATTTTGCACTATATGTGAACACTGTGAATACAATACATTGCTCTGATTACAGAATGCAATCTCACAAACAACTACATATAAAATGAAAAATCTAATATAAAAAAACCAAATACTGTGATAATAATCACTGTATCAAAATACTGTGATAACAATATCAAACTGCATCAAAAGAGGAGGGAGTCAGATGCCCTGACAAGGAGGGGAGGGGTTACACACTTTGATACACTTTGATAGGGGCGGGTCCACCTGTCAAATTGAGTTTGATGAGTAATATGTAAGTTACACTACTCACACCAATGCTGCCTGTGTACCCCTACCACATAATCGAAGCTGCATTGAGCCTATTTTGTTGTTTGAGGCCTACTAAGTCTGTCTGCGGTCCCTCCTTCAAATTGTGCTCCGCTGACCACACCAATGCTGCCTGTGTACCCCTACCACATAATCGAAGCTGCATTGAGCCTAATTTATTTATTTTAGGCCTACTAAGTCTGTCTGCGGTCCCTCCTTCCAATTGTCCTCCGCTGACCACAACAATACTGCCTGTGTACCCCTACCACATAATCGAAGCTGCATTGAGCCTATTTTTTTATTTTAGGCCTACTAAGTCTGTCTGCGGTCCCTCCTTCAAATTGTCATCCGCTGACCACACCAATGCTGCCCGTGTACCCATGTAACCTTTTTTAAACCTGCAGCGAGACAACTTTGTGGTGTAAGACCTACTAGCAGTGTCTGTCTGCGCCACTAAATGCAGCTGTCCTCCTCTGAAAAAAAAATAAAAGCTGCAATTGTCTGGTTTTCAGCCTGTCGGAATTTTAAAACTGCATTGGGGCCACAAGTTTCGTTTGGGTCTACAAACTGTGTCTTCCGCTCCAAGGTGTTCTCCAGGTTGCCTCACCCTAGCTTCTATCTTGAAGCTCTCGTTAAGTAGTTGTTGAAACATTACATTAGGCCTAAAAGTTGGGTCTGGGTTGTAGAGACGGTGTCTGCCGGTCCAAGGTGTTCTCCAGGTTGCCTCTCCCTAGCTTCTATCTTGAAGCTCTTGTTAAGTAGTTGTTGATACAACACTGCATTAGGCCTACAAGTTGGGTCTGGGTTGTAGAGACGGTGTCTGCGGCTCCAAGGAGTTTTCCAGGTTGCCTCTCTCTAGCTTCTATCTTCAGGCTCTTGTTAAATTGTTTTTAATATAACACTGCATTTGGCCTACTTGTTTTGTTGGCCCTACTAACGGTGTCTGCCGCTCCTTGCTGTTCTCCTCCACTGAACAAACCAGTGCCGCCTGTTTACTTCTGTTACCAATTTTGAACTGCATTTAGCCTACTTACTGATTTGGGCCTACTCACTGTGTCAGCCTCTCATTACAGTTGTACTCCACTGAACAAAGCAATGCCCCCTGGTTAGTCCTGTTACCAATTTTGAACTGCATTTAGCCCACTTTATTATTTGGGCCTATATCTGTGTTTCCTCCTCATTGCCCAGCCAGTGATAGATGAGTCTGCTGGTACATTGACCCAGAATGCTACATTCCCCGTGCACGCTACACAGCCAGAAGGTGACCCTGCTGAAAGTCAGGTTCCCCTTCCCGCATACCATACCACCTTACATGGGGACAAAGAGGAAGGTGCAGATGAAAGTGCAGGTTCCTTCATCAGGTGGGGGGGAATACTCGTTGACGACGTCACTGGCACAGGGCCCCTCATAGTACGCAAAAGTGTCGCTGCCGGTGGGAGGCGCCCCCGCCGTGCAAACACACCGCCGTACTTTGAGGGGCCGTGTTGCAGTGCCAATGCCAACAAGTGGGCCCCCCCTGCTTGCTCAGGATCACAGCACTTGCAAAGTTGAAATACTTACCTCTCCCTGCTCCACTGCCGTGACATGGTCCACATTTCCTGGGCCCACTAAATACTTGAACCAGCCCTACCGCCCACAACTTTAGCCAAATGACCCCCAATTTCCAATGCCTAACTATTATTATAAGGTAAATTAAGATTGGCAAGCTTCAGTAACAAGAATGGATGTTTTTGCCATTAAAATGGGCACTGTAGGTGTTTTCCTGGCCCCCACTCACTGCTGACTATGCTTCCCCATTGACTTGCATTGGGTTTCGTGTTTCGGTCGATCCCCGACTTTTCGAGAAAATCGGCCAATTTCACTCGACTCGACTTTTGAGATAGTCGGGTTTCGCAAAACCCGACTCGACCCCAAAAAAGGAAAAGTCGCTCAACCCTACTTGCTGCAGCTATAAAAGGTTTGCATGGCCGCACGGCCATGCGCTAGTATAAAATTGTTATCGTGTGTGTGTTGATGAGTGCAAGTCGTTCCTTAAAAAACCCATCCCTTGTGTATGACTGTTCGCGTAAGGTGTATGGCTGCAATCTAGCGCCCGACTGAACTCACAGCTTTAACACACAAAACAGCGTCTAACTGCTGTGACCGCCAGCAGGGCCGGCTCCAGGTTTTTGAGGGCCCCGGGCGAACGAGTCTCAGCGGGCCCCCCCCCCCCTTAACACATACCACGATTCATGATGCACAGGTAAGAAATAAAAAAGTATAGTACAATGCCAGATTTAACTGATGCAGTATATAACACACAGCCCATGATGCAGTATATATATAACACACAGCCCATGACACAGTATATAACACACAGCCCATGACGCAGTATATAACACACAGCCCGTGACGCAGTATATAACGCACAGCCCGTGACGCAGTATATAACACACAGCCCGTGACGCAGTATATAACGCACAGCCCGTGACGCAGTATATAACACACAGCCCGTGACGCAGTATATAACACACAGCCCGTGACGCAGTATATAACGCACAGCCCGTGACGCAGTATATAACGCACAGCCCGCGACGCAGTATATAACACGATACAGCCCACACAGTATATAACACACAGCCCACGCAGTAAACAGCACAGCGCACGTAGTTATAGCACAGCCCCGTGACGTAGTATATAAGGAACACCTAAAATGGGTGACACAGTGACACTGGCTGTCTGAGATCAGATTTTGCAAGTAAAAGGGTCAGTGAGTCACGCAGCAGAGCAGACCCAGGCTCAGCAGCAGCCAGGCTGCATCCCATATTCCCCCTCCCCCGCAAAGCACAGACGAGTCACTGACTCACTCACTGCCAGGAGAGGGTGCCGTCTGTCCTCACTGCAGCACAGCTGCTGCTCGTCTTCCCCTGCTTGGTGCTGCCGCTGCTGCCGGACCTGTCCTCATGTCCTGGACCTGGGTGGTTGGCGCTGGACGACGTGGGGCTCTCTCTGTCTTCTTGCTCTTAGGATGAGGAGCCGACCGGAAGCAACACAGGAGAGATGACCCAGCGTCGCCCGGAAGTGTATTATGTATCCATGGTGAGGGCCGGCGGAGGTGAGTATTGCTGCTATTGCAGCTGCGCAGCGCCAGGCGCCAGCGAAACAGCTCAGACAGAGCTCTGTGCCCCCTGCAGCCGAGGCGCCGCCGGGCGGGGGGGTGATGTCGGATTTTATATGAGTCACTGTCTGTAGACACTGTCACACACAGCAGGGATGTAGTGAGTCGTGTACTACCGTAATTGGGCCCCCCCATCTCTCCAGGGCCCCAGCACTTGCCCGGGTGCGCCGGGTGCTGACGCCGGCCCTGACCGCCAGTGCAGCGCTGTGCGCTATTAGAGCGCTTACCTTACCCAAGTCTGGGTGGTTAGTGGCATCCGCTAGTGTGGCACAGCATGCACTTCTGTGCATATTAGTTACCTCTGATACCTCAATTGTGGTGTCGATCACAAGAGGTCTACACTAACTCTAATCCTGTGTCCTGGGATAGAGTTCTGTGGTTCCTTGCTTGCGCTCTCTGTGCGGTACCGCGACCCTGTGACTTAACAGGGATCGCTTTCTTCATACAGGGTGAAGTTAGCCCATGTGTGTATCCTCATTGTACCACCATATAGTCCGTCATTACTTAGCAGCAGGTTCCATCTCTGCACGGTGGACCCCGGGCTGCGAACGCACCTTATTATATCTATTTAATTATTTGGTGCGTTCCGCTAGCCCTAACATCCAGATTCTCAAAAATGTTATTTTGCATATTGTAGTAGAATTCAATTACAGTTAAATAAATGTGCTCATCTCTATTTCGTTCACTGGTGTTGCTAAACAAGTTGTTGTGTATACAAACTATTGATTAAAAAACAGGAGTTGCTACTGCCGAGTGTGAATCTGTTATTTGTTGAGTATGTAACCTCCTAATGATGGAGCTACTTTGTACGTTAATGACCAAGCCTCATTTTTTAAATCTTACCAGTGTCCCTTTTTGAGGTAAGTACTTTGAAAGGCTTGAAGGAATCCCAGTGATTTTGAGATTGTTTTTTCAAGACATATTGTTCTTCAAGACAGTGGTAAAATTTGATCGCTATATCTTGCTTTTATTTGTGAAAATATTGGAAATTTAGAGAAAATTTAAAAAATTTAATTCTTATGCCCTTAAACCAGACACTTATTTTTAGGGGTCGAGTTCCCACCTCTGAACAGGGGGAATCTCCTCTGCGGTCTCCCATTCCTCTCCAGCTGCAGTGGAGCCTGCTCAACGGGGACGTCGGTCCCAGCATCTCGCTTAGCCTGATACTGTGCGGATGGTTTCTGCTGCTTTCCCAGGCTTTGCCATTGTAGCCAGTACTGGTCAGCGGCGAGCAGACGTCTCTGGCATTATGTCCTGCTTTTTTCCTTCTGAGCATGCCCAGGGTAAGACCTCTCATTGGAGGTCAGGGGTCACATGCTCAGGTACTGCTGCAGCTCCCATTGGTCCTCTAGGAAGGTCCTGAAGCTGCTGCAGTAATAAAAGGTTTGCATGGCCGCACGGCCATGAGCTAGTATCATTTCATGTTATGAACTTGCTAATTGTGGTCGCGCCTGTATGATTGTATTCAGGGACCTGGCTGAAATAAGCCCCTAGAATACTGGCACCTCTGGTGAGGAGTTTGTATGATTGTATTCAGTGACTCGGCTGAAATAAGCCCCTAGAATACCGGCACCTCCGGTGAAGAGTTTTTCTGTGCTTCTCTGTGTGCGTGAACACTGACTGCCATCAGCTCAGCAGTTAGCTGTGTTCCCCTGTAATGCTAACAGGGCACAGTGTGTTCTTTTCTGTGTGACATAGTGAAGTAACTGAGTTCACTTATACCGCCATATACTGCCGGCATTTTCTAGCAGCAGGTTGTCTCCTGCACGGTGGACCCCAGGCTGTGAACGCACCAATTATACCATCCATATTAACTCGGTGCGTTCCGCCAGTCCTCACACTTATGTCACAGAAAATAGTTAATAGATAACATTTACCACATGTCTACTTTGCATCAGCACAATTTTTGAAACATAATTTTTTTAGTTATGAAGTTAGAAGGGTTAAAATTTTATCAGCAATTTCTAATTTTTCAATCAAAATTTACAAAACATTTTGCTTTACAAACCACATCACATCTGAAGTGACTTTAAGAGACCTATATGACAGAAAATATCCATAAGTGACACCATTCTAAAAATTGCACCCATCAAAGTCCTTAAAACCAAATTCAAGAAGTTTATTAAGGCTTCAGGTGCTTCACATGAATTAATGCAATGTGGAAGGAAATGAGCATTTTACTTTTTTCACAAACATTTTACTTTAGTCCCAATTTTTTATTTTCACAAGGGTATCAGGCAAAAATGAACCTCAAAATATATTGTGTAGTTTCTCCTGAGTATGTCAATATCCCATATGTTGGGGAAAACTACTGTTTAGGTGCATGGCAGGGCTCGGGAAGGACCACATTTTGATTTTTTTAATTAAAAAATGTCTGTAATCAAGAGCGGACACAATGTTGCGTTTGAAGAGAGCCTGATGTGCCAAACAATGAAAACCTCCACCTTCCCATTTGGGAAATGAGACCCCTCAAGGAGTCTTTATATGTAATGAGCTCCTTGAACTCCTAGGTGCTACACAGAACTTTATAACCTAAAGTCGTGAAAATCATATTTTTCCCACAAAAATGTTATTTTAGCCCAAAATTTTTGCAAGATTAACAGAAGAAAATGCAGCATACTATTTTTTTGCAATTTCTCCTGAGTGCGCCAATGCCCAATATGTGGTTTTGAGGTACAGTGAAAAGCTCAGAAGGAAAGAAGTGCCATATTGGAGTTCAGATGTTGCTGGACTGTTATGAGGGTGCTATATCACATTGGCAGAGATGCTGAGGTGTCAGAACAGCAGAAACCCCCCATAAGTTCCATTATTTTCAAACTAAATGACTTGATCTAGAGGTGCAATATGCATGTTGACATCATATGTGCTTCACAAAAATGTATACTGTTGGATGTTGAAGACAAAAGAATTACACTTTTACAACTAAAATGTTGGTTTTAGCCAAAATTTTTAAATGTTATAAGGGCTAATAGGAAAAAAAATTGAATTCACAGTTTGTTGTGCAATTTCTCCTGATTGTGCCAATACTCTACATGTAATCGGGAACTAATTTTGAGCCACAGTGCAAAGCAAACAAGGGAATGAGTGCCATATTATAGTGCAGATTTTACTGTTATGGTTTGTGGGAGTCATAGCCCTGAGGTTCCAGAACACCAGTACTCCCCCATAAGTGACCCCATTTTACAAACTATACCTCTCAATAAATTCATCTAGGGGTGCAGTGATCACATTGACACCACGGTTGAGTGACAGAATTTCATACCATTGGGCAGTGAAGAAAAAATAATTACATTTTTACCTAGAAAATTTTGACTTGGCCCCAGATTTTACATTTTCACACATGGAAATGGGTAAAAAATTGCACCAAAATTTGTCACATAATTTCTGCTGAATGTGGCAATATCCCATATGTGGCTGTACAGTACTGCTTAGCCACACAGCAAGATACAGGCAGATTGAAGAGCTATGGATCACAGATTTTCATATACAGAGCCCTTAAGTGCTAGAAAAATAGAATACCCCCTCAAGTGACTCTATTTTGGAAATTATACCCCAGCCAAACATGTGGTGGCTAAAGGTGGTTTAGAGACACTGTGGGGCTCAGAAGGGGTGGGAGAATTTGGATTTGGAGCTCAAAATTAGCTGAATTTCTCTTAGGGGGCAATGAGCCATTTAGCTTTTCCAGAGCCTTTGTACGACCAGTAACGTGGAAGCCCCCTATATTTCCATTAACAGATGACGGACTTAAGTGGGTACTTGCTTTTTTGTATATTGAGTTGAAGCTTTTATTAAAAACATTTTACATAGCATTTGGGATCACAGTTATTCGGCGCTCTACGCTGAGCACTTACATCGGGGTTTCCATCTAAATCTCAGAATGACGTGATTCAGATGATACCTCCGAGGTATTCATTCACTATACTGAGGCCTCTGTTCAGCTTTGTCCTTCTATTCAGAAGTGCCCAAAAGTTTAGCGGACAGCATTTTTCTGCATGCCTGAAAAGACGGTCACCCCTGTTGTGAATTCCGTTCTTGGGCTCCCTCCGGTGGTTGTAAATGGCACTTTTGTGAATTCTGCCCTTGGGCTCCCTCTGGTGGTTTTGAGTGGAACTGCTGCTCCTTGGGTTTAGCTTTAGCAGCTGCTTTCACTAATCGTCTCTCCTGGCTCTGCTATTTAACCTGGCTCTAGTCTTCAGCCTATGCCACTTGTCTATGTTTTCTGCTGGATTCACATCTCTGCTTGGATTCTCCTGGTTTCCTGACCAGTTCTGCTAAGATAAGTTCTGGCTTTGCTCATTTCAGTCCACATGTTGTGGACTTATTGTTCTGTGCATTCTATTTTTGTCCAGCTTGTCATTATGGATTTTTTCTGTTAGCTGGAAGCTCTGGGAAGCAGATTTACCCTCCACACCTTTAGTCAGGTGTGGAGATTTTGTATACTCTGTGTGGATTGTTTTGTAGTTTTTATACTGACCGCACAGTATCCTTTCCTGTCCTATCTATCAAGCTAGACTGGCCTCCTATGTTAAAATTGATTTAATCTCTGCGTATGTTATTTTCCCCTCCTTTCACCGTCAATATTTGTGGGGGGCTATCTTTCCTTTGGGGATTTTCTCTGAGGCAAGATAGGTTTCCTGTTTCCATCTTTAGGGGAAGTTAGATCTTAGGCTGTGCCGAGGGGTCTAGGGAGCGTCAGGTACCCCCCACGGCTATTTCTAGTTGCGCTGCTAGGTTCAGGGTCTGCGGTCAGTACAGATACTACCTCCTTCATAGCTTGTCTCATGTTGTTCCTAAACCACCAGATCATAACAGTACAAGTGGCCAAAAATGAACTAAATGTATCTCAAAAGAAGGAAAAGAAAGTTCTGAACCATTTTTTTTTCTGTACTCTGGTTTGCCTCTTTTTTCCTCTTGATATCTGGGTGGTGCAGGATATATGCGCTGGCATGGCTGCCCAGGGTTTGTTTTCTCGTGTGGATCAACTGGCTGCATGAGTACAGAGTATCCAGGACTATGTTGTCCAGACTCCGGCTTTAGAGCCCAGAATTCCTACTCCGGATTTGTTCTTTGGGGACAGATCCAAGTTTTTGAACTTTAAAAATAACTGCAAATTGTTTTTTGCTTTGAAACCCCGTTCTTCAGGTGATCCCATTCAGCAGGTGAAAATCATCATATCCTTGCTGCGTGGTGATCCGCAAGACTGGGCTTTTTCTCTTGAAACAGGGGATCCGGCATTATTTAATGTAGACGCATTTTTTTCAAGCGCTCGGATTATTGTATGACGAACCTAACTCTGTAGAGCATGCTGAGAAAACACTGTTGGCCCTGTGTCAAGGTCAGGAAGCGGCAGAGTTATACTGCCAGAAATTTAGAAAATGGTCTGTGCTCACTAAATGGAATGAAGACGCTCTGGCTGCTATTTTCAGAAAAGGTCTTTCTGAAACCCTTAAAGATGTTATGGTGGGCTTTCCTACGCCTGCCGGTTTGAACGAATCTATGCCATTCAGATTGATCGGCGTCTGCGCGAGCGCAAAGCTGTGCACCATATGGCAGTATCCTCTGAGCATAGTCCTGAACCTATGCAATGTGATAGGATTTTGACTAGAATAGAACGGCAGGAATTCAGATGTCAGAATAGGCTGTGTTTTTACTGTGGTGATTCGGCTCATGTTATCTCTGATTGCCCTAAGCGTACTAAGAGAGTCGCTAGGTCTGTTACCATTAGTACTGTACAGCCTAAGTTTCTCTTGTCTGTGACCCTGATTTGCTCATTGTCGTCCTTTTCTGTCATGGCCTTTGTGGATTCAGGCGCTGCCCTGAACTTAATGGACTTAGAATTCGCCAGGCGCTGTGGTTTTTCCTTGCAGCCTTTGCAGAGCCCTATTCCTTTGAGGGGCATTGATACTACACCCTTGGCCAAGGATAAACCTCAGTACTGGACACAGATGACTATGTACATGGCTCATCAGGAAGATTGCCATTTTCTGGTGTTGCATAACCTGCATGATGTTGTTGTGCTGGGATTTCCATGGTTACAGGAACATAATCCGGTGCTGAATTGGAAAACTATGTCTGTGACTAGTTGGGGTTGTCAAGGGGTACATAGTGACGTTCCTTTGATGTCAATTTCCTCTTCCCCCTCTTCTGAGGTCCTTGAGTTTTTGTCGGATTTCCAGGATGTATTTGATGAGCCCAAGTCCAGTTCCCTTCCTCCACATAGGGACTGTGATTGTGCTATTAACTTGATTCCTGGTTGTAAGTTCCCTAAGGGCCGAGTTTTCAATCTGTCTGTGCCAGAGCATGCCGCTATGCGGAGCTATGTTAAGGAATCTTTGGAGAAAGGGCATATTCGGCCCTCTTCGTCACCATTGGGAGCGGGTTTCTTTTTTGTTGCTAAGAAGGATGGCTCCTTGAGACCCTGTATTGATTGTCGTCTTCTTAATAAGATCACGGTCAAATTCCAATACCCCTTGCCTTTGCTTACTGATTTGTTTGCTCAGATTAAGGGGGCTAGTTGGTTTACTAAGATTGACCTCCGAGGGGCATATAATCTTGTTCGTATTAAACAGGGTGAGGAATGGAAAACTGAATTTAATACGCCCGAAGGCCATTTTGAATACCTTGTGATGCCATTTGGGCTCTCTAATGCTCCATCTGTGTTCCAGTCTTTCATGCATGATATTTCCGCAATTATCTTGATAAATTCATGGTCGTATATTTGGATGATATTTTGATTTTTTCAAATGATTTGGAGTCTCATGTGAAGCAGGTCAGGATGGTGTTCCAGATCCTTCGTGATAATGCTTTATTTGTGAAGGGGTCTAAGTGCCTATTCGGAGTTCAGAAGGTCTCTTTTTTGGGTTTTGTTTTTCTCCCTTGTCTATAGAAATGGATCCTGTTAAGGTCCAAGCTATTCATGACTGGATCCAACCCACATCTGTGAAGGCTCTTCAAAAATTTTTGGGCTTTGCTAATTTCTATCGCCGTTTCATTGCCAACTTTTCCAGTGTGGTTAAGCCCCTTACTGATTTGACAAAGAAAGGCGCTGATGTGACGAATTGGTCCTCTGAGGCTGTCGAGGCCTTTCAGGAGCTTAAACACCGATTTACTTCTGCCCCTGTGTTGCGTCAACCGGATGTTTCTCTTCCTTTTCAGGTTGAGGTCGACGCTTCTGAGATTGGGGCAGGGGCCGTCTTGTCTCAGAGGGAGTCTGATGGTTCTTTGATGAAACCGTGTGCTTTTTTTTCCAGAAAGTTTTCACCTGCGGAACGCAATTATGATGTCGGCAATCGGGAGTTGTTGGCTATGAAGTGGGCGTTTGAGGAGTGGCGACATTGGCTAGAGGGAGCTAAACATCGTTTTGTGGTCCTGACCGATCATAAGAATCTGATTTACCTCGAGTCGGCCAAGCGGCTGAATCCTAGACAGGCTCAATGGTCCCGGTTTTTCTCCCATTTTGATTTTGTGGTCTCGTATCTTCCAGGATCTAAGAATGTTAAGGCTGATGCCCTCTCTAGGAGTTTATCGCCTGATTCTCCTGGAGTCCTTGAGCCGGTTGGCATTCTTAACCCCTTCCCGACCTTTGACGCCACGTAGGCGTCATGAAAGTCGGTGCCAATCCGACCCATGACGCCTATGCGGCGTCATGGAAAGATCGCGTCCCTGCAGATCGGGTGAAAGGGTTAACTCCCATTTCACCCGATCTGCAGGGACAGGGGGAGTGGTAGTTTAGCCCAGGGGGGGTGGCTTCACCCCCTCGTGGCTACGATCGCTCTGATTGGCTGTTGAAAGTGAAACTGCCAATCAGAGCGATTTGTAATATTTCACCCATTATAACGGGTGAAATATTACAATCCAGCCATGGCCGATGCTGAAATATCATCGGCCATGGCTGGAAATACTAGTGTGCCCCCACCCCACCCCTCCGATCGCCCCCCCACCCCCCCGATCTGGCCGGTACACTGCTCCGGCTCCCCTCCGCCCTGTGCTCCGCTCCCCCCCGTACTCGTGTCCGCTCCCCCCGTGCTCCAATCACCCCCCCGTGCTCCAATCACCCCCCCTGCACTCCGATCCACCCCCCCCGTGCTCCGTTCCACCCCCCCGTGCTCCGTTCCAGCCCCCCCGTGCTCCGTTCCACGCCCCCCGCGCTCCGTTCCACCCCTCCCGCGCTCCGATTCCCCCCCCCGTGCTCCGATCCCCCCCCCGTGGTCCCCCCCCACCCTATCATACTTACCGATCCAGCCGTGGTCCCGTCCGTCTTCTCCCGGGCGCCGCCATCTTCCAAAATGGCGGGCGCATGTGCAGTGCGCCCGCCGAATCTGCCGGCCGGCAGATTCGTTCCAAAGTGCATTTTGATCACTGAGATATAATCTATCTCAGTGATCAAAATAAAAAAAATAATAAATGACCCCCCCCCCTTTGTCACCCCCATAGGTAGGGACAATAAAAAAATAAAGAAATTTTTTTTTTTCCACTAATGTTAGAATAGGGTTAGGGGTAGGGTTAGGGGTAGGGTTAGGGTTAGGGGTAGGGTTAGGGGTAGGGTTAGGGGTAGGGTTAGGGGTAGGGTTAGGGGTAGGGTTAGGGGTAGGGTTAGGGTTAGGGGTAGGGTTAGGGGTAGGGGTAGGGTTAGGGGTAGGGTTAGGGTTAGGGCTAGGGTTAGGGTTAGGGTTAGGGTTAGGAATGTGCACACGTATTCTGGTCCTCTGCGGATTTTTCCGCTGCGGATTTGATAAATCCGCAGTGCTAAACCGCTGCGGATTTATGGCGGATTTACCGCGTTTTTTTCTGCGCATTTCACTGCGGTTTTACAATTGCGATTTTCTATTGGAGCAGTTGTAAAACCGCTGCGGAATCCGCACAAAGAAGTGACATGCTGCGGAATGTAAACCGCTGCATTTCCGTGCAGTTTTTCCGCAGCATGTGTACAGCGATTTTTGTTTCCCATAGGTTTACATTGAACTGTACACTCATGGGAAACTGCTGCGGATCCGCAGCGTTTTCCGCAGCGTGTGCACATACCTTTAGAATTAGGCTATGTGCACACGGTGCGGATTTGGCTGCGGATTCGCAGCAGTGTTCCATCAGGTTTACAGTACCATGTAAACATAAGAAAAACCAAATCCGCTGTGCCCGTGATGCGGAAAATACCGCGCGGGAACGCTGCGTTGTATTTTCCGCAGCATGTGAATTCTTTGTGCGGATTCCGCAGCGTTTTACACCTGTTCCTCAATAGGAATCAGCAGGTGAAATCCGCACAAAAAACACTGGAAATCCGCGGAAAATCCGCAGGTAAAACACAGTGCCTTTTACCCGCAGATTTTTCAAAAATGGTGCGGAAATATCTCACACGAATCCGCAACGTGGGCACATAGCCTTAGGGTTAGGGTTGGAATTAGTGTTGTGGTTAGGGGTGTGTTGGGGTTAGGGTTGTGATTAGGATTATGGCTACAGTTGGGATTAGGGTTAGGGGTGTGTTGGGGTTAGTGTTGGAGTTAGAATTGAGGGGTTACCACTGTTTAGGCACATCAGGGGTCTCCAAACGCAACATGGCGCCACCATTGATTCCAGCCAATCTCGTATTCAAAAATTCAAATGGTGCTCCCTCACTTCCGAGCCCCGACGTGCGCCCAAACAGTGGTTTACCCCCACATATGGGGTACCAGCATACTCAGGACAAACTGCGCAACAATTACTGGGGTCCAATTTCTCCTGTTACCCTTGTGAATCTAAAAAAATGCTTGCTAAAACATAATTTTTGAGGAAAGAAAAATGATTTTTTATTTTCACGGCTCTGTGTTGTAAACGTCTGTGAAGCACTTGGGGGTTCAAAGTGCTCACCACATATCTAGATAAGTTCCTTGGGGGGTCTAGTTTCCAAAATGGGGTCACTTGTGGGGGGTTTCTACTGTTTAGGCACACCAGGGGCTCTGCAAACGCAACGTGACGCCCGCAGACCATTCCATCAAAGTCTGCATTTCAAAAGTCACTACTTCCCTTCTGAGCCCCGACGTGTGCCCAAACAGTGGTTTACCCCCACATATGGGGTATCAGCGTACTCAGGAGAAACTGGACAACAACTTTTGGGGTCCAATTTCTCCTGTAACCCTTGGGAAAATAAAAAATTCTGGGCTAAATAATTATTTTTGAGGAAAGAAAACGTATTTATTATTTTCACGGCTCTGCATTATAAACTTCTATGAAGCACTTGGGGGTTCAAAGTGCTCACCACACATCTAGATAAGTTCCTTTCAGGGTCTAGTTTCCAAAATGGGGTCACTTGTGGGGGGTTTCTACTGTTTAGGCACATCAGGGGCTCTGCAAACGCAACGTGACGCCCGCAGAGCATTCCATCAAAGTCTGCATTTCAAAACGTCACTACTTCAATTCCAAGCCCCGGCATGTGCCCAAACAGTAGTTTACCCCCACATATGGGGTATCACCGTACTCAGGAGAAACTGGACAACAAATATTGGGGTCAAATTTCTCCTGTTACCCTTGGGAAAATTAAAAAACTCTGGGCTAAATAATTATTTTTGAGGAAAGAAAACGTATTTATTATTTTCACGGCTCTGCATTATAAACTTCTATGAAGCACTTGGGGGTTCAAAGTGCTCACCACACATCTAGATAAGTTCCTTTGGGGGTCTAGTTTCCAAAATGGGGTCACTTGTGGGGGGTTTCTACTGTTAAGCCACATCAGGGGCTCTGCAAACGCAACGTGACGCCCACAGAGCATTCCATCAAAGTCTGCATTTCAAAACGTCACTACTTCACTTCCGAGCCCCGGCATGTGCCCAAACAGTGATTTACCCCCACATATGGGGTATCAGCGTACTCAGGAGAAACTGGACAACAACTTTTGGGGTCAAATTTCTCCTGTTACCCTTGGGAAAATAAAAAATTGCAGGCTAAAAGATCATTTTTGAGAAAATAATTTTTTTTTTTTTTTTCATGGCTCTGCGTTATAAACTTCTGTGAAGCACTTGGGGGTTCAAAGTCCTCACCACACATCTAGATTAGTTCCTTTGGGGGTCTAGTTTCTAAAATGGTGTCATTTCTGGGGGATCTCCAATGTTTAGGCACACAGGGGCTCTCCAAACGTGACATGGTGTCCGCTAATGATTGGAGCTAATTTTCCATTTAAAAAGCCAAATGGCGTGCCATCCCTTCCGAGCCCTGCCGTGCGCCCAAACAGTGGTTTACCCCCACATATGGGGTATCAGCGTACTCAGGACAAACTGGACAACAATATTTGGGGTCCAATTTCTCCTATTATCCTTGGCAAAATAGGAAATTCCAGGCTAAAAAATCATTTTTGAGGAAAGAAAAATTATTTTTTATTTTCATGGCTCTGCGTTATAAACTTCTGTGAAGCACCTGGGGGTTTAAAGTGCTCAATATGCATCTAGATAAGTTCCTTGGGGGGTCTAGTTTCCAAAATGGGGTCACTTGTGCGGGAGCTCCAATGTTTAGGCACACAGGGGCTCTCCAAACGCGACATGGTGTCCGCTAACAATTGGAGCTAATTTTCCATTCAAAAAGTCAAATGGCGCGCCTTCTCTTCCGAGCCCTGCCGAGTGCCCAAACAGTGGTTTACCCCCACATATGAGGTATCGGCGTACTCAGGAGAAATTGCCCAACAAATTTTATGATCCATTTTATCCTACTGCCCATGTGAAAATGAAAAAATTGAGGCGAAAAGAATTTTTTTGTGAAAAAAAAGTACTTTTTCATTTTTACAGATCAATTTGTGAAGCACCTGAGGGTTTAAAGTGCTCACTAGGCATCTAAATTAGTTCCTTGGGGGGTCTAGTTTCCAAAATGGGGTCACTTGTGGGGGAGCGCCAATGTTTAGGCACACAGGAGCTATCCAAACGCGACATGGTGTCCGCTAACGATGGAAATAATTTTTCATTCAAAAAGTCAAATGGCGCTCCTTCCCTTCCGAGCCTTACCATGTGCCCAAACAGTGGTTTACCTCCACATGTGAGGTATTGGTGTACTCAGGAGAAATTGCCCAACACATTTTAGGATCCATTTTATCCTGTTGCCCATGTGAAAATGAAAAAATTGAGGCTAAAAGAATTTTTTTGTGAAAAAAAAGTACTTTTTCATTTTTACGGATCAATTTGTGAAGCACCTGGGGGTTCAAAGTGCTCACTATGCATCTAGATAAGTTCCTTGGGGCGTCTAGTTTCCAAAATGGGGTCACTTGTGGGGGAGCTCCAATTTTTAGGCACACGGGGGCTCTCCAAACGTGACATGGTGTCCGCTAAAGAGTGGAGCCAATTTTTGATTCAAAAAGTCAAATGGCGCTCCTTCCCTTCCAAGCCCTGCCGTGCGCCAAAACAGTGGTTTACCCCCACATATGAAGTATCAGCGTACTCAGGACAAATTGGACAACAACTTTCGTGGTTCAGTTTCTCCTTTTACCATTGGGAAAATAAAAAAATTGTTGCTAAAAGATAATTTTTGTGACTAAAAAGTTAAATGTTCATTTTTTCCTTCCATGTTGCTTCTGCTGCTGTGAAGCACCTGAAGGGTTAATAAACTTCTTGAATGTGGTTTTGAGTACCTTGAGGGGTGCAGTTTTTAGAATGGTGTCACTTTTGGGTATTTTCAGCCATATAGACCCCTCAAACTGACTTCAAATGTGAGGTGGTCCCTAAAAAAAATGGTTTTGTAAATTTCGTTGTAAAAATGACAAATCGCTGGTCGAATTTTAACCCTTATAACTTCCTAACAAAAAAAAATTTTGTTTCCAAAATTGTGCTGATGTAAAGTAAACATGTGGGAAATGTTATTTATTAACTATTTTGTGTCACATATCTCTCTGGTTTAACAGAATAAAAATTCAAAATGTGAAAATTGCGAAATTTTCAAAATTTTCGCCAAATTTCCGTGTTTATCACAAATAAATGCAGAATTTATTGACCTAAATTTACCACTAACATGAAGCCCAATATGTCACGAAAAAACAATCTCAGAACCGCTAGGATCCGTTGAAGCGTTCCTGAGTTATTACCTCATAAAGGGACACTGGTCAGAATTGCAAAAAACGGCAAGGTCTTTAAGGTCAAAATAGGCTGGGTCTTGAAGGGGTTAAGGAAGGGGTGATTCTTTCTGCCATCTCCCCTGATTTGCGCCGGGTGCTTCAGGAATTTCAGGCTGATAGGCCTGACCGCTGTCCAGTGGGGAAGCTGTTTGTTCCTGATAGATGGACAAGTAAGGTAATTTCTGAGGTTCATTGTTCAGTGTTGGCTGGTCATCCTGGGATTTTTGGTACCAGAGATTTGGTTGCTAGGTCCTTTTGGTGGCCTTCCTTGTCTCGCGATGTACGTGCTTTTGTGCAGTCCTGTGGGACTTGCGCCCGGGCCAAGCCTTGCTGTTCCCGTGCTAGTGGATTGCTTTTGCCTTTGCCGGTCCCTGAGAGGCCCTGGACGCATATTTCCATGGATTTTATTTTGGATCTTCCTGTTTCCCAGAAGATGTCTGTTATCTGGGTTGTTTGTGACCGGTTCTCTAAAATGGTCCATTTGGTACCTTTGCCTAAGTTGCCTTCCTCCTCAGATCTGGTTCCATTGTTTTTTCAGCATGTGGTTCGTCTGCATGGCATTCCGGAGAATATTGTGTCTGACAGAGGTTCTCAGTTTGTCTCTAGATTTTGGCGGGCCTTTTGTGCTAGGATGGGCATTGATTTGTCTTTTTCTTCGGCGTTTCATCCTCAGACTAATGGCCAAACTGAGCGAACTAATCAGACCTTGGAGACCTATTTGAGATGCTTTGTATCTGCTGATCAGGATGATTGGGTGTCTTTCTTGCCGTTGGCAGAGTTTGCCCTTAATAATCGGGCTAGTTCGGCTACTTTGGTTTCACCTTTCTTTTGTAATTTTGGTTTTCATCCTCGTTTTTCTTCTGGGCAGGTTGAGCCTTCTGATTGTCCTGGTGTTGATTCTGTGGTGGATAGGCTGCAGCAGATTTGGACTCATGTGGTGAACAATTTGACGTTGTCTCAGGAAAGGGCTCAACGTTTTGCTAACCGCCGTCGGCGTGTTGGTCCCCGGCTTCGTGTGGGGGATTTGGTTTGGTTGTCTTCTCGTCATGTTCCTATGAAGGTTTCTTCTCCTAAGTTTAAGCCTTGGTTTATTGGTCCTTATAAAATTTCTGAAATTATTAATCCGGTCTCTTTTCGTTTGGCTCTTCCAGCCTCTTTTGCCATTCATAATGTTTTCCATAGATCTTTGTTGCGGAGATATGTAGTGCCCGTTGTTCCCTCGATTGACCCTCCTGCCCCGGTGTTGGTTGAGGGAGAGTTGGAATATGAGGTTGAGAAGATTTTGGATTCTCGTTTTTCGAGGCGGAGGCTCCAGTATCTTGTCAAGTGGAAGGGTTATGGCCAGGAGGATAATTCTAGGGTTGTTGCCTCCGATGTCCATGCTACCGATTTGGTTCATGCTTTTCACTTGGCTCGTCCTTATCGGCCTGGGGGCTCTCGTGAGGGTTCGGTGACCCCTCCTCAAGGGGGGGTACTGTTGTGAATTCCGCTCTTGGGCTCCCTCCGGTGGTTGTAAATGGCACTTTTGTGAATTCTGCCCTTGGGCTCCCTCTGGTGGTTTTGAGTGGAACTGCTGCTCCTTGGGTTTAGCTTTTGCAGCTGCTTTCACTAATCGTCTCTCCTGGCTCTGCTATTTAACCTGGCTCTAGTCTTCAGCCTATGCCACTTGTCTATGTTTTCTGCTGGATTCACATCTCTGCTTGGATTCTCCTGGTTTCCTGACCAGTTCTGCTAAGATAAGTTCTGGCTTTGCTCATTTCAGTCCACATGTTGTGGACTTATTGTTCTGTGCATTCTATTTTTGTCCAGCTTGTCATTATGGATTTTTTCTGTTAGCTGGAAGCTCTGGGAAGCAGATTTACCCTCCACACCTTTAGTCAGGTGTGGAGATTTTGTATACTCTGTGTGGATTGTTTTGTAGTTTTTATACTGACCGCACAGTATCCTTTCCTGTCCTATCTATCAAGCTAGACTGGCCTCCTATGCTAAAATCTGATTTCATCTCTGCGTATGTTATTTTCCCCTCCTCTCACCGTCAATATTTGTGGGGGGCTATCTTTCCTCTGGGGATTTTTTCTGAGGCAAGATAGGTTTCCTGTTTCCATCTTTAGGGAAAGTTAGATCTTAGGCTGTGCCGAGGGGTCTAGGGAGCGTCAGGTACCCCCCACGGCTATTTCTAGTTGCGCTGCTAGGTTCAGGGTCTGCGGTCAGTACAGATACCACCTCCTTCAGAGCTTGTCTCATGTTGTTCCTAATCCACCAGATCATAACACCCCCCCCGAATCAAAAGCCAGATGGCGTCCACAGTGTCTCCAGTCTCCATCTGCCCCATTACAGGGATCTTTCGCTGAGGGTTCTGTCTGAATCACGTATTCAGAAATTTACACGGAAACCCCGTTGCAAGCGCTGAGCATAGAGCGCAGGATAAATGTGAGAGCCAAGCCTTGCTGTGATCTTTTGGAGGCAGAATGAACAAATCAACAGCAGGTGAAAAATTGGTTTTATTTATTTTTTTATGCCGTTCCTCATGTGGTATTAATGATTGTGATTAGAAGACTTTGTTCTTGGGGTCGGTGCGATTACAGCAATACCAGACTTATATAGTATTTTTATGCTTGGCTGCTGTCACACTAAAAGACATTTTTTTTTTCATCGCCATATTTTGAGAGCTATACTTGTGAATTTCAAGAAATTTGACTCAAACTCGATCCTCCATGGATTGATCAGCTCATCTCTAATGTGCACCTAAACTCCCAAAAACATTAATGAGCTGGAGTGATCCGTTCGCAGTGCTGGATATCTTAACATGTACTCCACTTTTTGTTTTAATGTGGGAATCTATCAGGGGCATGTAGGAAATAAGGCAGGAGACTTCTTGCTATTGCTTGCTATTATATTTGCATATAGATCTTTCAATGTGCTAGAAAAAGAATACTCACACATAAGACGTTGTGAAAGTGCACTTTTACTATTTCCTAAAAATCATACAGAGTTGTTGGTTTCATACTTATTTTCAACATAGATTATAAAAATGTAACAACCATAAGATTCGCTGTAATCATTTTAATTGATTTCGTGCTTTTTGTGTTTTATGCATTCTGGAGCTGTAAAGGTCCAGCCATCACATTGATTTCCTCATGGTGATAGGCTTTAGCTGCTCTCTTGCGTCTTCTTATACATCCTTGATGGCAACGAGAGTTGGCACTGCCCTCCTTGCACACCACAAGCTTGCACTGAATGTATACATTGGAATGTTTTTTTAAAAAGGTGAAGGCTTTAAATCCAAAGCGGACTATGTTCTTTGATGGGGACTGGTAGCGACTGTAATCCGGGACTTTACTACACCTGAAATAACATGGAACAACATTAATGTTTATTATTATGATACTGTAGATAAAAAATTAATAAACTTTATCTTTGAACTAGCTGAAGAGCCCGGCGTTGCCTGGGCATAGTAAATATCTGTGGTTAGTTATAGCACGTCACTTCTCTTATTTTCCCATCACTCCTCTCATTTTCCCAATCACATCTTTAATTTTCCCCCTCACATCTCTCATTTTCTCCCTCACACCTCTCATTTTCTCCCTCACTCCTCTCATTCCCGCCTAACACTTGTCATTTCGACCTCACATCTGTCATTTTCCGATCACTACACTATTTTCCCTCACTCCTCTCATTTTGCACTCACACCTTTTCATTTTCACCTCACACCTCTCATTTTCACCTCAGTATATACATGTTTGTCATCTCCCTTATATATAGTATACACCTGTATGTCATCTCCTGTATATAGTATATACCTGTATGTCATCTCTCCTGTATATAGTATATACCTGCTGTGTGTCATCTCCCCTGTATATAGTATATACCTGTATGTCATCTCCTCCTATATATAGTATATACCTGTATGTCATCTCCTCCTATATATAGTATATACCTGTATGTCATCTCCTTCTATATATAGTATATACCTGTATGTCATCTC
Organism: Ranitomeya imitator; assembly: GCF_032444005.1. Lineage (NCBI taxonomy): Eukaryota > Metazoa > Chordata > Amphibia > Anura > Dendrobatidae > Ranitomeya > Ranitomeya imitator. The sequence continues at coordinate 802,428,558 of NC_091283.1, forward strand.
CTCCTGTATATAAGTATATACCTGTGTGTCATCTCCCCTGTATATAGTATATATCTGTGTGTCATCTCCTCCTGTATATAGTATATACCTGTATGTCATCTTCTATATATAGCATATACCTGTATGTCATCTCCTCCTGTATATAGTATATACCTGTAGGTAATCTGCTCCTGTATATAGTATATACCTGTGTGTCATCTCCTCCTGTATATAGTATATACCTGTATGTCATCTCCTCCTGTATATAGTATGTACCTGTATGTATATTTGTGTGTCATCTCCCCTGTATATAGTATATACCTGTGTGATCTCCTGTGTTAGACCTCGTTCACACGTTATTTGCTCAGTATTTTTACCTCAGTATTTGTAAGATTAATTGGCAGCCTGATCCCCAGCCAACAGGAAGCCCTCCCCCCTGGCAGTATATATTAGCTCACACATACACATAATAGACAGGTCATGTGACTGACAGCTGCCGTATTTCCTATATGGTACAATTGTTGCTCTTGTAGTTTGTCTGCTTATTAATCAGATTTTTATTTTTGAAGGCTAATACCAGACTTGTGTGTGTTTTAGGGCGAGTTTCGTTTGTCAAGTTGTGTGTGTTGAGTTGTGTGTGGCGACATGCATGTAGCGACTTTTGTGAGATGAGTTTTGTGTGGCAACATGCGTGTAGCAACTTTTTGTGTGTTGAGTTGCATGTGACAGGTTAGTGTAGCAAGTTGTGTGCAGCAAGTTTTGCGCGTGGTGAGTTTTATGTCTGGTGCCTTTTGAGTATGTGCAAGTTTTGTGTGAGGCAACTTTTGCATGTGGTGCAAATTTTGCGTGTGGCGAGTTTTCCATGAGGTGAGTTTTGCACTTGTGGCGCGTTTTGCGTGAGCCTAGTTTTTGCATGTGGCGAGTTTTGCACGTGGTGAGTTTTGAGCAGCGACTTTTGTGTTTCGACTTTTATATGGCGAGGTTGCTGTATGTGTGGTGAAATGTGTGCTGAGGGTGGTATATGTGTTCATGCACGTGGTAGTGTGTGGCGCATTTTGTGTGTGTGTTCATATCCCCATGTGTGGTGTCGGGGCCCCACCTTAGCAACTGTACGGTATATACTCTTTGGCGCCATCGCTCTCATTCTTTAAGTCCCCCTTGTTCACATCTGGCAGCTGTCAATTTGCCTCCTACACTTTTCCTTTCACTTTTCCCCATTATGTAGATAGGGGCAAAATTGTTTGGTGAATTGGAAAGCGCGGAGTTAAAATTTCACCTCACAACATAGCCTATGACGCTCTCAGGGTCCAGACGTGTGACTGTGCAAAATTTTGTGGCTGTAGCTGCGACGCCTCCAACACTTTTCATTTCACTTTTTCCCCATTATGTAGATAGGGGAAAAATGGTTTGGTGAATTGGAAAGCGCGGGGTTAAAATTTCACCTCACAACGTAGCCTATGACGCTCTCAGGGTCCAGACGTGTGACTGTGCATCATTTTGTTACTGTAGCTGCGACGCCTCCAACACTTTTCCTTTCACTTTTTTCCCCATTATGTAGATTAAAGGGACTCTGTCACCTGAATTTGGAGGGAACAATCTTCAGCCATAGGGGCGGGGTTTTCAGATGTTTGATTCACCCTTTCCTTACCCGCAGGCTGCATGCTGGCTGCAATATTGGATTGAAGTTCATTCTATGGCTGAAGATTGTTCCCTCCAAATTCAGGTGACAGAGTCCCTTTAATCATAAGTGAAACACAAGCCCTGAAGCATATGTTTTGATGCCACAGATAACACAGCCAGAATTCTGAGTGCAGGCATTGTAATAGATATTGGATGGGTTTACACTTTCCAACCTGCTGCATTTGGCCACCAATAGGCTGTTTCTTTGCTGATTGTTCAATTGCTTGTTTAAGACAAGTGCCACATTTAATAAGAACAAATACTGTAATGATCAGGAATTAATTGTTCTGTGCATACTGGCTGCATTGTTCTTGACAGCTACAGTTCCTGTTTTGGTGATGTGCTGCAGAGATCAATGACCTTTTAAGCAAATCAAAGGATCATTTCACATCATGAACAAGTGCTTTGCTCATTTGTGAAGTTATTGGCACCCTGTTTACAATTTATAGTGTAATTGCACTGTTACTTGTATTTTTATGTAACATCACAGATAATAACACAAAATGATAACTCTAATAATAACTTGCAGCTGCCTGTCAGACAGAAAGAATGGTCTGCTGCTAGTTCCTACAGAATTTAATTTGCTGGGCAATGCGTTTATATTGCTTCCCACTGCCTGATGTTCACAGGTGGACCTTGGTCCTGCTCAGTCCTTATTCACATTGAGGTCATTCTTGACACATGGTAAGGTTTTAATACTAGAGTTTAGGACCGTCCTGTCTGGGTATATGTTGACACTGGTGGGATGGCTTTTATGCTTTTATGCTTTTTTTTTTAAATCAAAACAGTGTTTACTAACTACCCCATGTTATTTATATGCACTATTGCTTTTGGCTTTCTTATACCTGGGTGTATGTGCATTATGTTTCTATGTTAGAACTCGGTTTACTTTTATCTACTTATATGCTCTATTGTCAGCGTAATTTGACCCTGTTTGTGGTCACATACGTAGAGAACATCTGTGATAACTGGCATTGGCAGAGGCAATGGCAGTAAGCATATGGCAGCACTATTAAAGGACTGTGCCAGAAAAAAAAATTCAAAATATCACCGAAAGAAGGCAGCCGAATTTACTAACACCAGGTCACTATATAATGCACTACAGTATGCAGCACGCTGATGTTCTGTGATGTTTTTGAATTTTACATTGTTTTCAGTGGGTTGCTTTTAATTTTAGTGCTGGGACTCTGATAAGGAATTAAAAACCCTTAACAAAGCAATACAAAGCAGAGTCCTAGACCAAGAGAAAAAAACCAAAAACACAAGGACCCCTAAAATATAACTTTTAATATATAAAGCTAAAAACACTTTGTTCCAAATTTAAAAACATTAATAGAAATATAAATATATACACAAAACCACAGGGATAAGTGTAGTGTAGACTAACCTATATGGTGCCCTAATGCTGTTCGCTAACTAATTTTTCTGAGTTTTTTTCATTTTTTTCACTATTTTTGCTGATTTTTTTTATTACTTTCATTTTTTTTGGGGGGTCACTGGATTTTTGGTACATGACTTGTTAGGGACCACAGGGAAAACTTAGGGCTATCAGGGCCAGTCGTCATGGAGCAGGGGCGCCAACCGCAGAAACTTAGGGTGCCAGCCTCCGCAAATAGGTAGCGAACAGCATTAGGGCACCATAAAGGGTCAGTTAGTCCACACTACACTAATCCCTGTGGTTTTGTGTATTTATTTATATTTCTATTAATGGCTTTAAATTTGGAACAAAGTGTTTTTAGCTTTATATATTAAAAGTTATATTTTAGGGGTCCTTGTGTTTTTGACTCTGATAAGGAACCTTGACGTGACTTGTGAATTTTCGCAAACATTTTGACCAACACTAGTGATGGGCGAACGTGCTTGTATCACATCTTATCGGTGTTATCCAATTATCTTGGGTGTGCTCGTATATTATGCTCGAGCCCTGAACACATGTGGGAATTCCCTAACAAACAGACAATCTTTGCATGTGTTGCGACTGTCTAGCATCCATGGTGACTTGAACATATTATCCGAGCAAGCCCAAGATACTCAAATAACACCCAAACATGCTCCGATAAGACGTTATCAGAACATGTTCACTCATCATTTATCCACCACCTGATCCATTTTTTGCATCATTTTTTGTTGCACGTTTTTTCAGCTTTGGTGGCTGCAACCAGGCCCATTAGTGTTGGCTGAGGGAATTTGGGGTGCACTTACATAGTGCTGGCTAGTCCACCTGATCTAATAGTAAGGCTGTGCACTATACGTATATTAGGATTCAGTGAGAGAAACCCAAGAAGTGGACCCTCTGGGTCACGGCTACAGAACCTCCGAGGACGAGTGGACCAGATAGAGCCACCCCCATACAGGGAGTGTTTGGACCAGGCCCAAGGAGGATGAAGCCGCAACTGCCGGAGCCAAAGGGGCAACCAATAACTGGACTAAGGAAGAGGAGAAGACTAGATGAAGTCACAACCTCAGAGGAGATAGAAACAGCAGAGGCACAGGAGTGGCTAGGATGGCAAAGATACAGGACCGTCAGGAACGGCAGAGACGCAGGACTGGCAGGGATGGCAGAGAAACAGGACCAGCAGGGATGGTAGAGACACAGGACTGGCAGGAACGGCAGAGACACAGAACTGGTTGGGACGGCAGAGACACAGGTCTGGCAGAAACGGCAGAGACACAGGACAGGCTGGGACAGCAGAGACACAGGACTGGCAGGGATGGCCTGAAACCAAAGCAGAGTCACAGCGAAGAGAACAGAGACAGGGAGCCAAGGAACCTAAAGAAGTGCCAGCCAAAACTAGCGATGACCATAGACACTAAGGCGTCATACCTGGGAAGACACAGGGAAGAAATACCCAACGGGCGCCACCATATTGGGGATGGAGCCACCGGGTCACAACCTCCCAGAAGCCACAGCAGTGAGAAGAGCGCGTCTGCGCATGCGCAGATCGCCGAATGGACAAGCACCAGAGAATCCAGATGGAGAGGAGCGAGGAGGAGCGTTGAGAGCGCGCCGGCCAGAAAGATTGGCTCCTTATCCATGTGTATTTATAATACTAGGCATGCGCTTCATTTATGAATGGAAGGTATGTGACTGGTTGTTTCATCAGTATTTTGCACCTGTGTTGCCTCTGGTTTTATCATGGTGGACTGCTACATCATGCAGTGCATTAATATTGTGTCTTAGTGTTGATAAACAGATCAGCCTTTTTTCTGTGATTTTTTTTGCTGTGTCAAGCAAGCGATTGCAAGCGCTCCTCGTCCGTGCATACACAATTACGTTTATTTATCACAAAAGAAAAAAAATTAGCTTTGAGAGTCAATGTACATGCACTAAAGTTAGAACCCACAATCCCAACGAGCAGGAGACTGAAGAAAGCTTGAGTGTGTGAAGTGGGAAAGAATAGGTCTGGCCTTATTATGTGTACAAATAGTATACCAGTCAGTATCCCCCCACTATAGCCCTGAATGATGGAAGTTTGAGTGACTGTCTACTATATAGTTTTGTGTTTGCATCATGGAACCAGTGTGTCTGGGCTCTTCCAGTGAAATTTTGCACATTGATCTCCCATGATTGTACAGTACAATATTAGTGATATTATCATCGTGTATTTGTTACATAAATGAAAAACATATAATAAGGCATAATTATAAAATTATAAAAAAGAACACTACTTTACCCATTGCGAATAATATAAAAAATATTTCTTGCAAAGTCAAACTCATCAGCGGATGCCACACAGGTGTCTACAAATAGGACCAGGGAAGGGTCAGATGTACGCAAGGTGGCTTGCAGGTATAATATCTGATTTAGCTCCACATAGTATGGATGCTGATTTACTGGATAGATATAATTTGAGGACTGGAAGAATATCAGATCTGCAGAATACTGGCCATATTGGATTATTGTGCTTGTTATAAAGTCATTTGCCGTGTACATGCCTTCCACTAGAGTGTTTTGGTAGAACCGACATTTAAAAGTTAGGCATAATTTTTTTTTGTAAATGACGATTGTGTTGGCTGATTGGGTAGTCAAGCTGTTTGTATAACTTATTATCTCATTTTCATCCTGTAAGAAAGAAAATAGACTGTTGGAAATAAGCAATTACATAGAAACATATAACTTCTGGTCTTCTTATGATGATGTCCTTTATAAAATGAACAATACATAGATAGGTACGGCATCAGAACAAAATAGTTACAATTAAAGATGAGTGAGTATATTCGAGCGGATTTAATTCTACCCGAATATTACAAAAACCTACATTTGCCAAGATGTGACATTTTTTGTAAGTTGCTTCCGCATGGATTTAGCAAAATGGCAGCTGGTTGGCCAACATTTTCCTAAATCATAAAGGTCCATCTAAAGGTTAAGAAATTTAAAAAAAAAAATACATATACTCAAGTCACAGCTTGCCTCTCAGGCCCCTCCACTCTTCACTATTCCCTGTCTAGACCTCAGCTCTTCTTCCTATCACTGTCGCTAAGGGCTGAATGCACGTGAACTTATATGTGTAGCATAGAAATGTGGAGATTACATATTTTTTTGGTTTGTGTGGGTTTTTTTCACATGTTATGCTTATTAAGCTCTAAAATACATAATAAGAGACATTTGCGGAGAACAACTTTTGGCTTGTGACAGGGATAAGAAGACATGGCTCTGAGGAGCAGATGGCAACAGAGGGGTTGGTCAATATAATTATTTTTTACATCTTACTTTCTAAAAACCCCAGAGAATAAAAAGATACGTTTGATTCATGAAGAATAATTTTGCTGTAAATCAAATTCCCCAGGAAAATCTTCACAATTTGGAAAATTTGAATTTTCAAAGATCTTCTCATCTCTAGTTAGAATGCGTCAAGTCCCTATGTCTACCAACTTCAACATTGTGTACCCATTTTGTACCATTCAGTGGCCCATTAGGAAGGCTGTTGTCATCAAGCACAGTAACTCATTTTTAAAATAGTTAACAAAATAAGTTTTTGCAATGCTATATAGTCCTTACCATATATTTAGAAGTCCATGATGTCACAGAATACTAATTTAGGTCTACTAACACTAATTTTACATTTACACTTATGTAAAATGATAGATACCAAATTGAGAATTAGTTTTTTTACGTCACTGCCTAACAAATATTGCAGATGGTACACAGAAGGATTTGGGGCTATTTCCTTAGTTCTCTGACAGTGGTGCAACCCTTTTTGTCCTGTCGGTGGTTCTCAATAGATACATTTTCATACCTGTCTTACGGTCAGACATCCATCATAAGGAATGTAAAACTCCAGCCAATTTGCTACAACTTGAGGATGACACTGAGGATCATTCAAAAATATATTATTTGTAGAATATCCCAGTGACAGAAGGTACCAAGGTGAGATTCGTAGTCTCATGTAGTTTGGATGGCAATAGAGTTCGACTATAAAAAAATTGCAAAAAAAGATTTATATTAAGACCTTGCAAGTCTGACAATGTGGTTACAAAGAAATCTAAACAAGTTAATCAGTTAAATTAGACATCGACATATATGTAGTTGCAAGGTTTAAGAAAGTATTAGGATATACCTAACCCCTTAAAGGGGTTGTCCGGTCCAAATTGATAACTCGGTAGTAACTCTGTGCAACTGCAGACTAATGAATCCCACCAGCCATGCATTGTGTGCTGCGGTGATTCGCCAGTTTCTGTGTTATACATACTCCTGGCCAGTGGTCACAGCCTTGCTTCCATACATGGATGGCTTCAGAAGTGGTGTCCGGTGCCTCCATGCAAAGTGGTATAGGATCCTATGTGGATAGGCATGTTGCTTGTGGTCCAGCAACAGACACAGTCGTACCTTCCCCACATAATCGCCATCTGCTTGCAACATAACCAGTATTTTCACTTCTTCGCCCCTTACCAGACGCCAACACACTTTCTAATTGCTTGGTCTCTGGAAACCAATTTTACTTGATTGATTGAAAATACATTTTTTAGAACAAAAAAATGTGGTCACCTGTAGCAGGCCAAGCTTTTTCTGTAAAAAAAATTTCAAAGCACCGTAATTTTACGCAAAACAGGTTAAACTGTATCTATGACAAGTCTTTTGTTTTTTTGACTCCCTGTAGCAGGTCAAGCATTTTTTTTTATTTAAAACCACCATAATTTCAGGTTAAACTGAGTGATAACAATAGTCAGGAGGTTCTCATGGCTTTAGTCCATTGACCATGGACTACAAATATGGTTGTTGGACTAGAGTCCTGCGAAACTTTTTGCTCAACTCTAGCAAATAGTAATAAAATGTTAGAAAATATAATAGAGGGAAAATAAGCTTCAGTAACATGCAATATCTATGTTATTAATCGATTTTCCCCCCAAAAAATCTCTTAATTATCTCTTCTCTTAATTATTTTAATAAAATACAGTACATTACTTTTGCATTACAAAGCATTGACATTTATAAAGTACAGTAATTACAGACTTGTGGCTATTTGACTAAAAAGTAGAAAAAGTTTTAAAAATAAATTATACCATTTTGATTGCTGGTAAAGATAGACAGGTATGTTGCAAAGAAATAGAATCCTTCTCTATTAACCAGTTTGATCACAATGCTTATGCTGTTAGTTGTGGAGGAGAAATCTCTTCTATTTGTTCTGCAGAGGTCTCCAAGTAAAGCTGATTCATCAGACGTTCCATCATAAACTGATAAAGACGATGACTGACAGGACTGTGGATTCTTCATTCTAGTTATGAGAAATTCAGCAATGCAATTTAAGAAAACAAAATTTAATATTAAGTGCTTCTATGCATTAGGCACTTAGTAATTCATGGTTCATGTGGAATTTTTGAAGGGGAGCACAACCACAAACCGTAAAATTTGTTATTGAAGGTCATTTTCAATTTCAAACCTAAGACTTAAAACTGTGAAATATCAATAATAAATAGGAAAAAAGTGATTGTCCTAAAAAAATATTTTAAAATTAGTCACAGTCTGAGATTACAGTAGCTTCCAATAATGTCAGCTAAAAGTGACCTAATAATAGTAGTCATCTTTCTGTTTTTAACCCCTTTCTGCCATTAGACGTACTATTGCGTCCATGTGGGGTGGGCTTTACTTCCCAAGGACGCAATAGTACGTCATATGCGATCGGCAGCGCTCACGGGGGGAGCGCCGCCGATCGCGGCCGGGTGTCAGCTGTTTATCGCAGCTGACATCCGGCACTATGTGCCAGGAGCGGTCACGGACCGCCCCCGGCACATTAACCCCCGGCACACCGCGATCAAAGATGATCGCGATGTGCCGGCGGTACAGGGAAGCACCGCGCAGGGATGGGGCTCCCTGCGGGCTTCCCTGAGCCCCCCGCAGCAACGCGATGTGATCGCGTTGCTGCGAGGGTCTCACCTCCCTCCCTGCTCCCTCCAGCCCCGGATCCAAGATGGCCGCGGATCCGGGTCCTGCAGGGAGGGAGGTGGCTTCACAGAGCCTGCTCAGAGCAGGCACTGTGAAGGCTGCAGCGCTGCATGTCAGATCAGTGATCTGACAGAGTGCTGTGCAAACTGTCAGATCACTGATCTGTAATGTCCCCCCCTGGGACAAAGTAAAAAAGTTAAAAAAAAATTTTCCGAATGTGTAAAAAAAATTAAAAAAAATATTCCAAAATAATGAAAAAAAAATATATATTATTCCCATAAATACATTTCTTCATCTAAATATAAAAAAAAACCAATAAAAGTACACATATTTAGTATCGCCGCGTCCGTAACAACCCGACCTATAAAACTGTCCCACTAGTTAACCCCTTCAGTAAACACCGTAAGAAAAAAAAAAAAAAACGAGGCAAAAAACAACGCTTTATTATCATACTGCCGAACAAAAAGTGGAATAACACGCGATCAAAAGGACAGATATAAATAACCATGGTACCGCTGAAAGCGTCATATTGTCCCGCAAAAAACGAGCCATGATACAGCATCATCAGCAAAAAAATAAAAAAGTTATAGTCCTGAGAATAAAGCGATGCAAAAATAATTATTTTTCTTGTAAAATAGTTTTTATCGTATAAAAGCGCCAAAACATAAAAAAATGATATAAATGAGGTATCGCTGTAATCGTACTGACCCGAAGAATAAAACTGATTTATCAATTTTACCAAACGCGGAACGGTATAAACGCCTCCCCCAATAGAAATTCATGAATAGCTGGTTTTTGGTCATTCTTCCTCACAAAAATCGGAATAAAAAGCGATCAAAAAATGTCACGTGCCCGAAAATGTTTTCAATAAAAATGTCAACTCGTCCCGCAAAAAACAAGACCTCACATGACTCTGTGGACCAAAATATGGAAAAATTATAGCTCTCAAAATGTCAGTGATCTGACAGAGTGCTGTGCAAACTGTCAGATCACTGATCTGTGATGTCCCCCCCTGGGACAAAGTAAAAAAGTAAAAATAAAAAATTTCAAATGTGTAAAAAAAAATTAAAAAAAATATTCCAAAATAATGAAAAAAAAAATAAAAATATTATTCCCATAAATACATTTCTTTATCTAAATAAAAAAAAAAAAAAAACAATAAAAGTACACATATTTAGTATCGCCGCGTCCGTAACGGCCCGACCTATAAAACTGGCCCACTAGTTAACCCCTTCAGTAAACACCGTAAGAAAAAAAAAAAAACAGGCAAAAAACAACGCTTTATTATCATACCGCCGAACAAAAAGTGGAATAACACGCGATCAAAAAGACAGATATAAATAACCATGGTACCGCTGAAAACGTCATCTTGTCCCACAAAAAACGAGCCGCCATACAGCATCATAAGCAAAAAAATAAAAAAGTTATAGTCCTGAGAATAAAGCGATGCCAAAATAATTATTTTTTCTATAAAATAGTTTTTATCGTATAAAAGCGCCAAAACATAAAAAAATGATATAAATGAGGTGTCGCTGTAATCGTACTGACCCGAAGAATAAAACTGCTTCATCAATTTTACCAAACGCGGAACGGTATAAACGCCTCCCCCAAAAGAAATTCATGAATAGCTGGTTTTTGGTCATTCTGCCTCACAAAAATCGGAATAAAAAGCGATCAAAAAATGTCACGTGCCCGAAAATGTTACCAATAAAAACATCAACTCGTCCCGCAAAAAACAAGACCTCACATGACTCTGTGGACCAAAATATAGAAAAATTATAGCTCTCAAAATGTGGTAACGCAAAAAATATTTTTTGCAATAAAAAGCGTCTTTCAGTGTGTGACGGCTGCCAATCATAAAAATCCGCTAAAAAACCCGCTATAAAAGTAAATCAAACCCCCCTTCATCACCCCCTTAGTTAGGGAAAAATTAAAAAAATGTATTTATTTCCATTTTCCCATTAGGGCTAGGGTTAGAGTTAGGGCTAGGGTTAGGGCTAGGGTTAGGGCTAGGGTTAGGGTTAGGGTTAGGGCTAGGGTTAGGGCTAGGGTTAGGGCTAGGGTTAGGGCTAGGGTTAGGGTTAGGGTTAGGGCTAGGGTTAGGGTTAGGGTTAGAGCTAGGGTTAGGGCTAGGGTTAGGGTTGGGGCTAGGGTTAGGGCTAGGGCTAGGGTTAGGGCTAGGGTTAGGGCTAGGGTTAGGGCTAGGGTTAGGATTAGGGCTAGGGTTAGGGCTAGGGCTACAGTTTGGGTTGGGGCTAAAGTTACAGTTAGGGTTTAGATTACATTTACGGTTGGGAATAGGGTTGGGATTAGGGTTAGGGGTGTGTCAGGGTTAGAGGTGTGGTTAGGGTTACTGTTGGGATTAGGGTTAGGGATGTGTTTGGATTAGGGTTTCAGTTATAATTGGGGGGTTTCCACTGTTTAGGCACATCAGGGGCTCTCCAAACGCGACATGGCGTCCGATCTCAATTCCAGCCAATTCTGCGTTGAAAAAGTAAAACAGTGCTTCTTCCCTTCCGAGCTCTCCCGTGTGCCCAAACAGGGGTTTACCCCAACATATGGGGTATCAGCGTACTCAGGACAAATAGGACAACAACTTTTGGGGTCCAATTTCTCCTGCTACCCTTGGGAAAATACAAAACTCGGGGCTAAAACATATTTTTTGTGGGAAAAAAAAAGATTTTTTATTTTCACGGCTCTGCGTTATAAACTGTAGTGAAACACTTGGGGGTTCAAAGTTCTCACAACACATCTAGATTAGTTCCCTGGGGGGTCTAGTTTCCAATATGGGGTCACTTGTGGGGGGTTTCTACTGTTTAGGTAGATTAGGGGTTCTGCAAACGCAATGTGACGTCTGCAGACCATTCCATCTAAGTCTGCATTCCAAATGGCGCTCCTTCCCTTCCGAGCTCTGCCATGCGCTCAAACGGTGGTTTCCCCCAACATACGGGGTATCAGCGTACTCAGGACAAATTGGACAACAACTTTTGGGGTCGAATTTCTCCTCTTACCCTCGGGAAAATACAAAACTGGGGGCTAAAAAATAATTTTGGGGGGAAAGATTTTTTTTTAAAATTTTCACGGCTCTGCGCTACAAACTGTAGTGAAACACTTGGGGGTTCAAAGCTATCACAACACATCTAGATGAGTTCCTTAGGGGGTCTAGTTTCCAAAATGGTGTCACTTGTGGGAGGTTTCTACTGTTTAGGTACATTAGGGGCTCTGCAAATGCAATGTGACACCTGCAGACCATTCCATCTAAGTCCTCATTCCAAATGGAGCTCCTTCCCTTCCGAGCCCTCCCATGCGCCCAAACAGTGGTTCCCCCCCACATATGGGGTATCAGCGCACTCAGGACAAATTGGACAACAAATTGTGGGGTCGAATTTCTCCTGTTACCCTCGGGAAAATACAAAACTGGGGGCTAAAAAATAATTTTTGTGGGAAAAAATTTTTGTTTTATTTTTACGGCTCTCCATTATGAACTTCTGTGAAGCCCTTGGTGGGTCAAAGCGCTCAGCACACATCTAGATAAGTTCCTAAGGGGGTCTACTTTCCAAAATGGTGTCACTTGTGGGGGGTTTCTACTGTTTAGGTACATTAGGGGCTCTGCAAACGCAATGTGACACCTGCAGACCATTCCATCTAAGTCTGCATTCAAATGGCACTCCTTCCCTTCTGAGCCCTCCCATGTGCCCAAACAGTGGTTCCCCCCACATATGGTGTATCATCGCACTCAGGACAAATTGGGCAACAAATTTTGGGGTCCAATTTCTCCTGTTACCCTCAGGAAAATACAAAACTGGGGGCTAAAACAATAATTTTTGTGGGAAAAAAATTTTGTTTTATTTTTACGGCTCTGCATTATAAACTTCTGTGAAGCACTTGGTGGGTCAAAGTGCTCACCACACCTCTAGATAAGTTCCTTAGGGGGTCTACTTTCCAAAATGGTGTCACTTGTGGGGGGTTTCAATGTTTAGGCACATCAGTGGCTCTTCAAACGCAACATGGCGTCCCATCTCAATTCCTGTCAATTTTGCTTTGAAAAGTCAAACGGCGCTCCTTCCCTTCCGAGCTCTCCCATCCACCCAAACAGTGGTTTACCCCCACATATGGGGTATCAGCGTACTCAGGACAAATTGTACAACAACTTTTGGGGTCCAATTTCTTCTCTTACCCTTGGGAAAATAAAAAATTGGGGGCAAAAGATAATTTTTGTGAAAAAATATGATTTTTTATTTTTACGGTTCTACATTATAAACTTCTGTGAAGCACTTGGTGGGTCAAAGTGCTCACCACACCTCTAGATAAGTTCCTTAGGGGGTCTACTTTCCAAAATGGTGTCACTTGTGGGGGGTTTCAATGTTTAGGCACATCAGTGGCTCTTCAAACGCAACATGACGTCCCATCTCAATTCCTGTCAATTTTGCATTGAAAAGTCAAACGGCGCTCCTTCTCTTCCGAGCTCTCCCAACCGCCCAAACAGTGGTTTACCCCCACATATGGGCTATCAGCGTACTCAGGACAAATTGTACAACAACTTTTGGGGTCCAATTTCTTCTCTTACCCTTGGGAAAATAAAAAATTGGGGGCGAAAAGATAATTTTTGTGAAAAAATATGATTTTTTATTTTTACGGTTCTACATTATAAACTTCTGTGAAGCACTTGTTGGGTCAAAGTGCTCACCACACCTCTAGATAAGTTCCTTAGGGGGTCTACTTTCCAAAATGGTGTCACTTGTGGGGGGTTTCAATGTTTAGCCACATCAGGGGCTCTCCAAACGAAACATGGCGTCCCATCTCAATTCCAGTCAATTTTGCATTGAAAAGTCAAATGGCACTCCTTCGCTTCCGAGCTCTGCCATGCGCCCAAACAGTGGTTTACCCCCACATGTGGGGTATTGGCATACTCAGGACAAATTGTACAACAATGTTTGGGGTCCATTTTCTCCTGTTACCCTTGGTAAAATAAAACAAATTGGAGCAGAATTAAATTTTTTGTGAAAAAAAGTTAAATGTTCATTTTTATTTAAACATTCAAAAAATTCCTGTGAAGCACCAGAAGGGTTAATAAACTTCTTGAATATGGTTTTGAGCACCTTTAGGGGTGTAGTTTTTAGAATGGTGTCACACTTGGGTATTTTCTATCATATAGACCCCTCAAAATGACTTCAAATGAGATGTGGTCCCTAAAATAAAATGGTGTTGTAGAAATGAGAAATTGCTGGTCAACTTTTAACCCTTATAACTCCCTAACAAAAAAAAATTTTGGTTCCAAAATTGTGCTGATGTAAAGTAGACATATGGGAAATGTTACTTATTAAGTATTTTGTGTGACATATCTCTGTGATTTAATTGCATAAAAATTCAAAGTTGGAAAATTGCGAAATTTTCATAATTTTCGCCAAATTTCCGTTTTTTTCACAAATAAACGCAGGTACTATCAAATAATTTTTACCATTGTCATGAAGTACAATATGTCACGAGAAAACAATGTCAGAATCACCAGGATCCATTGAAGCGTTCCAGAGTTATAACCTCATAAAGGGACAGTGGTCAGAATTGTAAAAATTGGCCCGGTCATTAACGTGCAAACCACCCTTGGGGGTAAAGGGGTTAAGGGACCAAGACCAAAGGCTGCTGAACTTCAATTCAAAGCATCAATCGAAATTTTTCTTACATGTCATCAAAGTCTATTTTGGGGACAAATTTTTTGGTAATAATTGTATTAACATGCACTGTGTACAGAATTATTTAGCAATTTGTGTTTTTGAGGATTCATTTTATTAGTGAACAAACCCACTGACGTCGGTACATCCAAAAGGTTATTAATCCTGAAACCTGAATATTTACAAATGTAAAAGTGAGGATCTGTCTTTCTTTGGAGAATATCAATGCGTGCAGAATTATTAAGCATCTATTAGTTTGCAGAATTGTTATTCAACTAAATTAAAAATGTACATTTTCTCTACTAAATTATTTATTTTCATCTATTATAGGGAAATAATAGCCAAACATTTAAAAATATGCAAAAATACCGTATATACTCGAGTATAAGCCGACCCGAGTATAAGCCGACCCCCCCTAATTTTGCCACAAAAAACTGGGAAAACTTATTGACTCGAGTATAAGCCTAGGGTGGAAATGCAGCATTTACCGGTGAATTTCAAAAATAAAAATAGATCATTATTTCCCCATAGCTGTGCCATACAGTGCTCTGCACCGTTCATATTTCCCCATAGCTGTGCCATATACGGTGCTCTGCACCGTTCATTGTGCCCCATAGATGTGCCATATACGGTGCTCTGCACCGTTCACTGTGCCCCATAGATGTGCCATATACGGTGCTCTGCACCGTTCACTGTGCCCCATAGATGTGCCATATACGGTGCTCTGCACCGTTCACTGTGCCCCATAGATGTGCCATATACGGTGCTCTGCACCGTTCACTGTGCCCCATAGATGTGCCATATACGGTGCCCTGCACCGTTCACTGTGCCCCATAGATGTGCCATATACGGTGCTCTGCACCGTTCACTGTGCCCCATAGATGTGCCATATACGGTGCTCTGCACCGTTCACTGTGCCCCATAGATGTGCCATATACGGTGCCCTGCACCGTTCACTGTGCCCCATAGATGTGCCATATACGGTGCTCTGCACCGTTCACTGTGCCCCATAGCTGTGTCATATACGGTGCTCTGCACCATTCACTGTGCCCCATAGATGTGCCATATACGGTGCTCTGCACCGTTCACTGTGCCCCATAGATGTGCCATATACGGTGCTCTGCACCGTTCACTGTGCCCCATAGATGTGCCATATACGGTGCCCTGCACCGTTCACTGTGCCCCATAGATGTGCCATATACGGTGCTCCGCACCGTTCACTGTGCCCCATAGATGTGCCATATACGGTGCCCTGCACCGTTCACTGTGCCCCATAGATGTGCCATATACAGTGCTCTGCACCGTTCACTGTGCCCCATAGATGCTCCACATAAATCTCTGCCGCCGCCGCTGCTGCTGCTGCAATAAAAAAAAAAAAACACATACTCACCTCCCTTGATTGCAGCTCCCGGCGTCTCGTTCCGGCGCCTCCATCTTCCCGGCGTCTCTGCTCTGACTGATCAGGCAGAGGGCGCCGCGCACACTATATGCGTCATCGCGCCCTCTGCCTGAACAGTCAGAGCGCAGACGCCGGGAAGATGGAGGCGCCGGCCGGGAAGATGGAGCGACGCTCGGCGGCTGGAACGAGGACAGGTGAATATGCTATACTTACCTAGTCCTGGCGATCCTCGCGCTGTCCCTCTGCCTGGTCTTCGGTGCCGCAGCTTCTTTCTCTATCAGCGGTCACCGGCACCGCTGATTAGAGGAATGAATAGGCGGCTCCACCCCTATGGGAGGTGGAGCCGCTTATTCATTTCTGTAATGAGCGGTCCCACGTGACTGCTGAAGAGGGGAAGAAGCTGCAGCACAGAAGACCGTGGGACGGCAGGGACAGCGCGAGGATCGCTGGGACTAGGTAAGTATACCTCAGCGCCCTCACCCCCTCACCCGCCGACCCTGCCACCCACCTTGACTCGAGTATAAGCCAAGAGGGGCACTTTCAGCCCAAAATTTTGGGCTGAAAATCTCGGCTTATACTCGAGTATATACGGTATATTTTCTGATATTTCAAAATAAATGTCAGTGACCAATATTGCCACGTTTCTTTTCAACAAAATGCATAAGTCTTCCATCCATGGAGTCTTTTAAAATGTTTTGATTTTTCAGTCAGTCAAATCACTTTATGGGTCAATTTTGCCTAAGGAAAAACATTGAAAAAACTCTGCACAAATTGATAAATGGTTTGTCTTATACTTACATAAATGTTCCAAAATTAAGATTAATTATATAATTGTTTGGGACATTAATGCACCAAATGCAGGAATCAGACTCAGAGGAAAAATCGGAATCAAATGAAAAGTTCCCATTTAACTTTGTCAAAATGCTCCCGCATGTATCTGCAAATAATAAAAATTTGTTTGACAAAGGATTTACATTTTTTTCTGATGTTAATATTTTAATTAAACCCATTAAAAGCCCACAAAACTATGACCTGATTCATCATTGCCTTTATGCCTATTTTTTCCTACATTTTGTGTGTTTTACACCATTTTTTAAGTTCATTTTATATATATTTATCTGTTTGTTTTGTTGTTTTCTGCCTTGTGGGTAGAGTTTAGTGATTCCAGATGTTTTTCACCCGATTCATTAATTGCGACTTTTTTAAAAGGTGCTAAATTTGGGATTTTATGCATGTTTTTCAAAAAGTCACAATATTTTGATGTTGATGCAACTTTTGGCTCAAAAAGTCATATGAATGCTTAATGGTGGAAAGAAGCCCATTTTTTTTATTGTGCGACCAATTTATGAACATCATGCACAATGTTGATGAATTGGAAAATGAAATTGCTGTAAATACAATGTATTCTACAGAAAACAGAAACTCTCTGATTATGTAAAAGGCTTCTGCAAATACGATAGAACATTTTCTGCTTTTTGTGTAGCATTCAAGTTTTTAAAATTATTTAGACTAATTTGGTACTGAATTTAAATTTCTAGAGCCCTTAAAGGGGTTGTCTCAGAAGCAAAGTTCATTTCAACTAATAGATCTTAAAATAATAATACCTTTCATAATTGGATGTGTCAAAAATGATCCTGTGCTGAGTCAATCTTATAAGTGATCCCCTGTGTAATGGCTGTGTCTGACCGTGCAGGAACATGGTCAAATCATAGCACAGCTCCTGGACAGGTGAGGAAACAAAAGAGTGTACACACATGACAGCATGGGATCACAGCTGACTTTTTCTTTGAGGTAAAACAAGTTTTTTAACAGTAAGATAAATGTTTTTCCTTGCAGAAACCAGCAGCTGTCATCCCATGCTGTCCTGTCTGTATACTCTCCTTTGCATCCTCTCATGGCCAGGAGCTGTGTTATTTTAAAACTATGTTCCTGTCAGACACAGCCATTACACAGTACACAGCAGGGGCACATTTATAAGATTATCTCAGCACAGGAACATTCTTTAACACATTCAATTGTGTATTAATTAAAATATCTGGCATCCTAGACGCTTATTAAAATGGTATTTCCAAAATAGAAAATTATTCCCATCCCACAGGATAGGCGATAAATGACTAATCCCTGTGGGTCCGACTGCTGGCAAGTCCAGTGAACCCAAGAATGGGATTCTTTATTTGAATGGAGTGGAGATGTTCATGAGTGACCTCCTCTCCCCTCATTGTCTATAAAACTGATGGAGGAAGCTGAATACAGCACTTCCAGCAGTTCTATATACAATTATTTGAGAGGTAATTGATCATGCTCATTTGTGCTCCTTGATAGACCAGAAAATACAAAGTTGTCGCAGAATTCAGAGTGCATTTTCGAGATCAGTGAGGTTCCCAGCTGTAAGACTGGTGGCACTCAATATGTTATTCCCTATCTTGTGGATAATGGATGACTTTTGATTTAGGGAATGCCCATTTAATCAGGCTTACCAAATCACATAGATCTTTTAAATGTTTGTTAGTTCTTCGAAATAAGCAGAATATTATGGTCCACTAATTTTAACGACTAGCCTCTTTTGCAGTGTTTGCCTTGTCCTGGGTGTCCTCATCAAATTGCTACAACATTACAATACATACAGTTAGGGCCAGAAATATTTGGACAGTGACACAAGTTTTGTTATTTTAGCTGTTTACAAAAACATGTTCAGAAATACAATTATATATATAATATGGGCTGAAAGTGCACACTCCCAGCTGCAATATGATAGTTTCCACATCCAAATCGGAGAAAGGGTTTAGGAATCATAGCTCTGTAATGCATAGCGTCCTCTTTTTCAAGGGACCAAAAGTAATTGGACAATGGACTCAAAGGGCTGCAATTAACTCTGAAGGCGTCTCCCTCGTTAACCTGTAATCAATGAAGTAGTTAAAAGGTCAGGGGTGGATTCCAGGTGTGTGGTTTTGCATTTGGAAGCTGTTGCTGTGAGCATGCGGTCAAAGGAACTCTCAATTGAGGTGAAGCAGAACATCCTGAGGCTGAAAAAAAAGAAAAAATCCATCAGAGAGATAGCAGACATGCTTGGAGTAGCAAAATCAACAGTTGGGTACATTCTGAGAAAAAAGGAATTGACTGGTGAGCTTGGGAAATCAAAAATGCCTGGGCGTCCACGGATGACAACAGTGGTGGATGATCGCCGCATACTTAATTTGGTGAAGAAGAACCCGTTCACAACATCAACTGAAGTCCAGAACACTCTCAGTGAAGTAGGTGTATCTGTCTCTAAGTCAACAGTAAAGAGAAGACTCCATGACAGTAAATACAAAGGGTTCACATCTAGATGCAAACCATTCATCAATACCAAAAATAGACAGGCCAGAGTTAAATTTGCAGAAAAACACCTCAAGAAGCCAGCTCAGTTCTGGAAAAGTATTCTATGGACAGATGAGACAAAGATCAACCTGTACCAGAATGATGGGAAGAAAAAAGTTTGGAGAAGAAAGGGAACGGCACATGATCCAAGGCACACCACATCCTCTGTAAAACATGGTGGAGGCAACGTGATGGCATGGGCATGCATGGCTTTCAATGGCACTGGGTCACTTGTGTTTATTGATGACATAAGAGCAGACAAGAGTAGCCGGATGAATTCTGAAGTGTACCGGGATATACTTTCAGCCCAGATTCAGCCAAATGCTGCAAAGTTGATTGGACGGCGCTTCATAGTACAGATGGACAATGACCCCAAGCATACAGCCAAAGCTACCCAGGAGTTCATGAGTGCCAAAAAGTGGAACATTCTGAAATGGCCAAGTCAATCTCCAGATCTAAACCCAATTGAGCATGCATTTCACTTGCTCAAATCCAGACTTAAGACGGAAAGACCCACAAACAAGCAAGACCTGAAGGCTGCGGCTGTAAAGGCCTGGCAAAGCATTAAGAAGGAGGAAACCCAGCGTTTGGTGATGTCCATGGGTTCCAGACTTAAGGCAGTGATTGCCTCCAAAGGATTTGCAACAAAATATTGAAAATAAAAATATTTTGTTTGGGTTATGTTTATTTGTCCAATTACTTTTGACCTCCTAAAATGTGGAGTGTTTGTAAAGAAATGTGTACAATTCCTACATTTTTTATCAGATATTTTTGTTCAACCCTTCAAATTAAACGTTACAATCTGCACTTGAATTCTGTTGTAGAGGTTTCATTTCAAATCCATTGTGGTGGCATGCAGAGCCCAACTCGCGAAAATTGTGTCACTGTCCAAATATTTCTGGCCCTAACTGTATGACTTTCACAATTCATCCACAATCATATACACAATTTTGTAGAGTGAATGAATATATACTGTTTAGTTTATCCATTCATGTATTTTATAAAACATATTCTCTTATTGTCGGTGCTCGGTTCATCTGTATTGTCAGAAATGTAAAAAAAATAAATATTGTATCAATTAGAGTTGAGCGACTTTTACATTTTTAGGATCAAGTCGGGTTTCGCGGACTTTCTCAAAAGTCGGGTCAGGTGAAATCGGCCGATTATTGCGAAAAGTCGGGGGCCGACCGAAACACGAAACCCAATGCAAGTCAATGGGTAATCAAAGTCGGCAGTGAGTGGAGGACAGGAAATCACCTACAGTGCCCATTTTAATGCCAAAAAACATCAATTCTTATTTCTTAAGCTTGTCAATCTTAATTTATTTTATAATAATAGTTAGGCATTGAAAACAGGGGCTCATTTGGCTAAAGTTGTGGGGGGTAGGGCTGGCTCAAGATTTTCGTGGGCCCAGGAAACGCGGAATACGTCACGGCGGTGGAGCAGGGAGAGGTAAGTATTTCAACTTTGCAAGTGCTGCGATCCTGAGCAAGCAGGGGGGGCCCACTAGTTGGCACTGGCACAGGGCCCCTCATAGTACGGCGGTGTGCTTGACGGCGGGCGGCGCCTCCCACTGCCAGAGACACTTTTGCGTACTATGAGGGGCCCTGTGCCAGTGCCAACGAGTATGCCCCCCACCTGATGAAGGAACCTGCACTTTCATCTGCACCTTCCTCTTTGTCCCCATGTAAAGTGGTATAGTATGCGGGAAGGGGAACCTGACTTTCAGCAGGGTCAGATTCTGGCTGTGTAGAGTGCAAGGGGAATGTAGTCTGGGTCAATGTACCAGCAGACTCATCTAGCTGTGGCTGTGCAATGGGCAGGATGAGGAGGAAACACAGATATAGGCCCAAAATGAAAAAGTTGGCTAAAAGCAGTTCAAAATTGGTAACAGGACTAAAAAGGCGGCATTTCTTTGTTCAGTGGAGGACAATTGTAACGAGTGGCTCAGACAGACTTAGTAGGCCTAAAATAAAAAAGTAGGCTATATGCAGTTCAAAATTGGTAAGAGGAGTACACAGGCGGCATAGCTTTTTTCAGCGGAGGAGGACAACTGTTATGAGAGGCTCACACAGACTTAGTAGGCCCAAGTAACTAAGTAGGCTAAATGCAGTTCAAAATTGGTAACATGAGTAAGCAGGCGGCTTAGCTTTGTTCAGTGGAGGAGAAAAACAAGGAGCGGCAGACACCGTTAGTAGGCCCAACCAAACAAGTAGGCCAAATGCAGTTTAATATCTGAAACGGTGAAAATTGAGGCTCAGCTTTGCTCAGTGGAGGATAAAAGCAAGGAGCGGCAGACACCGTTAGTAGGCCCAACCAAACAAGTAGGCCAAATACAGTTTAATATCTGAAACGGTGAAAATTGAGGCTCTGCTTTGCTCAGTGGAGGAGAAAAGCAAGGAGCGGCAGACACCGTTAGTAGGCCCAACCAAACAAGTAGGCCAAATGCAGTTTAATATCTGAAACTGTGAAAATTGAGGCTCAGCTTTGCTCAGTGGAGGAGAAAAGCAAGGAGCGGCAGACACCGTTAGTAGGCCCAACCAAACAAGTAGGCCAAATGCGGTTTAATATCTGAAACGGTGAAAATTGAGGCTAAGCGTTGCTCAGTGGAGGACAACTGTAATGGGAGGCAGACACAGTTAGTAGGCCTAAATAAGTAAGTAGGCTAAATGCAGTTCAAAATTGGTAAGAGGAGTACAGAGGCGGCATAGCTTTTTTCAGCGAAGGAGGACAACATATGAGAGGCTCACACAGTTACTAGGCCCAAGTAACTAAGTAGCCTAAATGCAGTTCAAAATTGGTAAGAGGAGTACACAGGCGGCATAGCTTTTTTCAGCGGAGGAGGACAGCTGTTATGAGAGGCTCACAAAGACTTAGTTGGCCTAAAATAAAAAAGTAGGCTAAATGCAGTTCAAAATTGGTAAGAGGAGTACACAAGCGGCATAGCTTTTTTAAGTGGAGGAGGACAACTGTTATGAGAGGCTCACACAGACTTAGTAGGCCCAAGTAACTAAGTAGGCTAAATGCAGTTCAAAATTGGTAACAAGAGTAAACAGGCGGCTCAGCTTTCTTCAGTGGAGAAAAGCAAGGAGCGGCAGACACCGTTAGTAGGCCCAACTGTTGTGAGTTCTGTTTTTGGGCTCCCTCTGGTGGTTACTGATGGTACTGGGTGATTTGTGTTCTGCTGTCTCTGGTGTCCACCTGTTCTATTAGGATTTGGGAGTTTCCTATTTAACTGGGCTTTCTTGTAATTTCCCCGCCGGCTATCAAGGTTATCAGAGTGTTTTGTTACCTCAGCTTCTGGCTTCAGTAATCTTCAGGACAAGCTAAGTTTTTGATTTTCTTGTTCCACGTTTTGCTTTATTTTTTGTCTTGTCCAGCTTGCATATAATTATTGTTTCTTTGCTGCTGGTTGCTCTAGTGATTGCTCCTCATGTTCCATGAGTTGGAACATGAGTTCAAGTAATTGCAGGATGGTTTTTTGAAGGGTTTTTTGCTGACCGCGCAGTTTACTTTTGTATCCTCTGCTATCTAGTTTTAGCGGGCCTCATTTTGCTGAATCTGTTTTCATACTGTGTATGTGCCTTCCTCTCATTTCACCGTCATTATATGTGGGGGGCTGCTATTTCTGTGGGGTATTTCTCTGGAGGCAAGAGAGGTCTGTGTTTCTTCTAATATGGGAAGTTAGATCGTCGGCTGGTGCGAGACGTCTAGGATCAACGTAGGCACGTTCCCCGGCTATTGTTATTTGTGTGTTCAGGTTTAGGGTCGCGGTCAGCTCAGGTTCCATCACCCTAGAGCTCGTTGGTGCTTGTCCTTTTGTGATTCCCTGCCATTGGAATCATGACAGTATAGCCGGCCAAAATGTTTGGGCTGAAGTAGGAGGAAAAGTAGTCTGAGGAAGTTTTTTTTTCTTTTTTTTTTCTCTCCTCTGAGGTTGCTGCCTAGCCTTAATTGCAGCCTGGCTGATTTTTTTTTCTTTCCTCCTCTTAATCCTTGAATGGCTCTGACCTTAGCTGTTTATCATGGACGTCCAGAGTTTAGCTTCCAGCTTGAATAATCTTGCTGCTAAGGTTCAAAATATACAAGATTTTGTTGTACATGCTCCTATGTCTGAACCTAGAATTCCTATTCCAGAGTTCTTTGCTGGAGATAGATCTAGTTTTCTGAATTTTAGGAACAATTGCAAGCTGTTCCTTTCTTTGAAATCTCGCTCTTCTGGAGACCCTGCTCAGCAGGTTAAGATTATTATATCTTTCCTGCGGGGTGACCCTCAAAATTGGGCATTTGCATTGGCACCAGGGGATCCTGCTTTGCTTAATGTGGATGCGTTTTTTCTGGCATTGGGTTTGCTCTATGAGGAACCTAACCAGGAGATTCAGGCTGAAAAAGCTTTATTAGCTCTCTCTCAGGGGCAAGATGAAGCAGAAATATATTGTCAAAAATTTCGGAAATGGTCAGTGCTTACTCAGTGGAATGAGTGCGCCCTGGCTGCAAAGTTCAGAGATAGCCTTTCTGAGGCCTTTAAAGATGTTATGGTGGGGTTCCCTGCGCCTACGGGTCTGAATGAGACTATGGCTATTCAGATTGATCGGCGTTTACGGGAGCGCAAACCTGTGCACCATTTGGCGGTGTCTTCTGAACAGGCACTTGAGACAATGCAATGTGATAGAGTTCAGTCTAGAAGTGAACGGCAAAACTATAGGCGGAAAAATGGGTTGTGCTTTTATTGTGGTGATTCAGCTCATGTTATATCAGCATGCTCTAAACGCACAAAAAAGGTTGATAAGTCTGTTGCCATTAGTACGTTACAGTCTAAGTTCATTCTGTCTGTGACTCTGATTTGCTCATTATCATCCATTTCCGTCGATGCCTATGTAGATTCAGGCGCTGCCCTGAGTCTTATGGATTGGTCATTTGCCAAGCGATGTGGGTTTAGTCTTGAGCCTCTGGAAGTCCCTATTCCTTTGAAGGGAATTGACTCTACACCTTTAGCTATGAATAAACCTCAGTACTGGACACAAGTGACCATGCGTATGACTCCCGTTCATCAGGAGGTGATTTGCTTCCTGGTATTGTATAATTTACATGATGTTCTAGTACTTGGTCTGCCATGGTTACAAACTCATAATCCAGTCCTTGACTGGAAAACAATGTCTGTGTTAAGCTGGGGATGTCAGGGGGTTCATGATGATGCACCTCCGATTTCTATCGCTTCATCTACTCCTTATGAGGTTCCTGTATTTTTGTCTGATTATCGGGATGTTTTTGAGGAGCCTAAGCTCAGTTCGCTTCCTCCTCACAGGGATTGCGATTGTGCTATAGATTTAATTCCTGGTAGTAAATTTCCTAAAGGTCGTTTGTTAAATCTGTCAGTGCCAGAGCATACTGCTATGCGGGATTATGTTAAGGAGTCCTTGGAAAAGGGACATATCCGTCCATCTTCGTCCCCTTTGGGAGCAGGTTTTTTTTTCGTGGCCAAAAAAGATGGGTCCTTGAGGCCTTGTATAGATTATCGTCTTTTGAATAAGATTACCGTAAAATATCAGTATCCTTTGCCTTTGTTGACTGATTTGTTTGCTCGCATTAAGGGGGCTAAATGGTTCACTAAGATTGATCTTCGGGGAGCGTATAATCTTATACGAATAAAGCAAGGTGATGAGTGGAAAACCGCATTTAATACGCCTGAGGGCCATTTTGAGTATTTGGTAATGCCTTTCGGACTTTCTAATGCTCCTTCAGTCTTCCAGTCCTTTATGCACGATATTTTCCGTGAATATCTGGATAAATTTATGATTGTGTATTTGGATGATATTTTGGTTTTTTCTGATGACTGGGAGTCTCATGTTCAGCAGGTCAGGAAGGTGTTTCAGGTCCTGCGGGCTAATTCCTTGTTTGTAAAGGGCTCAAAGTGTCTCTTTGGAGTCCAGAAGATTTCTTTCTTGGGGTATATTTTTTCCCCTTCTACTATTGAGATGGATCCCGTCAAGGTTCGGGCTATTTGTGACTGGACGCAGCCTGCATCTCTTAAGAGTCTGCAGAAGTTCTTGGGCTTTGCTAATTTCTATCGTCGTTTTATAACTAATTTTTCTAGTGTTGTTAAGCCTTTGACGGATTTGACTAAGAAGGGTGCTGATGTTGCTGATTGGTCTCCTGCGGCTGTGGAGGCCTTTCAGGAACTTAAACGCCGGTTTTCTTCTGCTCCTGTGTTGCGTCAGCCTGATGTTTCGCTTCCTTTCCAAGTTGAGGTTGATGCTTCCGAGATTGGAGCGGGGGCGGTTTTGTCACAGAGAAGCTCCGATTGCTCGGTGATGAAGCCATGTGCGTTCTTTTCTAGAAAATTTTCGCCCGCTGAGCGGAATTATGATGTGGGTAATCGGGAACTTTTGGCCATGAAGTGGGCATTTGAGGAGTGGCGTCATTGGCTGGAGGGTGCTAGACATCGTGTGGTGGTCTTGACTGATCACAAAAATCTGATTTACCTTGAGTCTGCCAGGCGTCTGAATCCTAGACAGGCTCGTTGGTCACTGTTTTTCTCTCGTCTCAATTTTGTGGTTTCATACCTGCCAGGTTCAAAGAATGTGAAGGCGGATGCTCTTTCTAGGAGTTTTGTGCCTGACTCCCCTGGAAATTCTGAGCCCACTGGTATCCTTAGGGATGGGGTGATTTTGTCGGCCGTCTTCCCAGATTTGCGACGTGCTTTGCAGGAGTTTCAGGCGGGTAAACCTGATCGTTGTCGGCCTGAGAGACTGTTTGTTCCGGATAGTTGGACCAGTAGAGTCATCTCCGAGGTCCATTCTTCTGCGTTGGCAGTTCATCCTGGAATATTTGGTACTAGAGACTTGGTGGCCAGGTCTTTTTGGTGGCCTTCCTTGTCGAGGGATGTGCGTTCTTTTGTGCAGTCTTGTGAGGTTTGTGCTCGGGCTAAGCCTTGCTGTTCTCGAGCCAGTGGATTGTTGTCACCTTTGCCTATCCCGAAGAGGCCTTGGACGCACATTTCCATGGACTTTATTTCGGATCTCCCTGTCTCTCAAAAAATGTCTGTCATCTGGGTTGTGTGTGACCGCTTTTCTAAAATGGTTCATCTTGTACCCTTGCCTAAGTTGCCTTCCTCCTCTGAGTTGGTCCCTCTGTTTTTCCAGAACGTGGTTCGTTTGCATGGGATTCCGGAGAACATCGTTTCTGACAGGGGATCCCAGTTTGTGTCTAGATTTTGGCGGACGTTCTGTGCTAAGATGGGCATTGATTTGTCCTTTTCGTCTGCATTCCATCCTCAGACGAATGGCCAGACGGAGCGAACTAATCAGACCTTGGAAACTTATTTGAGGTGTTTTGTTTCTGCTGATCAGGATGACTGGGTTACCTTTTTGCCGCTGGCCGAGTTTGCCCTTAATAATCGGGCTAGTTCTGCTACCTTGGTTTCTCCTTTCTTTTGTAATTCGGGGTTTCATCCTCGTTTTTCCTCTGGTCAGGTGGAGCCTTCTGATTGTCCTGGAGTGGACATGGTGGTGGATGGGTTGCATCGGATTTGGAGTCATGTGGTGGACAATTTGAAGTTGTCCCAGGAGAAGGCTCAGCAGTTTGCTAATCGCCGTCGCCGCGTGGGTCCTCGACTTCGTGTTGGGGACTTGGTGTGGTTGTCTTCTCGTTTTGTTCCTATGAAGGTCTCTTCTCCTAAGTTCAAGCCTCGGTTCATCGGTCCTTATAGGATCTTGGAAATTCTTAACCCTGTGTCGTTTCGTTTGGATCTCCCGGCATCGTTTGCTATTCATAATGTGTTCCATCGGTCGTTGTTGCGGAGGTATGAGGTACCTGTTGTTCCTTCGCTTGAGCCTCCTGCTCCGGTGCTGGTGGAGGGAGAATTGGAGTATGTTGTAGAGAAGATCTTGGATTCTCGCGTTTCCAGACGGAAACTCCAATATTTGGTCAAGTGGAAGGGTTATGGTCAGGAGGATAATTCTTGGGTGGTTGCCTCTGATGTTCATGCTGATGATTTGGTCCGCGCTTTTCATAGGGCTCATCCTGGTTGCCCTGGTGGTTCTCGTGAGGGTTCGGTGACCCCTCCTCAAGGGGTGGTACTGTTGTGAGTTCTGTTTTTGGGCTCCCTCTGGTGGTTACTGATGGTACTGGGTGATTTGTGTTCTGCTGTCTCTGGTGTCCACCTCTTCTATTAGGATTTGGGAGTTTCCTATTTAACCGGGCTTTCTTGTCATTTCCCCGCCAGCTATCAAGGTTATCAGAGTGTTTTGTTACCTCAGCTTCTGGCTTCAGTAATCTTCAGGACAAGCTAAGTTTTTGATTTTCTTGTTCCACGTTTTGCTTTATTTTTTGTCTTGTCCAGCTTGCATATAATTGTTTCTTTGCTGCTGGTTGCTCTAGTGGGCTGTAATTGCTCCTCATGTTCCATGAGTTGGAACATGAGTTCAAGTAATTGCAGGATGGTTTTTTGAAGGGTTTTTTGCTGACCGCGCAGTTTACTTTTGTATCCTCTGCTATCTAGTTTTAGCGGGCCTCATTTTGCTGAATCTGTTTTCATACTGTGTATGTGCCTTCCTCTCATTTCACCGTCATTATATGTGGGGGGCTGCTATTTCTGTGGGGTATTTCTCTGGAGGCAAGAGAGGTCTGTGTTTCTTCTAATAGGGGAAGTTAGATCTTCGGCTGGTGCGAGACGTCTAGGATCAACGTAGGCACGTTCCCCGGCTATTGTTATTTGTGTGTTCAGGTTTAGGGTCGCGGTCAGCTCAGGTTCCATCACCCTAGAGCTCGTTGGTGCTTGTCCTTTTGTGATTCCCTGCCATTGGAATCATGACACCCAACCAAACAAGTAGGCCAAATGCAGTTTTATATAAGAAACGGTGAAAATTGAGGCTCAGCTTTGCTCAGTGGAGGAGAAAAGCAAGGAGCGGCAGACACCGTTAGTAGGCCCAACCAAACAAGTAGGTCAAATGCAGTTTAATATCTGAAATGGTGAAAATTGAGGCTCAGCTTTGCTCAGTGGAGGACAACTGTAATGGGAGGCATACACAGTTAGTAGGCCTAAATAAGTAAGTAGGCTAAATGCAGTACAAAATTGGTAAGAGGAGTACACAGGCGGCATAGCTTTTTCAGCAGAGGAGGACAACTGTTATGAGAGGCTCACACAGTTAATAGGCCCAGATAACTAAGTAGGCTAAATGCAGTTCAAAATTGGTAAGAGGAGTACACAGGCGGCATAGCTTTTTTCAGCGGAGGAGGACAACTGTTATGAGAGGCTCACACAGACTTAATAGGCCTAAAATAAAAAAGTAGGCTAAATGCAGTACAAAATTGGTAAGAGGAGTACACAGGCGGCATAGCTTTGTTCAGCGGAGGACAACTGTAATGGGAGGCAGACACAGTTAGTAGGCCTAAATAAGTAAGTAGGCTAAATGCTGTTCTAAATTGGTAAGAGGAGTACACAGGCGGCATAGCTTGGTTCAGCGGAGGACAACTGTAATAAGTGGCTCAGACAGACTGAGTAGTCCTAAAATAAAACAGTTGGCTGAATGCAGTTCCAAATTGGTAAGAGGAGTACACAGGCGGCATAGCTTGGTTCAGCGCAGGACAACAGTAATAAGTGGCTCAGACAGACAGAGTAGGCCTAAAATATAAAAATATACACCAAAACTTCCATATTAAATAATCTTAAATGGAAACATGAAGAGATCCCACAAATGATGCAAATAAAATACAACTTTTATTATACCACATTAAAAACAATATTAAAAAAGCAAAAATACCGTATAGTGGAAACCGAACAGGAAAAACCGGTGAACAAATATAAACCGGTATTATAAGCTAGCAGCAATCATATATCATGACATAAACTCTGGCACAGAGTATATATAGTATTCCAACATGAATGAATGCCAGGATTTCAATCAATACCACCCATGTCCTAATACATAACAAAGTATCAATACAAATTTACTCAGCCATGGAGGGGGTAGCAAGGAAAATCCCTAAGCCTAATGTGTGCCCACAAAGCTACACTCTAGATATAGAAAAGTCATGTAAGCCAGCCTAACAAATAGAAGTAAATAGTGCTTACCGCATCTCATCTATACACCCGTTCGGCGTCCACTCACCCCTGAGTGCACCACCACCGTCAGAGACACTTCATTGTACTATGAGGTACCCTGTGCCAGTGGCGTCGCTCCAGAGTGGGCACACCCACCTGTCCAGGGAAACGGCACTCGCACGGGTGCTTGCGCCAAGTTGTGACCACGGCCCTGTGGGGGGAGTCAGCCCATTTAGGGAGGTATACAAAAGGTCTATGGTGGACATTCGGCACCTGCAAATGGCGGAATTGGAGCAGTCAGTAAGAGGAAGCCAAAAACAAGAAATTTTTCTGACAAGCTACGTGTCAGCAGGGGAAGGTGGGGCAAAATAATTTGAAATCCATGATTGTTTCATTTTAATGAAGGTTAGATCATCAACATTTCGGGTAGCCAGACGTGTCCTTTTTTCAGTCAGTATTGAACCAGCAGCACTGAAGACTCTTTCTGATAGCACACTAGCAGCTGGGCAAGCAAGCTCCAGAAATGCATATTCTGCCAATTCGGGCCAGGTGTCTAGTTTAGATGCCCAGTAATCAAAGGGGAATGACCTGTGAGGGAGAACATCGATAATGGCGGAAAAATAGTTGGTAACCATACTGGACAAATGCTGTCTCCTGTCACTTTGAATCGATGCAGCAGTACCTGTCGTGTCTGCGGTCATTGCAAAATCACTCCACAACCTGGTCATAAATCCCCTCTGTCCAACGCCACTTCGGCTTTGTGCACCTCTAATACCTCTGCCATGTTGCCCCCTACAGCTCGTGTGAGAACCATCACTGCCGCTGTGTGCTGGGAATGCTTGAACCAAACGGTCTACAAGAGTTGCTTGTTTGGTAGCCAATATTTGCTCAAGGTTCTCATGTGTAGGTTTGAGCGAAACGGATCGGCCAATTTCATAAGTCACCGACTTTTGGCAAAGTCGGTTTCATGAAACCCGACCCGATCCCGGTGTGGGATCGACCATGCGGTACGCGATCTTCACGCCAAAGTCACGTTTCATATGACGTGTTCAGCGCCATTTCTCAGCCAATGAAGGTGGACGCAGAGTGTGGGCAGCGTGATGACATAGGTCTCAGTCCCCACCATCTTAGAGAAGGGCATTACAGTGATTGGCTTGCTTTCTGCGGTGTCACAGGGGCTATAAAGGGGCGTGCACGCCGACCGCCATCTTACTTCTGCCGATCTGAGCATAGGGAGAGGTTGCTGTAGCTTCGTCTGAAGCAGGGATATTGTTAGGTGTCACGATTCCCCTGACCGCTGTCACCAATGGGTCAGGATTCACACCGTGACCGTCACCCCTACGTCAGGGATTGAGGTGACTTTAGGCCAACAGACGGCTATCACATGTGCAGGGGGGCTTATCTTAGTTATCCCTCCACTCCACGATGTGATGAAAAACCACACACAAGGCTATTGACCTCTTGCTTACAGCAGGGGCTTATTCTAGGTATCCCACTGCTTTCAATATACCACAAACTGCAGGGATTTATGTATATCCCGCTTACAGTTCCACTTAACACTTGCAGCTCTCTGGCGCCCCCTTACTTTCAGGTCAGATTAGGTACTGCACCCTGGGTAATTAGTCGCCAGGAAGGCTGCCTGCTATGTACTGGCTATTGGGCACGCTGCAGCGACGCGGTAACTACTCCCACTCAGGCAGGAACAATAATTAGCAATGCCGCAGTCGCTTCAGCATAACCCCCAAAAGTCAGCACACTCTCGCTGCCACCAGCTTCGATTAAACGGGTCTGAAGCTAACCCAACACAACAGTAACAGTAGCGTATTTTCCCTTCAAGAGACTTAGGGTACGGTTTAGAACAGGAGAACGAACTAATATATAATAGTATATCCCATTAAAATTAATTAGGCAGTGCTTTATCAAAAATATTTTATAAAGAAGATACAAATGAGACAATTGCAAATATGTACATGGGTAATTATAACATAAAGGGAATAAATGAGAAAAGCAACACTCACATGTTTAAAGCATGACAGGCATCCAGGCTAGTGGAGTTTTTCCATATGTCCCAGCTCATTTGGACGTGCTGCTGGCTTCAGAAGACAAGCAGTCCAGAAGGAGAGATCAGCAGAAGAGACTGAGCTGGGGCTCCTGCCACAAACTTAATACCTTAAGGCTTTGACATCACAGAAGGGCTGGCTTATTCAGACCCTCCTCTCTCTACATTCTGCCTAAACTTTAAACTATTCTCTCTAATTTCTATAACTTCACTACAAAACATGACAGAGTCAGACCAAACCTATCATTCATCTCGGATTAACGTGAGCATTCTAATGAGATCAAATATGTCCTATCTGGGATACATATTTACAGAGAAAACCCTACTTCTTTACCAGACGGAGTTAGAAGCCCGAGTTTCAAGGGATGGGTACCTACACCGAGTGGGAATACGAATATATATTTTTGTGTTCTTACCGTAAACATGGTGCATAATATCGTACCAAAACCAAACAAAGGATCTTTCATGAATTTTGGAGCCACTTTACCAGTTCTGACTAGTGAAGGTGGGAGGGGTGAGGGACTTTCCTCTGAGCCTGGAATTTACGACCCCAGGGCAATAAAAACCCCTTCTAGCATACAGTCCGTAGCCCAGAGAGAAACAAGTAGAGTCAGCTAGTGAAGGGGGGGGGTTTAGCCCACCTCATGAGCTGACGAGCAACTAAACTTATGATATTTCATACCATATCGTGACATTAGGGAGGGAAGATTTACCCCCAAACCGCTTGTGCTGTAGCGATTTCCACTGTCCAACACCACCTTTTCTTTGCAGGGACAGTGGAGGCTAGATTTCTGTGCATCAGCTCTGTAGCTTACAAGGCTCCCTGATAGCTGCATTGCTGTTTGTACGCCGCTGTGCAAACCACCTCCTTTTTTCAGGAGTTGGATTGCACAGCAAAAATCCTGTTGCTCCTTCTTTTCTGCACAGTTCTCTGGTTTCTTTGTCCACACTCTTGTGTGCAGCAGTCCTTTTTATTGCTGCCATACTTGTCCTTTGATCATTGTAGGGAGATTGAAATTCTACTACAGCCCTTGTATTTTTTGATATATCTGCCAACCACTTTCTGCCACTCAAACTGTGTAGTGTAATACAGTGAGCCTGATTTTTTCCTGCATTCTCCCACACATAAAAAAGGGAGATTTATATTGCCACTGAGTGCATCTGTGTCAGTCCTGTTTGTGGCATATCTGTCATCCACTCTCTGCCACTCAAACTGTGTAGTGTAATACAGTGGGCCTGATTTTTTCCTGCATTCTCCCACACATAAAAAAATGAGATTTATATTGCCACAGAGTGCATCTGCGTCAGTCCTGTTTGTGGCATATCTGTCATCCACTTTCTGCCACTCAAACTGTGTAGTGTAATACAGTGGGCCTGATTTTTTTCCTGCATTCTCCCACACCTAAAAAAGGGAGATTTATATTGCCACTGAGTGCATCTGCGTCAGTCCTGTTTGTGGCATATCTGTCATCCACTCTCTGCCACTCAAACTGTGTAGTGTAATACAGTGGGCCTGATTTTTTCCTGCATTCTCCCACACATAAAAAAGGGAGATTTATATTGCCACTGAGTGCATCTGCGTCAGTCCTGTTTGTGGCATATCTGTCATCCACTTTCTGCCACTCAAACTGTGTAGTGTAATACAGTGGGCCTGATTTTTTCCTGCATTCTCCCACACCTAAAAAAGGGAGATTTATATTGCCACTGAGTGCAAGTAGTGTATCAGAGGGATGTCTTGTCAAACTCAATTTGACAGGTTGACCCACCCCTATCAAAATGTATCAAAGTGTGTAACCCCTCCCCTCCCTGGCTGCCAGCTGTCCCTCCTTGGTTGGTTTTCCCTTTTGATACAGTTTGATATTGTTATCACAGTATTTTGATACAGTGATTATTATCCCAGTATTTGTTTTTATATTAGATTCTCATTTTATATGTAGTTGTTTGTGAGATTGCTTCTGTAATCAGAGCAATGTATTTTATTCACAGTGTTAACATATAGTACAAAATTGTGTGGTTGCTTTTTATATCCTATTAGATTTTACATTTTATACGTAGCTGATGTGAGCCTGCTTCTGTAAGATGTATTTTTCTGCCGGCAATACATCTTTCACAGCATATGGCCATCTCATTTACACAGAGTAGTTACACAGACCAGCTGTCATGTTCAGAAGCTTTGTCCACGCTTAAATACAACCAGATGTGTTCATGTAGGAGCAGAGCAGTGTCTAAATGTAGTAAATAAGCCATCCAATGTCAATCTCCACACCACACGTGGTGCACAGATACGTACAGACAAAAGACAACAAACAGTTCAATGTCGCAGATACATCCAGACAGCCAGAATAGATCACTCAACACAGCGGGACAGCGATATGCCCAGATATACAACAAACAAATGTGGGTGTTATGAGTTACTTATCAAAACAAGACTGGTGCAGCTGTAGCGAGATCATTCGAATTAATATTTCAAAATGATAAGCGGATACCGGGGAAATTGCAAACGGATCGCGGCAAATCAGAGCAGTGTATTTTAGACACAGTGTTTCTGCCTGCACTCTGTGATTCCTTGCTTAAACACTCAGCAATTGGTCAGACAGCCCATATGTGAAATGCATTCTGTGTATCACAGACTAGAGGAGGTATTTCCGTGCATAAATACAACCAGATGTGTTCACGTAGGAACAGAGCAGTGTTTTTTTTTGTTTTTTTGTTTTTTTTTTTATTCATAATGATCACATATAGTGTAAAATCGTGTTTTATAACACACCATGCCGTTTATATAATTTATATCCTAGGCGTGTATTTATTTGATACTGTGATTCTCATTTTATGAGTTTTATAACACACGAGGCTCATTGTATTGGGCATATTAAGTATCCTGTGTTTTTGCAGCATTATTTGATACTGTGATTCTCATTTTTTATGAGTTTTATAACACACCAGGCTCATTGTATTGGCATTATTTGATACTGTGACTCTCATTTTATATGAGTTTCATAACACAGCGGGCTCATTGTAGTGGGCATATTTTGTATAGCCTGTGTTTTTGCAGCATTACATTTATGTGATGTTGATATGAGTTTGCTGCGGTAATCACAGCAATGTATTTTATTCCCAATGATCACATAATATAAAATGATTGTGTTTCTGCAGCATGTCATGTGAAAGGCATTCTGTGTATCACAGACTAGGTGTCATGTTTCAGGAGCTATTTCCATGCTTAAATACAACCAGATGTGCTCATGTAGGAACATAGCACTGTTTTTGATACTGTGATTCTCATTTTATATGAGTTTTATAACACAGCAGGCTCATTGTATTGGGCAGCTCACTGTATTGGGCATATTATGTATATCCTGATTTTTTGCAGCATTATTTGATACTGTGATTATTACTTTATATGAGTTTTATAACACATCAGACTCATTTTACGGGCATATTATGTATAGCCTGTGTTTTTGCAGCATTATTTGATACTGGGGTTCTCATTTTATATAATAATCTTTATTTTTATATAGCGCTAACATATTCCGCAGCGCTTTACAGTTTTGCACACATTATCATCACTGTCCCCGATGGGGCTCACAATCTAGAATCCCTATCAGTATGTCTTTGGAATGTGGGAGGAAACCGGAGTGCCCGGAGGAAACCCACGCAAACACGGAAAGAACATACAAACTCTTTGCAGATGTTGTCCTGGGTGGGATTAGAAGCCAGGACCCCAGCGCTGCAAGGCTGCAATGCTATCCACTGCGCCATCGTGCTGCCCTATGAGTTTTATAACACACCAGGCTCATTGTATTGGGCATATTATGTATCCTGTGTTTTTGCAGCATTATTTGATACTGTGATTCTCATTTTATGAGTTTTATAACACACCAGGCTCACTGTAGTGGGCATATTATGTATAGCCTGTGTTTTTGCAGCATTACATTTATGTGATGTTGATATGAGTTTGCTGCGGTAATCACAGCAATGTATTTTATTCCCAATGATCACATAATATAAAATGATCGTGTTTCTGCAGCATGTTATGTGAAAGGCATTCTGTGTATCACAGACTAGGTGTCGTGTTTCAGGAGCTATTTCCATGCTTAAATACAACCAGATGTGCTCATGTAGGAACAGAGCACTGTTTTTGATACTGTGATTCTCATTTTATATGAGTTTTATAACACAGCAGGCTCATTGTGTTGGGCAGCTCACTGTATTGGGCATATTATGTATATCCTGATTTTTTGCAGCATTATTTGATACTGTGATTATTACTTTATATGAGTTTTATAACACATCAGACTCATTTTACGGGCATATTATGTATAGCCTGTGTTTTTGCAGCATTATTTGATACTGTGGTTCTCATTTTATATGAGTTTTATAACACAGCAGGCTCATTGTACAGGAATATTATGTATATCCTGTGTTTTGACAAGTATAAAGCGGTTGTTTTATACATTTCTAAAAAAGCAAAGACACGGTATTGTAAATTTTTAAAGATTTTAATGTAATAAAATAAATACATCTCAAAGACATTTCAATACTATAAAATTCGTACTGAATGATATAAAAAGCAGCACATGTACAATTAACATACATCATTACACTTCTTACAAAATAGATAATATACAGTGTTACAGTTCAGCTACAACAGCACATTTCAATGGGATTACAGCGTAATGTACAACAACATTCAGTGGTGATGAGTTTAATAAGATATAGTAGCACTTATTTTACAAGTGTTCAGAAAGTGGTGATAGCATCATTTTCAACACTGTCAGGGTCTGTGTTTAGAGGTGTTCACCAAATATGTGTTCTGAACTACAGGTAATTAATTAAAACAAGCTATAAAAATGTTTGTGTTTTTTGTTGTGTTAATATCATACGATCATAAGATCTGTGCGGTATTATTTTAGTTAATTTTTTCAGCCCATAGCCACCCAGGTTTAGTCACGTGGATTGAGATTTTTTTAAATTCACAGGGTGTATGTACACATGCATGATTTAGTTTAAAAGCATATAGTTCAGCGATAATGTCAGGTGTTGGACAGGCATTTATCAGTCTTTCATACGTATCACAGAAAGATTTTAGTTTGATCTGTGCGAGTTTGGTATGGACGTACTGAGCAGACATGGCAGTAAACATTTTGACATGGTCATCATCCCACACAGGACCCCATGTGTAAGATGAATGTTCAGCAACTTTCTGTTTTTTACTTACACGGCGTCGTGATACTGATCATTTCTTTAGAGGTAATACACTGACAAAATCGCTAGAAGATCCTGCAAGAGCAGTATCTGCAGATTGTACAGTTTGACACACACGTATATTGCACTGGTTATTACTCTTCTTACCCGCGACGAGCTGCGCAATTTCTCTGTTTTCTGGAGTAACTTGTGGAATGCTGCTTGTGCTATTGGCTTCCTGAGTTATACAGGGACTAGCGTTCTGCGAAGCAAATCTCTCTCTTGAAACATTCTTATATTTCTGATGTGGAATCTTGGGGCTTGGATTCCCAGAGTGTTTGGGTGCCGCGTAGCTTTCCTCACGATCCACAACACAGATGGGCGAAAGAGGAGTTGTTCTCACAGCCGTATTAGCTCTTTGTGGCTGATTCTGTGCAGATCCATAATTACGCCGATGCAAAACTCGTGGTTCAAGATCCGGCGTATCTAAAAGAAAAGATACAAGTGTCTGTTATCCGCGAAACCGGCGTAAAATTGGAAAAGCTACACGTCGACACTTATCTATGATCCTGCGTAATATTTGAAAAGTTAACGGTGACAGTTATCCATGAAATCATTGTAACAATATTTGCATAAATCCAGTATAGAGCAGACCAGATATACACTTA
This sequence comes from Ranitomeya imitator, assembly GCF_032444005.1. Classification (NCBI taxonomy): domain Eukaryota; kingdom Metazoa; phylum Chordata; class Amphibia; order Anura; family Dendrobatidae; genus Ranitomeya; species Ranitomeya imitator. The sequence goes on from NC_091283.1 coordinate 802,465,976, forward strand.
CAAGTATGAAGCGGGAATTGCACCTCCGCAGCTTCTGGTTTAATGGCCATCGCATTGTTCAAACTCGTCGAGACGGGGATATTCTCTTTTTCAAATTGAATTTTCCTGGCAACTAGTTTAGCAGATGTAATCAAAATATGACTATTAGTTAACACAGAATTGATTTTCTACACAAAACTGTCTCGTTGAGACGGTGATATTCCCTTTTTCAAAATGAATTTTCTGACTAGTTTAGCAGATGTAAATAAAATATAACTATTACACAAAAGTGAGAATCGTATATATTTCAAGTGAACCGTTACCTTTTCTATTCTTGAGACACCTGCTTAACAAACTTCCGCGTCTTTTAGGAGCATCGGGTAGCGGTGAAATTACAGTGTTCTTGACATCTATGATCTCCATGTCTGAATCCAGATTTTCACATGGTTCGGGAACACACCAGTTTTCCGGCATATAGACCGATGGATGCGTGTCAGTATCTGTATGAGAAATTGCACTTGGTACGTGTTTACATACAAAGGATTAAAGCGGCTGACATAGTATAATATAGTTTTACGGTATAACCCCTGTTTATGGTGTATCTGTTTTAATAATTTAGTACAGTCATGGCCAAAATTTTTGAGAATGACACCAAAATTATATTTTCACATGATCTGCTGCCCTCTGGTTTTTATTAGTGTTTGTCTGATGCAGGGCTGCCACTAGAAATTTCGGGGCCCCATACTGGCAAAATTTTCAGGGCCCCCTTGAAACTCCGCCCAGGCTCCACCCCAGCCCCGCCTCCAGGCTCCACCCCTCGAACTGTCCACAGTCCCACCGCTCTCTCTTGGAAAATCTCCACTTCTCACCTATCAGACATTGACAGTTCCCATCACCAGATCACACATATAGCCGGCAGCTTTTGTTTTGGCCAAAAGATTTTTTAAGCCGCCACCATAACACGGTAGACACTTTTGGCCGGGCCCTACTCTACTGTAACCTACTAAATATTTGTTAAAATATGCAATACAATTTAGGTATATTTTTATTTATTTTTCAATTTTTAAAATGACCTATAATACTACATACAAGGAACAAATACCACCGCACTATGACCAGATGACATATTACCACCACAGTGATCGAATAATATAAAATACAAGGAACAAATACCGCTACACCATGACCAGACCGCATATAACCACAAATGACTGAATACTACAATACTGATCAGTAATTAAAAAAAAACCACAATACTATCACCAGCAGTGCCATTATACACAGGAGATCTGTAATTAGTATGCAGTGTCTGTGTACAGGTAATACAGTGATCACCGGTGACATTATACACAGGAGCTCTGTATATAATGTATAGGTAATACAGTGATCACTGGTGACATTATACACAGGACCTCTGTATATAGTATACAGTGTATAGTGTCAGTGTATAGGTAACACTGACTCACCAATGATGTCTCTAGGTGAAGTCCTTCATCTTTCATCCAGCACAGACCGCCATCACTTCATCCAGCCAGGACTCGTCTCTGCAGGAAATAAAACAGTTATCTCGAGTTCCGCTTGTAGAACACATGACTTAATTTCCCCAACTTCTATATTACACCACATGAAGAAGGCAACATAGTATCACTCTACACAGTAACAGGACCTCCCCCCCATTTAAAACAGTATACTCAAAAAATAAAATAAATACATCACTGCAATAATAATATCCCTTAATTAGCCCCTATGGTAATATTCACCATCCTAGCCCCCGTGTGTCTCATTCCAGGCTCCAGCCATATGTTCTCCCATCCTGCCCTCATGGGTATCCATTCTGCCCCATATGATCTCGTATCCATCCTGCCTCATCTGTCTCCATTCTGCCCCATCTGTTTCCAATCCTGCCCCATCTGTTTCCAATCCTGCCCCATCTGTGTCCAATCCTGCCCCATCTGTGTCCAATCCTGCCCCATCTGTGTCCAGCACTCTGCCCAGTCTGTGTGCAATCCTGCCCCATCTGTGTCCAGCACTCTGCCCCATCTGTTTCCAATCCTGCCCCATCTCTGTCCAGCACTCTGCCCCATCTCTGTCCAGCACTCTGCCCCATCTCTGTCCAGCACTCTGCCCCATCTCTGTCCAGCACTCTGCCCCATCTCTGTCCAGCACTCTGCCCCATCTCTGTCCAGCACTCTGCCCCATCTCTGTCCAGCACTCTGCCCCATCTCTGTCCAGCACTCTGCCCCATCTCTGTCCAGCACTCTGCCCCATCTCTGTCCAGCACTCTGCCCCATCTCTGTTCAGCACTCTGCCCCATCTCTGTCCAGCACTCTGCCCCATCTCTGTCCAGCACTCTGCCCCATCTCTGTCCAGCACTCTGCCCCATCTCTGTCCAGCACTCTGCCCCATCTCTGTCCAGCACTCTGCCCCATCTCTGTTCAGCACTCTGCCCCATCTCTGTTCAGCACTCTGCCCCATCTCTGTCCAGCACTCTGCCCCATCTCTGTCCAGCACTCTGCCCAGCACTCTGCCCCCCCCGTGTCCAGCTTTACTGCCCCCCGACCCCCACCCTGTGTCCAGCTTTACTGCCCCCCGGCCCCCACCCTGTGGCCAGCTTTACTGCCCCTGGGCCCCCACCCTGTGTCCAGCTTTACTGCCCTGAGCCCCCACCCTGTGTCCAGCTTTCCTGCCCCCCGGCCCCCACCCTGTGTCGAGCTTTACTGCCCTGGTGGGCCTCCAGCCATATGTTCTCCCATCCTGCCCTCATGGGTATCCATTCTGCCCCATATGATCTCCTCATCCTGCCCCATCTGTCTCCATCGTATCCATCCTGCCCCATCTGTCTCCATTCTGCCCCATCTGTTTCCAATCCTGCCCCATCTGTTTCCAATCCTGCCCCATCTGTGTCCAATCCTGCCCCATCTGTGTCCAATCCTGCCCCATCTGTGTCCAGCACTCTGCCCAGTCTGTGTGCAATCCTGCCCCATCTGTTTCCAATCCTGCCCCATCTCTGTCCAGCACTCTGCCCCATCTCTCTCCAGCACTCTGCCCCATCTCTGTCCAGCACTCTGCCCCATCTCTGTTCAGCACTCTGCCCCATCTCTGTTCAGCACTCTGCCCCATCTCTGTTCAGCACTCTGCCCCATCTCTGTCCAGCACTCTGCCCAGCACTCTGCCCCCCCGTGTCCAGCTTTACTGCCCCCCGGCCCCCACCCTGTGTCCAGCTTTACTGCCCCCCGGCCCCCACCCTGTGTCCAGCTTTACTGCCCCCCGGCCCCCACCCTGTATCCAGCTTTACTGCCCTGGGCCCCCACCCTGTGTCCAGCTTTACTGCCCCCCGGCCCCCACCCTGTGTCCAGCTTTACTGCCCCCCGGCCCCCACCCTGTGTCCAGCTTTACTGCCCCCGGGCCCCCACCCTGTGTCCAGCTTTACTGCCCCCGGGCCCCCACCCTGTGTCCAGCTTTACTGCCCCTCGGCCCCCACCCTGTGTCCAGCTTTACTGCCCCCCGGCCCCCACCCTGTGTCCAGCTTTACTGCCCCCCGGCCTCCATCCTGTGTCCAGCTTTACTGCCCCCCGGCCCCCACCCTGTGTCCAGCTTTACTGCCCCTGGGCCCCCACCCTGTGTCCAGCTTTACTGCCCTGGGCCCCACCCCCCCGCATCGCAGCTCTCAAAAAAACAAAAAAGTTCTACTTACCTGCCGCGCTCCTCTCTCCACGCAGCTGCACCGTGCACTCGCCGGCGACTGACGTCAGACGCCGGCGACCTGCACGCTGCGGCTGGCGGCTGTTAACTATTGACGTGCGGGCGCGGGCCCGCACGTCAATAGCGTACAGCTGTAGCGCCGGCCGCCGCTAAGGGCCCGGTTCAGCCTGTGGCTGCTGGTAGGGGCCCGGTGAGCAGGTAAGAGGGGGCCCGATGCGGGCCCCCTCTGCTCACCGGGCCCCATATGCCAGTCACGGCTGTAGTGCCCTGATGGCAGCCCTGGTCTGATGTTTATATCACATACAGAAATATAATTGCAATCATATTATGAGTACCAATAGGTTACATTGACAGTTAGAATGAGTTAATGCAGCAAATCAATATTTGCAGTGTTGACCCTTCTTCTTCAAGACCTCTGCAATTCTCCCTGGCATGCTCTCAATCAACTTCTGGACCAAATCCTGACTGATAGCAGTCCATTCTTGCATAATCAATGCTTGCATTTTGCCAGAATTTGTTGGTTTTTGTTTGTCCACCCGTCTCTTGATGATTGACCACAAGTTCCCAATGGGATTAAGATCTGGGGAGTTTCCAGGCCATGGATCCAAAATCTCTATGTTTTGTTCCATGAGCCATTTAGTTATCACCTTTGCTTTATGACAAGGTGCTCCATCATGCTGGAAAAGGCATTGTTGGGCGCCAAACTGCTCTTGGACAGTTGGGAGAAGTTGCTCTTGGAGGACATTCTGGTACCATTCTTTATTCATGACTGTGTTTTTAGGCAAGACTGTGAGTGAGCCGATTCCCTTGGCTGAGAAGCAACCCCACACATGAATGGTTTCAGGATGCTTTACAGTTGGCATGAGACAAGACTGGTGGGAGCGCTCACCTCTTCTTCTCCGAATAAGCTGTTTTCCAGATGTCCCAAACAATCGAAAAGGGGATTCATCAGAGAAAATGACTTTGCCCCAGTCCTCAGCAGTCCACTCCCTGTACCTTTTGCAGAATATCAGTCGGTCCCTGATGTTTTTTCTGGAGAGAAGTAGCTTCTTTGCTGCCCTCCTTGAAACCAGACCTTGCTCAAAGAGTCTCCGCCTCACAGTGCGTGCAGAAGCACTCACACCAGCCTGCTGCCATTCCTGAGCAAGCTCAGCACTGCTGGTAGTCCGATCCCGCAGCTGAAACAGTTTTAAGATACGGTCCTGGCGCTTGCTGGTCTTTCTTGGGCGCCCTGGAGCCTTTTTGACAACAATGGAAGCTCTCTCCTTGAAGTTCTTGATGATGCGATAGATTGTTGACTGAGGTGCAATCTTTGTAGCTGCGATACTCTTCCCTGTTAGGCCATTTTTGTGCAGTGCAATGGTGGCTGCACGTGTTTCTTTAGAGATAACCATGGTTAACTGAAGAGAAACAATGATACCAAGCACCAGCCTCCTTTTAAAGTATCCAGTGATGTCATTCTTACTTAATCATGACTGATTGATCGCCAGCCCTGTCCTCATCAACACCCACACCTGTGTTAATGGATCAATCATTAAAACGATGTTAGCTGCTCCTTTTAAGGCAGGACTGCAATGATGTTGAAATGTGTTTTGGGGGTTAAAGTTCATTTTCTGGGCAAATATTGACTCTGCAAGTACAGTAATTGCTGTTAAGCTGATCACTCTGACATTCAGGAGTATATGCAAATTGTCATTAGAAAAAATGAAGCAGTAGACTTTGGAAAAATTAATATTTGTCTCATTCTCAAAATTTTTGTCCATGACTGTAATATCATCACTGCGGCTAGCGGCATTATTTGTTTTAATAATTTAACCATATATTTATTATGGCATCATTTGTGTAATATAATAGTTAATAGCTGTTATAGTTTTACGGTATAACCAGTATTTGTTGTGTAAAATTAATATAGCATGACTAATTCCGTATTACCTATGTTTTGCTTAGTATAAACATGCTTATGCAGTAAGCATAAATTTAGTTTTTGAGGTGTATAAATCGTGTTTGAGATACGGAAAGTGTATAGCGCGATTACATTTTAGACTGCGACAGTATTGACACGATAAAATGGTGTCTCAAAGGGTGTATGGAGATCCCACTGTTTATGCCCGCTACTATACTGCCCAGTCGGGGCACGGGCTAGAGCGGTTCCGCGGGAGTGAGTACATGTATGGCTCTGGCCTGGCCGGGATAATTAAAGGCTTATTTCACCACGCCGTACCACTTTTCAGAAAAGGCCTAGAATTAGTAAAACCGCACGTTAAGACAGCGGTCCGGAACATCGCGGCGGACGCCGTCACGACCGCCTCAACGGCCCTTATGAATAGGATAAATACACAACCTCAGCTAGAGGGATCTGGGATAATTTATATCGCTAAAAAAGCACAAAAAAGAAAGGCGCGCTTGCCCGCCTTTACCGCCGATGCTCATGAATAAAACTACAACCAAGAGACGCCCCCGTCAGAAACGAGTAAGACGCGTGGGTGGTGTTTTCTCTTTAAATACAGGTCAAGCTCCTCCAGGTTTGACACACAGAATCTTAAAGACAGTTTTCTGCACATCTGAACAGCTGCTCTACTCTTTGAAAAAGTAAGTGTTTACTGATTTATTTGCTCCTTGATATTATCATTGTCTGTAACGTATATATTTGTAACATAGTTTTAAACTGTATTTATCGTCGGAATAGATATAGATAAAACTTTTCCCTTTTTATTTAAGATGGAATCCCAATATCCTTGCGATCAATACAGCCCCCTTCTTACAAGCACAGCATTAGGTAGTATAAGAATATAATGTACAGAGTATTGGCTCATTCTGATTGAGTCATTATATTATAAGTAATTTATATTAATTATATATTCTTGCATTCTTTCTTATTTAAGAGGAGTGTATGTCTCCCGATTATCGCAATAATTTCGTCACGCAGAATTATGAACTTATTGAATCCGTAGCTGTGGAACCATTAGAAGATAATGAGCCTGCTCTTCACCTTATCACAGGTAATTAGGTTCTCCTTTTTGCATTTAGATAGGGAAAAATGTCATTGAAACACGGTACAAAGATATTTATCTTTCCAGTATCACATGTAAGAAAGATATATATATATATATATATATATATATATATACATATATTATCTATGTTAATACCACTGGTAATACGGAATAAGTCATGCTATATTAATTTTACACCACAAATACTGGCTATACCGTAAAACTATAACAGCTATTAACTATTATATTACACAAATTATGTCATAATAAATATGCGGTTAAATTATTAAAACAAATAATGCCGCTAGCCGCCAATATAATACTAAATTATTAAAACAGATACACCATAAACAGGGGTTATACCGTAAAACTATATTATACGATGTCAGCTGCCTTAATCCTTTGTATGTAAACACGTACTAAGTGCAATTTCTCATACAGATACTGACACGCATCCATCGGTCTATATGCCGGAAAACTGGTGTGTTCCCGAACCATGTGAAAATCTGGATTCAGACATCGAGATCATAGATGTTAAGAACAGTGTAATTTCACCGCTACCTGATGCTCCTAAAAGACGCGGAAGTTCGTTAAGCAGGTGTCTCAAGAATAGAAAAGGTAACGGTTCACTTGAAATACATACGATTCTCACTTTTGTGTAATAGTTATATTTTATTTACATCTGCTAAACTAGTTGTCAGAAAATTCATTTTGAAAAAGAGAATATCACCGTCTCAACGAGACAGTTTTGTGTAGAAAATCAATTCTGTGTTAACTAATAGTCATATTTTATTTACAGCTGCTAAACTAGTTGCCAGAAAAATTCAATTTGAAAAAGAGAATATCCCCGTCTCGACGAGTTTAAACAATGCGATGGCCATTAAACCAGGAGCTGCGGAGGTGCAATTCCCGCTTCATACTTGTAAGTATATATGTGGTCTGCTCTATACTGGATTTATGCAAATATTGTTACAATGATTTCATGGATAACTGTCACCGTTAACTTTTCAAATATTACGCAGGATCATAGATAAGTGTCGACGTGTAGCTTTTCCAATTTTACGCCGGTTTCGCGGATAACAGACACTTGTATATTTTCTTTTAGATACGCCGGATCTTCAACCACGAGTTTTGCATCGGCGTAATTACGGATCTGCACAGAATCAGCCACAAAGAGCTAATACGGCTGTGATAACAAATCCTCTTTCGCCCATCTGTGTTGTGGATCGTCAGGAAAGCTACGCGGCACCCAAACACTCCGGGAATCCAAGCTCCAAGATTCCACATCAGAATTATAAGAATGTTTTAAGAGAGAGATTTGCTTCGCAGAACGCTAGTCTTTGTATAACTCAGGAAGCCAATAGCACAAGCAGCATTCCACAAGTTACTCCAGAAAACAGAGAAATTGCGCAGCTCGTCGCGGGTAAGAAGAGTAATAACCGGTGCAATATACATGTGTGTCAAACTGTACAATCTGTAAATACTGCTCTTGCAGGATCTTCTAGCGATTTTGTCAGTGTATTACCTCTAAAGAAACGATCAGTATCACGACGTCGTGTAAGTAAAAAACAGAAAGTTGCTGAACATTCATCTTACACATGGGGTCCTGTGTGGGATGATGACCATGTCAAAATGTTTACTGCTATGTCTGCTCAGTATGTCCATACCAAACTCGCACAGATCAAACTAAAATCTTTCTGTGATACGTATGAAAGACTGATAAATGCCTGTCCAACACCTGACATTATCGCTGAACTATATGCTGTTAAACTAAATCATGCATGTGTACATACACCCTATGAATTTAAATAAATCTAAATCCACGTGACTAAACCTGGGTGGCTATGGGCTGAAAAAATTAACTAAAATAATACCGCAAAGATCTTATAGAGCCAGAGTCATTAAGAAGGCTCTACAGATTCTGGCTAGTTCCAGAAGATCGCCAGCAGCTAGAAGCGGGCAAAAGACAGTTTGCAGTGCAATAACTACACAATATCCCCAGAGGCTATTACATGATTCAACTACAGTTTTACACATCCAAGACAACCCTGGAGGTGTCAACAGCAGTGCTGATCCAGTATGATTTTAACACAACAAAATAACACAAACATTTTTATAGCTTGTTTTAATTAATTACCTGTAGTTCAGAACACATATTTGGTGAACACCTCTTAACACAGACCCTGACAGTGTTGAAAATGATGCTATCACCACTTTCTGAACACTTGTAAAATAAGTGCTACTATATCTTATTAAACTCATCATCACTGAATGCTGTTGTACATTACGCTGTAATCCCACTGAAATGTGCTGTTGTAGCTGAACTGTAACACTGTATATTATCTATTTTGTAAGAAGTGTAATGATGTATGTTAATTGTACATGTGCTGCTTTTTATATCATTCAGTACGAATTTTATAGTATTGAAAAGTCTTTGAGATGTATTTATTTTATTACATTAAAATCTTTAAAAATTTACAATACCGTGTCTTTGCTTTTTTAGAAATGTATAAAACAACCGCTTTATACTTGTCAAAACACAGGATATACATAATATTCCTGTACAATGAGCCTGCTGTGTTATAAAACTCATATAAAATGAGAACCACAGTATCAAATAATGCTGCAAAAACACAGGCTATACATAATATGCCCGTAAAATGAGTCTGATGTGTTATAAAACTCATATAAAGTAATAATCACAGTATCAAATAATGCTGCAAAAAATCAGGATATACATACTATGCCCAATACAGTGAGCTGCCCAATACAATGAGCCTGCTGTGTTATAAAACTCATATAAAATGAGAATCACAGTATCAAAAACAGTGCTCTGTTCCTACATGAGCACATCTGGTTGTATTTAAGCATGGAAATAGCTCCTGAAACACGACACCTAGTCTGTGATACACAGAATGCCTTTCACATAACATGCTGCAGAAACAAGCCGGATTACGTACCGGTAATGCTCTTTTAATGAGTCCATGACAGCACCCCACATGAGAGAGAGGGATCCGCCCATAGGAACAGGAAACCTACAGAATAAAAGGAGGCGGTCCCCTCTCCTCCTCAGTTTAGTTACAGAGTATAAAAAGGGAACCGCAAAAGTGTTAGTATTCATTCTTATTCAGTCACATAAATTTCTTAACTCTATACAACCATTATTTGTGACCTTAAAGGAAAGAGCTGTGCATAATTTAGGGAGGGTAATACATGGGTGCTGTCGTGGACTCATTAAAAGAGCATTACCGGTACGTAATCCGGCTTTTTACCCTTCGCCACGACAGCACCCCACATGAGAGATTTTCAGAGAGTCATTATTTGGGTGGGATTACTGTATTAAGAACAGCTCTACCAAAGGTCAGATCAGAAGACGTGGACAGATCAAGTCTATAATGGTTGTAGAAGGTAGAAGGTGTAGACCAAGTTGCAGCCTTACATATTAAATGGATCGGTACATCTGCTTGTTCCGCCCAGGAGGAAGCCATGGCTCGTGTTGAGTGCGCTTTTATACCCACTGGAGGAATCTCGCCTTTTGATGTATAGGCCAAGCAGATAGCATCTCTGATCCACCGAGATATGGTAGCTCTCGTGACCCCATGTCCTTTCTTGTGGCCCTGAAAGGAGATAAACAGAGCCCTACTCTCCCTCCATGTCTGACACCTTTCTATATAAGTCAGGATGGCTCTTCTGACATCTAAGGTGTGGAACTTATGTTCTGGAGTTACAGGTGAATCAAAAAAGGAAGGGAGAAATATTTCTTGTGACCTGTGGTAGGTGGACGCTACCTTAGGGAGGTATGAGGGGTCTGGTTTCAGGACTATCCGATCATGAAATATCAGTAAGAAAGGTGGGTCTACTGATAGGGCCTGGATGTCACTAACCCGTCTAGCTGAGGTTAGGGCTACTAGTAAGGCTACTTTATATGTTAGGATTTTTAAAGGTATTGAATCTAATGGTTCAAATGGAGAGCTTGTTAAGGCCTCTAATACTAGATTTAAATCCCACGGAGGTAGACGGGGAATATGGACCGGTTTACTACGTTCACAAGATTTTATGAATCTGGAGATTCACCTATTAGCTGCTATATTGCATCCATATAGGGCTCCTAATGCCGAGACCTGAACTCTTAAGGTATTTACAGATAGTCCTAACTCTCGGCCTTTTTGCAAGAACTCTAGGATAGGTGTGAGTGGAACTTGCTTAGTGAACGGTACCGTGTAGAAGTCTAAAAATTTATTCCATACCCTACTATATATTAGGGTGGTAGATCTTTTCCTGCTCAATAAGAGGGTGTTTACTAGTTCTGTTGAGAACCCTCTGGAACTTAATAGTTGCCTCTCAAATTCCACGCCGTCAAGTGAAGACCTTTCACTTGCGGGTGGAAAAAGGGGCCTTGGTACAGCAGCTCCTTGTCTGATGGGAGAATCCAAGGATCGCATAGGCACATGGTCTGGAGACAAGAGAACCATGGTCTTTTCGGCCAGAATGGTGCAATGAGGATTACTCTTGCCTGTTCCCTCCTGATCTTTCTGATCACTAGAGGAATCAGAGACATTGGAGGAAAGGCATATGCCAGTCTGAACCGCCAAGGATGGTGGAGAGAGTCCAACATATCTGGGTGATCCCTGGTGTTCAGGGAAGCGAACCTTTGTACTTGCCGGTTGTCTCTTGTGGCAAATAGGTTGATTTGTGGTATCCCCCGTGCTTCTGTTATCCTTCTGAATATGGATTTGTTTAAGGTCCATTCTCCTTGACGCAACTCGTTTCTGCTGAGGTAGTCTGCCCTGATGTTCTCTACACCTTTGATGTGCAGGGCTGTTAAGGATGTTAGATGAGCCTCTGCCAGCTGAAAGATGTTTGCAGCTATGGTCATCAGACTTCCTGACTTTGTACCACCCTGACGGTTCAAGTATGCCACTGCGGTGGAATTGTCTGAGTAAATTCTTACATTTGTTCCATGAATCTGCGAAAGAAAATGATATAAGGCACATTCTATTGCTTTTAACTCCTTCCAGTTGGAGGAACATATTAATTCTGTCTGATCCCAAGTATTTTGGGCCAGATTGTCTTCCATATGTGCTCCCCACCCAATAGGGCTGGCGTCGGTGGTAATTATTTTAGACGGGTCTATTATCCATGGCACACCCCGTGATAGGTGGTCCATGTCTAGCCACCAGGATAGTGATTCTAAGACATTACTGGAAAGAGTTATTCTACTTTCTAGATAACCGTCTTTCCCCTGAGCCGACAATACTTTGTACTGCAATTGACGGGTATGGAATTGTGCCCAAGGTACAGCAGGGATACATGATGATAATGACCCCAGTAAGGACATGGCCTTTCTTAGTGTCATGTAGGGTTTGCGTATTGCGTCTGATACCTTTGATTGTATAGTCAACCTCTTTGACTGAGGAAGAAAGCATTTCTGACTTACGGAGTCTAGCTGGATTCCTAGAAATGTCTGAACGGTTTCTGGATTCAGCCGAGATTTTTCGAAGTTGACGATCCAACCTAACTCCTGTAGGGACGAGATCGTATTAGATAAACGAGTTTTACATTGAAGTGCAGAGCTTCCTACCACTACAAAAGTCATCTAGGTAGGGTATTATCAAGGTATCTCGTTGGCGTAGATGAGCCATCACTTCTAGTATCACCTTAGTGAAGACGCGGGGAGCCATAGAAAGCCCAAATGGCATTGCAACATACTGAAAGTGACGAACCTTTCCCTCCAGGGTGACTGCTACCCTTAGGTACTGCTGATGTTCGGCATGTATGGGAAGATGGTAATAGGCGTCCTTTAAGTCTATTCCGGCCATGACACACCTAGGGAATAAGAGTTTTATGGTAGAACTAATGGATTCCATTTTGAAGGTATGATTACGCAGGAAAGAATTTAATTTTTTAAGATTTATGATGGTTCTAAATGAACCATCTGGTTTATTAATCAGGAATAAAGGGGAGTAGAACCCTTTCCCTTTTTGATCCTGGGGAACTTCTATCAGGACTTTTTTAGATAGAAGAGATAGGATCTCTATTTCTAGAGCCCTCTGTTGGTCCTGACCTTTTGGAGATGTTATTATGAAGGAATCCCAAGGGATTCGATCAAATTCTAATTTAAGGCCGTATTGCACAATGTCCAGAATCCACTGGCTGGATGTTATCTGTTCCCATTGGGGAAGAAAAAAATTTTAATCTGCCGCCTACTTCCTGGTTAGCGGTATTTACGTCTCGGATTATGGGACCCGCTAAAAAAGGCACCTTTTTGCTTTGGGTCCTTCGACTCCCATCGCTCTCTTTGTTCAAGCGGCTTGTTCCTAGTAAAGTGGCGTCTCCTGAAGGCTCTCCTGTAGGATGGGAGATATTGGTTAGGGAAGCCTTTCTTCCTTTCACCTGCTTTATTCAGGAGTTCATCCAGCGTCTTCCCAAAAAGGAACTCACCCTGACAGGGAATCGCACAAAGTTTCGCTTTAGCTTGTGCGTCCCCCTTCCAATTCTTTAGCCAGAGTGCACGCCGGGCTGTGTTGACTAGGCCGGCTGACCTGGCTGCAAGATGTAGCGAGTCCACTGAGGCATCAGCTAGGAATGCTACTGCTTCTTTAATTTGAGGCAATTTCAGCAGGATAGATTCCCTCGAAGTTTTGCCTCTAATCTGTTCCTCCAATTGCTCCGTCCATACTAGTAGAGATCTTGCAGTACAGGTACTAGATATGGCGGGCCTGAACGCCCCCGTATTGACTTCCCATGACCTCTTTAGTAAAGCTTCTGCTTTACGGTCCAGCGGGTCTGTCAGGACCCCTGAATCCTCCACTGGTAGGACCGACTGTTTGGTTGTGGAGGCTACCGCAGCATCAACTTTCGGCACCTTTGACCAGGTGTTTAGGTCTTCATCGCTGAAGGGATAGCGCCTTTTAGAGGATGATGGTAAAAACCCTCTATTCTGCTTGTCCCACTCCTTTTTAACAATATCTTTGATGGTTTGTATGACGGGGAAGGACCTACGTTTCCTCTGTCCTAACCCCGCAAACATTATGTCCTGTGCTGATTTCTTTTCTTTCCCATCTGGGCACCACATCGTGCTCCTGACAGATTTTATTAAATTGTCCACATTACTGTTGGGAAGACAAAGTCCCCCTTCAGTCTCGGATGAGCTCGGCTGAGATCCCTCTTCGTCTGAAGAAATACATACACCCTCTGACTCCGAACTAACCGGAGACCGGGACCTGCTAGGCTGACGGGTACTGGCGCTACTTGTCTGCGCCAAACCCTGCATCTCTTCTCGGATAATAGCTCTGACATCTGAGGGAGTCATGATATTTTCCTGCCGTAGAGTTTGCATGATACACTCCGCACACAGTTTTTTGGCATAATCATCCGGGAGGGGCTGCGTACATAAAGCACACTCTTTATGCTTAGATTTGTGTGTCCTTTTCTTAGTCTAGAGGAAGGATACAGGAGGAACATATATCAGCATATAGGAAGAGACTCTTTCAAAAACTCACCCAGTGAAGCTGACAGGTACCGGTTCTGGAGGCGGAATTCGTTTGGTGGTAGAACTCTTCTCTGGAGGTCGGCCACCACTCTTTGTGCTGCTCCTCGTGCTTCTCTCCCTGCTGGGAGAGCGCTGTTGCACTGCGGGCAGGTGCGCTTCGTCGGCCGGTGAAGCCATTTCACACACACCGGCCCGACGCTAGCGCTGCATTTTTAAAACTGCCGCCCATTCTCCTGCCTCCCCGGACCAACCCAGAAGTGCTCCCGCGACTTCCGGGTTAGACGCGCCGCTCTCACTCACCATGCGGCAGCCGGAGGCTATTAAGCTGGCCGCTGCAGCGCGCGCGTCCTCACAGTGCCGGCCGGACCTACGGTGACCGGACCCGGACGGTGAATGTTTGGCCAGACGAGGGGGGAGGCTGCAAGCAGGGGCTCCCCCGCCGCTGCTTCTGGTACCGCAGCCCCTGCCGTTCCCACAGAAACCGGCGCAGGCGGGTGCATGGCCCAGGGATCCTCTTCATCTGTAGGTAAGCCGGGTCCCTGTAGGAACAGGAAACCTAAACTGAGGAGGAGAGGGGACCGCCTCCTTTTATTCTGTAGGTTTCCTGTTCCTATGGGTGGATCCCTCTCTCTCATGTGGGGTGCTGTCGTGGCGAAGGGTAAAACGATCATTTTATATTATATGATCATTGGGAATAAAATACATTGCTGTGATTACCGCAGCAAACTCATATCAACATCACATAAATGTAATGCTGCAAAAACACAGGCTATACATAATATGCCCACTACAGTGAGCCTGGTGTGTTATAAAACTCATAAAATGAGAATCACAGTATCAAATAATGCTGCAAAAACACAGGATACATAATATGCCCAATACAATGAGCCTGGTGTGTTATAAAACTCATAAAATGAGAATCACAGTATCAAATAAATACACGCCTAGGATATAAATTATATAAACGGCATGGTGTGTTATAAAACACGATTTTACACTACATGTAATCATTGGGAATAAAAAAAAAACAAAAAAAAAAAAACACTGCTCTGTTCCTACATGAACACATCTGGTTGTATTTATGCACGGAAATACCTCCTCTAGTCTGTGATACAGAGAATGCATTTCACATATGGGCTGTCTGACCAATTGCTGAGTGTTTAAGCAAGGAATCACAGAGTGCAGGCAGAAACACTGTGTCTAAAATACACTGCTCTGATTTGCCACGATCCGTCTGCAATTTCCCCGGTATGCGCTTATCATTTTGAAATATTAATTCGAATGATCTCGCTACAGCTGCACCAGTCTTGTTGTGATAAGTAACTCATAACACCCACATTTGTTTGTTGTATATCTGGGCATATCGCTGTCCCGCTGTGTTGAGTGATCTATTCTGGCTGTCTGGATGTATCTGCGACATTGAACTGTTTGTTGTCTTTTGTCTGTACATATCTGTGCACCACTTGTGGTGTGGAGATTGACATTGGATGGCTTATTTACTACATTTAGACACTGCTCTGCTCCTACATGAACACATCTGGTTGTATTTAAGCATGGACATAGCTTCTGAACATGACAGCTAGTCTGTGTAACTACTCTGTGTAAATGAGATTACCATATGCTGTGTAAGATGTATTGCCGGCAGAAAAATACATCTTACAGAAGCAGGCTCACATCAGCTACGTATAAAATGAAAAATCTAATAGGATATAAAAAGAAACCACACAATTTTACACTATATGTTAACACTGTGAATAAAATACATTGCTCTGATTACAGAAGCAATCTCACAAACAACTACATATAAAATGAGAATCTAATATAAAAACAAATACTGGGATAATAATCAATGTATCAAAATACTGTGATAACAATATCAAACTGTATCAAAAGCGAAAACCAGCCAAGGAGAGATAGCTGGCAGCCAGGAAGGGCGGGTCCACTTGTCAAATTGAGTTTGACGAGACGTCCCTCTGATACACTACTAGTGCATCTGCGTCAGTCCTGTTTGTGGCATATCTGTCATCCACTGTCTGCCACTCAAACTGTGTAGTGTAATACAGTGGGCCTGATTTTTTCCTGCATTCTCCCACACCTAAAAAAGGGAGATTTATATTGCCACTGAGTGCATCTGCATAAGTCCTGTTAGTGGCATATCTGTCATCCACTGTCTGCCACTCAAACTGTGTAGTGTAATACAGTGGGTCTGATTTTTTCCTGCATTTTCCCACACCTAAAAAAGGGAGATTTATATTGCCACTGAGTGCATCTGCGTCAGTCCTGTTTGTGGCATATCTGTCATCCACTTTCTGCCACTCAAACTGTGTTGTGTAATACAGTGGGCCTGATTTTCCCAGCAGTCTCACACACGTATAAAGGGAGATTTAAACTCACAACAAGTTTACCTACACCTTCTAACTGGTTTTACAGTACCATATAACGTTTGTTAGTTTGGTTTCATTTTTCCAAGAATGAGGAAGTCTGGTGGAAGAGTTCGTGGCCGTGGGCGTCATTGCCATCTGGTAATGCTGGTAGTGGTGGTGGAGCATCAGGTGGTTATGGGAAAAGCAATATAGCACCTAAGTCTCGAGTTGTTGAGCCAGCGTCATCGTCTGGCTACACAAGGCCTCGAACGCTCGCTTTTCTGGGAGTAGGAAAACCGCTTTTAAAGCTGGAGCAGCAGGAACAAGTTTTGGCTTTCCTTGCTGACTCTGCCTCTTGCTCTTTCGCCTCCTCTTCGGAAAGTGCAAAATTTAAAAGCAGCGCGTCGTCAGTGGATGCTCCCGGTCAGGAACAAGTCGCTTCCTTGTGTCCTTCACCCAGAACAACAGAGAAGGATGCGTCAGGCGACACAACGGGTTACTCCATGGAGCTCTTTACACATACCATGCCTGGGTTAGAAAGGGAAAGTGTTAACAGGCCATGCCCATTACAAGATGAATCGGACATGGAGGGCACAGATGCACAGCCACAGCTAGATTATTATGCTGTTCCATTGACTCAGATCACAACATTGCCCTCGCAGTGTACTGAGCCAGAATCTGACCCTGATGAGACTATGGTGCCCTGTCCCGAATGCTATAGCACCGGCTTACACGGTGACACAGAGGAAGGTGCAAAGGACATAGAAGAGGAAGTGATAGACCTGACCCAGTTGTTGACCCCGATTGGCAGCCATTGGGGGAACAGGGTGCCGCTGGCAGTATCTCTGAAGCGGAGGAGGAGGAGCCGCAGCAGGCATCAACATTGCAACAGCTTTCATCTGGCAGGCCCGTATCTGTACAAAAACATGTGTCAAAACCAAAAACAGTTGTAGGACAGCGTGGTCATCCGGTTACAGTAGCTCAGTGTGTAATGCCTGAAAAGGTATTCGATAGTAGGAAGAGTGAAGTCTGGCAAGTTTTTAACCAAGATCCGAATGATCGGTGCAAAGTGATCTGTAAGAAATGCTCAAGGACCTTTAGCAGAGGTCAGAATGTCAAAAATTTAAATACAAGTTGCATGCATAGACATTTAACCACCATGCACTTGCAAGCCTGGACTAACTACCAAACGTCCCATAAAGTTGTTGCACCCGCTCACAATGAAGCTAGTCAGAAACGCTACATTCCTTCCCTCACTGTAAGCCCACCGTTTACGACACCACCTGCAGCAAATGTGGAGGTATCGTCGCAAGGCCAAAGCAGTCAGGGAATCACCAGGTTTTTGGTAGGAAACACTGTATGTAGGCCAACAGCAAGAATACCATCACCAGCCCTCTCTCGGTCTGCCATGTCCATCACCACCCCCGCTAGTTCCACCATATGCAGCTCTCCAGTCCAGCTCACCCTACAAGAGACTCTCCTTAGGAAAAGGATGCACTCATCCTCTCATCCGCGTACACAGGGTTTGAACGCCCACATTGCTAGACTAATCTCATTAGAGATGATGCCCTACCGGTTGGTTGAAAGCAAAGCTTTCAAAGCCCTGATGGCCTACGTAGTACCACGCTATGACCTACCCAGTCGACACTTCTTTGCGAGAAAAGCCATCCCAGCCCTCCACCAGAATGTCAAAGACCGCATTGTCCATGCACTCAGGCAATCAGTAGAAAGGTGCACCTCACAACAGATGCATGGACCAGCAGGCATGGCCAGGGACGTTACGTCTCTATCATGGCGCACTGGGTTAATGTGGTGGATGCAGGGTACACAGGGGACAGACATAGTGGCACAGTTCTGCCTAGCCCACGGTCTAGGAAACAGTTGGCTGTAGGCATTTGCCCCTCCTCCTCCTCCAGAAGCGAAAGCTCATCCACAGAGCGCAGTCGCGCAACCACTCCATCCGCAGCTGCCAGTGTTGCAACCGTGGTGTCCCATTATGGAACAGCTTGTGAGAAGCGTCAGCAGGCTGTGTTGGAAATGAAGTGTTTGGGTGACAACAGACACAACGCGGAAGTTCTGTCCGACTTCTTGCAGCAAGAAACTAAGTCATGGCTGGGCAGTGTACATCTTGAGGCAGGCAAGGTAGTCAGTGATAACGGAAGGAATTTTATGGCTGCCATAGCCCTTTCACAACTGCAACACATTCCTTGCCTGGCTCAAACCTTGAACCTGGTGGTGCAGTGCTTCCTGAAAAGTTTTCCAGGGTTACCCGCCCTGCTCCTGAAGGTGAGAAGACTTTGATCGCACATCCGCCGTTCGCCCGTACACTCCAGGCGTATGCAGAACCATCAGCGATCCTTGAATCTTCCCCAGCACCGCCTAATAATCGACGTTGCAACAAGGTGGAACTCCACACTGCACATGCTTCAGAGGCTGTGTGAACAGAGGCGTGCTGTTATGTATTTGTGGGAGGATACACATACACGGGCAGGCAGTTGGATGGCAGACATGGAGTTGTCATGTGTGCAGTGGTCGAAGCTACAAGATCTGTGTCAAGTCCTTCAGTGTTTTGAGGAATGCACACGCCTGGTTAGTGCAGACGACGCCATCATAAGCATGAGCATCCCCCTAATGCGTCTGCTGATGCAAAGTTTGACGCACATAAAGGAACAGGCATCTGCAGCCGAGGACTAGGCTAGCCTTGATGACAGTCAGCCATTGTCTGCTCAGGGAAGTCTCCTGGACGAGGTGGCGGACGAAGAGGAGGAGGACGAGGAGGATGATGGGGATGAATATTTATGGGAGGAGGAAGCTTCTCAGGGGGCAATAGAAACTAGTGGCATTGCAAGGTCAGGTACAGGGTTTTTGAGGGAGACAAGTGATGTTGATTTGCCAGAAAGTGCTCCTCAACCCAGCACAAGCAGTGAATTGACAACTGGAACATTGGCCCACATGGCGGATTATGCCTTGCGTATCCTAAAAAGGGACCCCCGCATTATCAAAATGATGACCGATGACGATTACTGGTTGGCCTGCCTCCTGGATCCACGCTATAAAGGGAAATTGCAAAATGTCATGCCACATGAGAACCTTGAGCAAATATTGGCTACCAAACAAGCAACTCTTGTAGACCGTTTGGTTCAGGCATTCCCAGCACACAGCGGCGGTGATGGTTCTCACACGAGCTGCAGGGGGCAACATGGCCGAGGTGTTAGAGGTGCACAAAGTCAAAGTGGCGTTCGACAGAGGGGTTTTATGACCAGGTTGTGCAGTGATTTCGCAATGACCGCAGACACAACAGGTACTGCAGCATCAATTCAAAGTGACAGGAGACAACATTTGTCCAGTATGGTTACTAACTATTTTTACTCCCTTATCGATGTTCTCCCTCACAAGTCATTCCCATTTGATTACTGGGCATTCAAAATAGACACCTGGCCTGAATTGGCAGAATATGCATTGCAGGAGCTTGCTTGCCCAGCAGCTAGTGTGCTATCAGAAAGAGTATTCAGTGCTGCTGGGTCAATACTGACCGAAAAAAGGAGTCGTCTGGCTACCCAAAATGTTGATGATCTAACCTTCATTAACATGAACCAATCATGGATTTCTAATTATTTTGCCCCACGTTTCCCGGCTGACACCTAGCTTTCCAGTAAAAAGGTCTTGCTTTTGGACTGGTCTTACTGACTGTTCCAATTTCTCCATTTGCAGCTGCTGTATGTCCAGCATACGCCATTTTTACACCTCCCTAAGTGGGCTGACTCCCCCCACGGGGCCGAGGTCACCACTTGGCGCAAGCACCCGTGCGAGTGCCGTTTGGCTGAAGAGGTGGGTGTGCCCACTTTTGGGCGACAGCACTGGCACAGGGTCCCTCATAGTACAATAAAGTGTCTCTGGTGGTGGTGGTGCGCACCCAACGTCAGACACACCGTTGTAACATGAGGGGCCCTGGGCCAGTACCGCCGGCCACGAGAGAGTGTTCCCCCCAGCTCAAACAGTGCTCTACCACTTGCAAAATTATCTCTCACTGCTCCACCACTGTTTATTCAATGCGGTTATATCCTTCAATGGCACTGCCAATACAAATTTGCTGACATGTATGATGCTACTAAAAATATACTGGGGCCCTGTCCTACATTTGCACCAGTTAATACTTTGCGCCAAATACCACTGTCTGCAAGTCAGCAGAGGAGCCCACCCCTGTACCTAGGTATGCCACCTGTTTATTTGTTATTTTTTTTTTTTTTGCCAGACATTAACATCAATTTATTATTTTGGACTACTAACTGTGTCAGACACTCCTTCCAATTGTCCTCTGCTGACCACACCAATGCTGCCTGTGTACCCCTGGAGCCTATTTAAACCTGCATCGAGCCTACTTTTTTATTTTAGGCCTAGTAAGTCTGTCTGCGGTCCCTCCTTCCAATTGTCCTCCGCTGACCACACCAATACTGCCTGTGTACCCCTGGAGCCTATTTAAACCTGCATCGAGCCTACTTTTTTATTTTAGGCCTAGTAAGTCTGTCTGCGGTCCCTCCTTCCAATTGTCCTCCGCTGACCACACCAATGCTGCCTGTGTACCCCTGGAACCTATTTAAACCTGCATCTAGCCTACAATTTAATTTTAGGCCTAGTAAGTCTGTCTGCGGTCCCTCCTTCCAATTGTCCTCCGCTGACCACACCAATGCTGCCTGTGTACCCCTGGAGCCTATTTAAACCTGCATCGAGCCTACTTTTTTATTTTAGGCCTACTAAGTCTGTCTGCGGTCCCTCCTTCCAATTGTCCTCCGCTGACCACACCAATGCTGCCTGTGTACCCCTGGAACCTATTTAAACCTGCATCGAGCCTACTTTTTTATTTTAGGCCTAGTAAGTCTGTCTGCGGTCCCTCCTTCCAATTGTCCTCCGCTGACCACACCAATGCTGCCTGTGTACCCCTGGAACCTATTTAAACCTGCATCTAGCCTACAATTTAATTTTAGGCCTAGTAAGTCTGTCTGCGGTCCCTCCTTCCAATTGTCCTCCGCTGACCACACCAATGCTGCCTGTGTACCCATGGAACCTATTTAAACCTGCATCGAGCCTACTTTATTTTAGGCCTGGTAAGTCTGTCTGCGGTCCCTCCTTCCAATTGTCCTCCGCTGACCACACCAATGCTGCCTGTCTACCCCTGAAACCTATTTAAACCTGCATCGAGCCTACTTTTTTATTTTAGGCCTAGTAAGTCTGTCTGCGGTCCCTCCTTCCAATTGTCCTCCGCTGACCACACCAATGCTGCCTGTGTACCCCCGGAACCTATTTAAACCTGCATTGAGCCTACGTTTTTTATTTTAGGCCTACTAAGTCTGTCTGCGGTCCCTCCTTGCAATCGTCCTCCGCTGACTACACCAATGCTGCCCGTGTACCCCTGTAACCTTTTTTAAACTGCATTGAGCCAACTTTTGTGTTTAAGGCCTACTACCAGTGTCTGTCTGCACCTCTCAATACAGCTGTCCTCCTCTTAAAAAAGCTGATCTTCAATTGTCAGGTTTTCAGCCTATCAGAATTTGAAAACTGCATCGGGGCTACATGTTTGATTGGGGCCTACAAATGGTGTCTGCCGCTCCTAGGTGTTCTCCTGGTTTACTTGCTTTAGCTTCAATCTTCAGGCTTTCATTAAATAGTTTTAATATTAAACTGCATTTGGCCTACTAGTTTGGTTGGGGCCTACTAACGGTGTCTGCCGCTCCGAGGTGTTCTCCTGGTTTCCTTTCCTGAGCTTCTATCTTCAGGCTTTCATTAAGTAGTTTTAATATTAAACTGCATTTGGCCTACTAGTTTGGTTGGGGCCTACTAACGGTGTCTGCCGCTCCTTGGTGTTCTCCTGGTTTCCTTTCCTGAGCTTCTATCTTCAGGCTTTCATTAAGTAGTTTTAATATTAAACTGCATTTGGCCTACTAGTTTGGTTGGGGCCTACTAACGGTGTCTGCCGCTCCTAGGTGTTCTCCTGGTTTCCTTTCCTGAGCTTCTATCTTCAGGCTTTCATTAAATATTTTTAATATTAAACTGCATTTGGCCTACTAGCTTGGTTGGGCCTACTAACGGTATCTGCCGCTCCTTGCTGTTCTCCTCCACTGAACAAAGCAGTGCCGCCTGTTTACTACTGTTACCAATTTGGAACTGCATTTAGCCTACTTACTGATTTGGGCCTACTCACTGTGTCAGCCTCTCATTACAGTTGTCCTCCACTGAACAAAGCAATGCCGCCTGGTTAGTCCTGTTACCAATTTTGAACTGCATTTAGCCCACTTTATTATTTGGGCCTATATCTGTGTTTCCTCCTCATCCTGCCCATTGCCCAGCCAGTGCTAGATGAGTCTGCTGGTGACCCACACCACTACATTCCCCTTGCACGCTACACAGCCAGAATTTGACCCTGCTGAAAGTCAGGTTCCCCTTCCCGCATACTATTCCACCGTACACGGGGACAAAGAGGAAGATGCAGATGAAAATGCAGGTTCCTTCATCAGGTGGGGGGGCATACTCGTTGGCGACGTCACTGGCACAGGGCCCCTCATAGTACGCAAAAGTGTCGCTGCCGGTGGGAGGCACCCTCGCCGTGCAAACACACCGCCGTACTTTGTGGGGCCCTGTGCCAGTGCCAATGCGAACGAGTGGGCCCCCCCTGCTTGCTCAGGATCACAGCACTTGCAAAGTTGAAATACTTACCTCTCCCTGCTTAACTGCCGTGACGTAGTCCACGTTTCCTGGGCCCACTAAAAACTTGAACCAGCCATACCCCCCACAACTTTAGCCAAATGACCCCCAATTTACAATGCCTAGCTATTATTTTCGCGATAATCGGCCGATTTCACTTGACTCGACTTTTGAGATAGTCGGGTTTCGCGAAACCCGACTTGATCCAAAAAAAGTAAAAGTCACTCAACCCTACTCATGTGGCATGATATTTTGTAATTTTCCTTTGTATCGTGGATCCAGGAGGCAGGCCAACCAGTAATCGTCATCGGTCATCATTTTGATAATGCAGGGGTCCCATTTTAGGATATGCAAGGCTTACTCTGCCATGTGGGCCAAAGTTCCAGGTGTCAATTCACTGCTTGTGCTGGGTTGAGGAGCACTTTCTTGAAAATCTACATCACTTGTGGCCCGCAAAAACCCTGTACCTGACCTTGCAATGCCACCAGTTTCTATTGCCCCCTGAGAAGCATCCTCCTCCCATAAATATTCATCCCCATCATCCTCCTCATCTTCATCCACCACCTCATCCTGGAGACTTCCCTGAGCAGACAATGGCTGACTGTCATCAAGGCTTCCCTCCTCCTCGGCCGCAGACGCCTGCTCCTTGATGTGAGTCAAACTTTGCATCAGCAGACGCATTAGTGGGATGCTCATGCTTATGATGGCGTCGTCTGCACTGACCAGCCGTGTGCATTCCTCAAAACACTGAAAGACTTGACAGAGGTCTTGGAGCTTCGACCACTGCACACAAGACAACTCCATGTCTGCCATCCAACTACCTTCCCGTGTATGTGTATCCTCCCACAAATGCATGACAGCACGCCTCTGTTCGCACAGCCTCTGAAGCATGTGCAGTGTGGAGTTCCACCTTGTTGCAACGTCGATTATTAGGCGGTGCTGGGGAAGATTCAGCGATCGCTGATGGTTCAGCATACGGCTGGAGTGTACGGGTGACTGGCGGATATGCGAGCAAAGTCTGCGCACCTTCAGGAGCAGGGCTTGTAAATCAGGGTAATTTTTGAGGAAGCATTGCACCACCAGGTTCAAGGTGTGAGCCAGGCAAGGTATGTGTTTCAGTTCTGAAAGGGCTATGGCAGCCATAAAATTCCTTCCGTTATCACTGACTACTTTGCCTGCCTCAAGATGTACACTGCCCAGCCATGACTCAGTTTCTTGCTGCAAGTACTCGGCCCGTACTTCCGCGGTGTGTCTGTTGTCGCCCAAACACTTCATTTGCAGCACAGCCTGCTGATGCTTACCACAAGCTGTTCGAAAATGGGACACCTCGGGTGCAACACTGGCAGCAGCGGATGAAGTGGTCGTGCGACTGCACTCTGTGGACGAGCTTTCGCTTCTGGAGGAGGAGGAGGGGGGGCCAACGCCTACAGCCAACTGTTTCCTAGACCGTGGGCTAGGCAGAACTGTGCCATTATGGCTGTCCCCTGTGGACCCTATATTCCCTAATAGGAATATACTCACCCTCGGACGCGCCCTGGTTCTAACCGGCAGCCTTCCTTCCTAAAAATGAGCGCGTGAAGGACCTTAGATGACGTCGCGGCTTGTGATTGGTCGCGTGACCGCCCATGTGACCTCTCACACGACCAATCACAAGCCGCGACGTCATTGAAGGTCCTTCACTTGCTCATTTTTAGGAACCAGGGCGCTTCCGAGGGTGAGTATATTAATATTTTTTATTTTTATTCTTTATTTTACACATTAATATGGATCCCAGGGCCTGAAGGAGAGTTTCCTCTCCTTCAGACCCTGGGAACCATTAGTATCCCATTGCACTGCATTGGGTTTCGTGTTTTGGCCGACCCCGACCCCGACTTTTCTATAGGATCGGCCGATTTCACTCGACCCGACTTTTGAGAAAGTCGGGTTTCGTGAAACCCGACCGGATCCTAAAAAAAGAAAAGTTGCTCAACCCTACTGGGCACCATAGTCTCATCAGGGTCAGATTCTGGATCGGTACACTGCGAGGGCAATGTAGTGATCTGAGTCAATGGAACAGCATAATAATCTAGCTGTGGCTGTGCGTCTGTGCACTCCATGTCCGATTCATCTTCTTATTGGCTTTTAACAATTTCTCTCTCTAACCCAGGCACGGTATGTGTAAAGAGCTCCATGGAGTAAAGTATATTGTTGAGTGCCGCATCCTTTAATTTTTGTTTTGGGTGAAGGACATAAGGAAGCTACTTTTTCCTGACCAGAAGCAGCCACTGATGACTTGCTGCTTTTAGATTTCTGAAGAGGAGGCGAAAGAGCTAGAGGCTGAGTCAGCAAGGAAAGCCAAAACTTGTTCCTGCTGCTCCGGCTTTAAAAGCTGTTTTCCAACTCCAAGATAAGGGAGCCTTCAAGGCCTTGTGTAGCCAGAGGATGACGCTGGCTCAACACCTCGAGCCTTTGGTGCTATCTTGCTTTTCCCAGTACCACCAGATGCTCCACTACCACCACCATCAGTACCAGCTGGCAATGACCGCCCACGGCCTCTTCCACCAGACTTCCTCATTTTTGGGGAAATGTTACCAAAATAACAACCATTATATGGTACTGTTAAACAAGGTAGAAGGTGTGTATTAACTTTTGGAGAATTTATATCTCCCTTTTTTTTTTAGCGTGAAAACTGCAGCAAAAAACAGGCCCTCTGTATTAAACTACACAATGTCAGTGGCAGAACGTGGCTGGCAGATATACGACCAACAGAGCTGACGTATAGAAACTTGTTGGCAATTTAAATCTCCCTTTTTGGGGGGGGGAGAATGCAGCAAAAAACAGGCCCAGTGTATTACACTACACAATGTCAGTGGCAGAACGTGGCTGCCAGATATACGACCAACAGAACGGACGTATAGAAACTTGTTGGCAATTTAAATCTCCCTTTTTTGGGGGGAGAATGCAGCAAAAAAGCATGCCCTGTGTATTACACTATATAATGTCAGTGGCAGAACGTGGCTGGCAGATATATCAAGAAACACAAGGGCTGTAGTACAATTTCAATCTCCCTACAATGATCAAAGGACAAGTGTGGCAGCAATAAAAAGGACTGCTGCACACAAAAGAGTGTGGACAAACAAACAAGAGAACTGTGCAGAAAGGAGCAACAGGATTTTTGCTTTTAAAAAAGCAGTTGGTTTGCACAGCGGCGTACAAACAGCTATGCAGCTATCAGGGAGCCTTAGAATGCAGCCTAATAAGCTACAGAGCTGATGCACCAAAAAAAACTCCACTGTCCCTGCAAAAAAAAGGTGGTGTTGGAAGGGGAAATCGCTACAGCACAAGCAGTTTCGGGGTTAATCTTCCCTCCCTAACTATATCTCTTCTTCTGATGAAGCTGCAGCAACCTCTACCTATGCTAAGATCGGCAGAAGTAAGATGGCGGTCGGCGTGCACACCCCTTTATAGGCCCTGTGACGCCGCAGAAAGCAATCCAATCACTGTAATGCCCTTCTCTAAGATGGTGGGGGCCGAGACCTATGTCATCACGCTGCCCACACTCTGCGTCTGCCTTCATTGGATGAGAAATGGCACTGAAAGCGTCATACGAAACGCGACTTTGGCGCGAAGATCGCCGACCTCATGGCCGATCCTACCCTAGGATTGGGTCGGGTTTCACAAAACCCGACTTTGCCAAAAGTCGGCGATTTTTGAAATTGTCCGACCCGTTTCGCTCAACCCTAGTTTAGACATGTGTGGCAGCCACACAAAACTTTGCCACTGTTGGGCCATACTGGTCTTGCCTTCTGTAGAGATACTGCTTTTGCTCCCTCTTTGTGCAGAGCTTCCTCCACTGCCTCGACGCACTGAGCTGCTTTGTAAAGCACTAACAGCAGCACTTCTCTCGATTGGGCTGGAGAAGATGATGGACTGCACCAGTGTGTCTTGATACTCCCGCATTTTACCCTCCCGCTGCAACGGTGTTATGAGGGTTTCTAAATTGTCCCGGAAGTGCGGATCTAGGAGGGTATGCACCCAATAATCAGCCGTGGTAAGAATGTGGGCGATGCGGCGGTCGTTTCTCTGCAGCACATGGTAGATTTCATGCTGCTTTGCCTGACTGCCAACTGGCCAAGAAACGCTGCCCCCTGCTTGAGGCGTGATCTCTGCCTGATCTGCATCACCCCACCCTTGCTCTACATACTGACTACTGGAGATTTGTGTAACTCCCTCCTCTGGACTGATGTCTTCCTCCTCCATTGACTCCTCCTCATCCTCCTCACAAAGTGTCCCCTGCCTAGGCCTTTGTGAAGAACCACGTCGCGCAGACTGTCCAGAAGCTGATGGCATTTCTGACTCCTCATCCTCCACCTCTTCCACCACCTCATCCCTTAGCGATTGCAGTGTTCTTTCAAGCAGGCAGATAAGGGGGACAGTCAGGCTGACTAGTGCATCATCTGCACTCACCATCCGCGTGGAATCATCGAAGGCGCACAAAACCTGGCAGATGTCCTTCATAGTGGCCCACTCAGTGGTTGTGAAGTCTTAACGGCGCGCTGTGCGACTTTTTTGCGCCTGATGCAGCTGGTACTCCATTACTGCTGGCTGCTGCTCAGCTCACACAACCGCTCCAACATATGTAACGTAGAATTCCACCTGGTGGGTAGGTCACATATGATGTGATGTTCTGGAAGGCGGAATCGGCGCTGCAGACTTGCAATGCGTGATCTTGCCATGCTGGAACGCCGCAAGTGAGCACAGTCTAGGCAGACCTTGTGCAGCAGTGCATCAAGATCCGGATAGTCCCTCAAAAAACTCTGCACGACCAAGTTGAGCACATGTGCCAGACATGGGATGTGAGTGAGGTTGCCTAGGCCCAGAGCTGCCACCAGATTTCGGCCATTGTCACACACTACCATGCCTGGCTGGTGATTCGCTGGCACAAACCACACGTCGCTCTCCTGCTTGATGGCATTCCAGAGCTCCTGCGCTGTGTGGCTGTGATCATATCGGTCATAACAGGTAAGCGTTCACGGGTCCATGTGGAGGTTGACCGTGAAGGCTCCTGCAGCGATGATTCTGAGGAACTGGAGTATGAGGAGGAGTCAATGTGCACAGACTGGATTCCTGCAATCCTTGGAGTTGGCAGAAAACGTAGAGCGACACTCTCACGATCTGTACCCAGCTCCACAACATTAACCCAATGGGCGGTGAGGGAAAGGTATCGTCCCTGTCCATGGTGACAGGTCCACGCATCGGTGGTGAGGTGGACCTTGCTACTGACGGTGTTTAGTAGCGCATGTTTAATGTTTCCCTCCACATGCTTTTGCAGGGCAGGGACGGCTTGCCTGCTGAAAAAAAAGTGGCTGGGCACATTGTATTGTGGGACTGCCAATGCCATCAAGTTACGGAAGCTGTCAGTCTCCACCAGCCTGAATGACAGCATTTCAAGGGACAGAAGTTTTGCAATGCCAGCATTCAGAGCCTATGCTCGTGGGTGGTTTGCCGAGAATGGCCGCCTTTTCTCCCATGCCTGTGCTATCGATGGCTGTAGACTGGGATGGGAGTGTGAGGATGACTGGGAACGTGGTGCTGTGGGTGGAATTACAGTGGGTCTCTGGACAACGGTGCCAGAGGTTTTTCCATGGCGATCCTGTGAGGAAGCTGAACCAGCAGTGTGTGAGCTGGAGGAAGAGGCTCCAACACGTGCTTAAGAGGTGGTAGGTGCCGCTGTAGGTTGGCCTAGGTCTTCAGTGTGTTTTTGTAACTCCACCGCGTGCTTGGTCCGCACATGTTTCCACATATTTGTGGTATTGAGGTTGCTGACATTTGCTGACAAGGCAAATATCAGCTGCAACTGTGTCAAAAAAGGACCAGGCATTACAAGTCTTGGGAGCGCCCACTTTGGCTTTTGGAAGAGGCATGCTCCTAATGGGTGCCAAAGTGGAGGCTACAGGCACCGCAGTCTTCCCCCTCCCTCTCCCGGCCGTTCGGGGAATCTCTTCCTCAGAGCTGCTCCCACCACCTTCCTGTACCTCATGCCATGATGGGTCAAGGACCTCATCATCTACGCTACCCTCTTCCACCAACTGCTTCTCCTGGGTTGTCTCAGCAGCACAGTACGCACTAGAAAGTGGCACCTGAGTCTCATCATCAGATGCGTACTAAGGTGTGCTGACCGGAGGCACTGTCTCACCCGCCTCTTCAGATTCAGAGAGAACAAGCTGTTGGGCATCACTGCATACTGCCTCTTCTTCCATTTCTCCAATGCTGCTTGGCTGGCCCCCTGTTTCCAAGCCAAGAGATTCAGAGAACAGAAGTAGAGATGGCTCCTGTCCTGGGCTCTCTGACTGCCTGGGCAATTTGGCAGGTGGTGAAGAGACAGATGGTTACTCTTCAGTGCTCTGTGCCTGACAGGATGTGGCACTAATTGAAGTCGATGGGTTAGCTGCCATCCATCCAACAACGGCTTCAATTTGTTCATCCCGCAGCAGCGGGGTACGGTGAGCTCCTACAAAGCTGCACATGAAGGTCTGTTCCCTGCTAAAACTGGTGGATGATGAGTCACCGGTGCCCGCAGCAGGCACAGAATCCCCACGTCCTCTCCCTGCTCCACGCCCATGACCACGTGCCTTACTCCCTGATTTCTTCATCTTGGTAGACTGATAAAGATAGGCAGAAAAGTAGTAAGGGCTTAGTGTGCTTATTCCTGAAAACCTGCTAACAGGTATAAGAAACACTAATTTTATGAAGTGTGGACTAGACTTTAATATGAGCTAATGTGGCCTAGACAACTGTAAAGTGGAGTGTTTGGTAAACTTTATAAACTTTTGGTTTGTTTCGCAGCACAGACAACAGAGCGAGATGCACTCACACACAGACCATGCAGACAGCCGAGAACAGCGCTGCAAGGCAAAGAAAAGCTCCCCTATCTAATCCTATATAGTGTTTTTCCACAATCTAGCAGGATACGGATGGAAAGCCACTAATAGGAAAAATTTGAAAAAATGTGCAGCAGGCTGCACTAATTGTAATAAAGGACAATGGATTCAGCAGTATGAGGCAGTGATGCACCCTGAGCTGACCACAACCTGCTGTGGCTGCGGACAGACTGCAGAGCGAGCTGCACTCACACACGGACCGTGCAGACAGCCGAGAATGGCGCTGCAAGGCCAAGAAAAGCTCCTCTATCTAATCCTATATAGTGTTTTTCCACAATCTAGCAGGATACGGATGGAAAGCCACTAATAGGACAAATTTGAAAAAATGTGCAGCAGGCTGCTCTAATTGCAATAAAGCACAATGGATTCAGCAGTATGAGGCAGTGATGCACCCTGAGCTGACCACAACTGGCTGTGGCTGCGGACAGACTACAGAGCGAGCTGCACTCACACACGGACCGTGCAGACAGCCGATAACGGCGCTGCAAGGCAAAGAAAAGCTCCTCTATCTAATCCTATATAGTATTTTTCCACAATCTAGCAGGATACGGATGGAAAGCCATTAATAGGAAAAAATTGAAAAAATGTGCAGCAGGCTGCACTAATTGCAATAAAGCACAATGGATTGAGCAGTATAAGGCAGTGATGCACCCTGAGCTGACCACAACCGGCTGTGGCTGCGGACAGACTACAGGGTGAGCTGCACTCACACACACAGAGACCTTGCAGACAGCTGTGAACAGCGCTGCAAGGCAAAAGCAAGGTTCTTACACAGCGGTTGCTAAATTAGCCTGGGTAAAGCACAATGAAGCAAATCGCTATCTCAAAACTGGCCCTCAGTCAGAACACAGCGTCCTGTCCCTAACTGAATTCACAGCAGAGTGAGCCCAAAATGGCGGCAGCGACTTTTATAGTGCATGATGACATCATTTCAGCAGCCAATCACAGCCATGCCAGTAGTTCAATGCCTACCACGCAGAACAGGATGTGCCCACACTTCTAATTATTCCTCATTGGCTGAATTTAAAAAAAACGGGACTTTGCATTTTGGGAACTTCCGATTCCGGTATCTGATATGCTGAAAGTATCGGAATTCAGTATCGGAATTCTGATACCGCAAATATCGGCCGATACCCAATACTTGCGGTATCGGAATGCTCAACACTAATTATAGTAGCTCTTTAACCACAGAGAAAAAGAGAACACAAAAATAAAAATAGTAATAAACAATTCAAGGTTCCTTACTAAAGATGAGCAGATCTTTTAAATACAAATTGGTTAACCTTGTCGAATTTTTAAAAAAACTTTATCAGCCAATCAGTTTGCCATAAATTGCAAATTTCACAAAGCCTCCAATTGACTGGAATTAAATGTGTAGTGCTCAAAGGGTTCCTAAGACTAAAATAAACTCATTTAAAGTTCTTTTACACATTCATAGACTTAGTAAAGTCAGGCACCTAAACTTATATGACTATGGGTAAGGTAAATGGATGATGATAACATCATCATCCCAGCACCTACATTTGTCTTCTGGAACACACTTATTGCCATATAGGACATAACCTTCATCACATATGCAGGATTCAGTACAGGGAAGAGAGCAGGTGTATGGGGCCCATGGGTTGACATAGGTAGCTGGACAGGCAGTTCCACAATGCTGAAAGTGACTGTTTGGAGGACACTTTGGTGCTGCAACCAATAAAGAATGTAGTTTATAAAACAAGTTAAATCTTTCAAAATTCTAAAATAATTTACATACTTTTCATTGAACCAATAAACAGTTTCACTACTGACTCCTGAATTACTGAAGATAAATGCAGCAATTTAGAAGTTACTAACATCTTCATAGATGGACATTGTTGGATAGTGCTTGTAAAACCAGACCATTTTACAATTATAATTTTCAGCTGTTTTTGAGATATTAACATTGTTCTTTTTTATTGTTTACAGTTCGTTGTGTAGTAAACCGACCATCACTCCTGCACAGCTTATAAGCATTGCGATGAAATAAGAAGGTAACCCCACAGTCCAGGGATCCAGGGCAGATTCAGTACAGTGCAATAGAAAAGAACTTCTAAGCACTGCGCTTGTTCTGCTGCTTGGCAGGAGTACTCAGTCTCCATGGCGAAGAGTATTATACAAAAAGAAATGAAAATTATTTAAATCTCAAAAATGGCAGAAAGTGTCAATAAGCTAAAAAAATGCAAATATGCTTGAGTTTACAAGCACTGTCCAAGAATACCCATTTATGAAGACAGGAACAACCCTTTACGTACTGGAGTAGCCATTTATCACAGATTAAACAATAAATGAACCTTCCACTCAATTATTTAAGGATTTTTTTTATCTGTTAATCACTCATTAGATCACACTGCAAACACCATGATTTCATCATAACCATCAAGTACTGAAAAAATCTTCAAACCGAGAAAATTCATTTTGTAGACTGTCACCAGATTTTCATAGGTATACAATGTTGGACTTCAATAAACACACATATCGTGTGAGAGTAAAGACAATAATTATCTGTCTATTTAGCAGAAAAATCAGAATGCCTTTGGCTACCAATAGGCACTGGGAATATTTTAGCCCCTTATCGACCTCCGCCGTACTATTACTGTGGAGGCCGGTACTCCCCGCTTTGATGCGGGCTGCGGCAGTGAGCCCGCATCAAAGCCGGGACATGTCAGCTGTTTTGAACAGCTGACATGTGCCCGCAATAGCGGCGGGTGAAATTGCGATTCACCCTCCGCTATTAACCAGTTAAATGCCGCTGTGAAATGCTGACAGCGGCATTTAACCGGCGCATCCAGCCACGCAGCCAGAAATGCTTGCATCGCCAACCCCGTCACATGATCGGAGGTCAGGGATGCGTTGTCATAGTAACCAGAGGTCTCCTTGAGACCTCTATGGTTACTGATGCCAGACTGCTGTGAGCGCCACCCTGTGGTCGGCGCTCATAGCAAGCCTGCAATTCAGCTACATAGGAGCGATCTGATGATCACTGCTATGTAGCAGAGGCGATCAGGCTATGCCACCCTCTAGCCTCCCATGAAGGCTATTGAAGCATGGTAAAAGTAAAAAAAAAATAAAAAAAAGTTTAAAAAAGTATGAAAAATATATAAAAAAATAAAAGTTTAAATCACCCCCCTTTCGCCCCATTTAAAATAAAACAATAAAAAAGTCAAACCTACACATATTTGGTATAGACGCGTTCAAAATTGCTCGATCTATCAATAAAAAAAAGGATTAACCTGATCGCTTAACAAATTAGTGAGAAAAAAAATTTGAAACGCCAGAATTACGTTTTTTTGGTCGCTGCGACATTGCATTAAAATGCAATAACGGGTGATCAAAAGAACGTATCCGCACCAAAATGGTATCATTAAAAATGTCAGCTCAGTAAGCACACAAAAAATAAGCCCTCAACCGACCCCAGATCACAAAAAATGAAGACGCTACGGGTATCAGAAAATTGCACAAATTTTTTTACTTGATAAACTGACATATGAAAATTATAATAATAAGTGTCCCCAAGACTTTTAGTAGTGGATGAATACTTTACCACATAGTGTGTATTTAATAATAATGGGAGTGCATATGAAGAGGTTTAAATGGGTAATAGACAGAATCTACTTACGACAGAAAGTGTCATTTCTCCACTTTTCAATATTAACATTTTGAGACTGACAAGACTCAGCATAGGATTGTAGACTATAACACAGGATCTCCCGATCCAGGTTGGTTTCACACAAATCGTATGCACAGTTATCAAAGTAAACTAGAGGATTGATAACATTGTGACAGTTTGTGAATGGTCCATTCTTGTCTGTAATGATTCCACAGAAGCTGTTACTGGCAATGATTTCTTTTTCTTCATCAGTACAACTGGATGGATGGTCAACTCCTGGAGAACAGCTTTAAAAGAAACCAATAAATTCATATCACTCATCAACACAATTAGACATAATTGACAGAAATGAATTTATAAGAAAAAATATACACTCAAATCAAGGATAAAAATATGTTACCTTGTATCATTATCAACCTGCCAACTGTTTCCAAGACTATTTGAGTCTGGTTCTAGTACACCATCCGGATTCAGGAAATCATCAGCAGGGTTTCCATTGAAATTTCCACAAAGTCCACACACTTTACCAGAGTAGTATCCTGGGATAGTGACTTGGACTCTCTGGTTTCCATCAAACCAGACTTGCAGTCCAAAGCCTGTTGTCACCAAAACATTCCAACCACTGATGCCAACATCAACATCAGGTGCCAGATGAATCGGCAGTGTCACTGTCTGTCCATCAACCTGTATAATATCAATGTTTTAGAGAATTGTTAAAAATAATTAAATAAAAACAAGGTAAACATATTTAATTTGCCTTGGTGGCTAGTCTTTAGCTTTGACCTTTTAGAAAAATAAGACCTTTTTTTACCATTAGCAAAGCTTATCTATAGAGACTAGTGTTGAGCGATACCGTCCGATACTTGAAAGTATCGGTATCGGATAGTATCGGCCGATACCCGAAAAGTATCGGATATCGCCGATATCGATACCCGATACCAATACAAGTCAATGGGACACCAAGTATCGGAAGGTATCCTGATGGTTCCCAGGGTCTGAAGGAGAGGAAACTCTCCTTCAGGCCCTGGGATCCATATTAATGTGTAAAATAAAGAATTAAAATAAAAAATATTGGTATACTTACCTCTCCGGAGGCCCCTGGACATCACCGCTGGTAACCGGCAGCCTTCTTTGCTTAAAATGAGCGCGTTTAGGGCCTTCCATGACGTCACGGCTTCTGATTGGTCGCGTGCCGCTCATGTGACCGCCACGCGACCAATCACACGCCGTGACGTCATTCTCAGGTCCTAAATTCCTAGAATGAGGAGTTTAGGGCCTGAGAATGACGTTGCGGCTTGTGATTGGTCGCGTGGCGGTCACATGAGCGGCACGCGACCAATCAGAAGCCGTGACCACAAGGAAGGCCCTAAACGCGCTCATTTTAAGCAAAGAAGGCTGCCGGTTACCAGCGGTGATGTCCAGGGGCCTCCGGAGAGGTGACTATATCAATATTTTTTATTTTAATTCTTTATTTTACACATTAATATGGATCCGATACCGATTCCCGATACCACAAAAGTATCGGAACTCGGTATCGGAATTCCGATACCGCAAGTATCGGCCGATACCCAATACTTGCGGTATCGGAATGCTCAACACTAATAGAGACATAATTTTTTTGTATTATTCTGTTTTAACATTGCATCTCATATATGTAGCATGACTTTTTAAAACAATATAATATCTGACCACAGATCAATAGTGATTAGCTCTTCTACTGTTTAGACTTCACCGTGCTCTCTTCAAACAAAACATATATAATTATTCAAGAGGAAGGGGTTGTTAGTCCGTGAAACCTTGCATGGCAGAGGGTCTTGGTGTAGGGTACATTCATGATTCAAATTGCTATAAACGTTGGATATTGAATGAAAATAAATGTAGGAAAAAGTCCATCAATTTGACTGCAAGGAGTAAGTTGTAAATTTGTAAATAATTCTGACCCAAAAAGTGTCCTGTGGATGAATATGTGTTGTATGGCTTTTTTATATTTGCGTTACTGAAGCTCTACAATATCTGATAACACTATGTTACAAAGGTTTTGTCCCTTGGACAATTTTGAGTGTTCCTGATAGATTTTTTCATGCTAATTTCAGAAATTACATCAGAATTTTCCAATCGCGTAAGGTTTTTGAGAAATGATACGAAACATTATAATATTCTGTTATAATTCTAAATACTCATATATGAACTTTTTCTAAAACAGTATATTCTGAATTTTCCACTGAAATAACATAACTCGCTGATCTACACATATGCAAGCATTTATTATGTGCCATGTGCCCGCAATAGGCGCGGGTGGAATCGCGATCTGCCCGCGCCTATTAAATAGTTAAATGCCGCTGTCAAACTCTGACAGCGGCATTTAATAAGCGCTTTTGGACATCTGGCCGGAAATGCGCGAATCGATGACCACCATCACATGATCTGGAGTCAGCGGTGCGCTGGCATAACCAGAGGTCTCTATGGTTGTTGATGCCAGATTACTGTGAGCACCACCCTGTGGACGGTGCTCATAGCAATGCTATAATTCTACAACATAGGGGCGATCTGAGCATCGCATCTATGTAGCAGAGGCAATCTAGTTGTGCCAGCTTCTAGCCTCCCATGGAGGCTAATGAAGCATGGCAAAAAAAAATGTTTTTAAAAATATGTAAAAAATATATAAAAGTTCAAACCACCCCCCTTTCGCCCCATTCAAAATAAAACTATAAAAAGACAAACCTAAACATATTTGGTATCACCGCAATCAGAATAGCCTGAACTATCAATAAAAAAAGGATTAACCTGATCGCTAAACGACGTAGCGAGAAAAAAAATTAAAAACGCCAGAATTACTTTTTTTGGTCGCCGCAACATTGAATTAAAATGCAATAATGAGTGATCAAAAAACATAAGCCCTCACAAGGCCAAATTTTTCTCAGGGAACAAGAACTTCCCTGAAATTTGTTGCACAGTGTAGGTTAGCCTTGTCCCATAAATGTTATAAACGTTGAACTATCTATTGGATGTATTAATCCTAAAAATGTATTAATCTTATGATCTTGTATCATTTAGTCCTAAATACATTTAGCATAAAACAAGCATAAAAAATAGATTGTAATAACATTATGTAATACATTAGTTAGCAAATTGTTAGGAACTGACCTTAACAACTCCATTCTTTTCCAGTGTGATGTTGTATTCATAGACATACACATTTACAGATTTGACATAGGACACTCCGGTGTTGTGTCCCCTGTTCTCATTTGCCGCTTCCACATTGAAGTCTGTAAGGTTTCCTTCATTTTTGCAGAGTTTGGATAAGGTGTAGGTGCATGTTCCCATAAAGTGGTGAACCTGATTATCAAATGTGTAATAATGGGGATCACCACTAACTTCACAATTAGCAGAACCTGAAAGATACAACATATATTATTTATTTTCAATTCATATACTGTATGAACATTAAATGATTTATGAAATGAAACATTCAAGTAAGGTAGTTTTAGAATAAACATATAGCAAGTACCGTAGTTCGGGAAAGTTTAGATTTTTTTAATTTCAGTTCACAGTAACAATAGGCATAAGCTAAAATTTAAGGCAATGTAAGGCAAACAACAGGAAATAAAAAATAACTACTGTAAGTGATGCAGGAATATTGACTTTGCATTACTTAAAGCGTTTGTTTCATATTCAGGAACACAATAATAAAAGTGATTAAAAACAATGCAAAGTTCCTTATTAAAGATGAGCATATCTTTTAAATTCAAATTTGTCAGCTGCGTCGAATTTTTCAAAAAACTATGTTTACCAGACAATCAATTTACAGAAAATTGCAAATTTTGCAGGGTCTACAATTCCCTTGAATTGCATGGGTAATACTCCGAGATCTCCTAGGACTGTTTTAAACTCTTTTTAAGCTGTTTTACATATTCACAGCTTTAGTAAAGTCAAAGTAATGTCAATACATGTGGCTATAGGTAAATGGATGCTAACCTCTGGTAACCAATAGACTTTTTAATATCTCTCTGTACCATCAAACTTTTTATGCTTTTTAAAATGCTACAAGGGACAGTACTCCTTGTGGGTCATTTGCACCAAAGCTGTTCCATCCAGCGTGTCCACATGGATATTCCCTCTCTGAACCCTGCTTATACAGATACTATACAGATGATTAGGTTTTTAAATACATCAGATAGGGATTATATACATTAGTTAGGACTGCTCTATATGGGTATACCTTGATGATTGGTGGAGCAGCTTAGTATACATTTTTTTGCAAAAAAAAGTATCAACTAAATACCCTGTTTTTTCCATCTTTTGACTAGCACTTGCTTATTACTGTAATTTTTTTACAACAGTATTTTTGACCTTATTGTGCTCTTTTGTGTCTTCAAGGGACAGTACAAGACTGCCATACCAGAATTTATACACAAGCAAAGTACATGGAGGAAGCCTCGGGTGATTGCATGGCAAAGATATAAATATGATACTTGTTTGGTGGAAGAACCAAATGGTTTGTTGTTTGTTAAAAAGCTAGGGCTTTTTCATTTTCCAAACCATCTAAAAATGACTACTTTTTGTGCACAGTAATAGCTTTAACATATGGAAAGTAAAAAAAAAAAAAATTGGGAGCAATTTCATGTTTATAAGCTCTGCGCAGAGCAGAAATCTCAACAGAAATATAGTAAATCTGTAGAACTCAATGGACAGGCTAGCAATGTGTTGCTGCCTATTGTCAGTGCATCAACTACAAAGTATACATTATTATGGGACAGACAAGCACATCAGTCAGTGTTAGACTAGGAACTGGCAGTCTCAAAAGCAGCAAAAAAGGCTTTGATAAGTTTTATAGATTGGCTATCCTATACTATGTCAGGTGATAGCTGCCAGGCATCATGGGGAATCCTGCACTGTCACATCTGTTCTCATATAAGACTTAATTTGCTGGTGTAATTTATGTTTAGTGTAAAACATTAGCAGCTTTTTTTTGACAATCCAATAATTACAAATTGAAGATTGTTGGAATTCGCCATATCCACCAAATTTCCTGAAATTTTACACAAATTTGATTCACCAAGAATCAATTCGCTCATCTCTATTTCCTACCAGAAGATGATTGTGGAAGTGTTGTGCCTGGAGTTTGTGGCACTGAGATTTCAGCAGTGTGTTTAGTAGGTGGAAACAAAGTGGTAGAACCTGGTGAAGTAATTGACATGTTTAGATTATTTCCATAATGCCACAAATCTTCCCTTTTGTTGTTTCACTTTCATTGTTGAGGAGTGTATAAGTAAATTTTTTACTTTACAATAGCTCATAAACCATGGAATAAAAGGGAATACAATAATAAAAATAAAACAAATAATTTAACGTGCTCGCCACTACTCGTTACTCGCCCGTGTATCAGTGTACTCGGCGAGTATCGAGCATTTCCCCGATTATTCGGCGGTAACTTGTGTCTCCACCCAGCATTTTTGGTGGACTTTAGAGACCCAATCACAATGGAGGGATTGTCTGCCAGGCCATGAAACACCGCAGCCATCTTTGTTGTGGTCGTGCAGTGATTGGCTTGGCTGCACAGCATCATCCCGAATATAAGAGACCAGGCGCCGCCCTGCTCGCTGCATTCAGCGCGAGTAGGTAGAGCTGCTGCTGAGATAGGGTCAGAATCATCAGCCTTGTCGAATTTTTTAAAAAACTATTTATCAGCCAATCAGTTTGCCATAATTTGCAAATTTCACAAAGCCTCCAATTGACTGGAATTACAGTAAATGTGTAATGCTCAAAGGGTTCCTAAGACTATAATAAACTCATTTAAAGTTATTTTACACATTCATAGACTTAGTAAAGTCCGGGACCTAAACT
Source organism: Ranitomeya imitator (assembly GCF_032444005.1). Taxonomy (NCBI): domain Eukaryota; kingdom Metazoa; phylum Chordata; class Amphibia; order Anura; family Dendrobatidae; genus Ranitomeya; species Ranitomeya imitator. Next base: position 802,505,596 of record NC_091283.1, read on the forward strand.
TATATGACTATGGGTAAGGTAAATGGATGATAATGTCATCATCCCAGTACCTACATTTGTCTTCTGAAACACACTTATTGCCATATAGGACATAACCTTCATCACATATGCAGGATTCAGTACAGGGAAGAGAGCAGGTGACTGGGGCCCATGGGTTGACACAGGTAGCTGGACAGACAGTTCCACAATGCTGAAAGTGACTGTTTGGAGGACACTTTGGTGCTGCAACCAATAAAGAATATAGTTTATAACACAAGTTAAATCTTTCAAAATTATAAAATAATTTACATACTTTTCATTGAACCAATAAACAGTTTCATTACTGACTCCTGAATTACTGAAGATAAATGTAGCAATTTAGAAGTTACTAACTGTTAGGGCTAGCGGAACGTACCAAATAATTAGAGAGATGGTATAAGGTATGTTCGCAGCCCGGGGTCCACCGTGCAGAGATGGAACCTGCTGCTGAGTAATGATGGACTATATGGCGGTATAATGTGGATACACACACGGGTTAACTTCACCCTGTGTGAAGGAAGCAAACTCTGTTGCGTCACAGGGCCACGGTACCGCACCAAGAGCGCAAGCATAGGATCTCAGGACTCTATCCCAAGACACAGGATTAGAGTACGTACAGACCACTTACGCTCGACAACGCAACTGGGGTGTCAGAGTAACTGCAAAATAACTTAAATGAATAAGAGTGCATGCAGTGCGACACTGGTGGACGCCACTAACCACTCAGACTTGGGATAGGAAAGCGCTCTAATAGCACGGTGCTGCACTGGTGGTCACAGCAATTACACGCTGTTTCGTGTGTTTATTGCTGATAGCTCAGCCGGGCGCTAGATAGCAGACATCCACCTTACGCGAGCAGTCAAACACGAGGGAGGGGATAATTAATGAACGACTTGCACTCAACAACACACACATGATTTCAAGAATACACTAGCGCATGGCAGAGCGACCATGCAAACCTTTTATAGCGGCAGTGCTACAAGACCTTCCAGATGGACCAATAGGAGCTGCAACAGGACCTGAGCATGTGACCCCCGACCTCTAATGGAAGGTCGTCCCATGGGCATGTTCAGTATGGGAAAAGCAGGACTTAGTCCCAGAAAGACCTGCTCGCTGCTGATCAGTGCTGGCTACAAAGACAGAGCCTGGAAGGTCAGTAGTAACCAGTCATCCAGTATTAGCCTGAGCTAGACGCTTGGACCGATGTCTCCGCTGAGTAGACTCCACTGCAGGTGGAAAAGAACGGGAGACCACAGTGGAGATGGTTAGAGATTCCCCTGTGAAGAGGCGGGAACTCAAAACCTAATACTAATATCTTCATAGATAGACATTGTTGGATAGTGCTTGTAAAACCAGGTCATTTTACAATAATAATAGTTTTCAGCTGTTTTTGAGATATTAACATTGTTCTTTTTTATTGTTTACAGTTCGTTGTGTAGTAAACCGACCATCACTCCTGCACAGCTTATAAGCATTGCGATGAAATAAGAAGGTAACCCCACAGTCCAGGGATCCAGGGCAGATTCAGTACAGTACAATAGAAAAGAACTTCTAAGCACTGCGCTTGTTCTGCTGCTTGGCAGGAGTACTCAGTCTCCATGGCGAAGAATATTATACAAAAAGAAATGAAAATTATTTCAATCTCAAAAATGGCAGAAAGTGTCAATAAGCTAAAAAATGCAAATATGCTTGTGTTTACAAGCACTGTCCAAGAATACCCATTTATGAAGACAGGAACAACCCTTTAAGTACTGGAGTAGCCATTTATCACAGATTAAATAAGAACTGAACCTTCCACTCCATTATTTAAAGGGACACTGTCACCTGAATTTGGAGGGAACAATCTTCAGCCATGGAGGCGGGGTTTTTGGGTGTTTGATTCACCCTTTCCTTACCCGCTGGCTGCATGCTGGCTGCAATATTGGATTGAAGTTCATTCTCTGTCCTCCATATTACACACCTGTGCAAGGTAAGATTGCCTTGTGCAGGCATGTACTACGGAGGACAGTGAATGAACTTCAATCCAATATTGCAGCCAGCATGCAGCCAGCGGGTAAGGAAAGGGTGAATCAAAAACCCAAAAACCCCGCCTCCATGGCTGAAGATTGTTCCCTCCAAATTCAGGTGACAGTGTCCCTTTAAGAATTTTTTTTTATCTGTTAATCACTCAGAAGATCACACTGCAAACACCATGATTTCATCATAACTATCAAGTACTAAAAAAAAATCTTCAAACCGAGAAAAATAATTTTGAAGACTGTCACAAGATTTTCATAGGTATACAATGTTGGACTTCAATAAACACACATATCGTGTGAGAGTAAAGACAATAATTATATGTCTATTTAGCAGAAAAATCAGAATGCCTTTGGCTACCAATAGGCACTGGGAATATTTTAATTAATTTTTTTTTTTTTTTTTTTAGTTGATATACTGACATATGAAGATTATAATAATACGTGTTCCCAAGACTTTTAGTAGTGGATGAATACTTTACCACATAGTGTGTATTTAATAATAATGGGAGTGCAAATGAAGAAGTTTAAATGGGTAATAGACAGAATCTACTTACGACAGAAATTGTCATTTCTCCACTCTTCAATATTAACATTTTGAGACTGACAAGACTCAGCATAGGATTGTAGACTATAACACAGGATCTCCCGATCCAGGTTGGTTTCACACAAATCGTATGCGCAGTTATCAAAGTAAACTAGAGGATTGATAACATTGTGACAGTTTGTGAATGGTCCATTCTTGTCTGTAATGATTCCACAGAAGCTGTTACTGGCAATGGTTTCTTTTTCTTTATCAGTACAACTGGATGGATGGTCAACTCCTGGAGAACAGCTTTAAAAGAAACCAATAAATTCATATCACAAATCAACACAATTAGGGTATGTTTCCACGTTCAGGAAACACTGCGTTTTTGACGCTGCGTTAAGCCGCAGCGTCAAAAAGGCAGCGTCCAGGTGTTACAGCCTAGTGGAGGGGATTTAATGAAATCCTGTTTCCACTATGCATTAAAAGACGCATGCGGCAGACCCGCGGAAACGGACATGCGGTGTTTCTTTTCAGAATGCAGCATGTCCTTACATTGCTGAAACAACGCAAGGACAACACATGTGACCTGCCAGTGACCTCAGGTGCAGATTTGGTCAGGATTTTACCTGCATAAAATCCTGACCAAATCCTGATGCAATCCTGAACGTGGACACATACCCTTACACATAAAAAGACAGAAATAAATTTATAAGAAAAAATACACACTCAAACCAAGGATAAAAAATGTTACCTTGGATCATTATCAACCTGCCAACTGTTTCCAAGACTATTTGAGTCTGGTTCTAGTACACCATCCGGATTCAGGAAATCATCAGCAGGGTTTCCATTGAAGTTTCCACAAAGTCCACACACTTTACCAGAGTAGTATCCTGGGATATGTACTTGGACTCTCTGGTTTCCGTCAAACTTGACTTGCAGTCCAAAGCCTGTTGTCACCAAAACATTCCAACCACTGATGCCAACATCAACATCAGGTGCCAGATGAATCGGCAGTGTCACTGTCTGTCCATCAACCTGTAAAATATCAATGTTTTAGAGAATTGTTAAAAATAATTAAATAAAAACAAGGTAAACATATTTAATTTGCCTTGGTGGCTAGTCTTTAGCTTTGACCTTTTAGAAAAATAAGACCTTTTTTACCATTAGCAAAGCTTATCTATAGAGACATTTTTTGTATTATTCTGTTTTAACATTGCATCTCTTATATGTAGCATGACTTTTTAAAACAATATAATATCTGACCACAGATCAATAGTGATTAGCTCTTCTACTGTTTAGACTTCACTGTGCTCTCTTCAAACAAAACATATATAATTATTCAAGAGGAAGGGGTTGTTAGTCCGTGAAACCTTGCATGACAGAGGGTCTTGGTGTATGGTACATTCATTAATTCAAATTGCTATAAACGTTGGATATTGAATGAAAATAAATGTAGGAAAAAGTCCATCAATTTGACTGCAAGGAGTAAGTTGTAAATTTGTAAATAATTCTGACCCAAAAAGTGTCCTGTGGATGAATATGTGTTGTATGGCTTTTTATCTTTCTGTTACTGAAGCTCTACAATATCTGATAACACTAATGTATGTTACAAAGGTATTGTCCCTTGGACAATTTTGAGTGTTCCTGATAGATTTTTTCATGCTAATTTCAGAAATGACTTCAGAATTTTCCTATCGCGTAAGGTTTTTGAGAAATGATACGAAACATTATAATATTCTGTTATAATTCTAAAAACTCATATATGAACTTTTTCTGAAACAGTATATTCTGAATTTTCCACTGAAATAACATAACTCGCTGATCTACACATATGCATGCATTTATTATGTGCCATGTGCCCGCAATAGGCGCGGGTGGAATTGCGATCTGCCCGCGCCTATTAAATAGTTAAGTGCCGCTGTCAAACTCTAACAGCGGCATTTAATAAGCGCTTTCGGCCATCTGGCCGGAAATGCGCGAATCGGTGACCACCATCACATTATCTGGGGTCAGCGGTGCGCTGGCATAACCAGAGGTCTCTATGGTTGTTGATGCCAGATTACTGTGAGCACCACCCTGTGGACAGTGCTCATAGCAATGCTATAATTCTACAACATAGGGGCGATCTGAGCATCACATCTATGTAGCAGAGGCAATCTAGTTGTGCCAGCTTCTAGCCTCCGATGGAGGCTAATGAAGCATGGCAACAAAAAATGTTTTTAAAAATATGTAAAAAATATATAAAAGTTCAAACCACCCCCCTTTCGCCCCATTCAAAATAAAACTATAAAAAGACAAACCTAAACATATTTGGTATCACCGCAATCAGAATAGGCTGATCTTTCAATAAAAAAAGGATTAACCTGATCGCCTAATGGCGTAGCGAGAAAAAAAATTAAAAACGCCAGAATTACTTTATTTGGTCGCCACAACATTGAATTAAAACGCAATAATGAGTGATCAAAAAACATAAGCCCTCACAAGGCCAAAATTTTCTCAGGGAACAAGAACTTCCCTGAAATTTGTTGCACAGTGTAGGTTAGCCTTGTCCCATAAATGTTGTAAACGTTGAACTATCTATTGGATGTATTAATCCTAAAAATTTATTAACCCCTTCAAGTCGTGGCCCTTTTTTGTTTTTGCGTTTTCATTTTTCACTTCCCTCCTTCCCAGAGCCATAACTTTTTTATTTTTCCGTCAATGTGTTCATGTGAGGGCTTATTTTTTGCGGGACGAGTTGTACTTTTGAACAACACCATTGGTTTTACCATGTCTTTTACTAGAAAACGGGAAAAAAATTCCAAGTGCGGTGAAATTGCAATGTTTTTTGTTTGGCTTTTTTGCTAGGTTCATTAAATGCTAAAACTAACCTGCCATTGTGATTCTCTAGGTCATTACGAGTTCATAGACTTCTAACATGTCTAGGTTATTTTTTTTCCAAGGGGTGAAAAAAAATTCCAAACTTTGCTTAAAAAAAAAAAAAAGTGCCATTTTCCGATACTTGAAGCGTCTCCATTTTTCGTGATCTGGGGTCAGGTGCGTGCCGAGCTGACGTTTTTAATGATACCATTTCGGTGCAGATACGTTCTTTTGATCGCATTTTATTGCTATGTCACGACGACCAAAAAAACGTAATTCTGGCGTTTTGGATTTTTTTCTCGCTACGCTGTTTAGCGATCAGGTTAGATCATCAGATCGCTGCTATGTAGCAGAAATGCAGGTGTGCTGTGAGCGCCGACCACAGGGGGGCGCTCACAGCAGGCCTGCATCAGTAACCATAGAGGTCTCAAGGACCTCTATGGTTACCTTCCTGATGCATCGCCGACCCCCGATCATGTGACGGGGTCGGCGATGACATCATTTCCGGCCGCCCGGCCGGAAGCTCCGGTTAAATGCTGCTGTCTGCCTTTGACAGCGGCATTTAACAGGTTAATAGCGGCAGGTGAATAGCAATTTCACCCGCCGCTATTGCGCGCACATGTCAGATGTACAAAACAGCTGACATGTCGCGACTTTGATGTGTGCTCACCGCCAGAGCCCACATCAAAGGGGGAGACACGACATGCGCCGTACTATTACTGCGCATGTCGTGAAAGGGTTATTCTTATGATCTTGTATCATTTAGTCCTAAATACATTTAGCATAAAACAAGCATAAAAAATAGATTGTAATAACAATATGTAATACATTAGTTAGCAAATTGTTAGGAACTGACCTTAACAACTCCATTCTTTTCCAGTGTGATCTTGAATTCATAGACATACACATTTACAGATTTGACATAGGACACTCCGGTGTTGTGTCCCCTGTTCTCATTTGCCGCTTCCACATTGAAGTCTGTAAGGTTTCCTTCATTTTTGCACAGTTTGGATAAGGTGTAGGTGCATGTTCCCATAAAGTGGTGAACCTGTTTATCAAATGTGTAATAATGGGGATCACCACTAACTTCACAATTAGCAGAACCTGAAAGATACAACATATATTATTTATTTTCAATTCATATACTGTATGAACATTAAATTATTTATGAAATGAAACATGCAAGTAAGGTAGTTTTAGAATAAACATATAGCAAGTACCGTAGTTCGGGAAAGTTTAGATTTTTTTTATTTCAGTTCACAGTAACAATAGGCATCAGCTAAAATTTAAGGCAATGTAAGGCAAACAACAGGAAATAAAAAATAACTACTGTAAGTGATGCAGGAATATTGACTTTGCATTTCTTAAAGCGTTTGATTCATATTCAGGAACACAATAATAAAAGTGATTAAAAACAATGCAAAGTTCCTTATTAAAGATGAGCATATCTTTTAAATTCAAATTTGTCAGCTGCGTCGAATTTTTCAAAAAACTATGTTTACCAGACAATCAATTTACAGAAAATTGCAAATTTTGCAGGATCTACAATTCCCTTGAATTGCATGGGTAATACTCCGAGATCTCCTAGGACTGTTTTAAACTCTTTTTAAGCTGTTTTACATATTCACAGCTTTAGTAAAGTCAAAGTAATGTCAATACATATGGCTATAGGTAAATGGATGCTAACCTCTGGTAACCATTAACCTTTTTAATCTCTCTCTGTACCATCAAACTTTTTATGCTTTTTAAAATGCTACAAGGGACAGTACTCCTTGTGGGTCATTTGCACCAAAGCTGTTCCATCCAGCATGTCCACATGGATATTCCCTCTCTGAACCCTGCTTATACAGGTACTATATAGATGATTAGGTTTTTAAATACATCAGATAGGGATTATATACATTAGTTAGGACTGCTCTATATGGGTATACCTTGACGATTGGTAGAGCAGCTTAGTATACATTTTTTTGCAAAAAAAAAGTATCAACTAAATACCCTGTTTTTTCCATCTTTTGACTAGCACTTGCTTATTACTATGATTTTTTACAACAGAGTATTTTTGACCTCATTGTGCTCTTTTGTGTCTTCTAGTTTCTTGGTGGTGTGTGAACAGGTTCCTACAGACTTGTTCAATGGGCAAGTAGCCCATGTGTTTCTGGTTCTATAATTGTTCTCTTGTTTGTACAAGATTGGGGAGTCCACCACTCCTTATGAGTCATTTGCACCAAAGCTGTTCCATCCAGCATGTCCACTGTTGTGAATTCTGCTCTTGGGCTCCCTCCAGTGGTTATGAGTGGTAGTGCTGTGGTAGTTGGATTGCAGCATTTATCAGGTGTATCCATTTTTTGGAATCTGGGCTGGGCTATTTAAGTTCTGCTTTATCCTTTGGTCAGTGCCAGTTGTCCATTGTTTTTGGAGGATTCTCATCCATTCCTGGTCTCTCCTGGTCTGCTGTTCATTTCTTCAAAGGTAAGTTCTGACTTTGTTTTTGCTGTCCACCTGCTGTGGACCATATAGTTCTGTGCTTTTTCATGTTTTGTTTTGTCGAGCTTTGTCTGTGAAGGATTTTTTGCAGCCAAGCTGTGTCTCTGGAGATGCAGATATACCCACCATGTCTTTAGTCAGAAGTGGTGATTAGTATTTTCTGTGGTGGCTATTTTCTAGCGTTTTTATACTGACCGCATAGTACTCTGTTCTGTTCTTTCTTTTTAGCTAGTATGGCCTCCTATGCTAAATTCTGATTTCATGTCTGCGTATGTTATTTCCCTCTCCTCTCACAGTCAATATTTGTGGGGGGCTATCTATCCTTTGGGGATTTTCTCTGAGGCAAGATAGGTTTCCTGTTTCTGTCTTTAGGGGAAGTTAGTTCTTAGGCCGTGTCTAGGGAGTGTTAGGTACCCCCCATGGCTATTTCTAGTTGCGCTGCTAGGTTCAGGGTTTGTGGTCAGTACAGGGACCACTTTCTCCAGAGTCCGTCTCATGCTGCTCCTAGGCCACCAGATCATAACAGTGCAACTGGCCTACAATGAGTTAATTGCATCTCATTAGAAGGGAGGACAGGTTTTGAGCCATTTTTTTTTCCTTAGCCTGTTTTTTCTGTTCCTCCCTCTTAATCTCTGGGTGGCTGCGGAACCTAGTAATAGCATGAATGTTCAGGAGTTAGTTTCTCGTGTGGATCATCTTGCTGCTAGGGTACAGGGTATTTCAGATTTTATTATTCAGACTCCTGCCTTAGAACCTAAGATTCCCACTCCTGATTTGTTTTTTGGTGACAGATCCAAATTTTTGAGTTTCAAAAATAATTGTAAACTGTTTTTTGCATTGAGACCCCGTTCTTCTGGTGATCCCATTCAGCAGGTTAAAATCATCATATCCTTGCTGCGTGGTGACCCACAGGATTGGGCATTTTCCCTGGAATCTGGCAATCCTGCTTTGCTTAATGTTGATTCTTTCTTTCAAGCATTGGGGTTATTGTATGATGAGCCTAATTCTGTGGATCAAGCTGAGAAGATCTTGTTGGCCCTTTGTCAGGGTCAAGAAGCGGCAGAATCGTATTGCCAGAAATTTAGAAAATGGTCTGTACTGACTAAATGGAATGAGGATGCCTTGGCGGCAATTTTCTGAAAGGGTCTTTCTGAATCCGTTAACCCCTTCATGACCCAGCCTATTTTGACCTTAATGACCTTGCCGTTTTTTGCAATTCTGACCAGTGTCCCTTTATGAGGTAATAACTCAGGAACGCTTCAATGGATCCTAGCGGTTCTGAGACTGTTTTTTCGTGACATATTGGGCTTCGTGTTAGTGGTAAATTTAGGTCAATAAATTCTGTGTTTATTTGTGATAAAAACGGAAATTTTGTGAAAATTTTTAAAATTTCGCAATTTTCACATTTTGAATTTTTATTCTGTTAAACCAGAGAGTTATGCGACACAAAATAGTTAATAAATAACATTTCCCACACGTCTACTTTACATCAGCACAATTTTGGAAACAAAATTTTTTTTTGCTAGGAAGTTATAAGGGTTAAAATTTGACCAGCGATTTCTCATTTTTATAACGAAATTTACAAAACCATTTTTTTTAGGGACCACCTCACATTTGAAGTCAGTTTGAGGGGTCTATATGGCTGAAAATACCCAAAAGTGACACCATTCTAAAAACTGCACCCCTCAAAGTGCACAAAACCACATTCAAAAAGTTTATTAACCCTTCAGGTGCTTCACAGCAGCAGAAGCAACATGGAAGGAAAAAATGAACATTTAACTTTTTAGTCACAAAAATGATTTTTCAGCAACAATTTTTTTATTTTCCCAATGGTAAAAGGAGAAACTGAACCACGAAAGTTGTTGTCCAATTTGTCCTGAGTACGCTGATACCTCATATGTGGGGGTAAACCACTGTTTGGGCGCACGGCAGGGCTTGGAAGGGAAGGAGCGCCATTTGACTTTTTGAATGAAAAATTGGCTGCACTCTTTAGCGGACACCATGTCACGTTTGGAGAGCACCCGTGTGCCTAAAAATTGGAGCTCCCCCACAAGTGACCCCATTTTGGAAACTAGACGCCCCAAGGAACTTATTTAGATGCATAGTGAGCCCTTTAAACCCCCAGGTGCTTCACAAATTGATCCATAAAAATGAAAAAGTACTTTTTTTCACAAAAAAATTCTTTTAGCCTCAATTTTTTCATTTTCACATGGACAACAGGATAAAATGGATCCTAAAATTTGTTGGGCAATTTCTCCTGAGTACACCGATACCTCACATGTGGGGGTAAACCACTGTTTGGGCACATGGTAAGGCTCGGAAGGGAAGGAGCGCCATTTGATTTTTTGAATGAAAAATTATCTCCATCGTTAGCGGACACCATGTCGCGTTTGGAGAGACCCTGTGTGCCTAAACATTGGAGCTCCCCCACAAGTGACCCCATTTTGGAAACTAAACGCCCCAAGGAACTTATCTAGATGCATAGTGAGCCCTTTAAACCCCCAGGTGCTTCACAAATTGATCCGTACAAATGAAAAAGTACTTTTTTTTCACAAAAAATTTATTTTCGCCTCAATTTTTTCATTTTCACATGGGCAATAGGATAAAATGGATCCTAAAATTTGTTGAGCAATTTCTCCCGAGTACGCCGATACCTCATATGTGGGGGTAAACCACTGTGTGGGCACACGGCAGGGCTCGGAAGGGAAGGCGCGCCTTTTGACTTTTTGAATGGAAAATTAGCTCCAATTGTTAGCGGACACCATGTCGCGTTTGGAGAGCCCCTGTGTGCCTATGCATTGGAGCTCCCCCACAAGTGACCCCATTTTGGAAACTAGACCCCCCAAGGAACTTATCTAGATGCATACTGAGCACTTTAAACCCCCAGGTGCTTCACAGAAGTTTATAATGCAGAGCCATGAAAATAAAAAATAATTTTTCTTTTCTCAAAAATGATTTTTTAGCCTGGAATTTCCTATTTTGCCAATGGTAATAGGAGAAATTGGACCACAAATGTTGTTGTCCAGTTTGTCCTGAGTACGCAGATACCCCATATGTGGGGGTAAACCACTGTTTGGGCGCACGGCAGGGCTCAGAAGGGAAGGCACGCCATTTGGCTTTTTAAATGGAAAATTAGCTCCAATCATTAGCGGACACCATGTCGCGTTTGGAGAGCCCCTGTGTGCCTAAACATTGGAGATCCCCCACAAATGACCCCATTTTGGAAACTAGACCCCCAAATGAACTAATCTAGATGTGTGGTGAGCACTTTGAACCCTCAAGTGCTTCACAGAAGTTTATAACGCAGAGCCATGAAAATAAAAAAATAAAACATTTTTCTCAAAAATTATTTTTTAGCCCGCAATTTTTTATTTTCCCAAGGGTAACAGGAGAAATTTGACCCCAAAAGTTGTTGTCCAGTTTTTCCTGAGTACGCTGATACCCCATATGTGGGGGTAAACCACTGTTTAGGCACATGCTGGGGCTCGGAAGTGAAGTAGTGACGTTTTGAAATGCAGACTTTGATGGAATGCTCTGCGGGCGTCACGTTGCGTTTGCAGAGCCCCTGATGTGGCTAAACAGTAGAAACTCCCGACAAGTGACCCCATTTTGGAAACTAGACCCCGAAATGAACTTATTTAGATGTGAGGTGAGCACTTTGAACCCCCAAGTGCTTCACAGAAGTTTATAACGCAGAGCCGTGAAAATAATAAATATGTTTTCTTTCCTCAAAAATAATTTTTTAGCCCAGAATTTTTTATTTTCCCAAGGGTTACAGGAGAAATTAGCCCACAAAAGTTGTTGTCCAGTTTCTCCTGAGTAAGCTGATACCCCATGTGTGGGGGTAAACCACTGTTTGGGCACACGTCGGGGCTCAGAAGGGAAGTAATGACTTTTGAAATGCAGACTTTGATGGAATGGTCTGCGGACGTCACGTTGCGTTTGCAGAGCCCCTGGTGTGCCTAAACAGTAGAAACCCCCCACAAGTGACCACATTTTGGAAACTAGACCCACCAAGGAACTTATCTAGATATGTGGTGAGCACTTTGAACCCCCAAGTGCTTCACAGATGTTTACAACGCAGAGCCGTGAAAATAAAAAATCATTTTTCTTTCCTCAAAAATGATGTTTTAGCAAGCAATTTTTTATTTTCTCAAGGGTAACAGGAGAAATTGGACCCCAATAATTGTTGCGCAGTTTGTCCTGAGTATGCTGGTACCCCATATGTGGGGGTAAACCACTGTTTGGGCACACGTCGGGGCTCGGAAGTGAGGGAGCACCATATGACTTTTTGAATACAAGATCGGCTGGAATCAATGGTGGCGCCATGTTGCGTTTGGAGACCCCCTGATGTGCCTAAACAGTGGAAACCCCTCAATTCTAACTCCAACACTAACCCCAACACACCCCTAACCCTAATCCCAACTGTAGCCGTAACCCTAATTACAACCCTAACCCCAACACACCCCTAACCACAACCCTAACCCTAAGGCTATGTGCCAACGTTGCGGATTCGTATGAGATTTTTCAGCACCATTTTTGAAAAATCTGCGGGTAAAAGGCACTGCATTTTACCTGCGGATTTACCGCGGATTGCCAGTGTTTTTTGTGCGGCTTTCACCTGTGGATTCCTATTGAGGAACAGGTGTAAAACGCTGCGGAATCCGCACAAAGAATTGACATGCTGCGGAAAATACAACGCAGCGTTTCCGCGCTGTATTTTCCGCACCATGGGCACAGCGGATTTGGTTTTCCATATGTTTACATGGTACTGTAAACCTGATGGAACACTGCTGCGGATCCGCAGCCAAATCCGCACCGTGTGCACATAGCCTAATTCTAAAGGTATGTGCACACGCTGCGGAAAACGCTGCGGATCCGCAGCAGTTTCCCATGAGTTTACAGTTCAATGTAAACCTATGGGAAACAAAAATCGCTGTGCACATGCTGCAGAAAAACTGCACGGAAACGCAGGGGTTTACATTCCGCAGCATGTCACTTCTTTCTGCGGATTCCGCAGCGGTTTTACAACTGCTCCAATAGAAAATCGCAGTTGTAAAACCGCAGTGAAATGCGCAGAAAAACCGCGGTAAATCCGCGATAAATCCACAGCGGTTTAGCCCTGCAAATTTATCAAATCCTCTGCAGAAAAATCCACAGAGGACCAGAATACGTGTGCACATCCCGAACCCTACCCCGAACCCTACCCCTACCCCTAACCCTACCCCTACCCCTAACCCTACCCCTAACCCTAACCCTACCCCTAACCCTACCCCTAGTTCTTACCCCAACATTAGTGAAAAAAAAAATTCTTTATTTTTTTATTGTCCCTACCTATGGGGGTGACAAAGGGGGGGGGATCATTTACTATTTTTTTATTTTGATCACTGAGATAGGTTATATCTCAGTGATCAAAGCTCACTCTGGAATGAATCTGCCGGCCGGCAGATTCGGCGGGCGCACTGCACATGCGCCCGCCATTTTGGAAGATGGCGGCGCCCGGGAAAGAAGACGGACAGACCCCGGGAGGCTAGGTAAGTATAAGGGGGGGAGATCAGGGCACGGGGGGGCGTCGGAGCATGGGGGGGTGGATCGGAGCATGGGGGGGGTGGATCGGAACACGGGGGGGTGAATTGGAGCACGGGGTGGGGGATCGCTGTGCGGGGGGGTGGATCGGAGCACGGGGGGATCGCAGTGCGGGGGGGTGGATCGGAGTGCGGGGGGGTTTGATTGGAGCACGGGGGTGTGATTGGAGCACGGGGAGAGCGGACAGGAGGACGGGGGAGCGGAGAACAGGACGGAGGGGAGCGGACCACAGATCGGGGGGCTGGGGGGGCGATCGGTGGGGTGGGGTGGGTGCACATAAGTGTTTCCAGCCATGGCCGATGATATTGCAGCATCGGCCATGGCTGGATTGTAATATTTCACCAGTTTTTTAGGTGAAATATTACAAATCGCTCTGATTGGCAGTTTCACTTTCAACAGCCAATATTAGCGATCGTATCCAAGGGGGGGTGAAGCCACCCCCCCTGGGCTAAACTACCACTCCCCCTGTCCCTGCAGATCGGGTGAAATGGGAGTTAACCCTTTCACCGGATCTGCAGGGACGCGATCTTTCTGTGACACAGCATATGCGTCACAGGTCGGATTGGCACCGACTTTCATGACGCATACGCTGTGTCACAGGTCGGGAAGGGGTTAAAGATGTTATGGTGGGGTTCCCCACGCCTGCTGGTCTGAGTGATTCTATGTCTCTGGCCATTCAGATTGATCGGCGCTTGCGCGAGCGCAGAGTTGTGCACACTGTGGCGTTGTCCTCCGAGAGGAGCCCTGAGCCTATGCAATGTGATAGGATTTTGTATAGAGCTGAACTACAAGGATTTAGGCATCAGAATAGGTTGTGTTTTTATTGCGCCGATTCTACTCATGTTATTTCTGATTGCCCTAAGCGTACCAAGAGAATCGCTAGTTCTGTTACCATCAGTACTGTACAACCAAAATTTCTGATATCTGTGACCTTGATCTGCTCATTATCGTCATTTTCTGTCATGGCATTTGTGAATTCAGGCGCCGCTCTGAATTTAATGGACTTAGAATTTGCCAGACGTTGTGGTTTCCCCTTGCAGCCTTTGCAGAACCCTATTCCTTTAAGGGGGATTGATGCTACACCGTTGGCTAAAAATAAACCTCAGTTTTGGACACAGCTGACCATGCGCTTGGCACCAGCCCATCAGGAAGATTGTCGTTTTCTGGTGTTGCATGATGATATTGTGCTGGGTTTTCCATGGTTACAGCTACATAATCCGGTGTTAGATTGGAAATCCATGTCTGTGACTAGTTGTGGTTGTCAGGGGGTTCATGATCACGTTCCTTTGATGTCAATTTCCTCATCTTCCTCTTCTGAAATTCCTGAGTTTTTGTCAGATTTCCAGGATGTATTCGATGAGCCTAAATCTAGTTCCCTTCCACCACACAGGGACTATGATTGTGCTATTGACTTGATTCCAGGTTGTAAGTTCCATAAGGGTCGACTTTTCAACCTGTCTGTGCCGGAACATGCCGCCATGCCGAGCTATATTAAGGAGTCTTTGGAGAAGGGGCATATTCGGCCATCTTCACCATTGGGAGCAGGTTTTTTTTTTGTTGCCAAGAAGGATGGCTCCTTGAGACCGTGTATTGATTATCGCCTCTTGAATAAGATCACGGTCAAATTTCAATACCCTTTGCCTTTGCTTACTGATTTGTTTGCTAGGATTAAGGGGGCTAGCTGGTTTACTAAGATTGACCTTCGAGGGGCATATAATCTTATTCGTATTAAACAGGGTGACGAATGGAAAACTGCATTTAAAGGCCCCTTCACATTAAGCGACGCTGCAGCGATACCGACAACGATCCGGATCGCTGCAGCGTCGCTGTTTGGTCACTGGAGAGCTGTCACACAGACCGCTCTCCAGCGACCAACGATGCCGGTAACCAGGGTAAACATCGGGTAACTAAGCGCAGGGCCGCGCTTAGTAACCCGATGTTTACCCTGGTTACCATCCTAAAAGTAAAAAAAACAAACAGTACATACTTACCTAACGCTGTCTGTCCTCCAGCGCTGTGCTCTGCACTCCTCCTGTACTGTCTGTGTGAGCACAGCGGCCGGAAAGCAGAGCGGTGACGTCACCGCTCTGCTTTCCAGCTGACCGACGCTCACAGCCAGCACAGGAGGAGTGCAGAGCACAGCGTCGGGGACAGACAGCGTTAGGTAAGTATGTACTGTTTTTTTTTTTTACTTTTAGGATGGTAACCAGGGTAAACATCGGGTTACTAAGCGCGGCCCTGCGCTTAGTTACGCGATGTTTACCCTGGTTACCAGTGAAGACTGTTGTGAATTCTGTGGCTGAATTCACTCCTGTGGTCACAAGTGGTACTGCAGCTTCTGAGCTTCCTCCCTCAGGTGTTCTGGTGAGCTCGTTGTCTGCTTTGTTATTTAACTCCACCTGATTCTGTCTTCCTTGCTCCTTGTCAATGTTCCAGTGTTGGACCTGAGCTTCTGGATCTTTCCTGTGGCCTGCTGCTCTGCTTAGATAAGTGTTTCTTTGCTTTTGTTGCTACTTTTTCTGTCCAGCTTGTCTATTCGTTTTTGCTGGAAGCTCTGAGACGCAAAGGGTGCACCGCCGTGCCGTTAGTTCGGCACGGTGGGTCTTTTGCCCCTTTGCGTGGTTTTTTGCTTTAGGGTTTTTTGTAGACTGCAAAGTTCTCTTTGCTATCCTCGCTCTATCTAGAATATCGGGCCTCACTTTGCTGAATCTATTTCATCCCTACGTTTGTCTTTTCATCTTGCTAACAGTCATTATATGTGGGGGGCTGCCTTTTCCTTTGGGGTATTTCTCTGAGGCAAGTCAGGCTTGTTTTTCTATCTTCAGGCTAGTCAGCTCCTCAGGCTGTGCCGAGTTGCATAGGTAGTGACAGGCGCAATCCACAGCTGCCTTTAGTTGTGTTTAGGATAGGTTCAGGTATTGCAGTCTACAGAGATTCCACGTCTCAGAGCTCGTTCTATTGTTTTTGGGTTATTATCAAATCACTGTATGGGCTCTGATTGCTGGCACACTGTGTCACTGGATTGCCTACATAACAGTACAAGGAGCCACCCTAATGATTCTCAATAGAGGAAAAAAAGAAGTTCTGACATCATTTTTTTTTCTCAGCTCTGTGTTCAGTCTTTTTTTCCCCTAGACATTTGGGTGTTTCAGGACACAGGTGTGGACATGGATATTCAGGGTCTGTGCTCTTCAATGGATAATCTCGTTACAAATGTACAAAGGATTCAAGATACTATTGATCAGAAATCTATGTTAGAACCAAGAATTCCTATTCCTGATTTGTTTTTTGGTGATAGAACTAAGTTTCTTAATTTCAAAAATAATTGTAAGCTATTTCTGGCCTTGAAACCTCATTCTTCTGGTAATCCTATTCAACAGGTTTTGATTATTATTTCTTTTTTGCGCGGCGACCCTCAGGACTGGGCATTTTCTCTTGCGCCAGGAGACCCTGCATTGAGTAATGTAAATGCGTTTTTCCTGGCGCTCGGATTGCTTTACGATGAGCCTAATTCAGTGGATCAGGCTGAGAAAAATTTGCTGGCTTTGTGCCAGGGTCAGGATGATATAGAAGTATATTGTCAGAAATTTAGGAAGTGGTCAGTACTCACTCTGTGGAATGAATCTGCGCTGGCCGCTTTGTTCAGAAAGGGTCTCTCTGAGGCTCTTAAGGATGTCATGGTGGGTTCTCCTATGCCTGCTGGTTTGAATGAGTCTATGTCTTTGGCCATTCAGATCGGTCGACGCTTGCGCGAGCGTAAATCTGTGCACCATTTGGCGGTATTGTCTAGGATTAAACCTGAGCCTATGCAGTGCGATAGGACAATGACCAGAGTTGAACGGCAAGAACACAGACGTCTGAATGGTCTGTGTTTCTACTGTGGTGATTCCACTCATGCTATTACTGATTGTCCTAAGCGCACTAAGCGGTTCGATAGGTCTGCCGTCATTGGTACTGTACAATCCAAATTCCTTCTGTCCATTACCTTGATATGCTCTTTGTCATCGTATTCTGTCATGGCGTTTGTGGATTCAGGCGCTGCCCTTAATCTGATGGATTTGGATTATGCTAAACGTTGTGGGTTTTTCTTGGAGCCTTTGCGGTGTCCTATTCCGTTGAGAGGAATTGATGCTACACCTTTGGCCAAGAATAAACCTCAGTACTGGACCCAGCTGACCATGTGCATGGCTCCTGCACATAAGGAAGTTATTCGCTTTCTGGTGCTACATAATCTGCATGATGTGGTCGTGTTGGGGTTGCCATGGCTGCAAACCCATAATCCAGTATTGGATTGGAACTCTATGTCGGTATCCAGCTGGGGTTGTCAGGGGGTACATGGTGATGTTCCATTTTTGTCTATTTCGTCATCCACTCCTTCTGAGGTCCCAGAGTTCTTGTCTGATTATCAGGATGTATTTGAAGAGCCCAAGTCCGATGCCCTACCTCCGCATAGGGATTGTGATTGTGCTATCAATTTGATTCCTGGTAGTAAATTCCCTAAAGGTCGATTATTTAATTTATCTGTGCCTGAACACTCCGCTATGCGCAGTTATGTGAAGGAATCCCTGGAGAAGGGACATATTCGCCCATCGTCATCACCACTGGGAGCAGGGTTCTTTTTTGTAGCCAAGAAGGATGGTTCGCTGAGACCATGTATTGATTACCGCCTTCTTAATAAGATCACTGTTAAATTTCAGTATCCCTTGCCATTGTTATCTGACTTGTTTGCTCGGATTAAGGGGGCTACTTGGTTCACTAAGATAGATCTTCGTGGTGCGTATAATCTGGTGAGAATCAGGCAAGGAGATGAATGGAAAACTGCATTTAATATGCCCGAGGGTCATTTTGAGTATCTAGTGATGCCGTTCGGACTTGCCAATGCTCCATCTGTGTTCCAGTCTTTTATGCATGACATCTTCCGTGAGTATCTAGATAAATTCCTGATTGTTTACTTGGATGACATTTTGATCTTCTCAGATGATTGGGACTCTCATGTGAAGCAGGTCAGAATGGTTTTCCAGGTCCTGCGTGCTAATTCTTTGTTTGTGAAGGGATCAAAGTGTCTCTTCGGTGTGCAGAAAGTTTCATTTTTGGGGTTCATCTTTTCCCCTTCTACTATCGAGATGGATCCGGTTAAGGTCCAAGCCATCCAGGATTGGACTCAGCCGACATCTCTGAAAAGTCTGCAAAAATTCCTGGGCTTTGCTAATTTTTATCGTCGCTTCATCTGTAATTTTTCTAGCATTGCCAAACCATTGACCGATTTGACCAAGAAGGGTGCTGATTTGGTTAATTGGTCTTCTGCTGCGGTGGAAGCTTTTCAGGAGTTGAAGCATCGTTTTTGTTCTGCCCCTGTGTTGTGTCAACCAGATGTTTCTCTTCCGTTCCAGGTCGAGGTTGATGCTTCTGAGATTGGAGCAGGGGCGGTTTTGTCACAGAGAGGTTCTGGTTGCTCAGTGTTGAAACCATGTGCTTTCTTTTCCAGGAAGTTTTTGGCTGCTGAGCGTAATTATGATGTGGGCAACCGAGAGTTGCTGGCCATGAAGTGGGCATTCGAGGAATGGCGTCATTGGCTTGAAGGAGCTAAGCATCGCGTGGTGGTATTGACTGATCATAAGAACCTTACTTATCTCGAGTCTGCCAAGAGCTTGAATCCTAGACAGGCCCGTTGGTCGTTATTTTTTGCCCGCTTCGATTTTGTGATTTCGTACCTTCCGGGCTCTAAAAATGTGAAGGCGGATGCTCTGTCTAGGAGTTTTGTGCCCGACTCTCCGGGTTCATCTGAGCCGGCGAGTATCCTCAAGGAAGGAGTCATTGTGTCTGCCATCTCCCCTGATTTGCGGCGAGTGTTGCAAAAATTTCAGGCGAATAAACCTGATCGTTGTCCGGCGGAGAAACTGTTCGTCCCTGATAGGTGGACTACTAAAGTTATCTCTGAACTTCATTGTTCGGTGTTGGCTGGTCATCCTGGAATATTTGGTACCAGAGAGTTAGTGGCTAGATCCTTCTGGTGGCCATCTCTGTCACGGGATGTACGTACTTTTGTGCAGTCCTGTGGGATTTGTGCTAGGGCTAAGCCCTGCTGTTCACGTGCCAGTGGGTTGCTTTTGCCCTTGCCGGTCCCAAAGAGGCCTTGGACACATATTTCGATGGATTTCATTTCTGACCTTCCCGTTTCTCAAAAGATGTCAGTCATTTGGGTGGTCTGTGATCGCTTTTCTAAAATGGTCCATCTGGTGCCCTTGGTTAAATTGCCTTCCTCCTCTGATTTGGTGCCTTTGTTCTTCCAGCATGTGGTTCGTTTGCATGGCATTCCTGAGAATATTGTTTCTGACAGAGGTTCCCAGTTTGTTTCGAGGTTTTGGCGAGCCTTTTGTGGCAGGATGGGCATTGACCTGTCTTTTTCCTCGGCTTTCCATCCTCAGACTAATGGCCAGACCGAACGAACCAATCAGACCTTGGAGACATATCTGAGATGTTTTGTTTCTGCAGACCAGGATGATTGGGTGTCCTTTTTGCCGTTGGCTGAGTTCGCCCTTAATAATCGGGCCAGCTCGGCTACCTTGGTCTCTCCATTTTTCTGCAATTCTGGGTTCCATCCTCGTTTCTCTTCAGGACAGGTTGAGTCTTCGGACTGTCCTGGTGTGGATTCTGTGGTGGACAGGTTGCAGCAGATCTGGACTCAGGTAGTGGACAATTTGGCCTTGTCCCAGGAGAAGGCTCAACTTTTCGCTAATCGCAGACGCCGTGTGGGTCCCCGACTTCGTGTTGGGGATCTGGTTTGGTTATCTTCTCGTCATATTCCTATGAAGGTTTCCTCTCCTAAATTTAAACCTTGTTTTATTGGTCCGTATAGGATTTCTGAGATTCTCAATCCTGTGTCTTTTCGTCTGACCCTCCCAGACTCCTTTTCCATACATAATGTATTCCATAGGTCGTTGTTGCGGAGATACGTGGCACCTATGGTTCCATCTGTTGAACCTCCTGCCCCGGTTTTGGTGGAGGGGGAATTGGAGTATATTGTGGAGAAAATTTTGGATTCTCGTGTTTCTAGACGGAAACTCCAGTATCTGGTTAAATGGAAGGGTTATGCTCAGGAAGATAATTCCTGGGTTTTTGCCTCTGATGTCCATGCTCCAGATCTTGTTCGTGCCTTTCATGTGGCTCATCCTGGTCGGCCTGGGGGCTCTGGTGAGGGTTCGGTGACCCCTCCTCAAGGGGGGGGTACTGTTGTGAATTCTGTGGCTGAATTCACTCCTGTGGTCACAAGTGGTACTGCAGCTTCTGAGCTTCCTCCCTCAGGTGTTCTGGTGAGCTCGTTGGCTGCTTTGTTATTTAACTCCACCTGATTCTGTCTTCCTTGCTCCTTGTCAATGTTCCAGTGTTGGACCTGAGCTTCTGGATCTTTCCTGTGGCCTGCTGCTCTGCTTAGATAAGTGTTTCTTTGCTTTTGTTGCTACTTTTTCTGTCCAGCTTGTCTATTCGTTTTTGCTGGAAGCTCTGAGACGCAAAGGGTGCACCGCCGTGCCGTTAGTTCGGCACGGTGGGTCTTTTGCCCCTTTGCGTGGTTTTTTGCTTTAGGGTTTTTTGTAGACTGCAAAGTTCTCTTTGCTATCCTCGCTCTATCTAGAATATCGGGCCTCACTTTGCTGAATCTATTTCATCCCTACGTTTGTCTTTTCATCTTGCTAACAGTCATTATATGTGGGGGGCTGCCTTTTCCTTTGGGGTATTTCTCTGAGGCAAGTCAGGCTTGTTTTTCTATCTTCAGGCTAGTCAGCTCCTCAGGCTGTGCCGAGTTGCATAGGTAGTGACAGGCGCAATCCACAGCTGCCTTTAGTTGTGTTTAGGATAGGTTCAGGTATTGCGGTCTACAGAGATTCCACGTCTCAGAGCTCGTTCTATTGTTTTTGGGTTATTATCAAATCACTGTATGGGCTCTGATTGCTGGCACACTGTGTCACTGGATTGCCTACATAACAGAAGACATCGCTGGATCGGTGTCACACACGCCGATCCAGCGATGTCCACGGGAGATCCAGCGACGAAATAAAGTTCTGGACTTTCTTCAGCGACCAACGATCTCCCAGCAGGGGCCTGATCGTTGGTCGCTGTCACACATAGCGATTTTATTAACGATATCGTTGCTACGTCACAAAAAGCAACGATATCGTTAACAATATCGTTATGTGTGAAGGTACCTTAATACGCCTGAAGGCCATTTTGAATACCTAGTGATGCCATTCGGACTCTTTAATGCCCCATCTGTGTTCCAGTCCTTCATGCATGATATCTTTCGGAGTTATCTTGATAAATTCATGGTTGTATATTTGGATGATATTTTGATTTTTTCCGATGATTGGGAGTCTCATGTGAAACAGGTCAGGATGGTATTTCAAATCCTCCGTGATAATGCTTTATTTGTGAAGGGGTCGAAGTGCCTCTTTGGAGTGCAGAAGGTTTCTTTTTTGGGCTTCATTTTTTCTCCCTCATCTATAGAAATGGATCCGGTTAAGGTTCAGGCCATTCATGATTGGATTCAGCCCACATCTGTGAAGAGCCTTCAGAAATTCTTGGGCTTTGCTAATTTTTATCGTCGTTTCATTGCCAACTTCTCCAGTGTGGTTAAACCTCTGACCGATTTGACGAAAAAAGGCGCTGATGTGACGAATTGGTCCTCTGTGGCTGTTTCTGCCTTTCAGGAGCTTAAACGCCAATTTACTTCTGCCCCTGTGTTGCGTCAGCCGGATGTTTCTCTTCCATTTCAGGTTGAGGTTGACGCGTCTGAGATTGGGGCAGGGGCCGTTTTGTCTCAGAGGAATTCTGATGGTTCCTTGATGAAACCGTGTGCCTTCTTTTCTCGGAAGTTTTCACCTGCAGAACGCAATTATGATGTCGGCAATCGGGAGTTGTTGGCTATGAAGTGGGCATTTGAGGAGTGGTGTCATTGGCTTGAGGGGGCCAAGCACCGTATTGTGGTCCTGACCGATCATAAGAATCTGATTTACCTTGAGTGTGCCAAACGGCTGAATCCTAGACAGGCTCGATGGTCCCTGTTTTTCTCCCGTTTTGATTTTGTGGTCTCATACATTCCTGGTACTAAGAATGTTAAGGCGGATGCCCTCTCTAGGAGTTTTTTTCCTGATTCCCCTGGGGTTCTTGAGCCGGTTGGCATTTTGAAGGAAGGGGTTATTCTTTCTGCCATCTCCCTTGATTTACGACGGGTTCTTCAGGAATTTCAGGCTAATAAACCTGACCGCTGTCCAGTGGGGAACTGTTTGTTCCTGATAGATGGACTAGTAAAGTGATTGCTGAGGTTCATTGTTCTGTGTTGGCCGGTCATCCTGGCATTTTTGGTACCAGAGATTTGGTTGGTAGGTCCTTTTGGTGGCCTTCTTTGTCGCGGGGTGTGCGTTCTTTTGTGCAGTCCTGTGGGATTTGTGCGCGGGCTAAGCCTTGCTGTTCCCACGCTAGTGGGTTGCTTCTGCCTTTGCCGGTCCCTGAGAGACCTTGGACGCATATTTCTATGGATTTTATTTCAGAGCTTCCGGTTTCCCAGAGGATGTCTGTTATCTGGGTGGTTTGTGACCGGTTTTCTAAGATGGTTCATTTGGTACCTTTGCCTAAATTGCCTGCCTCTTCTGATTTGGTTCCATTGTTTTTTCAGCATGTGGTTCGTTTGCATGGCATTCCAGAGAATATTGTGTCTGATAGAGGTTCCCAGTTTGTTTCTAGGTTTTGGTGGGCCTTTTGTGCTAAGCTGGGCATTGATTTGTCTTTTTCTTCCGCATTTCATCAGACAAATGGCCAAACCGAGCGAATTAATCAGACTTTGGAAACCTATTTGATGTGCTTTGTGTCTGCTGATCAGGATGATTGGGTGGCTTTCTTACCATTGGCCGAGTTTGCCCTTAATAATCGGGCTAGTTCTGCTATCTTGGTTTCGCCTTTTTTTTGTAATTTTGGTTTTCATCCTCGTTTTTCTTCAGGGCAGGTTGAGCCTTTTGATTGTCCTGGTGTGGATTCGGTGGTTGACAGGCTGCAGCAGATTTGGGCTCATGTGGTGGACAATATGGTGTTGTCTCAGGAGGAGGCTCAGCGTTTTGCTAACCGTCGTCAGTGTGTTGGTTCCCGGCTTCGGGTTGGGGATTTGGTCTGGTTGTCTTCCCGTCATGTTCCTATGAAGGTTTCTTCCCCTAAGTTCAAGCCTCGGTTTATTGGTCCTTATAAGATTTCTGAGATTATCAATCCTGTGTCTTTTCGTTTGGCCCTTCCAGCCTCTTTTTCCATCCATAATGTTTTCCATAGATCTTTGTTGCGGAAGTATGTGGTGCCCGTTGTTCCCTCTGTTGATCCTCCGGCTCCGGTGTTGATTGATGGGGAGTTGGAGTATGTGGTTGAGAAGTATCTGGTCAAATGGAAGGGTTATGGCCAGGAGGATAATTCTTGGGTTGTTGCCTCCGATGTTCGTGCTGACGATTTGGTTCGTGCCTTTCAATTGGCTCGTCCTGATCGGCCTGGGGGCTCTGGTGAGGGTTCGGTGACCCCTCCTCAAGGGGGGGTACTGTTGTGAATTCTGCTCTTGGGCTCCCTCCGGTGGTTATGAGTGGTAGTGCTGTGGTAGTTGGATCGCAGCATTTATCAGGTGTATCCATTTTTTGCAATCTGGGCTGGGCTATTTAAGTCCTGCTTTATCCTTTGGTCAGTGCCAGTTGTCCATTGTTTTTGGAGGATTCTCATCCATTCGTGGTCTCTCCTGGTCTGCTGTTCATTTCTTCAAAGATAAGTCCTGGCTTTGTTTTTGCTGTCCACCTGCTGTGGACCATATAGTTCTGTGCTTTTTCATGTTTTGTTTTGTCGAGCTTTGTCTGTGAAGGATTTTTTGCAGCCAAGCTGTGTCTCTGGAGATGCAGATATACCCACCATGTCTTTAGTCAGATGTGGTGATTAGTATTTTCTGTGGTGGATATTTTCTAGCGTTTTTATACTGACCGCATAGTACTCTGTTCTGTTCTTTCTTTTTAGCTAGTATGGCCTCCTATGCTAAATTCTGATTTCATGTCTGTGTATGTTATTTCCCTCTCCTCTCACAGTCAATATTTGTGGGGGGCTATCTATCCTTTGGGGATTTTCTCTGAGGCAAGATAGGTTTCCTGTTTCTGTCTTTAGGGTAGGTTAGTTCTTAGGCCGTGTCGAGGGGTCTAGGGAGTGTTAGGTACCCTCCACGGCTATTTCTAGTTGCGCTGCTAGGTTCAGGGTTTGCGGTCAGTACAGGGACCACCTTCTCCAGAGTCCGTCTCATGCTGCTCCTAGGCCACCAGATCATAACAGTCCACATGGATATTCCCTCTCTGAACCCTGCTTATACAGGTAGTATACAGATGAATAGATTTTTAAATACGTCAGATAGGGATTATATACATTAGTTAGGACTGCTCTATATGGGTATACCTTGACGATTGGTGGAGCAGCTTAGTATACATTTTTTTGCAAAAAAAGTATCAACTAAATACCCTGTTTTTTCCATATTTTGAATAGCACTTGCTTATTACTGTAATTTTTTAACAACAGTATTTTTGACCTCATTGTGCTCTTTTGTGTCTTCAAGGGACAGTACAAGACTGCCATACCAGAATTTATACACAAGCAAAGTACATGGAGGAAGCCTCTGGTGATTGCATGGCAAAGATATAAATATGATACTTGTTTGGTGGAAGAACCAAATGGTTTGTTGTTTGTTAAAAAGCTATGGCTTTTTCATTTTCCAAACCATCTAAAAATGACTACTTTTTGTGCACAGTAATAGCTTTACTATATGGAAAGTAAAAAAAAAAATTAGGAGCAATTTCATGTTTATAAGCTCTGCGCAGAGCAGAAATCTCAACAGAAATATAGTAAATCTGTAGAACTCAATGGACAGGCTAGCAATGTGTTGCTGCCTATTGTCAGTGCATCAACTACAAAGTATACATTATTATGGGACAGACAAGCACATCAGTCAGTGTTGGACTAGAACTGGCAGTCTCAAAAGCAGCAAAAAAGGCTTTGATAAGTTTTATAGATTGGCTATCCTATACTATGTCACGTGATATCTGCCAGGCATCATGGGGAATCCTGCACTGTCGCATCTGTTCTTATATAAGACTTAATTTGCTGGTGTAATTTATGATTGTTGGAATTCGCCATATCCACCAAATTTCCTGAAATTTTACACAAATTTGATTCACCAAGAATCAATTCGCTCATCTCTATTTCCTACCAGAAGATGATTGTGGAAGTGTTGTGCCTGGAGTTTGTGGCACTGAGATTTCAGCAGTGTGTTTAGTAGGTGGAAACAAAGTGGTAGAACCTGGTGAAGTAATTGACAAATTTTCCCTTCTGTTGTTTCACTTTCAATGTTGAGGAGTGTATAAGTAAATTTTTTACTTTACAATAGCTCATAAACCATGGAGTAAAAGGGAATAGAATAATAAAAATAAAACAAATAATTTAACGTGCTCACCACTACTCGTTACTCGCCCGTGTATCAGTGTACTCGGCGAGTATCGAGCATTTCCACGATTATTCGGCGGTAACTGGTGGCTCCACCCAGCATTTTTGGTGGACTTTAGAGACCCAATCACAATGCAGGGATAGTCTGCCAGGCCATGAAACACCGCAGCCATCTTTCTTGTGGTCGTGCAGTGATTGGCTTGGCTGCACAGCATCATCCCGAATATAAGAGACCAGGCACCGCCCTGCTCGCCGCATTCAGCACGAGTAGGTAGAGCTGCTGCTGAGATAGGGTCAGAATCATCAGCCTTGTCGAATTTTTAAAAAAACTATTTATCAGCCAATCAGTTTGCCATAATTTGCAAATTTCACAAAGCCTCCAATTGACTGGAATTACAGTAAATGTGTAATGCTCAAAGGGTCCCTAAGACTATAATAAACTCAGTTAGTTATTTTACACATTCATATACTTAGTAAAGACCTAAACTTATATGACTATGGGTAAGGTAAATGGATGATAATGTCATCATCCCAGTACCTACATTTGTCTTCTGAAACACACTTATTGTCATATAGGACATAACCTTCATCACATATGCAGGATTCAGTACAGGGAAGAGAGCAAGTGACTGGGGTCCATCGGTTGAAACAGGTAGCTTGACAGGCAGTTCCACAATGCTGAAAGTGACTGTTTGGAGGACACTTTGGTGCTGCAACCAATAAAGAATGTAGTTTATAACACAAGTTAAATCTTTCAAAATTATAAAATAATTTACATACTTTTCATTGAACCAATAAACAGTTTCACTACTGACTCCTGAATTACTGAAGATAAATGTAGCAATTTAGAAGTTACTAACTGTTAGGGCTAGCGGAACGCACCAAATAATTAGAGAGATGGTATAAGGTATGTTCGCAGCCCGGGGTCCACCGTGCAGAGATGGAACCTGCTGCTGAGTAATGATGGACTATATGGCGGTATAATGTGGATACACACACGGGTTAACTTCACCCTGTGTGAAGGAAGCAAACTCTGTTGCGTCACAGGGCCACGGTACCGCACCAAGAGCGCAAGCATAGGATCTCAGGACTCTATCCCAAGACACAGGATTAGATCTGACTGGGGTGTCAGAGTAACTGCAAAATAACTTAAATGAATAAGAGTGCATGCAGTGCGACACTGGCGGACGCCACTAACCACTCAGACTTGGGATAGGAAAGCGCTCTAATAGCGCACGGTGCCGCACTGGTGGTCACAGCAATTAGACGCTGTTTTGTGTGTTTATTGCTGATAGCTCAGCCGGGCGCTAGATAGCAGACATCCACCTTACGCGAGCAGTCAAACACGAGGGAGGGGATAATTAATGAACGACTTGCACTCAACAACACACACATGATTTCAAGAATACACTAGCGCATGGCAGAGCGACCATGCAAACCTTTTATAGCGGAAGTGCTACAAGACCTTCCAGATGGACCAATAGGAGCTGCAACAGGACCTGAGCATGTGACCCCCGACCTCCAATGGAAGGTCGTCCCATGGGCATGTTCAGTATGGGAAAAGCAGGACTTAGCCCTAGAAAGACCTGCTCGCTGCTGATCATTGCTGGCTACAAAGACAGAGCCTGGAAGGGCAGTAGTAACCAGTCATCCAGTATTAGCCTGAGCTAGACGCTGGGACCGATGTCTCCACTGACTGGACTCCACTGCAGGTGGAAAAGAATGGGAGACCGCAGCGGAGATAGTTAGAGATTCCCCTGTGAAGAGGCGGGAACTCAAAACCTAACACTAATATCTTCATAGATAGACATTGTTGGATAGTGCTTGTAAAACCAGGCCATTTTACAATAATAATAGTTTTCAGCTGTTTTTGAGATATTAACATTGTTCTTTTTTATTGTTTACAGTTCGTTGTGTAGTAAACCGACCATCACTCCTGTACAGCTTATAAGCATTGCGCTGAAGTAAGAAGGTAACCCCACAGTCCAGGGATCCAGGGCAGATTCAGTACAGTGCAATAGAAAAGAACTTCTAAGCACTGCACTTGTTCTGCTGCTTGGCAGGAGTACTCAGTCTCCATGGCGAAGAGTATTATACAAAAAGAAATGAAAATTATTTAAATCTCAAAAATGGCAGAAAGTGTCAATAAGATAAAAAATTCAAATATGCTTGTGTTTACAAGCACTGTCCAAGAATACCCATTTATGAAGACAGGAACAACCCTTTAAGTACTGGAGTAGCCATTTATCACAGATTAAATAAGAACTGAACCTTCCACTCCATTATTTAAGGATTTTTTTTTTATCTGTTAATCACTCATTAGATCACACTGCAAACACCATGAATTCATCATAACCATCAAGTACTGAAACAAAACATCTTCAAACTGAGAAAATTCATTTTGTAGACTGTCACCAGATTTTCATAGGTATACAATGTTGGACTTCAATAAACACACATAATGTTAGGGCTAGCGGAACGCACCAAATAACAATACAGATAGAGTATGGTGCGTTCGCAGCCCGGGGTCCACCGTGCAGAGATGGAACCTGCTGCCAAGTAATGACGGACTATATGGCGGTACTCATAAGTATACACACGTGGGTTAAACTTCACCCAGCGTGAAGGAAGCGATCCTGTTGCGTCACAGGACCGCGGTACCGCACATAGAGCGCGAGCAAGTAGTCAGCGAACTCAACCCCAACTAGGATTGAAGTCCGATTAGACCCTTGCTGGCACAACACCGCAACTGGGTGTGTAAGGAAACTAAATAATAATATTAAGGCACAAGAGTGCATGCGGTGCCGCACTGACGAACGCCACTAACCACCCAGGCTTGGGTAAGGAAAGCACAGAGGAAGTGCACGGCGCCGTACTGGCGGTCACAGCAACTGGACGCTGTAATGTGTGATTCGTGTTGTAGGATAAGTCGGGCGCTAGATAGCAACCATACACCTTCCGCGAACAGACATTCAATAGGGTAGGGGTATCCAAGGACGACTTGCACTCACAACATACACACATTAACAATTGTACACTAGCGCATGGCCGTGCGGTCATGCGCAGTTTATATAGCTGCAGCACAGGAAGTGGCCACAGAAACTTTGCCCTTCCAAGACCTGCCAAGAGGACCAATGGAATGTGCTGCAGAGCCTGAGCACATGACCCTCGATCTCCAACGGGAGATCTTGCCCTGGGCATGCTCAGTGTGTGCAGACAAGGACTTAGTCCCAGAGAAGTCCGCTCGCTGCTGACCAGCACTGGCTTTAATGGCAGAAGCTGAAGAAGCAGCAGTAACTCTCTGTACATAGTGAGACTGAGCAAGACGCTGGGACCGACGTCCCTGCTGAGCAGACTCCACTGCGGCTGGATAAGAATGGGAGACCGCAGCGGAGATGGCTCGAGATTCCCCCTGTGCAGAAGCGGGAACTCGAGACCTAACATTACCGCCCCCCCTCCTTGGGCCTCGCTACGCTCGAAGGCAGCAATGAGCTGTGGGGCCCGAATGTTTTCAGCAGGCTCCCATGACCTGCTATAAGCCTTCCAATCCACCAGATAGAACTTTTTGCCGCGTACCACCTTGCACCCCAAAATGGCGTTCACCTCGTAATCGTCCGTAGACGAACCCGATGTCCCGGCAGATGACTCGGAAAACCGGGACATGTATACGGGTTTCAAGAGGGACACATGAAAGGTGTCGGTGATACCCAAGCGTGGAGGAAGAGCCAAATGGTAGACCACAGGATTAACCCGTTCGAGAACCTTGAAGGGACCCAAGTAGCGAGGAGCAAACTTAGTGGACTCAACTCGCAGCCTGATGTTACGGGCGGAGAGCCACACCAAGTCGCCAGGAGCAAAGGTCGGAGCGGGACGCCGATGAACATCGGCGGAGGACCTCATTCTCTCCATGGAGGCCCGAATGGCATCCTGCGTGCGGTCCCAAATGTCCCGTGCCTCCACAGCCCAGTCGGCCACCCTGGAGTCAGCAGAAGACACAGGCATGGGCACAGGAACACGCGGATGCTGGCCGTAATTTAGGAGGAATGGAGTCTGAGCGGTGGAGTCGGGTACGGCATTGTTAAGTGCAAACTCTGCCCACGGTAGCAAGGATGCCCAGTCATCCTGCCTGGCAGAAACAAAATGTTGTAAATATGTGACCAAGGTCTGGTTGGCCCTCTCTACCAACCCATTCGTCTCGGGATGATATGCCGAAGAGAGATTCAACTCAATACTGAGTAGACGACAAAGCTCTCTCCAGAATCGAGACGCAAACTGGGGACCCCGGTCACTAACAATTTTGTCTGGCATACCGTGTAGGTGAAAGATATGCTTGACGAACAAGACAGCCAACGCCCGTGCAGAAGGTAGCCGTGGAAGAGGCACCAAGTGCACCATTTTGGAAAAATGGTCGGTGATCACCCAGATAATGGTGCAGTTACGAGACTTGGGTAAGCCCACCACAAAGTCCATCCCGACCATCTCCCAGGGCCTGTCCGCCACCGGCAGAGGATAAAGCAAACCAGCTGGCCGTTGCCGAGGAGTCTTGTTCTTGGCGCAAGAGACACACGCCCGAACATACTCTGCGACATCACGAGCCATATGCGGTCACCAGTATGTCCTCGCCAGTAATTCAGATGTCCTTTTGGTACCAAAATGTCCACCCACCCTGGACGAGTGTGCCCAAGAGAGGACCTCCGGTCGCAAACTGGATGGAACAAAAGTCTTGCCCGGGGGCACAGACTCTAGCGAAACCGGGGCCACAGTTCTCAAGCTCTCAGTGGGGACAATAAGCCGAGGCTCCTCCTCCTCCTCCGCATATGACACAACAGAGTGAGAGAGAGTGTCGGCCCGAATGTTCTTCTCCCCAGAAAGAAAATGGAGGGTGAAATGAAACCGGGAGAAGAATAAGGACCATCTGGCCTGGCGAGAATTCAACCGCTGGGCTGTCTGCAGGTACACCAAATTTTTATGGTCTGTGAAGACTTGGAAGGGAAAACGTGCTCCCTCCAAGAGATGTCTCCACTCCGAGAAAGCCAACTTCATGGCTAGCAACTCCCTGTCCCCGATGGAATAATTCCTCTCTGCTGGTGAGAAGGTCTTGGAGAAAAAGAAGCAAGGATGCTTCCGACCTTGAGCATCCTTTTGGAAGAGGACTGCTCCAGCACCAACAGAAGAGGCATCCACCTCCATGATAAATGGCTTATCAACATCGGGGCGATGTAGGATGGGAGCGCTAGCGAAGTGTGACTTTATAGAGTTAAAGGCCTTGGAGACCTCCTCAGACCACAATTTGGGATTCGCCCCCTTCTTGGTGAGGGCAACCAAGGGAGCTACCAAAGTTGAGAAGTGCGGAATGAACTGGCGATAATAATTAATGAACCCCATAAAGCGCTGCACCGCTTTAAGAGAATGGGGTTCCTGCCAGTCCATCACAGCCTGTAGTTTGGCAGGATCCATAGCCAATCCCTGGGCAGAGATGATGTAGCCCAGGAAAGGTAAGGACTCCTGCTGAAACATACACTTCTCCAACTTGGCATAGAGGGAGTTTGCCCGTAGGAGGTCGAAGACTTTGCAAACATCTCTCCGGTGGGAGTCAATATCTGGAGAGTAGATGAGAATATCATCCAGATAGACTACGACCGAGGTGGAAAGCATATCCCGGAAGATATCGTTCACAAAGTCTTGGAAAACGGCTGGGGCATTACAGAGCCCGAAGGGCATCACCAGATATTCATAGTGCCCATCCCTGGTGTTAAAAGCCGTCTTCCATTCGTCCCCCTCACGGATGCGAATCAGGTTGTAAGCACCCCGCAGATCTAGTTTAGTAAATACCCTTGCTCCCCGAAGCCTATCGAAGAGCTCAGATATCAAGGGCAAAGGATACTTATTTTTAACGGTGATGGCATTAAGACCCCTGTAGTCTATGCATGGATGCAATTCCCCATTCTTCTTCTGCACGAAGAAGAACCCTGCCCCAGCAGGTGACACTGACTTCCTAATGAATCCTCTTGCCAGATTTTCCTGGATGTACTGTGACATTGCCTCCGTCTCCGGGAGAGATAGCGGATAGACTCGACCCCGGGGAGGCTCAGCACCAGGCAAGAGATCAATAGGACAGTCATAGGGGCGATGGGGCGGAAGGATCTCCGCCGCCTTTTTGGAGAACATATCTGCATAAGACCAATACTGCTTGGGGAGAGAGGAAAGATCTGCGGGTACCTCTGTAGTAGCAACCTGAACGCACTCCCTCTGACACCTACCCCCACAAGATTCGCCCCATCCCAGGATTCTGCCAGAGGACCACTCGATATGAGGAGAGTGGTACCGTAGCCAAGGTATTCCCAACAGGACCTCATCAATTCCCTCAGGAATGACGAGCAGAGATATAATCTCCTGATGAGATGGCGACATGGACAGAGTAAAAGGGATGGTCTGGTGTGTTATCTGTGAGGGCAGTGTCGACCCATTCACCACTCGTACCGTTACTGGTTGAGCTAGCA
Source organism: Ranitomeya imitator (assembly GCF_032444005.1). NCBI lineage: Eukaryota > Metazoa > Chordata > Amphibia > Anura > Dendrobatidae > Ranitomeya > Ranitomeya imitator. The sequence continues at coordinate 802,538,079 of NC_091283.1, forward strand.
TAACCAGGGGTATTGCGTGACGTTGGGCGAAGGCAGAAGACATAAAATTGCCCTCCGCCCCAGAATCCACGCAGAGCTCTACCGAGTGGGAGAATGAGCCTATAGTAATTGTCCCCTTAAAGGACAATTTAGAGGCAAACGTCGCCGTGTCTAGTGTACCTCCACCTACTACCACTAGACGCTGACGTTTCCTCGACCGCTGAGGACATCTGGTGGCTAGATTTCCTGACTGCTGGCAAACATGACAGACCTTGAGTGCACAAGCGGTCCGGGACTTAGATCCCGCTTGTGACACTTCCCTGGCCTCATGTGACTCAGGAACCAGGACCGGAGATTCCAGAGGTTTGGCGAAGGTAGGAGCCAGCCGAAACCTCTGCCTACACTGGGCTCGCTCTAACCTCCGCTCGTTAAAACGGAGGTCAATTCGAGTGGAGACAGTTATTAACTCCTCCAGTGTGGCAGGAACCTCCCTAGTGGCCAGAGCGTCCTTAACGTGGTCAGCCAGGCCCCTCCAAAATATGGGGATAAGAGCTTTATCCGACCAATCCAGCTCAGAAGCTAAAGTGCGGAATTGGACGGCAAAATGACTGACCAAGGACTCACCCTGAGTTAATGCCAGCAGTTGGAGCGCAGTATCATGGGTGACTTGAGGTCCTAAAAAGACCTGTTTCAGAGTGCTCAGAAACAGCGGAGCACTCTGCACCACATGATCGCCACGCTCCCACAGCGGCGTAGCCCATTCCAACGCCCTGTCCGACAAGAGAGACACTATAAATCCCACCTTAGCCCGCTCTGTGGGAAAACGTGCAGCCAGGAGCTCGAGGTGAATAGAGCACTGACTCACAAATCCCCTACAAAATTTGCTATCACCAGAAAATTTTTCTGGCAGCGGGAGGCGAGAAAATGTCGGAGCAGGGGTGGCAATGGACAGGGTTGCTGCAGCCACGCTAGCAGCCTGTACAGCAACTGCGGTAACATCCACAGCTGAGGTTGCGCTCTCAAGAGCCGCCAACCTACCCTCCAGCTGCTGGATATACCGCAAGGATTGCTGTTTGTCCGTCATTACTAGCCAGACCCTGGCGCTAGTGTAATGTTAGGGCTAGCGGAATGCACCAAATAACAAGACAGATAGAGTATGGTGCGTTCGCAGCCCGGGGTCCACCGTGCAGAGATGGAACCTGCTGCCAAGTAATGATGGACTATATGGCGGTGCTCATAAGTATACACACGTGGGTTAAACTTCACCCAGCGTGAAGGAAGCAATCCTGTTGCGTCACAGGACCGCGGTACCGCACATAGAGCGCGAGCAAGTAGTCAGCGAACTCAACCCCAACTAGGATTGAAGTCCGATTAGACCCTTGCTGGCACAAAACACCGCAACTGGGTGTGTAAGGAAACTAAATAATAATATTAAGGCACAAGAGTGCATGCGGTGCCGCACTGACGAATGCCACTAACCACCCAGGCTTGGGTAAGGAAAGCACAGAGGAAGTGCACGGCGCCGTACTGGCGGTCACAGCAACTGGACGCTGTAATGTGTGATTCGTGTTGTAGGAAAAGTCGGGCGCTAGATAGCAACCATACACCTTCCGCGAACAGACATTCAATAGGGTAGGGGTATCCAAGGACAACTTGCACTCACAACATACACACATTAACAATTGTACACTAGCGCATGGCCGTGCGGTCATGCGCAGTTTATATAGCTGCAGCACAGGAAGTGGCCACAGAAACTTTGCCCTTCCAAGACCTGCCAAGAGGACCAATGGAATGTGCTGCAGAGCCTGAGCACATGACCCTCGATCTCCAACGGGAGATCTTGCCCTGGGCATGCTCAGTGTGTGCAGACAAGGACTTAGTCCCAGAGAAGTCCGCTCGCTGCTGACCAGCACTGGCTTTAATGGCAGAAGCTGAAGAAGCAGCAGTAACTCTCTGTACAGAGTGAGACTGAGCAAGACGCTGGGACCGACGTCCTTGCTGAGCAGACTCCACTGCGGCTGGATGAGAATGGGAGACCGCAGCGGAGATGGCTCAAGATTCCCCCTGTGCAGAAGCGGGAACTCGAGACCTAACACATAACATGTGAGAGTAAAGAAAATAATTATCTGTCTATTTAGCAGAAAAATCAGAATGCTTTTGGCTACAAATAGGCACCGGGAATATTTTAATTACATTTTTTTTTTAGTTGATATACTGACATATGAAGATTATAATAATACGTGTTCCCAAGACTTTTAGTAGTGGATGAATACTTTACCACATAGTGTGTATTTAATAATAATGGGAGTGCATATGAAGAGGTTAAATGGGTAATAGACAGAATCTACTTACGACAGAAATTGTCATTTCTCCACTCTTCAATATTAACATTTTGAGACTGACAAGACTCAGCATAGGATTGTAGACTATAACACAGGATCTCCCGATCCAGGTTGGTTTCACACAAATCGTATGCGCAGTTATCAAAGTAAACTAGAGGATTGATAACATCGTGACAGTTTTTGAATGGTCCATTCTTGTCTGTAATGATTCCACAGAAGCTGTTACTGGCAATGGTTTCTTTTTCTTCATCAGTACAACTGGATGGATGGTCAACTCCTGGAGAACAGCTTTAAAAGAAACCAATAAATGCATATCACTCATCAACACAATTAGGGTATGTTTCCACGTTCAGGAAACACTGCGTTTTTGACGCTGCATTGAGCCACAGCGTCAAAAATGCAGCGTCCAGATGTTACAGCATAGTGGAGGGGATTTAATGAAATCCCGTCTCCACTATTCAGTAAAAGACGCATGCGGCAGACCCGCGGAAGCGGACATGCGGCGCGTCTTTTCAGAACGCTGCATGTCCTTACATTGCTGAAACAACGCAAGGGCAACGCAGGTGACCTGCCAGTGACCTCAGGTGCAGATTTGGTGCAGATTTTACCTGCATAAAATCCTGACCAAATCCTGATACAATCCTGAACGTGGACACATACCCTTAGACATAAAAAGACAGAAATAAATTTATAAGAAAAAATACACACTCAAACCAAGGATAAAAAATGTTACCTTGGATCATTATCAACCTGCCAACTGTTTCCAAGACTATTTGAGTCTGGTTCTAGTACACCATCCGGATTCAGGAAATCATCAGCAGGGTTTCCATTGAAGTTTCCACAAAGTCCACACACTTTACCAGAGTAGTATCCTAGGATAGTTATTACGACTCTCTGCTTTCCGTCAAACCTGACTTGCAGTCCAAAGCCTGTTGTCACCAAAACATTCCAACCACAGATGCCAACATCAACATCAGGTGCCAGATGAATCGGCAGTGTCACTGTCTGTCCATCAACCTGTAAAATATCAATGTTTTAGAGAATTGTTAAAAATAATTAAATAAAAACAAGGTAAACATATCTAATTTGCCTTGGTGGCTAGTCTTTAGCTTTCGACCTTTTAGAAAAATAAGACCTTTTTTACCATTAGCAAAGCTTATCTATAGAGACATTTTTTGTATTATTCTGTTTTAACATTGCATCTCATATATGTAGCATGACTTTTTTTAAACAATAGAAATAATATCTGACCACAGATCAATAGTGATTAGCTCTTCTCCTGTTTAGACTTCACCGTGCTCTCTTCAAACAAAACACATATAAAGGGTGGTGAGTCCCTGAAACCTTGCATGACAGAGGGTCTTGGTGTATGGTACATTCGTGATTCAAATTGCTATGAACGTTGGATATTGAATGAAAATAAATGTAGGAAAAAGTCCATGAATTTGACTGCAAGGAGTAAGTTGGAAATTTGTAAAGAATTCGGACCCAAAAAGTGTTCTGTGGATGAATATGTGTTGTATGGCTTTTTATATTTGCTTTACTGTAGCGCTATAATATCTGATAACACTATGTTACAAAGGTTTTGTCCCTCGGACAATTTTGAGTGTTCCTGATAGATTTTTTCATGCTAATTTCAGAGATGAATTCAGAATTTGAATATGAACTTTTTCTGAAACAGTACATTCAGAATTTTCCACTGAAATAACATAACTCGCTGATCTACACATATGCAAGCATTTATTATGTGACATGTGCCCGCAATAGGCGCAGGTGGAATCGCGATCAGCCCGCGCCTATTGACAAGTTAAATGCCGCTGTCAAACTCTGACAGCGGCATTTACCTAAGCGCTTTCGGCCATCTGGCCGGAAATGCGCGCATCGGTGACCACCATCACATGATCTGGGGTCAGCGGTGCGCTGGCATAACCAGAGGTCTTCTTGAGACCTCTATGGCTGTTGATGCCAGATTACTGTGAGCACCACCCTGTGGACGGTGCTCATAGCAATGCTGTAATTCTACTACATAGGGGCGATCTGAGCATCGTCTCTTTGTAGCAGAGGCAATCAAGTTGTGCCAGCTTCTAGCCTCCCATGGAGGCTAATGAAGCATGGCAAAAAAAAATGTTTTTAAAAATATGTAAAAAATATATAAAAGTTCAAATCACCCCCCTTTCGCCCCATTCAAAATAAAACAATAAAAAAAAAACCGAAACATATTTGGTATCACCGCAATCAGAATAGCCTGAACTATCAATAAAAAAGGATTAACCTGATGGCTAAACAGCGTAGCGAGAAAAAATTCAAAACGCGAGAATTACTTTTTTTGGTCGCCGCGACATTGAATTAAAATGCAATAATGGGCGATCAAAAAAAAGTGTCTGCACAAAAGTGGTATCATTAAAAACATTAGCTCGGCCCGCAAAACATAAGCCCTCACAAGGCCAAAATTTTCTCAGGGAACAAGAACTTCCCTGAAATTTGTTGCACAGTGTAGGTTAGCCTTGTCCCATAAATGTTGTAAACATTGAACTATCTATGGGATGTATTAATCCTAAAAATGTATTAATCTTATGATCTTGTATCATTTAGTCCTAAATACATTTAGCATAAATTCTCATACTCTATTAAGTTATACTAAAAGAACTACTATAGATATAATTACTAAAAAAACAAGCATAAAAAAATAGATTGTAATAACATTATGTAATACATTAGTTAGTAAATTGTTAGGAACTGACCTTAACAACTCTATTCTTTTCCAGTGTGATCTTGTATCCATAGACATAAACATTTACAGATTTGACATAGGACACTCCGGTGTTGTCTCCCCTGTTCTCATTTGCCGCTTCCACATTGAAGTATGTAAGGTTTTCTTCATCTTTGCAGAGTATGGATAAGGTGTAGGTGCATGTTCCCATAAAGTGGTGAACCTGTTTATCAAATGTGTAATAATGGGGATCACCACTAACTTCACAATTACCTGTCAAAAGTAAAATGTATCATATGTTAATTTAAATAAATGCCATTTTTGATAAAACCAAACACACAAGTACTTTAATGAAAAAAATTCAATGAATAAAATATTTTTTCCTACATTCTATTCTATCCAAGGTAAACTTGGAAACTTAACTCCATGAAATGCTGGAAAGAATGCTTCCATGCTACAACACACCATGTGTCAGTATATACAGTTGTGGCCAAAAGTATTGACACCCCTGCAATTCTGTCAGATAATACTCAGTTTCTTCCTGAAAATTATTGCAAACACAAATTCTTTGTTATTATTATCTTCATTTAATTTGTCTTAAATGAAAAAACACAATTTGTCCTAAAGCCAAATTGGATATAATTCCACACCAAACATAAAAAGGGGGTGGACAAAGGTATTGGCACTATTCGAAAAATCATGTGATGCTTCTCTAATTTGTGTAACTAACAGCACCTGTAAATACCTGTGGCACCTAACAGGTGTTGGCAATAACTAAATCACACTTGCAGCCAGTTGACATGGATTAAAGTTCACTCAACCTCTGTCCTGTGTCCTTGTGTGTACCACATTGAGCATGGAGAAAAGAAAGAAGACCAAAGAACTGTCTGAGGACTTGAGAAACCAAATTGTGAGGAAGCATGAGCAATCTCAAGGCTACAAGTCTATCTCCAAAGACCTGAATGCTTCTGCGTCTACCGTGCGCAGTGTCATCAAGAAGTTTAAAGCCCATGGCACTGTGGCTAACCTCCCTAGATGTGGACGGAAATGAAAAATTGACAAGAGATTTCAACGCAAGATTGTGCGGATGTTGGATAAAGAACCTCAACTAACATCCAAACAAGTTCAAGCTGCCCTGCAGTCCGAGGGTACAACAGTGTCAACCAGTACTATCCGTCGGCGTCTGAATGAAAAAAGGGACTGTATGGTAGGAGACCCAGGAAGACACCTCTTCTTACCCCGAGACATAAAAAATCCAGGCTGGAGTTTGCCAAAACTTACCTGAAAAAGACTAAAACATTTTGGAAGAATGTTCTCTGGTCATATGAGACAAAAGTAGAGCTTTTTGGGCAAAGGCATCAACATAGAGTTTACAGGAGAAAAAAAGAGGCATTCAAAGAAAAGAACACGGTCCCTACAGTCAAACATGGCGGAGGTTCCCTGATGTTTTGGGGTTGCTTTGCTGCCTTTGGCACTGGACTGCTTGACCGTGTGCATGGCATTATGAAGTCTGAAAACTACCAAAAAATTGTGCAGCATAATGTAGGGCCCAGTGTGAGAAAGCTGGGTCTCCCTCAGAGGTCATGGGTCTTCCAGCAGGACAATGACCCAAAACACACTTCAAAAAGCACTAGAAAATGGTTTAAGAGAAAGCACTGGAGACTTCTAAAGTGGCCAGCAATGAGTCCAGACCTGAATCCCATAGAACACCTGTGGAGAGATCTAAAAATGGCAGTTTGGAGAAGGCACCCTTCAAATATCAGGGACCTGGAGCAGTTTGCCAAAGAAGAATGGTCTAAAATTCCAGAAGAGCATTGTAAGAAACTCATTGATGGTTAGCGGAAGCGGTTGGTCGCAGTTATTTTGGCTAAAGGTTGTGCAACCAAGTATTAGGCTGAGGGTGCCAATACTTTTGTCTGGTCCATTTTTGGAGTTTTGTGTGAAATGATCAATGTTTTGCTTTTTGCTTCATTCTCTATTGTGTTTTTTCATTTAAGACAAATTAAATGAAGATAATAATACCAAACAATTTGTGATTGCAATCATTTTCAGGAAGAAACTGAGTATTATCTGACAGAATTGCAGGGATGTCAATACTTTTGGCCTCTCAATTTTCATATTTCTAGTGCAGTAATGCAGTTTAATTTTCATGTTTCATATTTGCATGTTTCAGTGCTGCAGTGTGCTGCCTTATTTATTTAACTATATACGAGTTGGCGACTCTGGGTTCAGCACCTGTTCACACTGAGTCTATGTTTGGATGTGCCGGTCAGGTTTTTGAAATGTATTCTTTAGCCTTCTGATCGTGCACTCCGCCTCCTAGCTTCAGGTGTTTTAATTACAGCAGGTCCAATACCCCACCATAGAGAGAGAGAATTTCAGTCTAAGAAGAGGTTTCACATGTACCCATTCAGATGGAGACGTTTATTCTCAGCGAGGTAAGGCAAGCGTAGGACCTGGTATAAGAGAGATGCCGTAAAGAGGCTACCAGGTACACATAAAATTGGCCATTTTTATGCGCTAAACGCTCTCGTTTTTCATATTTCTAGTGCAGTAATGCAGTTTAATTTTTGTGTTTCATATTTGCATGTTTCAGCGCTGCAGTGTGCTGCCTTATTTATTTAACTATATACGAGTTGGCGACTCTAGGTTCAGCACCTGTTCACACTGAGTCTATGTTTGAATGTGCCGGTCAGGTTTTTGAAATGAATACTTTTGGCCACAACTGTAAGATTTCACAAAAGATCTTATGCAAATCTTAGCTAATTATTTACATACATGTTAATGACTTGCATTAAAAGCAAGCAAAACAACACTGTAATGTTGTAAAATGACGCTATTGTTCTTTTTTATACAATTCATCACATTTTTATTGTACTATAATACACAATCACCTGTGCGAGCCCAAACTAAGCCTCTGAGTTAGCATTAGCAGAATATATATGTATATATATTAATTATTATTTATCTAATCGTTAAAATACTGGATATGTTAAATTACTCTGGAAACATACCACAATCTCGTGGTACAAAAGGTGTTGTGGAAAATGTTGTTTTAGTGGAACCTGAAAGATACAACATGTATAATTTATTTTCAGTTCATACACTGTATGTATATTAAATGATTTATGAAATAAAACATGCAAGTAAGGTTGTTTTAGAATAAACATAGAGCAAGTACAGTGGTTCGTGAAAGTTTAGATTTTTTTAATTTCAGTTCACATTAACAATAGGCATAAGCTAAAATTTAAGGCAATGTAAGGCAAACAACAGGAAATAAAAAATAACTAAGTGATGCAGGAATATTGACTTTGCATTTCTTAAAGCGTTTGTTTCATATTCAGGAACACAATAATAAAAGTGATTAAAAACAATGCAAAGTTCCGTATTAAAGATGAGCATATCTTTTAAATTCAAATTTGTCAGCTCTGTCGAATTTTTCAAAAAACTATGTTTACCAGTCAATCAATTTGCAGAAAATTGCAAATCTTGCAGGGTCTACAATTCCCTTGAATTGCATGGGTAATACTCCGAGATCTCCTAGGACTGTTTTAAACTCTTTTTAAGCTGTTTTACATATTCACAGCTTTAGTAAAGTCAAAGTAACGTCAATACATATGGCTGTAGGTAAATGGATGCTAACCTCTGGTAACCAATAGACTTTTTAAAATCTCTCTGTACCATCAAACTTTTTAGGCTTTTTAAAATGCTGCAAGGGACAGTACAAGACTGCCATACCAGAATTTATGCACAAGCAAAGTACATGGAGGAAGCCTCGGGTGATTGCATGGCAAAGATACAAATATGATACTTGTTTGGTGGAAGAACCAAATGGTTTGTTTGGAAAATGAAAAAAAAACATAGCTTTTTAACAAACCATCTAAAAATGACTACTTTTTGTGCACAGTAATAGCTTTATTGTGTGGAAAGTAAAGGATCAATGGCTTTTAAAAAAAAAAAATTGGGAGCAATTTCATGTTTATAAACTCCATGCAGAGCAGAAATCTCAACAGAAATATAGTAAATCTGTAGAACTCAATGGACAGGCTAGCAATGTGTTGCTGCCTATTGTCAGTGGTTGCTGCATCAACTACAAAGTATACATTATTATGGGACAGACAAGCACATCAGTCAGTGTTGGACTAGAACTGGCAGTCTCAAAAGCAGCAAAAAAGGCTTTGATAAGTTTTATAGATTGGCTATCCTATACTATGTCAGGTGATAGCTGCCGGGCATCATGGGGAATCCTGCACTGTCACATCTGTTCTCATATAAGACTTAATTTGCTGGTGTAGGGTAATTTATGTTTAGTGTAAAACATTAGCAGCTTTTTTTTTGACAATCCAATAATTACAAATTGAAGATTGTTGGAATTTGCCGTATCCACCAAATTTCCTGAAATTCGACGCAAATTTGATTCACCAAGAAACAATTCGCTCATCTCTATTTCCTACCAGAAAATGATTGTGGAAGTGTTGTGCCTGGAGTTTGTGGCACTGAGATTTCGGCAGTGTGCTCAGTAGGTGGAAACAAAGTGGTAGAACCTGGTGAAGTAATTGACGTGTTTAGATTATTTCCATAATGCCACAAATTTTCCCTTCTGTTGTTGCACTTTCAATGTTGAGGAGTGTATAAGTAAATGTTTTACTTTACAATAGCTCATAAATCATGGAGTAAAAGGGAATACGATAATAAAAATAAAACATACAATTTAACGTGCTCGCCAATACTCATTACTCGCCCGAGTATCAGTGTACTCGGTGTACTCGGCGAGTATCGAGCATTTCCGGAATTATTTGGCGGTAACTGGTGTCTCCACCCAGCATTTTTGGTGGACTTTCAAGACCTAATCACAATGCAGGGATTGTCTACTACCAGGCCATGAAACGCCGCAGCCATCTTTGTTGTGGTCGTGCAGTGATTGGCTTGGCCACACAGCATCATCCCGGGTATAAGAGACCTGGTGCCGCCATGCTCACCGCATTCAGCTGCCGGAAGAAGCAGAAAGGGCGAAACGCGCGTCGGGGCGCTGGGAAAAGCTGTGAGAAGAAGCACACTTTACATAGGTAACCGTATATGTTCAGCTTATCTCACCTATGTGTTATGATCTGGTGGCCTAGGAGCAGCATGAGACGTACTCTGGAGAAGGTGGTACCTGTACTGAACGCAGACCCTGAACTTAACAACACAACTAGATGTAGCCGTGGGATGTACCTAACGCTCCCTAGACACCTCGACACAGCCTGAGGACTAAATACCCCTAAAGGTAGAAACGGAAAACTATCTTGCCTCAGATAAAATCCCCAAAGGAAAGACAGCCCCCCCACAAATATTGACTGTGAGAGGAGAGGGAAATGACATACGCAGACTGAAATCAGAATTTAGCAGAGGAGGTTATTCAAGCTAAATAGAAAGTATAGAACAGAGTACTATGCATACAGTATTAAAACACTAGAAAATATCCACCACAGAAAATACAAAAAACTCCACATCTGACTAAAGACATGGAGGGTATATCTGCATCTCCAGAGATACCGATTGGCTGCAAAAATCCTTTCACAGACAAGCTGGACAAGACAATACATGAAAATGCACAGAACTATAAGGCCCACAGCATGTGGACAGCAGAAACAAAGCCAGGACTTATCTTTGTAGAAAAGCACAGCAAACAGGAGAGACCAGAAAGGGATGTGAATCCTCCAGAAACAATGGACAACTGGCACTGACTAAAGGATCAAGCAGGACTAAATAGCTGAGTCCAAATTGCAAAAAGTGAACACACCTGATAGATGCTGCGATCCACAGACAGCAGCACTACCACTCATAACCACCAAAGGGAGCCCAAGAGCAGAATTCACAACAGTACCCCTCCCTTGAGGAGGGGTCACCGAACCCTCACCAGAGCCCCCAGGCCGATCAGGACAAGCCAAATGAAAGGCACGAACCAAATCGTCAGCATGAACATCGGAGGCAACAACCCAAGAATTATCCTCCTGGCCATAACCCTTCCATTTGACCAGATACTGAAGCTTCCGCCTCGAAAAACGAGAATCCAAAATCTTCTCAACCACATACTCCAACTCCCCATCAATCAACACCGGAGCCGGAGGATCAACAGAGGGAACAACGGGCACCACATACTTCCACAACAAAGATCTATGGAAAACATTATGGATGGAAAAAGAGGCTGGAAGGGCCAAACGAAAAGACACTGGATTGATAATCTCAGAAATCTTATAAGGACCAATAAACCGAGGCTTGAATTTAGGGGAAGAAACCTTCATAGGAACATGACGGGAAGACAACCAGACCAAATCCCCAACCCGAAGCCGGGAACCAACACACCGACGACGGTTAGCAAAACGCTGAGCCTCCTCCTGTCAACCACAGAATCCACACCAGGACAATCAGAAGGCTCAACCTGCCCTGAAGAAAAATGAGGATGAAAACCAAAATTACAAAAAAAAGGCAAAACCAAGGTAGCAGAACCAGCCCGATTATTAAGGGCAAACTCGGCCAATGGCAAGAAAGCCACCCAATCATCCTGATCAGCAGACACAAAGCATCTCATATAAGTTTCCAAAGTCTGATTAGTTCGCTCGGTTTGGCCATTTGTCTGAGGATGAAATGCGGAAGAAAAAGACAAATCAATGCCCAGCTTCGCACAAAAGGCCCGCCAAAACCTAGAAACAAACTGGGAACCTCTATCGGACACAATATTTTCCGGAATGCCATGCAGACGAACCACATGCTGAAAAAACAATGGAACCAAATCAGAAGAGGAAGGCAATTTAGGCAAAGGTACCAAATGAACCATCTTAGAAAACCGGTCACAAACCACCCAGATAACAGACATCCTCTGGGAAACCGGAAGCTCTGAAATAAAATCCATAGAAATATGCGTCCAAGGTCTCTCAGGGACCGGCAAAGGCAGAAGCAACCCACTGGCGCGGGAACAGCAAAGCTTAGCCCGTGCACAAATCCCACAGGACTGCACAAAAGAACGCACATCCAGCGACAAAGAAGGCCACCAAAAGGACCTACCAACCAAATCTCTGGTACCAAAAATCCCGGGATGGCCAGCCAACACAGAACAATGAACCTCAGAAATCACTTTACTAGTCCATCTATCAGGAACAAACAGTTTCCCCACAGGACAGCGGTCAGGTTTATTAGCCTGAAATTCCTGAAGAACCCGTCGTAAATCAGGGGAGATGGCAGAAAGAATCATCCCTTCCTTCAGAATGCCGACCGGCTCAAGAACCCCAGGGGAATCAGGAAAAAAACTCCTAGAGAGGGCATCCGCCTTAACATTCTTAGTACCAGGAATGCACGAGACCACAAAATCAAAACGGGAGAAAAGCAGGGACCATCAAGCCTGTCTAGGATTCAGCCGTTTGGCAGACTTGAGGTACATCAGATTCTTATGATCGGTCAGGACCACAATACGGTGCTTGGCCCCCTCAAGCCAATGTCGCCACTCCTCAAATGCCCACTTCATAGCCAACAACTCCCGATTGCCGATATCATAATTGCGTTCCGCAGGCGAAAACTTCCAAGAAAAGAAGGCACACGGTTTCATCAAGGAACCATCAGAATTCCTCTGAGACAAAACGGCCCCTGTCCCAATCTCAGAGGCGTCAACCTCAACCTGAAATGGAAGAGAAACATCCGGCTGACGCAACACAGGGGCAGAAGTAAATTGGCGTTTAAGCTCCTGAAAGGCAGAAACAGCCGCGGAGTACCAATTCGTCACATCCGCGCCTTTCTTCGTCAAATCGGTCAGAGGTTTAACCACACTGGAGAAGTTGGCAATGAAACGACGATAAAAATTAGCAAAACCCAAGAATTTCTGAAGGCTCTTCACAGATGTGGGCTGAATCCAATCATGAATGGCCCGAACCTTAACCGGATCCATTTCTACAGATGAGGGAGAAAAAATGAAGCACAAAAAAGAAACCTTCTGCACTCCAAAGAGGCACTTCGACCCCTTCACAAATAAAGCATTATCACGGAGGATCTGAAATACCATCCTGACCTGCTTCACATGAGATTCCCAATCATCGGAAAAAATCAAAATATCATCCAAATATACAACCATGAATTTATCAAGATAACTCCGAAAGATATCATGCATGAAGGACTGGAACACAGATGGGGCATTAGAGAGTCCGAATGGCATCACAAGGTATTCAAAATGGCCTTCGGGCGTATTAAATGCAGTTTTCCATTCGTCACCATGCTTAATACGAATGAGATTATATGCCCCTCGAAGGTCAATCTTAGTAAACCAGCTAGCCCCCTTAATCCTAGCAAACAAATCAGTAAGCAAAGGCAAAGGGTATTGAAATTTGAACCGTGATCTTATTCAAGAGGCGATAATCAATACAGGGTCTCAAGGAGCCATCCTTCTTGGCAACAAAAAAAAAACCTGCTCCCAATGGTGAAGAAGATGGCTGAATATGCCCCTTCTCCAAAGACTCCTTAATATAGCTCCGCATAGCGGCATGTTCTGGCACAGACAGGTTGAAAAGTCGGCCCTTAGGGAACTTACAACCTGGAATCAAGTCAATAGCACAATCACAGTCCCTATGCGGTGGAAGGGAACTGGATTTGGGCTCATCGAATACATCCTGGAAATCTGACAAAAACTCAGGAATTTCAGAAGAGGGGGAAGAGGAAATTGACATCAAAGGAACATGACCATGAACCCCCTGACAACCCCAACTAGTCACAGACATAGATCTCCAATCTAACACCGGATTATGTACCTGCAACCATGGAAAACCCAGCACAATATCATCATGCAAATTATGCAACACCAGAAAACGACAATTTTCCTGATGGGTTGGCGCCATGCGCATGGTCAGCTGTGTCCAAAACTGAGGTTTATTTATAGCCAAAGGTGTAGCATCAATGCCCCTTAAAGGAATAGGGTTCTGCAAAGGTTGCAAGGGGAAACCACAACGTCTGGCAAATTCTAAGTCCATTAAGTTCAGAGCGGCGCCTGAATCCACAAATGCCATGACAGAAAATGATGATAATGAGCAGATCAAGGTTACAGATAACAGAAATTTAGGTTGTACAGTACTGATGGTAACAGAACTAGCGATTCTCTTAGTACGCTGAGGGCAATCCGAAATAACATGAGCAGAATCGCCGCAGTAAAAACACAACCCATTCTGACGCCTGAATCCTTGACGTTTAGCTCTAGACAAAATCCTATCACACTGCATAGGCTCAGGGCTCCACTCAAAGGACAACGCCACAGTGTGCACAACTCTGCGCTCACGCAAGCGCCTATCGATCTGAATGGCCAGAGACATAGAATCACTCAGACCAGCAGGCGTGGGGAACCCCACCATAACATCTTTAACGGATTCAGACAGGCCCTTTCTGAAAATTGCTGCCAAGGCATCCTCATTCCATTTAGTCAGTACAGACCATTTTCTAAATTTCTGGCAATACGATTCTGCCGCTTCTTGACCCTCACACAGGGCCAACAAGATCTTCTCAGCTTGATCCACAGAATTAGGCTCATCATACAATAAACCCAATGCTTGAAAGAAAGAATCAACATTAAGCAAAGCAGGTTTGCCAGTTTCCAGGGAAAATGCCCAATCCTGTGGGTCACCACGCAGCAGGGATATGATGATTTTAACCTGTTGGGATCACCAGAGGACCGGGGTCTCAATGCAAAAAACAGTTTACAGTTATTTTTGAAACTCAAAAATTTGGATCTGTCACCAAAGAATGAATCAGGAGTGGGAGTCTTAGGTTCTAAGGCAGGAGTCTGACCAATATAATCTGAAATACCCTGTACCCTAGCAGCAAGCTGATCCACACGAGAAACTAACTCCTGAATATTCATGTTATTACTAGGTTCCGCAGCCACCGAGAGATTAAGAGGGAGGAAGAGACCAAACAGGCTAAGGAAAAAAAAATGGCTCAAAACCTTTCCTCTCTTCTACTGAGATGCAATTATCTCATTGTTGGCCAGTTGTACTGTTATGATCTGGTGGCCTAGGAGCAGCATGAGACGTACTCTGGAGAAGGTGGTACCTATACTGAACGCAGACCCTGAACTTAACAATACAACTAGATGTAGCCATGGGATGTACCTAACGCTCTCTAGACACCTCGACACAGCCTGAGGACTAAATACCCCTAAAGGTAGAAATGGAAAACTATCTTGCCTCAGAGAAAATCCCCAAAGGAAAGACAGCCCCCCACAAATATTGACTGTGAGAGGAGAGGGAAATGACATACGCAGACTGAAATCAGAATTTAGTAGAGGAGGCCATTCTAGCTAAATAGAAAGTATAGAACAGAGTACTATGCGTACAGTATTAAAACACTAGAAAATATCCACCACAGAAAATACAAAAACTCCACATCTGACTAAAGACATGGAGGGTATATCTGCATCTCCAGAGATACCGATTGGCTGCAAAAATCCTTTCACAGACAAGCTGGACAAGACAATACATGAAAATGCACAGAACTATAAGGCCCACAGCATGTGGACAGCAGAAACAAAGCCAGGACTTATCTTTGTAGAAAAGCACAGCAAACAGGAGAGACCAGAAAAGGATGTGAATCCTCCAAAAACAATGGACAACTGGCACTGACTAAAGGATCAAGCAGGACTAAAAAGCTGAGTCCAAATTGCAAAAAGTGAACACACCTGATAGATGCTGCGATCCACAGAAAGCAGCACTGCCACTCATAACCACCGGAGGGAGCCCAAGAGCAGAATTCACAACACCTATGATTGTGGGTTATGGGATTGCTGTTCATGGTAGCTATATTGAATTATAACGGTATACAAGGCTGCTTATAACATATGTGGTACTATAAACACAGATAGAAAAAGTGGATGCAGTGAGCACCGTATATATAAACTATGTGTTTGTTTATGAGATAGATGCAGTCTTTAGAGATACTTGATATATTTTGGATATAGTTAATAGTGTGTTTTCTCACGGTTTCCCCATGGGGTATGACCCAGAAAGAAGGAAAGTAGCTTTTTTTAATATATATATGTATTGTCTTCATTTTTTGTCAATAATAAAATTTATTTTAATTCCATTTATGGTTGGCTTCTTTAAGAGGGCAGTAATTTGACTGCCATCTTGTAGTTGTTTGCATGTAATAAGGAAGTACCATTTAAGGTGTACTAGGGGACTTATTTCTTGATTAATTTTCATAGTTCATGTGGGTCTGCAACTGTAAATTCCACAACTCCTCAGAAACCAACAGTCCTTTTTAGGGCTAATTCGTGGGTCCCGAGATTGCAGTGCTAGGTAGGCAGGGCACAGCATATCCACATCAGTGCAAGCCCTGCAGGCACTGTATGTGGGTACATAGCTCCCACTGCATCCCTCCCAAAGCTCCATAACTGTCTGCTGCTGCTGCTTATTTACTATATACCTAGTTGCAGTTTTCATTTTTTTTTTCTTTTTTACAAAAATTCACCCCCCCTCCCCCGAAAAAATACAGTCTGTTACATCAGACTGAGGCCTGGTGCATCTGTTTAAAAATCATAGTTTGTCAGGCATACGTAACATAGTTGTGTGTGCTAGCCTTGTTCTACTATATATATATGTATATATATATATATATATATATATATATATATATATATATATATATATATATATATATATATATATATATATATATATATATATATATATATATATTCACCCAAAAGCCAGAAAATTAATACAGTCTGGTATGTCAGGCTGAGGGCTAGTGTTTCATTTTTTGATAAATCGTATTTCCGCAGGCATAAGTAGCATAGTTCTGTATGCTAGCCTTGGTCAATTTTTTTTTGTTTACATTAACCAAAAAGCAAAAAACACATTAATACAGTCTGTTAAGTCAGATTGAGTCCTGGTGTATCTGTTTTTGAAAAATCAAATTTCTGCAGTAGCATAGTTCTGTGTGGTAGCCTTGTGCCACTCTTTTTTTTGGTTTTAAATTCACCATTGGGCATTTTAGTCCGGTTTTCCACTGTTTTGGTGTCTGTTACTCTACTTATATACAGCACAATTTTGCATTTAAAAAAATACAGGCCACATATTTGGCAGTGTGGTTTTTCCGTGACTGGCCTCATATATCTGCGTGCTCCAAGTTTGGGCATTTTAGGTCGATTTCCACTGTTTTTGCTGTTACTCTACTTATATACAGCATTATTTTGCATAAAAAAATAAAAAATACAGGCCACATATGGAACAGTGTGGTATTTCTGGAAAAATACTTCTCTTTCAAGTTGTTATGGCTGCTTCATAACTGTCTTAAATGCTCCAACTACTACTACCGCCATCATCTTCTGCCTAGATGCAGTCACTGCGCACATAGAAAGTCTGAGGAGCAGAGTGTGAACGCTTGGGCGGTGTTGTACTCTGTCTCTGTATTATGAAGGCGTTTTCTCCTGCCAATAAAAGCGGTACTACCATAAAGCGAGGAGCCATGTGCCCAATGACCACTAGAGAGCGAGGCACCATGCGCTCCATGAACGTGAGTACAGCGCACATGTGCAGTAAAGAGAGACAGTTCACGCTCCGTGTTCAGCTTTGCTAAACACTAATTAAAGGGCACAGAGGACTTTGGTATGGTCAGCAAGGTACTCCCTTGGCATTTTCCCAAACTTTGCACTCCTTGTGAGAGTCCACCATGCCTCAGGGTCAGGGCAATGAGAGGGTCTGAGAAAACTCTCCCCGAACTTTGTCACTGTTCCATTGCCTCTGCTGGATTGGAGTTGTGTCTCTCTCACCTGTGCTCCTTACTTGGCCAACGAACTCTGACCTCTTCTGCCAGCGTTTTCAGATGGGAATTTTTAAATAATTCAGCAAGAAGGGCCCTATGGTCCTCCAACATTGTAGTACACCTGTCTGCCTCTGGAAGAGGAGATCCAAAGTTCTCCTTGTAGCGTGAGTCTAGAAGTGTCAACAACAATCAGTATTGCCTGTCACCCAAAATTTTGAGAACGTGAGGGTGACAGGAAAGGCAGCGTAACAAACTCAGCCATGCGTGCAAGACTGCAAACAGTCGATACTTCCATGTCCTCACCAAGAGGACAACTGAACATGGTCTCCCCCTCCTCCTTGTCTTCAGGCCTCCATGACTTTCGACAAACCTCAGTAATATCATTGTAAATACATCATTTTAAATACATTCCCCTGTAGCTTTTATCTCCCCGACCTCATTGTAGATTGTAAGTTGTCACGAGCAGGATGGGGTTTTTTTTCGGTTTAATTATTGTTATTACTTAGTGTAGATTGGAAGCTGTCACGAGCAGGGTAGTTTTATTTCTGTTTAATTATTGTATTATTGTTATCATTGTTACTTAGAACTGTAGTGGTTGAAACTTTAAATATGTTGATGCTATATAAATAACTATAAATATTAATATTAGAACACAGAGAAGCCGGATGGAGATGTTAATTATCGCGACATTGACGCTCACCATCTTAGTGAGTTCCTCAAAGTTTTGGAGGATGGTACATATGTCTGACATCCACGTCCACTCCGGAGATCTTATGTGTGAAGTCAGAACTGAATACTGATGGCCTAGTTAATGCTGGTAGTCAACAACTGCCCTCTTCTGCTCACAAATCATTTCCAAAAGATGCAATGTAGAGTTCCAATGCATGGGGAGGACATCACACACCAGTCGGTTAGTCAGAAGCTGCAAGTACTGCAGAACGACGTCAAGGACGGATGAAGCTCTAGCTGACTTTCTACAATGGGTATGCAGAGCCTGTACTTTTCCTAGCAAATCTGGCACCTCTGTGCCACTTTTCAGAAAATGTTGAACAATGAGATTAAGCACATGGGCTAGGCATGACACGTGTGTGAGCTTGCCTCGACACAGAACAGCCACCAGGTTCCAGCCATTGTCACACATGACCATGGCTGGCTGTAGGTTCAGCGGTGTCAGCCACAGATCTGCCTGCTCTTTCAGAGCTGTCCACAAATCTTCATCATTGTACGGCTTGTCACCTAAGTATATTAGCTTCAGCACAGCCTGTTGCCGCTTGGCATCTTTCCTGCAATGTCTCTTCCTTATCTCAGACTACATGACCTGGGTGAACGTGTTCTGTACGGATATAGGCCAGTGAATGTTGGGCAAGAGGGGCTGTGATGGCAATAGTATATTTTTTAAAAAGGTACTCCCATTGGGAAATTGTTTGTCAGCTCATGCCCTCCATTACAAGTCTCAGAGACTCACACCCCTATGTTGGGCCTACTTCTTAACTCTGTTTCATGCAATGTCTCTTCCTTATCTCCGACGACATGACCTGGGTGAACGTGTTCTGTACTGTTATAGGCCACAGAATTTTGAGCAAGGGGGCTGTGATGGCAATAGTAAATTTTTTAAAAAGGTAACCCCCCATTGGTGAAGCCACATCCTTGTTGGCAAATACTTCATAACATTTGTGTACCTTAAAGAGCTCACTTGAAGAGCTCCTTTTTGTGTTACCTGGTTGCTCACATTGGACACAATACACTTCAAATAAATTTGATAAAGCAATGCTGTTAGTTGGGCTCAGTAGTTCATTACAAATATTTCTTTGTCCACTATATTAGTTTCTCTCCTTGAAAGCCATAACTTTGCCTGCATCAAATGTACAAATGGCGAATATACAAATGGCGATTTGGAATCCAGATTAAAATACTGTATACCGAATGCATTTAGACAATTACATAGCTGCATTTCTTGTAAAACATTTACAGATGTGACAGACAATGCTCATAGTGACACAATCTTGAAACATTTTTGTTTATTCACTTCACAAACAGTTCTTAGCCTCTATATGTTTGCTGTTTGTCATTGTAAAACATTAAGGTTTACTGGAACTCCGCCTGTGGTGGTTTGATCTAAATTCTTGTGGCTTTTATATTCCAGGGGTTTATGGCCCCTCGTCTGATGACCCCAAGATATCTCAGTTTCATACAACCTTGAAAGCTAGCCACTTGAAGGGCTGGGTGAAACTAGAGTTACTACATAGTGTAAATCACTATATAAGACCAGAGGAACATGACTAAGACAGATGCCAAAACTGGGGTACCTGTACATGTACAGTGTGCTCATATCTGCATAATTGGGGACGCCCATGCAATGTAGGTAATCTCCCAGGGGTTCTCTGTCTTGGTGTTAATATCTGATATTCCAGACGGATGATATTTAAAAGCCTCTTATTGATGATGCAAGTATACTGTATGTAGTTAATCTTTATAAATATGTATATTTATATGTATATATATGTATATGTATCATTATATGTATTTAATCCTTATATGTACTTATTAACCTTTGTATGTTAAGTACATATACAAAAGTGTACGCACTCATACTATTCAATCATACTATTACTTGAATTTTGTACTTTGCAATAAAATTGCGTAGTATTGCAAGTATTACCCTTCTTTAGAAAGCCGTATCTGAACCTTCGTGTTAAAAACATGGCAAATAAAATTGCCAAATTCACCTGTAAATAATTCTGCAAAGAGGGAACCATCATACCATTAAAAAAAAGTGGATTTTCATGGGCCCATCCAGTATGTGGGTTCAAAAGTGTAATGGGGTGCATAAGACTGACTATGCAGCAGGGCTGGCCTTGCTGCCAATGTGTAAAACAAAGGAGTTCGGGCATTCAAAATGCATATTGTGAAGTGGATTTTCATGATCCCATCCAGTATGTGGGTTCCAAGGTGTAATAGGGTGCATATGACTGACTATGCAGTAGAGTTGGCCTGGCTGCCAATGTGTAAAACAAAGGAGTACGGGAGTACAAAATGCATATTGTGAAGTGGATTTTCATGGGCCCATCCAGTATGTGGGTTCAAAGGCTTATTGGGGTGCATACAAATTGGTAGCAGGGCAGGCCTTGCATTCAATGCAACACTTTTTCAGGAGTCCCCCCTGGACATCTTATGACAGGGGTATTGTGGTGCGTTGTAGTTCTTGGCAGCTCATCCACTCACAGCATAGGCATAAACAGCTTAGGAGACCCACAGTTTGATAATGGCCCTTTAAGAAGATTAATGCCACCTGATGCACCAGTAAAAATAGGCTCTGTGACTGTAAGAGTCCCTCCTTCATAAATGAAACAAGATGGGTCACTTATGTGTCACACACCACATGGCCAGCTAGGGTTGTTAAATGTTACAATGACACTTCCCAGTGAATGCATTTGTAGTAGTTGAAAGCAATGTTAAAGTTGAAAAACGCTTTAGAAATGCTGCGTCTGAACTAAGCCTAAGTGGGAGAAGAAATTTTCGGTCTGGGGTTAAATATTTGGCCTTACAGGCAACATGAACCTGCAAAGGATGAACCTTGACATATTTCCAAGCAAAACCCATTTTGGTTTCGTTTTAGTGTGTTTTTTGTGGCACCAGAAAAAATGGCATGAATCTAGGAAAAAATTCTTTAAAGCTGGGAACTAGGAGTCAGGAATGCTTCCAGGGGCGATCCCCATGATGTCCCTGTGTCATTTGAGCAGTGTTTCCATCATTTTCAGATGTTTTTAGACCTTAAAAGGACCCCCGGGAGGATCGCTGTAAAAATACTCGGGTCTCCCATAGACTTATATTGGGTTCATTGCTCGGGTCGAGTACCCGAGTATTCCAATCTGCTCGACCTGAGCAACGAGCACACGGGCATTTTAGTGATCGCTCGCCACTATGGCTTATATTTGCATAAATTTAACAGAAATAGATTATCACTAGAAAACTAGTAAATCTGCTGCCATGTAACCCTTCATATTCATAAGTGCGTTTTGTATAACCCCGCACCAACTTTTGATTAACAGCTTTCTGCCTATGCACAGTGTGCACAGACTGTTGCCAGTCAGAGGTGGGGGCAGGGTTACACAGAGCTCAGCATTCAGGGAACTGGTAGATCTGCAGCAGATAAAACAAGAATTTTACAAAACTGCAGCAAGCAATCCAGTAAGGGATACACTATTGGAATCAGGGTCCCTGCACCTGCATCAAATGTAGTAGTAAAATCTTGGTAAAAAGATTTCCTGATCTGACACAGATTAAAAGAAGGAAAATAAAAACTTAGCTACTTAGAGTTTAGAAATCATAATTCTGACGATAATAAAATAGAGTATATTATATAAAAGCTTTAATACAGTACAGTTAGAAGTTAATACTTCATTATAACTTACTAGTGGTAGTAGGCTCTGGATAAAACAGGAGGAAAATAGAGCAGAAAAAAGGAAAATCATAATTTATCATTTTTGAAAGCACATTATTAAACATGAAGAAAACAGTACATACAATGGGGGAAATAAGTATTTGATCCCTTGCTGATTTTGTAAGTTTGCCCACTGACAAAGACATGAACAGTCTATAGTTTTAAGGGTAGGCTAATTTTAAAATTAAGAGATAGAATATCAAAAATAAAATCCAGAAAATCACATTTTATACATTTTATATCTATTTGTTTGCATTTTGCAGTGTGAAATTAGTATTTGATCCCTCTGGCAAACAAGACTTAATAGTTGGTGACAAAACCCTTGTTGGCAAGCACAGCAGTCAGACGTTTTTTGTAGTTGATGATGAGGTTTGTGCACATGTCAGGAGGAATTTGGGTCCACTCCTCTTTGCAGATCATATCTAAATCATTAAGATTTTGAGGCTGTCGCTTGGCAACTATCCTATTTCTATGTGATTATGGTCTGGAGACTGGCTAGGCCACTCCATAACCTTAATGTTCTTCTTTTTGAGCCACTCCTTTCTTGCCTTGGATGTATGTTTTGGGTCATTGTCTTACTGGAAGACCCAGCCACGACCCATTTTTAATGTCCTGGCGGAGGGAAGGAGGTTGTCAGTCAGGATTTTACGGTACATGGCTCCATCCATTCTCCCATTGATGCAGTGAAGTAGTCCTGTGCCCTTAGCAGAGAAACATCCCCAAAACATACATTTTCCACCTCCATGCTTGACAGTGGGGATGGTGTTCTTTGGGTCATAGACAGCATTTCTCTTCCTCCAAACATGGCGAGTTGAGTTAATGCCAAAGACCTCAATTTTGGTCTCCTCTGATCACAGCACCTTCTCCCAATCACAGAATCATCCAGATGTTCATTGGCAAACTTCAGATGGGCCTACACATGTGCCATCTTGAGCAGCGGGACCAGATTGATGTTGATTGACAGTCATTTTGTATTTCTTCCCTTTTCTTACAATTGCACCAACAGTTGTCTGCTTCTCACCCAGCGTCTTACTTATGGTTTTGTAGCCCATTCCTGCTTTATGATCTTGTCCTTGACATCCATATAAAGCTCTTTGGTCTTGCCCATGTTGTAGAGGTTAACGTCTGACTGATTAATTGACTCTGTGGACAGGAATCTTTTATAAATATGACTATATAAGACAACTGTCTTTCATGCAGGTAACGAGTTGATTAGGAGCGTCTAACTGGTCTGTAAGAGCCAGAACTCTTAATGGTTGGTAGGGGAATCAAATACTTGTTTCTCAATGCAAAATGCAAATAAATGTATATGATTTATACAATGTGATTTTCTGGATTTTATTTTTGATATTCTATATCTCAATATTTAAATTAATCTACCCTTAAAATTATAGACTGTTCATGACTTTGTCAGTGGGCAAACTTACAAAATCAGCAAGGGATAAGGAAATAATCCCCTAACTTAAGACTTCTAAAATATAACTTTTATTTGTGCTGTTAAAAAGAAGTACTATTAAAAAATGCACTATCCAGTGTGTACTAATTTAGGACATATGTATATTAGTTTATAGCAGTATTCATGGGTATGGAGCAAGGTGCCGCCACTACCTATAACCCTATAAGAACCCACTATAGTGGCTGGTGCTTATTAACATTTGCTCCTAAAGCCTCCGACATGTTTCGCTAGTCAACTGGCATCATCAGGGGGTTGAGGCTGTAATGAGCTGACCATGCGGTGGCAGGACTTAAAAAAAAAAATCCTAGGTTTTAAAAAGTCCGGCCACCTCATAGTCAGCTTATTACAGCCTCAGCCCTCTAATGATGATACGGGGCGTCTGCGGTGTCACGGACGGACGCCTTATAGCAGTATGGGCAAGATGCAACTTGCATTTCTTTTCCATTAGGCCAGGCTATACTGTGCTGTGTGCATTTGCTTTTTGATTACTATATTACTGGCCATGGGTTTATATTCTTTTGTATGATTGCCTCTATACATCTGCAGATTTACCCCTGTCTGCATCACCACTTTTCTGGACTCATTCTTCTTTTTTCTTTTGATACCTCACACATGGTTCATGGATAATTTTTGAATCATATATAAAGGGGAAAGTAAAAATATTTCCGCTAAAAAAAAATCAAAAAAAAAAAATATAAACAAATAAGAATGTGGGTAAGAATCCAAACTTCGTTTCACATTGATATTCGATATTTTGAATCATGTTTTCTATTTTTTAATAGTGTTCTCTGTCTAAATAAAAATGATTTATTTTATTATTGCCTTCTGAAGTGGTGTTATGTTGGATAAATAGTTTATTATAACTTACCAGTGGTAGTGGTGACTAAATTAAATAAAAATGAAAAAATGGAAAAGAAAGAAAAGGAAAATATTTACTTAAATTTTGGAAAAGCAGAAGATCTAGAAAATATAGAATGCAAATAAAATCTAAAAATCCTGCCAAAAATAACACATATATACAGCTGTATGAAACAAGCAAAAAAGACATTAGATAAAAACTGCTGTGGTTCTTAAGAGATTAAAAATCTTAGAATGATATATCATTATCTCATTATGACTCACCAGTGGTAGGAGTTGCTAAATTAAATATAAATGAAAAGGAAAAAAAAAAACAAAAAAAAAACATTTTATTACTTTGAATTTTGGATAGCAAAATATTGACAAAACATTAGAAATAAAACCTTTACTCCATTTTAGGACTTTGGCAGTTGATTATAAAGTCTCTCATCTAAGAAAATTGGGACCTTTATGCAAATGAAACTGCAATCAAACTCTGTGAGCATAATGTGATCTAATTCTCTTGGATGAGGAGAAGATTCAGAAAAAAATGTCTCCATTCTGCCAGTGCATGGAAATCAGACTGCACTCAGATGTCATCCGAGAGCAGTCCAATGTTTCCCAAGCACTCATTGACTTGCATGGCTGAGTTCGGGCCAAATATTGCATCAAACTCAGGCAAGCAGCAGTCAGACGTGTGCACAGCCCCATGGACTAATGCTGGTCCAAGTGCGATCTGATGTTTTGTCGGATCAGTTTCGGACTGAAAATACGTTCATCTGCACCTGCCCTTATGAGGATAATCAGTAGATTTTATGGGCGGCACTTTACATTTCAAGTGTATTTCTATAAAATGAGAAACTTGCATTGTGGATACATTATGTTCATAAGCCTAAGCTTGTTCTCCCCAATACACTTTAGGTTAAAGTTGGGCAAACCAACCACTTGTTACAACATCTGCTAAACCATCAAATATATATGAAGGCTTCCTACCTCTCCCTGACAGATTATACTGGAGCAGAGGAGAATTGGGAATTGTGATTTTGGAGGCCCAAATGTTTTGTCACCAAGGGAGATAACTCATCAAAAATGTGATGTGATGCCCGCACACACCTTAGATATGGCGGTCAAGCAACAGTCCGACTGGCAGCTCTCCCGCCCAGCTCTCCCATACACAGGAGAGCTCACTCTGCCATGTGCTCCTTTGTTCTTTATGAGAGAGCCACTAGTAGATGTCCCTGGTGCTGGATCATCTCAAGGAGAACAAAGGATCTGCAGCCTGAACTCGACCATTCCAGCTCCTCATCCCCCCTCCATTTATCCTTGGTTTCGGACCTTTATCCCACTCACACTTTCTTGGCAACATCACTTAATTTCTTTGAAATTAAACGAGAGAAAAGATATGCATATAAATGGGATCAATAGTGTTGAGCGATACCGTCCGATACTTGAAAGTATCGGTATCGGATAGTATCGGCCGATACCCGAAAAGTATCGGATATCGCCGATACCGATACCCGATACCAATACAAGTCAATGGGACACCAAGTATCGGAAGGTATCCTGATGGTTCCCAGGGTCTGAAGGAGAGGAAACTCTCCTTCAGGCCCTGGGGTCCATATTAATGTGTAAAATAAAGAATTAAAATAAAAAATATTGATATAATTACCTCTCCGGAGGCCCCTGGACTTCACCGCTGGTAACCGGCAGCCTTCTTTGTTTAAAATGAGCGCGTTTAGGACCTGAGAATGACGTCGCGGCTTCTGATTGGTCGCGTGCTGCTCATGTGACCGCCACGCGACCAATCAGAAGCCGCGACGTCATTCCTCAGGTCCTAAATTCTTAGAATGAGGAGTTTAGGGCCTGAGAATGATGTCACGGCTTCTGATTGGTCGCGTGGCGGTCACATGAGCGGCACACGACCAATCAGAAGCCGTGACGTCATGGGAGTCCCTAAACGCGCTCATTTTAAACAAAGAAGGCTGCTGGTTACCAGCGGTGATGTCCAGGGGCCTCCGGAGAGGTAAGTATATCAATATTTTTTATTTTAATTCTTTATTTTACACATTACTATGGATCTGATACCGATACCCGATACCACAAAAGTATCGGAACTCGGTATCGGAATTCCGATACCGCAAGTATCGGCCGATACCCGATACTTGCGGTATCGGAATGCTCAACACTAGGGATCAACCGTCAAAAGAATTTTTACTTTATTAGTACAAACAGCAGGGTAAGACATACACTTAAAAACCAAAGGGCATACACAAAGCTAATAAGCTATGTGCAACCCCCCCCCAAACAAATGGGAACAAATACCTGCAAGCACCTTACAAAATTTAAAGTATGTTAAATGTAGAAAAATACATATATGCACAAAATAATACACATACATCTGCTACCAACTATACTGTATGGGTATCAAAAGCACCAATAGCCCCAAGAAATAAGGGTTTCGACACCTATTATGCGCCCAACAATCCCAGGTATGTCAGCAAGGAGAAAAGATGCATCTTCAACCACATATGCAACAATAAGTGCCCATCTCCCATCAGCAATATTCCACAAGTATCACAAGTTATGTCAAGGGATAAAGATCAGATATAAATTCCCTGCCCCTGGCATATCTGCCAGGCATTACCATACAGAGATAGAGGTTGCGAGATAGTAGAGGGTATCGTCCAAAAGCCACCTGATGAAGACACTCTTGTAGCGTCAATACGCGTTGGGTTTTCTTTCCCCCCAGCACAAGCACCTTCTCCTTCGCTGCTGCATCTATGCCTGGCCCTTTTCTGATCCTGGGATTTTGGACTGCGGCACTTGCTCTGCTCCCAGGCTTTTTGACTATACCCTCTACTATCTCGTGTATTATTTTGTGCATATGTGTATTTTTCTACGTTTAACATACTTTAAATTTTGTAAGGTGCTTGCGGGTATTTGTTCCCATTTGTCTGGGGGGTTGCACATAGCTTATTAGCTTTGTGTATGCCCTTTGGTTTTTAAATGTTTTTAAATGTATGTCTTACCCTGCTGTTTGTACTAATAAAGTAAAAATTCTTTTGACGGTTGATCCCATCAATGCAACACATTTTCAGGAGTCCCCCCTGGACATCTTATGACAGGGGTATTGTGGTGCGTTGTAATTCTTGGCAGCACATCCACTCACAGCATATTCTACAACAGTTTAGGAGACCCACGGTTTGATAATGGCCCTTTAAGAAGATTAATGCCGCCTGATGCACCAGTAAAAATAGGCTCTGTGACTGTAAGCGTTCCTCCTTTGTAAATTAAACAAGATGGGTCTGCTTATGTGTCACACCCCACATGGCCAGCTAGGGTTGTTAATAGTGTTGAGCATTCCGATACCGCAAGTATCGGGTATCGGCCGATACTTGCGGTATCGGAATTCCGATACCGAGATCCGATATTTTTGTGATATCGGGTATCGGTATCGGAAGTGTAAAATAAAGAATTAAAATAAAAAATATTGTTATATTCACCTCTCCGGCGGCCCCTGGACATCAGCGGGAGGATCCGGCGTCCGGCACGGCTTCTTTCTTCAAAATGCGCGCCTTTAGGACCTGTGGTATGACGTCCCGGCTTCTGATTGGTCGCGTGCCGCCCATGTGACCGCCACGCGACCAATCAGAAGCCGCGATGTCATTCCTCAGCTAAAGTCCTAGAATGAGCGCCTTCTAGGACCTGAGGAATGACGTCGCGGCTTCTGATTGGTCGCGTGGCGGTCACATGGGTGGCACGCGACCAATCAGAAGCCGGGACGTCATACCACAGGTCCTAAAGGCGCGCATTTTGAAGAAAGAAGCCGTGCCGGACGCCGGATCCTCCCGCTGATGTCCAGGGGCCGCCGGAGAGGTGAATATAACAATATTTTTTATTTTAATTCTTTATTTTACACTTTAATATGGATCCCAGGGCCTGAAGGAGAGTTTCCTCTCCTTCAGGCCCTGGGATCCATGAGGATACATTCCGATACTTGATGTCCCATTGACTTGTATTGGTATCGGATATCGGTATCGGCGATATCCGATATTTTTCGGGTATCGGCCGATACTATCCGATACCGATACTTTCAAGTATCGGACGGTATCGCTCAACACTAGTTGTTAAATGTTACAATGACATTTCCCAGTGAATGCATTTGTAGTGGTTGAAAGCAATGTTAAAGTTGAAAAACGCTTTAGAAATGCTGCGTCTGAACTAAGCCTAAGTGGGAGAAGAAATTTTCGGTCTGGGGTTAAATATTTGGCCTTACAGGCAAGTCAGGAACCTGCAAAGGATGTACCTTGACATATTTCCAAGCAAAACCCGTTTTGGTTTCGTTAGTGTGTTTTTTGTGGCACCAGAAAAAATGGCATGAATCTCAGAAAAAATTCTTTAAAGCTGTGAACGAGGAGTCAGGAATGCTTCCAGGGGCGATCCCCATGATGTCTCTGTGTCATTTGAGCAGTGTTTCCATCATTTTCAGATGTTTTTAAACCTTAAAAGGACCCGGGGGATCGTGGTAAAAATACTAGGGTTTCCCATAGACTTACATTGGGCCCGTTGCTCGGGTCGAGTACCCGAGTATTCCAATCTGCTCGACCTGAGCAATGAGCACCCAAGCATTTTAGTGATCGCTCATCACTATGGCTTATATCTGCAT
Source organism: Ranitomeya imitator (assembly GCF_032444005.1). Lineage (NCBI taxonomy): Eukaryota > Metazoa > Chordata > Amphibia > Anura > Dendrobatidae > Ranitomeya > Ranitomeya imitator. The sequence continues at coordinate 802,567,284 of NC_091283.1, forward strand.
AAATTTTACAGAAATAGATTATCACTAGTGTTGAGCGATACCTTCCGATATTTGCATGTATCGGTATCGGATGGTATCGGCCGGTATCGGATGGTATCGGCCGATACCAGCAAAATATCGGATCTCGCCGATACCGAATTCCGATCCCAATACAAGTCAATGGGACACAAATATCGGAATGTATCCTCGATGGTTCCCAGGGTCTGAAGGAGAGGAAACTCTCCTTCAGGCCCTGGGATCCATATTAATGTAAAAAATAAAGAATAAAAATAAAAAATATGGCTATACTCACCCCTCCGAAGAACCATGGCTGTCACCGCTGCGAGCGTCCGCCTCCGTCCTTAAGAATGCTGTGAGTGAAGGACCTTCGATGACGTCGCGATCAGGTGACCGATTACCTGACCGCTCACCTGATGAACCCCTTCATGACCCAGCCTATTTTGACCTTAAAGACCTAGCCGTTTTTTGCAATTCTGACCAGTGTCCCTTTATGAGGTAATAACTCAGGAACACTTCAACGGATCCTAGCGGTTCTGAGATTCTTTTTTCGTGACATTTTGGGCTTCATGTTAGTGGTAAATTTAGGTCAATCAATTCTGCGTTTATTTGTGATAAAAACGGAAATTTGGCGAAAATTTTGAAAATTTCGCAATTTTCACATTTTGAATTTTTATTCTGTTAAACCAGAGAGTTATGTGACACAAAATAGTTAATAAATAACATTTCCCACATGTTTACTTTACATCAGCACAATTTTGGAAACAACATTTTTTTTTGCTAGGAAGTTATAAGGGTTAAAATTTGACCAGCGATTTCTCATTTTTACAACGAAATTTACAAAACCATTTTTTTTAGGGACCACCTCACATTGGAAGTCAGTTTGAGGGGTCTATATGGCTGAAAATACCCAAAAGTGACACCATTCTAAAAAATGCACCCCTCAAGGTACTCAAAACCACATTCAAGAAGTATTAACCCTTCAGGTGCTTCACAGCAGCAGAAGCAACATGGAAGGAAAAAATGAACATTTAACTTTTTAGTCACAAAAATTATCTTTTAGCAACAAATTTTTTATTTTCCCAATGGTAAAAGGAGAAACTGAACCACGAAAGTTGTTGTCCAATTTGTCCTGAGTATGCTGATACCTCATATGTGGGGGTAAACCACTGTTTGGGCGCACGGCAGGGCTTGGAAGGGAAGGAGCGCCATTTGACTTTTTGAATGAAAAATTGGCTCCACTCTTTAGCGGACACCATGTCACGTTTAAAAAGCCCCCGTGTGCCTAAAAATTGGAGCTCCCCCACAAGTGATCCCATTTTGGAAACTAGACGCCCCAAGGAACTTATCTAGATGCATAGTGAGCACTTTGAACCCCAGGTGCTTCACAAATTGATCCGTAAAAATGAAAAAGTACTTTTTTTTCACAAAAAAATTATTTTAGCCTCAATTTTTTCATTTTCACATGGGCAACAGGATAAAATGGATCCTAAAATTTGTTGGGCCATTTCTCCTGAGTACACCAATACCTCACATGTGGGGTTAAACCACTGTTTGGGCACATGGTAAGGCTCGGAAGGGAACGAGCGCCATTTGACTTTTTGAATGAAAAATTATCTCCATCGTTAGCGGACACCATGTCGCGTTTGGAGAGCCCCTGTGTGCCTAAACATTGGAGCTCCCCCACAAGTGACCCCATTTTGTAAACTAGACCCCCCAAGGAACTTATCTAGATATGTTGTGAGCACTTTGAACCCCCAAGTGCTTCACAGACGTTTACAACGCAGAGCCATGAAAATAAAAAATCATTTTTCTTTCCTCAAAAATGATGTTTTAGCAAGCATTTTTTTATTTTCACAAGGGTAACAGGAGAAATTTGACCCCAGTAATTGTTGCGCAGTTTGTCCTGAGTACACTGATACCCCATATGTGGGGGTAAACCACTGTTTGGGCGCACGTCGGGGTTCGGAAGTGAGGGAGCACCATTTGACTTTTTGAATACAAGATTGGCTGGAATCAATGGTGGCGCCATGTTGCGTTTGGAGACCCCCTGATGTGCCTAAACAGTGGTAACCCCTCAATTCTACCTCCAACACTAACCCCCCCACAACCCTAACCCTAATCCCAACTGTAGCCATAATCCTAATCACAACCCTAACCACAACCCTAATTCCAACCCTAACCCTAACCACAACCCTAATTCCAACCCTAACCCTAACCACAACCCTAATTCCAACCCTAACCACAACCCTAATTCCAACCCTAACCCTAACCACAACCCTAATTCAACCCTAACCCTAAGGCTATGTGCCCACATTGCGGATTCGTGTGAGATTTTTCAGCATCATTTTTGAAAAATCCGCGGGTAAAAGGCACTGCGTTTTACCTGCGGATTTACCGCGGATTTCCAGTGTTTTTTGTGCGGATTTCACCTGTGGATTCCTATTGAGGAACAGGTGTAAAACGCTGCGGAATCCGCACAAAGAATTGACATGCTGCAGAAAATACAACGCAGCGTTTCCGCGCGGTATTTTCTGCACCATGGGCACAGCGGATTTGGTTTTCCATATGTTTACATGGTACTGTAAACCTGATGGAACACTGCTGCGAATCCGCAGCGGCCAATCCGCTGTGGATCCGCAGCCAAATCCGCACCGTGTGCACATAGCCTAATTCTAAAGGTATGTGCACACGCTGCGGAAAACGCTGCGGATCCACAGCAGTTTCCCATGAGTTTACAGTTCAATGTAAACCTATGGGAAACAAAAATCGCTGTACACATGCTGCAGAAAAACTGCACGGAAACGCAGCGGTTTACATTCCGCAGCATGTCACTTCTTTCTGCGGATTCCGCAGCGGTTTTACAACTGCTCCAATAGAAAATCGCAGTTGTAAAACCGCAGTGAAATGCGCAGAAAAACCACGGTAAATCCGCCATAAATCCGCAGCGGTTTAGCACTGCGGATTTATCAAATCCGCTGCGGAAAAATCCGCAGAGGACCAGAATACGTGTGCACATAACGAAACCCAAACCCTAACCCTAACCCTATTCTAACCTTAGTGGAAAAAAAAATTCTTTATTTTTTTATTGTCCCTACCTATGGCGGTGACAAAGGGGGGGGGGGGGGGTCATTTATTATTTTTATTTTTTTTATTTTGATCACTGTGAAAGATTATATCTCAGTGATCAAAATGCACTTTGGAACGAATCTGCCGGCCGGCAGATTCTGCGGGCGCACTGCGCATGCGCCCGCCATTTTGGAAGATGGCGGCGCCCATGGAGAAGACGGACGGACCCCAGCCGGATCGATAAGTATAATGGGGTGGGGGGTAGCATGGGGGGATGGATCGGAGCATGGGGGGGTGGATCGGAGCGCGGGGGAGTGGATCGGAGCACGGGGGGTGGAACGGAGCATGGGGGGTGGATCAAAGCACGGGGGGTGGATCGGAGCACGGGGGGTGGATCGGAGTTCAGGGGGTTGGATCGGAGCACGGGGGGTGATTGGAGAACGGGCGGAGTGGACAAGAGCACGGGGGGAGCGGAGCACAGGACGGAGCGGTGCATAGCACTGATCGGAGGACTGGGGGGGCGATCGGTGGGGTGGGGGCACATTAGTGTTTCCAGCCATGGACGATGATATTGCAGCATCGGCCATGGCTGGATTGTAATATTTCACCAGTTTTAATAGGTGAAATATTACAAATCGCTCTGATTGGCAGTTTCACTTTCAACAGCCAATCAGAGCGATTGTAGCCACGGGGGGGTGAAGCCACCCCCCCTGGGCTAAACTACCACTCCCCCTGTCCCTGCAGATCGGGTAAAATGGGAGTTAACCCTTTCACCCGATCTGCAGGGACGCGATCTTTCCATGACGCCACATAGGCGTCATGGGTCGGATTGGCACCGACTTTCATGACGCCTACGTGGCGTCAAAGGTCGGGAAGGGGTTAATATGGATCCCAGGGCCTGAAGGAGAGTTTCTTCTCCTCCAGACCCTTGGAACCATACGCACCGCACACTCTGATACCGATTTCCGATATCACAAAAATATCGGATCTCGGTATCAGAATTCCGATACAGCAAATATCGGCCGATACCCGATACTTGCAGTATCGGAATGTTCAACACTAATTATCACTAGAAAACTAGTAAATCTGCTGCCATGTAACCCTCCATATTCATGAGTGCGTTTTGTATAACCCCGCACCAACTTTTGATTAACAGCTTTCTGCCTATGCACAGTGTACACAGACAGTTGCCAATCAGAGGTGGGGGCAGGGTTACACAGAGCTCAGCATTCAGGGAACTGGTAGATCTGCAGCAGATAAAACAAGGATTTTACAAAACTGCAGCAAACAATCCAGTAAGGGATACAGCATTGGAATCAGGGTCCCTGCCCCTATATCAAATGTAGTAGTAAAATCTTGGTAAAAAGATTTCCTGTTCTAACACAGATTAAAAGAAGGAAAATAAAAACTTAGCTACTTAGAGTTTAGAAATCATAATTCTGACTATAATAAAATAGGGTACATTATATAAATGCTTTAATACAGTACAGTTAGACGTTAATACTTCATTACAACTTACTAGTGGAAGTAGGTGCTGGATAAAACAGGAGGAAAATAGAGCAGAAAAAAGGAAAATCATAATTTGTCATTTTTGAAAGCACATTATTAACCCCTTTACCCCCAAGGGTGGTTTGCACGTTAATGACCGGGCCAATTTTTACAATTCTGACCACTGTCCCTTTATGAGGTTATAACTCTGGAACGCTTCAATGGATCCTGGTGATTCTGACATTGTTTTCTCGTGACATATTGTACTTCATGACAATGGTAAAAATTATTTGATAGTACCTGCGTTTATTTGTGAAAAAAATGGAAATTTGGCGAAAATTATGAAAATTTCGCAATTTTCCAACTTTGAATTTTTATGCAATTAAATCACAGAGATATGTCACACAAAATACTTAATAAATAACATTTCCCACATGTCTACTTTACATCAGCACAATTTTGGAAACAAAATTTTTTTTTGTTAGGGAGTTATAAGGGTTAAAAGTTGACCAGCAATTTCTCATTTCTACAACACCATTTTATTTTAGGGACCACATCTCATTTGAAGTCATTTTGAGGGGTCTATATGATAGAAAATACCCAAGTGTGACACCATTCTAAAAACTACACCCCTCAAGGTGCTCAAAACCATATTCAAGAAGTTTATTAACCCTTCTGGTGCTTCACAGGAATTTTTTGAATGTTTAAATAAAAATGAACATTTAACTTTTTTTCACAAAAAATTTAATTCAGCTCCAATTTGTTTTATTTTACCAAGGGTAACAGGAGAAAATGGACCCCAAACATTGTTGTACAATTTGTCCTGAGTATGCCAATACCCCACATGTGGGGGTAAACCACTGTTTGGGCGCATGGCAGAGCTCGGAAGCGAAGGAGTGCCATTTGACTTTCAATGCAAAATTGACTGGAATTGAGATGGGACGCCATGTTTCGTTTGGAGAGCCCCTGATGTGGCTAAACATTGAAACCCCCCACAAGTGACACCATTTTGGAAAGTAGACCCCCTAAGGAACTTATCTAGAGGTGTGGTGAGCACTTTGACCCAACAAGTGCTTCACAGAAGTTTATAATGTAGAACCGTAAAAATAAAAAATCATATTTTTTCACAAAAATTATCTTTTCGCCCCCAATTTTTTATTTTCCCAAGGGTAAGAGAAGAAATTGGACCCCAAAAGTTGTTGTACAATTTGTCCTGAGTACGCTGATAGCCCATATGTGGGGGTAAACCACTGTTTGGGCGGATGGGAGAGCTCGGAAGGGAAGGAGCGCCGTTTGACTTTTCAATGCAAAATTGACAGGAATTGAGATGGAACCTCATGTTGCGTTTGAAGAGCCACTGATGTGCCTAAACATTGAAACCCCCCACAAGTGACACCATTTTGGAAAGTAGACCCCCTAAGGAACTTATCTAGAGGTGTGGTGAGCACTTTGACCCACCAAGTGCTTCACAGAAGTTTATAATGTAGAACCGTAAAAATAAAAAATCATATTTTTTCACAAAAATTATCTTTTTGCCCCCAATTTTTTATTTTCCCAAGGGTAAGAGAAGAAATTGGACCCCAAAAGTTGTTGTACAATTTGTCCTGAGTACGCTGATACCCCATATGTGGGGGTAAACCACTGTTTGGGTGGATGGGAGAGCTCGGAAGGGAAGGAGCGCCGTTTGACTTTTCAAAGCAAAATTGACAGGAATTGAGATGGGACGCCATGTTGCGTTTGAAGAGCCACTGATGTGCCTAAACATTGAAACCCCCCACAAATGACACCATTTTGGAAAGTAGACCCCCTAAGGAACTTATCTAGAGGTGCGGTGAGCACTTTGACCCACCAAGTGCTTCACAGAAGTTTATAATGCAGAGCCGTAAAAATAAAACAAAATTTTTTTCCCACAAAAATTATTTTTTTAGCCCCCAGTTTTGTATTTTCCTGAGGGTAACAGGAGAAATTGGACCCCAAAATTTGTTGCCCAATTTGTCCTGAGTGCGATGATACACCATATGTGGGGGGAACCACTGTTTGGGCGCATGGGAGGGCTCGGAAGGGAAGGAGCTCCATTTGGAATGAGGACTTAGATGGAATGGTCTGCAGGTGTCACATTGCATTTGCAGAGCCCCTAATGTACCTAAACAGTAGAAACCTCCCACAAGTGACACCATTTTGGAAACTAGACCCCCTAAGGAACTCATCTAGATGTGTTGTGATAGCTTTGAACCCCCAAGTGTTTCACTACAGTTTGTAACGCAGAGCCGTGAAAATTAAAAAAAAAAATCTTTCCCCCCAAAATTATTTTTTAGCCCCCAGTTTTGTATTTTCCCGAGGGTAAGAGGAGAAATTCGACCCCAAAAGTTGTTGTCCAATTTGTCCTGAGTACGCTGATACCCCGTATGTTGGGGGAAACCACCGTTTGAGCGCATGGCAGAGCTCGGAAGGGAAGGAGCGCCATTTGGAATGCAGACTTAGATGGAATGGTCTGCAGACGTCACATTGCGTTTGCAGAACCCCTAATGTACCTAAACAGTAGAAACCCCCCACAAGTGACCCCATATTGGAAACTAGACCCCCCAGGGAACTAATCTAGATGTGTTGTGAGAACTTTGAACCCCCAAGTGTTTCACTACAGTTTATAACGCAGAGCCGTGAAAATAAAAAATCTTTTTTTTTCCCACAAAAAATATGTTTTAGCCCCGAGTTTTGTATTTTCCCAAGGGTAACAGGAGAAATTGGACCCCAAAAGTTGTTGTCCTATTTGTCCTGAGTACGCTGATACCCCATATGTTGGGGTAAACCCCTGTTTGGGCACACGGGAGAGCTCGGAAGGGAAGAAGCACTGTTTTACTTTTTCAACGCAGAATTGGCTGGAATTGAGATCGGACGCCATGTCGCGTTTGGAGAGCCCCTGATGTGCCTAAACAGTGGAAACCCCCCAATTATAACTGAAACCCTAATCCAAACACACCCCTAACCCTAATCCCAACAGTAACCCTAACCACACCTCTAACCCTGACACACCCCTAACCCTAATCCCAACCCTATTCCCAACCGTAAATGTAATCTAAACCCTAACTGTAACTTTAGCCCCAACCCAAACTGTAGCCCTAGCCCTAGCCCTAGCCCTAACCCTAATCCTAACCCTAGCCCTAACCCTAGCCCTAACCCTAACCCTAGCCCTAACCCTAGCCCTAACCCTAGCCCTAGCCCTAACCCTAGCCCTAACCCTAGCCCTAACCCTAACCCTAACCCTAGCCCTAACCCTAGCCCTAACCCTAGCCCTAACCCTAACCCTAGCCCTAACCCTAGCCCTAACCCTAACCCTAGCCCTAACCCTAACCCTAGCCCTAACCCTAGCCCTAACCCTAGCCCTAGCCCTAACCCTAGCCCTAACGGGAAAATGGAAATAAATACATTTTTTAAATTTTTCCCTAACTAAGGGGGTGATGAAGGGGGGTTTGATTTACTTTTATAGCGGGTTTTCTAGCGGATTTTTATGATTGGCAGCCGTCACACACTGAAAGACGCTTTTTATTGCAAAAAATATTTTTTGCGTTACCACATTTTGAGAGCTATAATTTTTCTATATTTTGGTCCACAGAGTCATGTGAGGTCTTGTTTTTTGCGGGACGAGTTGATGTTTTTATTGGTAACATTTTCGGGCACGTGACATTTTTTAATCGCTTTTTATTCCGATTTTTGTGAGGCAGAATGACCAAAAACCAGCTATTCATGAATTTCTTTTGGGGGAGGCGTTTATACCGTTCCGCGTTTGGTAAAATTGATGAAGCAGTTTTATTCTTCGGGTCAGTACGATTACAGCGATACCTCATTTATATCATTTTTTTATGTTTTGGTGCTTTTATACGATAAAAACTATTTTATAGAAAAAATAATTATTTTTGCATCACTTTATTCTAAGGACTATAACTTTTTTATTTTTTTGCTGATGATGCTGTATGGCGGCTCGTTTTTTGCGGGACAAGATGACGCTTTCAGCGGTACGATGGTTAGTTATATCTGTCTTTTTGATCGCGTGTTATTCCACTTTTTGTTCGGCGGTATGATAATAAAGCGTTGTTTTTTGCCTCGTTTTTTTTTTTTTTTTCTTACGGTGTTTACTGAAGGGGTTAACTAGTGGGCCAGTTTTATAGGTCGGGCCGTTACGGACGCGGCGATACTAAATATGTGTACTTTTATTGTTTTTTTTTTATTATTTAGATAAAGAAATGTATTTATGGGAATAATATTTTTTTTTTTTTTTCATTATTTTGGAATATTTTTTTTAATTTTTTTTACACATTTGAAATTTTTTTTTTTTAACTTTTTTACTTTGTCCCAGGGGGGGACATCACAGATCAGTGATCTGACAGTTTGCACAGCACTCTGTCAGATCACTGATCTGATAGGAGTGCAGGCTGCTTCACAGTGCCTGCTCTGAGCAGGCTCTGTGAAGCCACCTCCCTCCCTGCAGGACCCGGATCCGCGGCCATCTTGGATCCGGGGCTGGAGGGAGCAGGGAGGGAGGTGAGACCCTCGCAGCAACGCGATCACATCGCGTTGCTGCGGGGGGCTCAGGGAAGCCCGCAGGGAGCCCCCTCCCTGCGCGGTGCTTCCCTGTACCGCCGGCACATCGCGATCATCTTTGATCGCGGTGTGCCGGGGGTTAATGTGCCGGGGGCGGTCCGTGACCGCTCCTGGCACATAGTGCCGGATGTCAGCTGCGATAAACAGCTGACACCCGGCCGCGATCGGCGGCGCTCCCCCCGTGAGCGCTGCCGATCGCATATGACGTACTATTGCGTCCTTGGGAAGTAAAGCCCACCCCACATGGACGCAATAGTACGTCTAATGGCAGAAAGGGGTTAAACATGAAAACAGTACATACAATGGGGGAAATAAGCATTTTATCTCTTGCTGATTTTGTAAGTTTGCCCACTGACAAAGACATGAACAGTCTATAGTTTTAAGGGTAGGCTAATTTTAAAATTAAGAGATAGAATATCAAAAATAAAATCCAGAAAATCACATTTTATAAATTTTATATCAATTTGTTTGCATTTTGCAGTGAGAAATTAGTATTTGACCCCTCTGGCAAACAAGACTTAATAGTTGGTGACAAAAACCTTGTTGGCAAGCACAGCAGTCAGACGTTCTTTCAGTTGATGATGAGGTTTGCGCACATGTCAGGAGGAATTTGGGTCCACTCCTCTTTGCAGATCATATCTAAATCATTAAGATTTTGAGGCTGTCGCTTGGTAACTATCCTATTTCTATGTGATTATGGTCTGGAGACTGGCTAGGCCACTCCATAACCTTAATGTTCTTCGTTTTGAGCCTTTCCTTTCTTGCCTTGACTGTATGTTTTGGGTCATTGTCTTACTGGAAGACCCAGCCATGACCCATTTTTAATGTCCTGGCGGAGGGAAGGAGGTTATCAGTCAGGATTTTACGGTACATGGCTCCATCCATTCTCCCATTGATGCAGTGTAGTAGTCCTGTGCCCTTAGCAGAGAAACATCCCCAAAACATACATTTTCCACCTCCATGCTTGACAGTGGGGATGGTGTTCTTTGGGTCATAGACAGCATTTCTCTTCCTCCAAACATGGCGTGTTGAGTTAATGCCAAAGACCTCAATTTTTGTCTCCTCTGATCACAGCACCTTCTCCCAATCACAGAATCATCCAGATGTTCATTGGCAAACTTCAGATGGGCCTACACATGTGCTATCTTGAGCAGGGGGACCAGATTGATGTTGATTGACAGTCATTTTGTATTTCTTCCCTTTTCTTACTATTGCACCAACAGTTGTCTCCTTCTCACCCAGTGTCTTACTTAAAGTTTTGTAGCCCATTCCTGCTTTATGCAGGTTTATGATCTTGTCCTTGACATCCTTACAAAGCTCTTAGGTCTTGCCCATGTTGTAGAGGTTAAAGTCTGACTGATTAATTGACTCTGTGGACAGGAATCTTTTATAAAGGTGACTATATAAGACAACTGTCTTTCATGCAGGTAACGAGTTGATTAGGAGCGTCTAACTGGTCTGTAAGAGCCAGAACTCTTAATGGTTGTTAGGGGAATCAAATACTTATTTCTCAATGCAAAATGCAAATAAATTTATATGATTTATACAATGTGATTTTCTGGATTTTATTTTTGATATTCTATATCTCAATGTTAAAATTAACCTACCCTTAATATTATAGACTATTCATGACTTTGTCAGTGGGCAAACTTACAAAATCTGCAAGGGATAACCAAATAATCCCTAACTTAAGACTTCTAAAATATAACTTTTAATTGTGCTGTTAAAAAGAAGTACTATTAAAAAATGCACTATCCAGTGTGTATTAATTTAGGACATATGTATATTAGTTTATAGCAGTATTCATGGGTATGGAGCAAGGTGCCGCCGCTACCTATAACCCTATAAGAACCCACTATATGATCACTGGCTGGTTCTTACTAACATTTGCTCCTAAAGCCTCCGACATGTTTCGCTAGTCAACTGGCATCATCAGGGGGTTGAGGCTGTAATGAGCTGACCATGCGGTGGCAGGACTTTAAAAAAAAATCCTAGGTTTTAAAAAGTCCGGCCACCTCATAGTCAGCTTATTACAGCCTCAGCCCTCTAATGGTGATACGGGGCGTCTGCGGTGTCACGGACGGACGCCTTATAGCAGTATGGGCAAGATGCAACTTGCATTTCTTTTCCATTAGGCCAGGCTATACTGTGCTGTGTGCATTTGCTTTTTGATTACTATATTACTGGCCATGGGTTTATATTCTTTTGTATGATTGCCTCTATACATCTGCAGATTTACCCCTGTCTGCATCACCACTTTTCTGGACTCATTCTTCTTTTTTCTTTTGATACCTCACACATGGTTCATGGATAATTTTTGAATCATATATAAAGGGGAAAGTAAAAATATTTCCGCTAAAAAAAAATCAAAAAAAAAAATATAAACAAATAAGAATGTGGGTAAGAATCCAAACTTCGTTTCACATTGATATTCGATATTTTGAATCATGTTTTCTATTTTTTAATAATGTTCTCTGTCTAAATAAAAATGATTTATTTTATTATTGCCTTCTGAAGTGGTGTTATGTTGGATAAATAGTTTATTATAACTTACCAGTGGTAGTGGTGACTAAATTAAATAAAAATGAAAAAATGGAAAAGAAAGAAAAGGAAAATATTTACTTAAATTTTGGAAAAGCAGAAGATCTAGAAAATATAGAATGCAAATAAAATCTAAAAATCCTGCCAAAAATAACACATATATACAGCTGTATGAAACAAGCAAAAAAGACATTAGATAAAAACTGCTGTGGTTCTTAAGAGATTAAAAATCTTAGAATGATATATCATTATCTCATTATGACTCACCAGTGGTAGGAGTTGCTAAATTAAATATAAATGAAAAGGAAAAAAAAAAAACAAAAAAAAACATTTTATTACTTTGAATTTTGGATAGCAAAATATTGACAAAACATTAGAAATAAAACCTTTACTCCATTTTAGGACTTTGGCAGTTGATTATAAAGTCTCTCATGTAAGAAAATTGGGACCTTTATGCAAATGAAAATCCTATCAAACACTGTGAGCATAATGTGATTCTCTTGGATGAGGAGAAGATTCAGAAAAAAATGTCTCCATTCTGCCAGTGCATGGAAATCAGACTGCACTCAGATGTCATCCGAGAGCAGTCCAATGTTTCCCAAGCACTCATTGACTTGCATGGCTGAGTTCGGGCCAAATATTGCATCAAACTCAGGCAAGCAGCGGTCAGACGTGTGCACAGCCCCATGGACTAATGCTGGTCCAAGTGCGATCTGATGTTTTGTCGGATCAGTTTCGGACTGAAAATACGTTCATCTGCACCTGCCCTTATGAGGATAATCAGTAGATTTTATGTGCGGCACTTTACATTTCAAGTGTATTTCTATAAAATGAGAAACTTGCATTGTGTATACATTATGTTCATAAGCCTAAGCCTGTTCTCCCCAATACACTTTAGGATAAAGTTGGGCAAACCAACCACTTGTTACAACATCTGCTAAACCATCAAATATATATGAAGGCTTCCTACCTCTCCCTGACAGATTATACTGGAGCAGAGGAGAATTGGGAATTGTGATTTTGGAGGCCCAAATGTTTTGTCACCAAGGGAGATAACTCCTCAAAAATGTGAAGTGATGCCCGCACACACCTTAGATATGGCGGTCAAGCAACAGTCCGACTGGCAGCTCTCCCGCCCAGCTCTCCCATACACAGGAGAGCTCACTCTGCCATGTGCTCCTTTGTTCTTTATGAGAGAGCCACTAGTAGATGTCCCTGGTGCTGGATCATCTCAAGGAGAACAAAGGATCTGCAGCCTGAACTCGACCGTTCCAGCTCCTCATCCCGCCTCCATTTATCCTTGGTTTCGGACCTTTATCCCACTCACACTTTCTTGGCAACATCACTTAATTTCTTTGAAATTAAACGAGAGAACAGATATGCATATAAATGGGATCAACCGTCAAAAGAATTTTTACTTTATTAGTACAAACAGCAGGGTAAGACATACATTTAAAAACATTTAAAAACCAAAGGGCATACACAAAACTAATAAGCTATGTGCAACCCCCCAGACAAATGGGAACAAATACCCGCAAGCACCTTACAAAATTTAAAGTACGGTATGTTAAACGTAGAAAAATACATATGTGCACAAAATAATACACATACATCGTCAAAAAGCCACCTGATGAAGACACTCTTGTAGCTTCGATACGCGTGGGGTTTTCTTTCCCCCCAGCACAAGCACCTTCTCCTTCGCTGCTGCATCTATGCCTGGCCCTTTTCTGATCCTGGGATTTTGGACTGCGGCACTTGCTCCGCTCCCAGGCTTTTTGACGATACCCTCTACTATCTCGCAGCCTCTATCTCTGTATGGTAATGCCCGGCAGATATGCCAGGGGCAGGGGATTTATATCTGATCTTTGTCCCTTGACATAACTTGTGTGATACTTGTGGAATATTGCTGATGGGAGATGGGCACTTATTGTTGCATATGTGGTTGAAGATGCATCTTTTCTCCTTGCTGACATACCTGGGATTATTGGGTGCATAATAGGTGTCGAAACCCTTATTTCTTTTGATACCCATACAGTATAGTTGGTAGCAGATGTATATGTATTATTTTGTACATATATGTATTTTTTCTACGTTTAACATACTTTAAATTTTGTAAGGTGCTTGCGGGTATTTGTTCCCATTTGTCTGGGGGGTTGCACATAGCTTATTAGCTTTGTGTATGCCCTTTGGTTTTTAAATGTTTTTAAATGTATGTCTTACCCTGCTGTTTGTACTAATAAAGTAAAAATTCTTTTGACGGTTGATCACATTTATATGCATACTAGCTGAAGAGCCCAGCGTTGCCTGGGCATAGTAAATTTCTGTGGTTAGTTATAGCACCTCACGTCTCTTATTTTCCCATCATGCCTCTCATTTTCTCCCTTACACCTATCATTCTGTCCCTTACACCTCTCATTTTCCCCCTCACTCCTCTCATTTTCCCCTCACTCCTCTCATTCCCCCCTAACACTTGTCATTTCAACCTCATATCTGTAATTTTCCGATCACTCCACTATTTTCCCTCACTCCTCTCATTTTGCACTCACACCTTTTCATTTTCACCTCACACCCCTCATTTTCACCTCACACCTCTCATTTTCACCTCAGTATATAAATGTTTGTCATCTCCCTTATATAGTATACACCTGTATGTCTTCTCTTGTATATAGTATATACCTGTATGCCATCTCCTCCTGTAAATAGTATATACCTGCTGTATGTCATCTCCTCCTGTATATTGTATATACCCATGTGTCATCTCCTCCTGTATATATTATATACCTGTATATCATCTCTTCTGTATATACTATATACCTGTATGTCATCTCCTCCTATATATAGTATATACCTGTATGTCATCTCCTGTATATAGTATATACCTGCATGTCATCTCCCCTGTATATAGTATATACCTGCTGTATGTCATCTCCTCCTCTATATACCTATGTGTCATCTCCTCTTTTATATAGTATATACCTGTATGTCATCTCCTCCTGTATATAGTATATACATGTGTCATCTCCTCCTGTATATAGTATGTACCTGTAAGTCATCTCCTCCTGTATATAGTATATACCTGTGTATCATCTGCTCCTGTATATAGTATATACGTGTGTCATCTCCTCCAGTATATAGTATATACCTGTATGTCATCTCCTCCTGTATATAGTATATAGCTGTGTGTCATCTCCACTGTATATAGTATATACCTGTGTGTCATCGCCCCTGTATATAGTATGTACCTGTATGTCATCTCCCCTGTATATAGTATATACCAGGTTGTCATCTCCTCCTGTATATAGTATATACCTGTATGTCATCTCCTCCTGTATATAGTATATATGTGTGTCATCTCCTCCTGTATATAGTATATACCTGTGTGTCATCTCCTCCTGTATATAGTATATACCTGTGTCATCTCCTCCTGTATATAGTATATACCTGTGTCATCTCCCCTGTATATAGTATGTACCTGTGTGTCATCTCCCCTGTATATAGTATGTACCTGTGTGTCATCTCCCCTGTATATAGTATATACCTGTGTCATCTCCCCTGTATATAGTATATATCTGTGTCATCTCCTGTATATAGTATATACCTGTAAGTCATCTCCTCCTGTATATAGTATATACCTGTGTGTCATCTGCTTCTGTATATAGTATATACCTGTGTGTCATCTGCTCCTGTATGTAGCATATACCTGTGTGTCATCTCCTCCTGTATATAGTATATACCTGTGTCATCTCCTCCTGTATATAGTATATACCTGTGTGTCATCTCTCCTGTATATAGTAAATACCTGTGTGTCATCTCCTACTGTATATAGTATATACCTGTGTGTCATCTCTCCAGTATATAGTACTAAATTGACAGCCTGATAAATCCCCAGCCAACAGGAAGCCCTCCCCCCTGGCAGTATATATTAGCTCACACATACACATAATAGACCGGTCATGTGACTGACAGCTGCCGTATTTCCTATATGGTACATTTGTTGCTCTTGTAGTTTGTTTATTAATCAGATTTTTATTTTTGAAGGATAATACCAGACTTGTGTGTGTTTTAGGGCGAGTTTCGTTTGTCAAGTTGTGTGTGTTGAGTTGCGTGTGGCGATATGCATCTAGCGACTTTTGTGAGATGAGTTTTGTATGGCGACATGCGTGTAGCAACTTTTTGTGTGTCGAGTTGCATGTGACAGGTTAGTGTAGCAAGTTGTGTGCAGCAAGTTTTGCGCATGGCGAGTTTTGCACGTGGCGAGTTTTATGTGTGGTGCGTTTTGAGTATGTGTAAGTTTTGTGTGAGGCAACTTTTGCATGTGTTGCAACTTTTGTGCATGTGACAATTTTTCCGAGTGTGCAAGTTTTGTGTGTGGCGAGTTTTCCATGAGGTGAGTTTTGCACATGTGGTGAGTTTTGCGTGAGCCTAGTTTTGCATGTGGAGAGTTTTGAGTGGCGACTTTTGTGTTTCAACTTTTATGTGGCGAGGTAGGTGTATGTGTGGTGAAATGTGTGCTGAGGGTGGTATATGTGTTCAAGCACGTGGTAGTTTGTGGCGCATTTTGTGTGTGTGTTCATATCCCCGTGTGTGGTGAGTATCTCATGTCGGGGCCCCACCTTAGCAACTGTACGGTATATACTCTTTGGCGCCATCGCTCTCATTCTTTAAGTCCCCCTTGTTAACATCTGGCAGCTGTCAATTGGCCTCCAACACTTTTCCTTTCACTTTTTTACCCATTATGTAGATAGGGGCAAAATAGTTTGGTGAATTGGAAAGTGCGGGGTTAAAATTTCACCTCACAACATAGCCTATTACGCTCTCAGGGTCCAGACATGTGACTGTGCAAAATTTTATTGCTGTAGCTGCGACGCCTCCAACACTTTTCCTTTCACTTTTTCCCCATTATGTAGATAGGGGCAAAATTGTTTGGTGAATTGGAACACACGGGGTTAAAATTTCACCTCACAACATAGCCTATGACGCTCTCGGGGTCCAGACGTGTGACTGTGCAAAATTTTGTGCCTGTAGCTGCGACGGTGCAGATGCCAATCCCGGACATACATACATACATACACACATTCAGCTTTATATATTAGATCTTTTCTCTCGTTTAATTTCAATTGCTTTATATATGCATGTGGTTGATCCCGGACTAAGATTGTTTCTGTGGTGCCCGCTACTCTCTACGTACATGATCACTTAATTTCTTTATTTCTAATTTGTATTTCTAATTTTGGCTTATCTTTATTTTCTTCATTCCATATATCTTATTTTTCAACCTTATTCTATTGTAACTTCTGTCAGCCTTATACATGCACCCTATCCTCTTTACAATAGGAGGGTTCTTAAGCTCCTCAAGCGTAATTTTACTACACGGCACACTGTTGCCACCCTAGATGAAGCGTTGTGCCATGGCCGTCCCTATAACTGAGTGAACCCAGTTCTTAAATGGAATCTTTTACCCCCTTGGACGTACCGAAGCTATTCATATGGGCATACAGGTACTAGAAGACTTAAAATAGTCATTCCTATATGCCTCATATCTGCCGTCTTGTTCTTCAAAAATCCTCTTTTAATCCATTATGTTAATTTGGTCTTTCGGGGTCTGGGGCGTGCGCTGCCTGGAAGGAAACTTGGCCTCTGGTCTTCATTTTCATGCCTGTTGCCTTCCATCAGTGTCACAGGGCCCTATGTCATCTAATGGTTGCCCCGCGCCTGCGCCTGCAATTGCTATATTCCGCCCTTCTATCGGCATTGGCTTCTTGTTTCTTCTGCGCAGGTTCCTTTAACTCCATTCTTGGTGACACACCCGTATACAGCAGGCATCATGATGACTCTAACCCTTCCCTAAATGACGCAGCGGACAGCAACCATCTCCATAGTAGAATGAGCTGCATTTAACCCCTGCCCCCCTGTGACATGCCCTGATGCCTCCTACAGTACATTCCATAGGCCTGCATGCATCACGCTAAACCAGTGTTTCCCAAACTCCAGTCATCAAAGGCCCCCAACATGTTTTTAGGATTTCTTTAGTATTACACACGTGGTAGTAGTATCATCAAGGCATCAGGAATTTTCTCACCTGTGCAACACTATGGAAATCTTGAAAACAGGACCTGTGGACACTGGAGTTTGGAAAACACTGCTCTACACAGACATCCCGGCACACCTTAACCAGTGGGTTCTGGGAACATGTCGGATATCAAGGGTATGGACATTAGCGAAGTTGCCCGTTCTCACCCCTCCACATTGCACCACTGCACGTGCAGCCGCAGTCGCCTTACTACAGCGCCTCTTATACTCCTGTTCTTGTAGGCTGCCAGTTACTGTCCATCCTAGGAACTTGGATCTTCTACTTATTACTTATATATTACGTCTATGTACAAAGCCTGTGTTATAGTGGCTAGATTTTATTTAATTACTGATATCTATAATCCTTATCCATTTTAAGACCTTTTACCTGTTACTTTGCATTCATCTCTATATCAAGATACTAGCATGGATTTTCTTTCTGCTTGCATTTCCTCTTGCTCATAGCTACAACCATAACTCTGCTCTGTAATTTTACCCATTATTGATAATAACTATATATATATATATCGATTGGACCCGGTTTGACACTCTTTACAGAGCCAATGAACATGCAGGGATTGTCTGCCACACACTGTAATGCCACAACCATGTTGGTTGTGGCATTACAGTGATTGGCTGGCCGCACAGCGTCATCAGGTCTATATCAGACCTGGCGCCGCCCTGCTCGTCACAGTCAGCTCCTGAATCACACACTGCAGAGAGAGTTGCTATGTCATGCCTTAGGCTACTTTCACACTAGCGTTAACTGCAATCCGTCACAATGCGTCGTTTTGCAGAAAAAACGCATCCTGCAAAAGTGCTTGCAGGATGCGTTTTTTCCCCATAGACTTGTATTGACGACGCATTGCGACGGATTGCCACACGTCGCATCCGTCGTGCAACGGATGCATCGTGCTTTGGCAGACCGTCAGCACAAAAAAACGCTACATGTAACGTTTTTTGCTCCTGATGGACCGCTTTTTCCAACCGCGCATGCGCGGCCGGAACTCCGCCCCCACCTCACAATGGGGCAGCGGATGCGCCGGAGAAATGCATCCGCTGCCTCCGTTGTGCAGTGCGTTAAACGCTAGCGTCGGAATCTCTGCCCGACGCATTGCGACAGGGAGATTCCGACATTAGTGTGAAAGTAGCCTTAGCCTGACATAGCAGACTGCATTTGATCGCGTGTTATACCACTTTTTGTTCGGCGGTATGATGATAAAGCATTGTTTTTGCCTCGTTTTTTTTTTTTTTTTTTTACAGTGTTCACTAAAGGGGTTAACAAGTGGGACAGTTTTATAGGTTGGGTCGTTACAGATGTGGTGATACTAAATATATGTACTTTTATTGTTTTTTTTATTTACATAAAGAAATGTATCTATTGGAACAATATATATTTTTGTAATTTAGGGTTTTTTTTTAATTACACATGTAAATATTTTTTCCTTTTTGGATGCTGCCCTTCCCGTGGTTGTTCCTTCCCGGTGAAAGACCTGGCTATTTATTGCTTGCGTTGAGAAACACGTGATGGTGTCTCCGCGGCTTTTCTACATGCATATGCACAGTGTACACAGACAGTTGCCAGTCAGAGGTGGGGGCAGGGTTACACAGAGCTCAGCATTCAGGGAACTGGTAGATCTGCAGCAGATGAAACAAGGATTTTACAAAACTGCAGCAAGCAATCCAGTAAGGGATACAGCATTGGAATCAGGGTCCCTGCCCCTATATCAAATGTAGTAGTAAAATCTTGGTAAAAAGATTTCCTGTTCTAACACAGATTAAAAGGAGGAAAATAAAAACTTAGCTACTTAGAGTTTAGAAATCATAATTCTAACTATAATAAAATAGGGTACATTATATAAATGCTTTAATACAGTACAGTTAGAAGTTAATACTTCATTATAACTTACTAGTGGTAGTAGTAGTAGTAGTAGTAGTAGTAGTAGTAGTAGTAGGCTCTAGATAAAACAGGAGGAAAATAGAGCAGAACAAAGGAAAATCATAATTATTTGTCATTTTTGAAAGCACATTATTAAACATGAAGAAAACAGTACATACAGTGGGGGAAATAAGTATTTGATCTCTTGCTGATTTTGTAAGTTTGCCCACTGACATAGACATGAACAGTCTATAATTTAAGGGTAGGCTAATTTTAACATTAAGAGAATGAATATCAAAAATAAAATCCAGAAAAACACATTGTATAAATTTTATATAAATTTCTTTGCGTTTTGCAGTGAGAAATTAGTATTTGACCCCTCTGGCAAACAAGACTTAATACTTGGTTGGAAAACCCTTGTTGGCAAGCACAGCAGTCAGAGGTTTTTTGTAGTTGAGGACGAGGTTTGCGCACATGTCAGGCGGAATTTTGGTCCACTGCTCTTTGCAGATCATCTCTAAATCATTAAGATTTGGAGTCTGTCGCTTGGCAACTCGGAGCTTCAACTCCCTCCATAAGTTTTCAAGTTTTCTATGGGATTAAGGTCTGGAGACTGGCTAGGCCACTCCATGACCTTAATGTGCTTCTTTTTGTGCCTTTCCTTTGTTGCCTTGGCTGTATGTTTTGGGTCATTGTCTTACTGGAAGACCAAGTCATGACCCATTTTTAATGTCCTGGCGGAGGGAAGGAGGTTGTCACTCAGGATTTTACGGTACATGGCTCCATCCATTCTCCCATTGATGCGGTGAAGTAGTCATGTGCCCTTAGCAGAGAAACACACCTAAAACATAATGTTTCCACCTCCATGCTTGACAGTGGGGATGGTGCTCTTTGAGTCATAGGCAACATTTCTCTTCCTCCAAACACGGCGAGTTGAGTTGATGCCAAATACCTAAATTTTTGTCTCATCTGACCTTAGCACCTATTCCCAATCACTCACAGAATCATCCAGGTGTTAATTGGCAAACTTCAGATGGGCCTGCACATGTGCCTTCTTGAGCGGGGGGACCTTGCGGGCACTGCAGGATTTTAAACCTTTATGGCGTAATGTGTTACCAATGGTTTTCTTGGTGACTGTGGTCCCAGCTGCCTTGACATTATTAACAAGTTTCCCCCGTGAAGTTTATTGGTGATCTCTCACCTTCCTCGTGATCAAGGATAACCCACGAGGTGAGATTTTGCATGGCGCCCCAGATTTATGTTGATTGACAGTCATATTGTATTTCTTCCATTTTCTTACTATTGCACCAACAGTTGTCTCCTTCTCCCCCAGCGTCTTACTTATGGTTTTGCAGCCAATTCCAGCTTTGTGCAGGTCTAAGATATTGTCCCTGACATCCTTATAAAGCTCTTTGGTCTTGCCCATGTTGTAGAGGTTAAAGTCTGACTGATTAATTGAGTCTGTGGACAGGAATCTTTTAGAAAGGTGACTATCTAAGACAACTGTCTTTAATGTAGGTAACTAGTTGATTAAGAGCGTCTAACTGGTCTGTAAGAGCCAGAACTCTTAATGGTTGGTAGGGGATCAAATACTTATTTCTCAATGCAAAATGCAAATATATTTATAAAATTTATACAATGTGATTTTCTGGATTTTATTTTTGATATTTTATCTCTCAATTTTAAAATTAACCTACCCTTAAAATTATAGATTGTTTATGTCTTTGTCAGTGGGTAAGCTTACAAAATCAGCAAGGGATCAAATACTTATTTCCCCCACTGTAAGGCCGGCGTCACACTAGCGAGTTTTACGGACGTATGAGCGCATAAAATATGTCCGTAAAACTCGCCTAACAAATGTCCCAATTATTCTCTATGCCCCTGCTCCTATCTGCCGTATTTTACTCATCAGTATTATACGGCTTTCTACGGCCGTAGAAAATCGCAGCATGCTGCGTTTGTCACCGTATTGCGCAAAAAAACCCCAATGAAAGTCTATGGAAGCCCCAAAAATACAGATTACACATGGACCAGCAGTGTGACTTGCGAGAAATACGCAGCGCTGTTAGAGAGAAAAGCCGACAATTCAGTGCGGTGTACAGTAACATCACACTGACAGCTTACAGTAGAATAGGTAGAATAAATGTGTACACATAGAATAGGTATATATATATATATATATATATATATATGTCAGTGAGACACATATATGTATATATATTATTACTTCATACAGCGCTAGATAGCTTTAAAGCCGGTAATTCAATTACCGGCTTTTGCTATCTCCTTCCTAAACCCGACATGATATGAGACATGGTTTACATACAGTAAACCATCTCATATCCCCATTTTTTTTGCATATTCCACACTACTAATGTTAGTTGTGTGTATGTGCAAAATTTGGCCGTTCTATCTACTAAATTAAAGGGTTAAATGGCGGAAAAAATTGGCGTGGGCTCCCGCGCAATTTTCTCCGCCAGAGTAGTAAAGCCAGTGACTGAGGGCAGATATTAATAGCCTGGAGAGGGTCCATGGTTATTGCCCCCCCCCCTCCCTGGCTAAAAACATCTGCCCCCAGCCACCCCAGTGTTTTTTTTAACCCTTTACTACTATTGGATTAATAATGGATAGGTGTCATAATTGACGCCTCTCCATTATTAATCTGGCTTAATGTCACCTTACAATAGCAAGGTGGCATTAACCCTTCATTACCCAATATCCCACCGCTACACGGGAATGGGAAGAGAGTGGCCAAGTGCCAGAATAGGCACATCTTCCAGATGTGCCTTTTCTGGGGTGGCTGGGGGCAGGTGTTTTTAGCCAGGGGGGGCCAAAAACCGTGGACCCTCTCCAGGCTACCGTATTAATATCTGCCCTCAGTCACTGGCTTTACTACTCTGGCGGAGAAAATTGCGCGGGAGCCCACGCCAATTTTTTCTGCCATTTAACCCTTTAATTTAATAGCTAGAACGGCCACATTTTGCATATACACACTACTAACATTAGTAGTGTGGAATATGCAAAAAAAATGGGGATATGAGATGGTTTACTGTATGTAAACCATGTCTCATATCATGTCGGGTTTAGGAAGGAGAAAGCAAAAGCCGGTAATTGAATTACCGGCTTTAAAGCTATCTCGCGCTGTATGAAGTAATAATATATATACATATATATATACATTACATATATATTTATATATATATATACAGTATATATGTTTTTTTTTTATTTTTACACATGGATCCCTTGTATAGCCGTATGTCGGTTTTGCAAGCCTGCGAGAAAACCACGCAGTACGGATGACATACGGATTATATACGGAGGATGCCATGCGCAAAAAAACGCTGACACACCCTGCCTACGGAGGAGCTACGGACCACTATTGTGGGGACTTTTCAGCGTATTATGGCCGTAATATATGGACCGTATTTTCATACGCTGAGTGTGACTCCAGCCTAATGGTGATACGGGGCGTCTGCGGTGTCATGGACGGACGCCTTATAGCAGTATGGGCAAGATGCAACTTGCATTTCTTTTCCATTAGGCCAGGCTATACTGTGCTGTGTGCATTTGCTTTTTGATTACTATATTACTGGCCATGGGTTTATATTCTTTTGTATGATTGCCTCTATACATCAGCAGATTTACCCCTGTCTGCATCACCACTTTTCTGGACTCATTCTTCTTTTTTCTTTTGATACCTCACACATGGTTCATGGATAATTTTTGAATCATGTTTTCTATTTTTTTAATAAAGTACTCTGTCTAAATAAAAATTATATATTTTATTATTGCCTTCTGAAGTTAGGTTATGCTGGATAAATAGTTTATTATAACTTACCAGTGGTAGTGGTGACTAAATTAAATAAAAATGAAAAAATCAAAAAGAAAGAAAAGGAAAATATATACTTTAAATTTTGGAAAGCAGAAGATCTATAAAATATAGAATGCAAATAAAATCTAAAAATCCTGCCAAAAATAACACATATGTACAGCTGTATGAAACAATCAACAAAGATATTTGATAAAAACTGCTGTGGTTCTTAAGAGGTTAAAAATTTGAGAATAATATGTCATTATCTTATTATGACTCACCAGTGGTACGAGTTGCTGAATTAAATATAAATGAAAAGGAATAAAAAATTATTACTTTGAATTTTAGATAGCAAAATACTGACCAAACATAGTACATTAGAAATAAAACCTTTACTCCATCTTAGGACTTTGGCAGTTGACTATAAAGTCTCTCATCCAAGAAAATCGGGACCTTTATGCAAATGAAAATCCTATCAAACACTGTGAGCATAATGTGATCCAATTCTCTTGGATGAGGAGAAGATTCAGAAAAAAAGTCTCCATTCTGCCAGTGCATGGAAATCAGACTGCACTCAGATGTCATTCGAGTGCAGTCCAATGTTTCCCATGCTCTCATTGACTTGCATGGCTGAGTTCGGGCCAAATATTGTATCAAACTCAGGCAAGCAGTGATCAGACGTGTGCACAGCCCCATGGACTAATATTTGTTCAAGTGCGATCTGATGTTTTGTCGGATCAGTTTCGAACTGAAAATACGTTCGTCTGCACCTGCCCTTATGAGGATAATCAGTAGATTTTAAGTGCGGCACTTTACATTTCAAGTCTATTTATATAAAATGAGAAACTTGCATTGTGTATACATTATGTTCATAAGCCTAAGCCTGTTCTCCCCAATACACTTTAGGTTAAAGGGCGAGGAAGGAAGGTAACAGGAGCTCACCTCAAGCGAAGACCTTTAGAGCTGAGCAAACTCTGCTAGGGGGCAGTAGAGAGGTTGTACACGCCAAATCAGCAACAGCCAGGAACGCAGAGTCAGAGGGGAAAGCAGGAGCAAGGTCTGAAGCATGCCAGAGGACAAAAGCCAGTCGGGAGCGCGGTAACAAGAGGACGAGACGAAGGCAGAGCCAGAAACACGCCAAAGGTCAGAGCCAGACAGAACAATCCACAACAGGAATGGAACAGGAATGGGCAGATCAGAAGTCATGCAGAGAAAGTTAACCCCTGCCTGTCCAGGTCGGAAAGCAGAAAGCAAACCCTGACCTGGATCATTACAGGTAAGGCCTTAATACTAAGGCTATGTGCCCACGTTGCGGATTCGTGTGCGGATTTTTCCGCACCGTTTTTGAAAAATCCGCAGGTAAAACGCACTGCGTTTTACCTGCAGATTACCCGCGGATTTACCACAGATTTCCTGATTTTTTTTTTTTACTGATTTCACCTGCGGTTTTACACCTACGGATTCTGAGGAGCAGGTGTAAAGCAGCATTTCTGTGCAGTATTTTCCGCACCATGGGCACAGCGGATTTGGTTTTCCATAGGTTTACATGGTACTGTTAATCTGATGGAAAACTGCTGCGAATCCACTGTGGATCCGCAGGCAAATCCGCAACGTATGCACATAGCCAAAAGGTTAGGACCTTCCCGATTGGGTACACCGTGGTACTGGTGGGATGGCTTTTACTATTTCTATAATGAAAAACAGTGTTTACTAAGAACCCTGTGATAATTATACGCACCATTGCTTTTTACTTTCTTACAGCTGAGTATACGTTCATTTTTTTTTCTATCTTAGATTATATATACAGTATATTTAATGCACAGTGGGTATGGACAGTATTCAGAACCCTTTAAATTTTTCACTCTTTCTTTCATTGCAGCCATTTGGTAAATTCAAAAAAGTTATTTTTTTTTCTTATTAACCCCTTACCAGCATCGGACGTACTATACCGTCCGATGCCGGCTCCCCTGCTTTGATGCAGGGCTCCGCGGTGAGCCCGCATCAAAGCCGGGACATGTCAGCTGTTTTGAACAGCTGACATGTGCCCGTAATAGGCGCGGGCAGAATCGCGATCTGCCCACACCTATTAACTAGTTAAATGCCGCTGTCAAACGCAGACAGCGGCATTTAACTACCGCTTCCAGCCGGGCGGCCGGAAATGACGTCATCGCCGACCCCCGTCACATGATCGGGGGTCGGCGATGCGTCTCCATTGTAACCATAGAGGTCCTGGAGACCTCTATGGTTACTGATCGCCGGTGGCTGTGAGCGCCACCCTGTGGTCGGTGCTCACAGCACACCTCCATTTCTGCTACATAGCAGCGATCAGCAGATCGCTGCTATGTAGCAGAGCCGATCGCGTTGTGCCTGCTTCTAGCCTCCCATGGAGGCTATTGAAGCATGGCAAAAGTTTAAAAAAAAGTTAAAAAAAATATGAAAAAAATTAAAAAAATATAAAAGTTTAAATCACCCCCCTTTCGCCCCAATCAAAATAAATCAATAAAAAAAATATAAAATCTATGCATATTTGGTATCGCCGCGCTCAGAATCGCCCGATCTATCAACTAAAAAAAAGCATTAACCTGATCGCTAAACAACGTAGCGGGAAAAAAATTTGAAATGCCAGAATTACGTTTTTTTGGTTGCCGCGACATTGCATTTAAATGCAATAACGGGCGATCAAAAGAACGTATCTGCACCGCAATCCTATCATTAAAAACGTCATCTCGGCACGCAAAAAATAAGCCCTCAACCGACCCCAGATCATGAAAAATGGAGACGCTACGAGTATCGGAAAATGGCGCAATTTTTATTTTTTTTTTTTAGCAAAGTTTGGAATTTTTTTTCACCACTTAGGTAAAAAATAACCTAGTCATGTTAGATGTCTATGAACTCGTAATGACCTGGAGAATCATAATGTCAGGTCATTTTAAGCATTTAGTGAACCTAGCAAAAAAGCCAAACAAAAAACAAGTGTGGGACTGCACTTTTTTTGCAATTTCACCGCACTTGGAATTTTTTTCCCGTTTTCTAGTACACGACATGGTAAAACCAATGATGTAGTTCAAAAGTTCAACTAGTCCCGCAAAAAATAAGCCCTCACATGGCCAAATTGACGGAAAAATAAAAAAGTTATGGCTCTGGGAAGGAGGGGAGCGAAAAACGAACACGGAAAAACAAAAAAAACCACGGTCATGAAGGGGTTAATGTACACTCTGCACCCCATCTTGACTGAAAAAAAAATAGAAATTTTAGCAAAGTTATCAAAAAATAAAAACTGAAATATCACTTGGTCATAAGTATTCTGACCCTTTGCTCAGACACTCATATTTAAGTCCCACGCTGTCCATTTCTTTGTGATCCTCCTTGAGATGGTTCTACTCCTTCATTGGAGTCCAGCTGTGTTTAATTAATTTGATAGGACTTGATTTGGAAAGGCACACACCTGTCTATATAAGACCTCACAGCTCACAGTGCATGTCAGACCAAATGAGAATCATGAGGTCAAAGGAACTGGACAATGAGCTCAGAGACAGAATTGTGGCAAGGCGCAGATCTGGCCAAGGTTACAGCAGAATGTCTGCAGTACTCAAGGTTCCTAAGAGCACAGTGGCCTCCATAATCCTTAAATGGAAGAAGTTTGGGACCACCTGAAGTCTTCCCAGACCTGGCCGTCCGGCCAAACTGAGCAATCGTGGGAGAA
This sequence comes from Ranitomeya imitator, assembly GCF_032444005.1. Taxonomy (NCBI): domain Eukaryota; kingdom Metazoa; phylum Chordata; class Amphibia; order Anura; family Dendrobatidae; genus Ranitomeya; species Ranitomeya imitator. The sequence continues at coordinate 802,594,440 of NC_091283.1, forward strand.
GAGCCTTGGTGAGAGGTAAAGAAGAACCCCAAGATCACTGTGGCTGAGCTCCAGAAATGCAGTATGGAGATGGGAGAAAGTTATACAGGGTTCAGCAGTCAGAGAGCTGGTAGATCTGCAGCAGATAAAACAGGGATTTTATCAAAACTGCAGCAAACAGTCCAGTAAGTGACACAATGCTGGGATCAGGGTCAATTTTTTCATTTTTTTCTTAAATATACAGTACAGACCAAAAGTTTGGACACACCTTCTCATTTAAAGATTTTTCTGTATTTTCATGACTATGAAAATTGTACATTCACACTGAAGGCATCAAAACTATGAATTAACACATGTGGAATTATATATTTTAAAAAAAGTGTGAAACAACTGAAAATATGTCTTATATTCTAGGTTCTTCAAAGTAGCCACCTTTTGTTTTGATGACTGCTTTGCACACTCTTGACATTCTCTTGATGAGCTTCAAGAGGTAGTCCCCGGGAATGGTTTTCACTTCACAGGTGTGCCCTGTCAGGTTTAATAAGTGGGATTTCTTGCCTTATAAATGGGGTTGGGGCCATCAGTTGTGTTGTGCAGACGTCTGGTGGATACACAGCTGATAGTCCTACTGAATAGACTGTTAGAATTTGTATTATGGCAAGAAAAAAGCAGCTAAGTAAAGAAAAAAGAGTGGCCATCATTACTTTAGGAAATGAAGGTCAATCAGTATGAAAAATTGGGCAAACCTTGAAAGTGTCCCCAACTGCAGTGACAAAAACCATCAAGCGCTACAAAGAAACTGTCTCCGTCAATGGTATAGTACGTCTAATGGCAGAAAGGGGTTAAATAAGCCGCAGTAGACAGTAATGGAGCTTATGGAGGGATGCAGTGAGAGCTATGTACCCACATACAGTGCCTGCAGCCCTTGCACTGATGTGGATATGCTGTGCCCTGCCTGCCTAGTGTTGCAATCTCGGGACCCCTAAATTAGCCCTAAAAAGGACTGTTGGTTTCTCCGGAGTTGTGGACTGAACAGTTGCAGACCTGCACTAACTATTGAAAGCGCGATTCTGACCCTCTCTCAGCAGCAGCTCTCCCTACTCTCGCTAAGCGGGGCAGGGTGACGCCAGGTTTCTTACAGACCTGATGACGCTGTGCGGCCAGCCAATCACTGCAATACCACAACAAAGATGGCTGCGGCATTACAGTGCATGGCACACAATCCCTGCATTGTCATTGGCGCTCTTAAGAGCACCAGAATTGCAGGGCGGAGACCCGAGCTCCCGCCGAATAATCCCAGAAATACTCGGTGCTCGCCGAGTACACCGAGCATAGTGATATTCGGGCAAGTACTGAGTGGTGGCGGGCACATTCGCTCATCACTAATCACTAGAAAACTAGTAAATCTGCTGCTATGTAACCTCCATATTTATGTGTGAGTTTTGTATAACCCCGCACCAACATTTGATTAACAGCTTTCTGCCTACGCACAGTGTACACAGACAGTTGCCAATCAGAGTTGGGGACAGGGTTACACAGAGCTTAGCATTCAGGGAACTGGTAGATCTGCAGCAGATAAAACAAGGATTTTACAAAACTGCAGCAAGCAATCCAGTAAGGGATACAGCATTGGAATCAGGGTCCCTGCCCCTATATCAAATATAGTAGTAAAATCTTGGTAAAAAGATTTCCTGTTCTGACACAGATTAAAAGAAGGAAAATAAAAACTTAGCTACTTAGAGTTTAGAAATCATAATTCTGACTATAATAAAATAGAGTACATTATATCAATGCTTTAATACAGAACAGTTACACGTTAATACTTCATTATAACTTACTAGAGGTAGTAGTAGTAGTAGGCTCTGGATAAAACAGGAGGAAAATAGAGCAGAAAAAAGGAAAATCATAATTATTTGTCATTTTTGAAAGCACATTATTAAACATGAAGAAAACAGTACATACAGTGGGGGAAATAAGCATTTCATCTCTTGCTGATTTTGTAAGTTTGCCCACTGACATAGACATGAATGGTCTATAATTTTAAGGGTAGGCTAATTTTAACATTAAGAGAATGAATATCAAAAATAAAATCCAGAAAATCACATTGTATAAATTTTATATAAATTTATTTGCGTTTTGCAGTGAGAAATTAGTATTTGACCCCTTTGGCAAACAAGACTTAATTGATATGACCTGGTGGTTAGGACAATAATGGACCTAGTGGGTAAGAGCACACAGAATGACCTAATAGTTACTAATAATATAGGACGAGCTCTGAGATGTGGGAACTCTGCTAACCGCAATCCCTAATCCTATCACACACACTAGAAATAGCCGTGGATTGCTCCTAACGCTCCCTATGCAACTCGACACAGCCTAAGAAACTAGCTAGCCCTAGAGAAGAAAAATAAAGCCTACCTTGCCTCAGAGAAATTCCCCAAAGGAAAAGGCAGCCCCCCACATATAATGACTGTGAGTAAAGATGAAAATTACAAACACAGAGATGAAATAGATTTAGCACAGTGAGGCCCGACTTACTGAACAGACATAGAGGATAGGAAAGGTAACTTTGTGGTCAGCACAAAAACCTACAAAAAGACCACGCAGAGGGCGCAAAAAGACCCTCCGCACCGACTCACGGTGCGGAGGCGCTCCCTCTGCGTCCCAGAGCTTCCAGCAAGCAAGACAAAAATCAAAATAGCAAGCTGGACAGAAAAATAGCAAACCAGAGAAAAACAAGCAGAAACTTAGCTTCAGCTGGGAAGACAGGTCACAAGAACGATCCAGGAGAGAGCAAGACCAATACTGGAACATTGACAGGTGGCATGGAGCAATGATCTAAGTGGAGTTAAATAGAGCAGCCAGCTAACGAATTAACCTTGTCACCTGTAGAAGGAAACTCAGAAGCCGCAGCTCCACTCACAACCACCAGAGGAAGCCCATGGACAGAACCAGCCAAAGTACCATTCATGACCACAGGAGGGAGCTTGACAACAGAATTCACAACAGTACCCCCCCTTGAGGAGGGGTCACCGAACCCTCACCAGAGCCCCCAGGCCGACCAGGACGAGCCAAATGAAAGGCACGAACCAGATCGGCAGCATGAACATCGGAAGCCAAGACCCAGGAATTATCTTCCTGACCATAACCCTTCCACTTGACCAGGTACTGGAGTTTCCGTCTCGAAATACGTGAATCCAAAATCTTCTCCACCACATACTCCAACTCCCCCTCAACCAACACCGGGGCAGGATGGAACCACAGGCGCCACGTATCTCCGCAACAATGACCTATGGAATACATTATGGATGGCAAAAGAAGCTGGAAGGGTCAAACGAAACGACACAGTTACTGATAATAAGGACGAGCTCTGGGACGTGGGAACTCTGCTGACCGCAATCCCTAAACCTATCAAACACACTAGAAATAGCCGTGGATTGCGCCTAACGCTCCCTATGCAACTCGGCACAGCCTAAGAAACTAGCTAGCCCTGAAGATAGAAAAATAAAGCCTACCTTGCCTCAGAGATATTCCCCAAAGGAAAAGGCAGCCCCCCACATATAATGACTGTGAGTAAAGATGAAAATACAAACACAGAGATGAAATAGATTTAGCAAAGTGAGGCCCGACTTACTGAACAGACCGAGGATAGGAAAGGTTACTTTGCAGTCAGCACAAAAACCTACAAAAAGACCACGCAGAGGGCGCAAAAAGACCCTCCGCACCGACTCACGGTGCGGAGGCGCTCCCTCTGCGTCCCAGAGCTTCCAGCAAGCAAGACAACAAATTAAAAAGCAAGCTGGACAGAAAAATAGCAAACCAAAGAAATACAAGCTGGAACTTAGCTTCTGATGGGAAGACAGGTCACAAGAACGATCCAGGAGTGAACAGACCAATACTGGAACATTGACAGGTGGCATGGAGCAAAGATCTAAGTGGAGTTAAATAGAGCAGCAGCTAACGAATTAACCTCGTCACCTGTGAAACTCAGAAACACCCACCAGAGGAAGTCCATGGACAGAACCAGCCGAAGTACCATTCATGACCACAGGAGGAAGCCCGACAACAGAATTCACAACAGTACTCCCCCTTGAGTAGGGGTCACCGAACCCTCACCAGAGCCCCCAGGCCGACCAGGATGAGCCAAATGAAAGGCACGAACCAGATCGGCAGCATGAACATCAGAGGCAAAAACCCAGGAATTATCTTCCTGACCATAACCCTTCCACTTGACCAGGTACTGGAGTTTCCGTCTCGAAACACGAGAATCCAAAATCTTCTCCACCACATACTCCAACTCCCCCTCAACTAACACCGGGGCAGGCGGATCAACGGATGGAACCACAGGCGCCACGTATCTCCGCAATAACGACCTATGGAACACATTATGGATGGCAAAAGAAGCAGGAAGGGCCAAACGAAATGACACAGGATTGATAACCTCAGAAATCTTATACGGACCAATGAAACGAGGCTTAAACTTAGGAGAGGAAACCTTCATAGGAACATAACGAGACGACAACCAAACCAAATCCCCAACACGAAGTCGGGGACCCACACAGCGCTGGCGGTTAGCGAAACGTTGAGCCTTCTCCTGGGACAATGTCAAATTGTCCACCACATGAGTCCAAATCTGCTGCAACCTATCCACCACAGTATCTACACCAGGACAGTCCGAAGACTCAACCTGCCCTGAAGAGAAACGAGGATGGAAACCAGAATTGCAGAAAAACGGCGAAACCAAAGTAGCCGAGCTGGCCCAATTATTAATGGCGAACTCAGCCAAAGGCAAAAAGGACACCCAATCATCCTGATCAGCAGAAACAAAGCATCTCAGATATGTTTCCAAAGTCTGATTAGTTCGTTCGGTTTGGCCATTTGTCTGAGGATGGAAAGCCGAGGAAAAAGACAAATCAATGCCCATCCTAGCACAAAAGGCTCGCCAAAACAAACTGGGAACCTCTGTCCGAAACTATGTTCTCCGGAATGCCATGTAAATGATCCACATGCTGGAAAAACAATGGCACCAAATCAGAGGAGGAAGGCAATTTAAACAAGGGTACCAAATGGACCATCTTAGAGAAGCGATCACAAACCACCCAAATGACCGGCAAGGGCAAAAGCAACCCACTGGCACGAGAACAGCAGGGCTTAGCCCGAGCACAAGTCCCACAGGACTGCACAAAAGAACGCACATCCCGCGACAAAGACGGCCACCAAAAGGATCTAGCCACCAAATCTCTGGTACCAAAGATTCCAGGATGACCAGCCAACACCGAACAATGAATCTCAGAGATAACTCTACTAGTCCATCTATCAGGGACAAACAGTTTCTCCGCTGGGCAACGGTCAGGTCTATCAGCCTGAAATTTTTGCAGCACCCGCCGCAAATCAGGGGAGATGGCAGACAAAATTACCCCCTCTTTGAGAATACCCGCCGGCTCAGGAACACCCGGAGAGTCGGGCACAAAACTCCTTGACAGGGCATCAGCCTTCACATTCTTAGAGCCTGGAAGGTACGAAACCACAAAATCAAGAGGGGAGAAAAATAGCGACCAACGAGCCTGTCTAGGATTCAACCGTTTGGCAGACTCGAGATAAGTCAAATTCTTGTGATCCGTCAAGACCACCACGCAATGCTTGGCTCCTTCAAGCCAATGACGCCACTCCTCGAATGCCCACTTCATGGCCAACAACTCTCGATTGCCAACATCATAATTGTGCTCAGCAGGCGAAAACTTTCTAGAAAAGTGGTTTCAAATGGTTTCATCACCGAGCCATCAGAACTTTTTTGCAACAAAACAGCCCCTGCTCCAATCTCAGAAGCATCAACCTCGACCTGAAACGGAAGCGAAACATCTGGCTGGCACAACACAGGGGCAGAAGAAAAACGACGCTTCAACTCCTGAAAAGCTTCCACAGCCGCAGAAGACCAATTGACCACATCAGCACCCTTCTTGGTCAAATCAGTCAACGGTTTAGCAACACTAGAAAAACTACTGATGAAGCAACGATAAAAATTAGCAAAGCCCAGAAATTTCTGCAAGCTCTTCACAGATGTCGGCTGAGTCCAATCGTAAATGGCCTGAACTTTAACAGGGTCCATCTCGATAGTAGAAGGGGAAAAAATGAAACCCAAAAATGAAACCTTCTGAACCCCAAAGAGACATTTCGACCCCTTCACAAACAAAGAATTCGCACGAAGGACCTGGAACACCATTCTGACCTGCTTCACGTGAGACTCCCAATCATCCGAGAAGACCAAAATATCATCCAAATATACAATCAGGAATTTATCCAGGTACTCTCGGAAGATGTCATGCATAAAGGACTGAAATACTGATGGAGCATTGGAAAGCCCGAATGGCATAACCAGGTACTCAAAATGGCCCTCGGGCGTATTAAATGCTGTTTTCCATTCATCGCCCTGTTTAATTCGCACAAGATTATACGCACCACGAAGATCTATCTTGGTGAACCAACTAGCCCCCTTAATCCGAGCGAATAAATCCGACAGCAGCGGCAAAGGGTACTGAAATTTGACTGTGATCTTATTAAGAAGGCGGTAATCAATACAAGGTCTCAAACAACCATCCTTCTTGGCCACAAAAAAGAACCCTGCTCCCAATGGTGACGACGACGGGCGAATATGACCCTTCTCCAAGGATTCCTTTACATAACTCCGCATAGCGGCGTGCTCTGGCACAGATAAATTGAACAGTCAGCCCTTAGGAAACTTACTACCAGGAATCAAATTGATAGCACAATCGCAATCCCTATGAGGAGGTAGGGCATGGATTTGGGCTCATCAAATACATCCCGGTAATCCGACAAAAACTCCGGGACTTCAGAAGGGGTGGATGAAGAAATAGACAAAAATGGAACATCACCATGTACCCCCTGACAACCCCAGCTGGACACAGACATAGATTTCCAATCCAATACTGGATTATGGACTTGTAGCCATGGCAACCCCAAAACGACCACATCATGCAGATTATGCAACACCAAAAAGCAAATATCCTCCTGATGTGCAGGAGCCATGCACATGGTCAATTGGGTCCAGTACTGAGGCTTATTCTTGGCCAAAGGCGTAGCATCAATACCTCTCAATGGAATAGGATACTGCAAGGGCTCCAAGAAAAAACCACAGCGCCTAGCAAACTCCAAGTCCATCAAATTCAGGGTAGCGCCTAAATCCACAAATGCCATTACAGAATAGGATGACAAAGAGCAAATCAGAGTAACGGACAAAAGAAATTTCGACTGTACCGTACCAATGGTGGCAGACCTAGCGAACCGCTTAGTGCGCTTAGGACAATCGGAGATAGCATGAGTGGATTCACCATAGTAAAAACACAGCCCATTCCGACGTCTGTGTTCTTGCCTTTCAGCTCTGGTCAAAGTTCTATCACACTGCATAGGCTCAGGCCTATGCTCAGAGAACACCGCCAGATGGTGCACAGCTTTGCGCTCACGCATGCGCCGATCGATCTGAATGGCCAAAGACATACACTCATTCAGACCAGCAGGCGTGGGAAATCCCACCATGACATCCTTAAGGGCTTCAGAAAGACCCTTTCTGAAAATTGCTGCCAGGGCACATTCATTCCACTGAGTAAGCACAGACCACTTTCTAAACTTCTGACAGTACACCTCCGCTTCATCCTGACCCTGACACACAAGCCAGCAAGATTTTCTCTGCCTGATCCACTGAATTTGGTTCATCATAAAGCAATCCAAGCGCCAGAAAAAACGCATCAACATCACGCAATGCAGGATCTCCTGGCGCAAGGGAAAATGCCCAGTCTTGAGGGTCACCACGCAACAAAGAAATAATGATTTTTACTTGTTGAGCGGGGTCACCAGAGGAGTGGGGTTTCAAAGCTAGAAACAGTTTACAATTATTTTTGAAATTCAAGAACCTAGATCTATCCCCAGAAAATAAGTCAGGAATAGGCATTCTAGGCTCTAACATCGGATTCTGAACCACAAAATCTTGAATGTTTTGTACCCTTGCAGTGAGATGATCCACACAAGAGGACAGACCTTGAATGTCCATACCTACACCTGTGTCCTGAACCACCCAAAGGTCTAGGGGAAATGAGAACCAAAACACAGTGCAAAGAAAAAAAAAAGGTCTCAGACGTTCTCTTATCCCTCTATTGAGATGCATTAATACTTTGGGCCACCTGTACTGTTATGACCTGGTGGTTAGGACAATAATGGACCTAGTGGGTAAGAGCACACGGAATGACCTAATAGTTACTAATAATATAGGACAAGCTCTGAGACGTGGGAACTCTGCTGACCGCAATCCCTAATCCTATCACACACACTAGAAATAGCCGTGGATTGCTCCTAACGCTCCCTATGCAACTCGACACAGCCTAAGAAACTAGCTAGCCCTAGAGAAGAAAAATAAAGCCTACCTTGCCTCAGAGAAATTCCCCAAAGGAAAAGGCAGCCCCCCACATATAATGACTGTGAGTAAAGATGAAAATTACAAACACAGAGATGAAATAGATTTAGCACAGTGAGGCCCGACTTACTGAACAGACAGAGGATAGGAAAGGTAACTTTGCGGTCAGCACAAAAACCTACAAAAAGACCACGCAGAGGGCGCAAAAAGACCCTCCGCACCGACTCACGGTGCGGAGGCGCTCCCTCTGCGTCCCAGAGCTTCCAGCAAGACAAAATTCAAAATGGCAAGCTGGACAGAAAAATAGCAAACCAGAGAAAAACAAGCAGAAACTTACAGTCATGGCCAAAATTTTTGAGAATGACACCAAAATTATATTTTCACATGATCTGCTGCCCTCTGGTTTTTATTAGTGTTTGTCTGATGTTTATATCACATACAGAAATATAATTGCAATCATATTATGAGTACCAATAGGTTATATTGACAGTTCGAATGAGTTCATGCAGCAAGTCAATATTTGCAGTGTTGACCCTTCTTCTTCAAGACCTCTGCAATTCTCCCTGGCATGCTCTCAGTCAACTTCTGGACCAAATCCTGACTAATAGCAGTCCATTCTTGCATAATCAATGCTTGGATTTTGCCAGAATTTGTTGGTTTTTGTTTGTCCACCCGTCTCTTGATGATTGACCACAAGTTCTCAATGGGATTAAGATCTAGGGAGTTTCCAGGCCATGGACCCAAAATCTCTATGTTTTGTTCCATGAGCCATTGAGTTATCACCTTTGCTTTATGGCAAGGTGCTCCATCATGCTGGAAAAAGCATTGTTGGGCACCAAACTGCTCTTGGACGGTTGGGAGAAGTTGCTCTTGGAGGACATTCTGGTACCATTCTTTATTCATGGCTGTGTTTTTAGGCAAGACTGTGAGTGAGCCGATTCCCTTGGCTGAGAAGCAACCCCACACATGAATGGTTTCAGGATGCTTTACAGTTGGCATGAGACAAGACTGGTGGTAGCGCTCACCTCTTCTTCTCCAAATAAGCTGTTTTCCAGATGTCCCAAACGAAAAGGGGATTCATCAGAGAAAATGACTTTGCCCCAGTCCTCAGCAGTCCACTCCCTGTACCTTTTGCAGAATATCAGTCGGTCCCTGATGTTTTTTCTGGAGAGAAGTTTCTTCTTTGCTGCCCTCCTTGAAACCAGGCCTTACTCAAAGAGTCTCCGCCTCACAGTGCGTACAGAAGCACTCACACCAGCCTGCTGCCATTCCTGAGCAAGCTCGGCACTGCTGGTAGTCCGATCCCGCAGCTGAAACAGTTTTAAGATACAGTCCTGGCGCTTGCTGGTCTTTCTTGGGCGCCCTGGAGTCATTTTGACAACAATGGAAGCTCTCTCCTTGAAGTTCTTGATGATGCGATAGATTGTTGACTGAGGTGCAATCTTTGTAGCTGCGATACTCTTCCCTGTTAGGCCATTTTTGTGCAGTGCAATAATGGCTGCACGTGTTTCTTTAGAGATAACCATGGTTAACTGAAGAGAAACAATGATACCAAGCACCAGCCTCCTTTTAAAGTGTCCAGTGATGTCATTCTTACTTAATCATGACTGATTGATCGCCAGCCCTGTCCTCATCAACACCCACACCTGTGTTAATGGATCAATCACTGAAACGATGTTAGCTGCTCCTTTTAAGGCAGGACTGCAATGATGTTGAAATGTGTTTTGGGGGTTAAAGTTCATTTTCTGGGCAAATATTGACTTTGCAAGTACAGTAATTGCTGTTAAGCTGATCACTCTGACATTCAGGAGTATATGCAAATTGCCATTAGAAAAAATGAAGCAGTAGACTTTGGAAAAATTAATATTTGTCTCATTCTCAAAAATTTTGTCCATGACTGTAGCTTTAGCTGGGAAGACAGGTCACAAGAACGATCCAGGAGAGAGCAAGACCAATACTGGAACATTGACAGGTGGCATGGAGCAATGATCTAAGTGGAGTTAAATAGAGCAGCCAGCTAACGAATTAACCTCGTCACCTGTAGAAGGAAACTCAGAAGCTGCAGCTCCACTCACAACCACCAGAGGAAGCCCATGGACAGAACCAGCCGAAGTACCATTCATGACCACAGTAGGGAGCTTGACAACAGAATTCACAACACTTAATACTTGGTTGGAAAACCCTTGTTGGCAAGCACAGCAGTCAGACGTTTTTTGTAGTTGAGGACGAGGTTTCTGCACATGTCAGGAGGAATTTTGGTCCACTGCTTTGCATAATGTTTCCACCTCCATGCTTGACAGTGGGGATGGTGTTCTTTGAGTCGTAGGCAACATTTCACTTCCTCCAAACACAGCGAGTTGAGTTGATGCCAAATACCTACATTTTTGTCTCATCTGACCTTAGCACCTATTCCCAATCGCTCACAGAATCATCCGGGTGTTAATTGGCAAACTTCAGATGGGCCTGCACATGTGCCTTCTTGAGCGGGGGGACCTTGCGGGCACTGCAGGATTTTAAACCTTTACGGCGTAATGTGTTACCAATGGTTTTCTTGGTGACTGTGGTCCCAGCTGCCTTGACATTATTAACAAGTTCCCCCCATGAAGTTTAATGCTGATCTCTCACCTTCCTCGTGATCAAGGATAACCCACGAGGTGAGATTTTGCATGGCGCCCCAGATTTATGTTGATTGACAGTCATATTGTATTTCTTTCATTTTCTTACTATTGCACCAACAGTTGTCTCCTTCTCACCCAGCGTCTTACTTATGGTTTTGCAGCCCATTCCAGCTTTGTGGAGGTCTAAGATATTGTTCCTGACATCCTTCTAAAGCTCTTTGGTCTTGCCCATGTTGTAGAGGTTAAAGTCTGACTGATTAATTGAGTCTGTGGACAGGAATCTTTTAGAAAGGTGACTATCTAAGACAACTGTCTTTAATGCAGGTAACTAGTTGATTAAGAGCGTCTAACTGGTCTGTAAGAGCCAGAAATCTTAATGGTTGGTAGGGGATCAAATACTTATTTCTCAATGCAAAATGCAAATACATTTATAAAATTTATACAATGTGATTTTCTGGATTTTATTTTTGATATTTTATCTCTCAATTTTAAAATTAACCTACCCTTAAAATTATAGATTGTTTATGTCTTTGTCAGTGGGTAAGCTTACAAAATCAGCAAGGGATCAAATACTTATTTCCCCCACTGTAAGAAGTAAAACTTTTCCTCTTGACCGTGAGCTCGGCTCCACACGCTGATGTTAGAGGCCGATCCTTCCTGTGTATCATAATCATTGTCTGCTGGTTTGGGCTCAGTCTCTGATATTGTTCCATACATTCACTTCTGACTTGCACCGTACGTGTACAGCAGATGCTGGGAAGGGGTTAACAGTGTTGCCCACCTTCAGTGCCATTCTTTTCTTTTTTTTACTTAAAAACAAGGTGGTTAAAAGTTTTTTAGCAATGGAGTTCAATTAAAAATGTTGCACCGTTTTGTTTTTTACATGATTTCTTTTCATGCACATTCAACTTGTATGTGGTCTGTGGTCATAAATCAGCTGAGCGGAGCTCAGTAACACAATAGACAATGAAAGAGCTACAAGAGAGTCAGCGTGTCCTGATTAACGAATTCTCAGTTATTATTGACTGCAGAATAAATTAAAACAGTGCAATTAACAAATCGCCAAAGGCAAATAATCCCTAACTAAAAACTTCTAAAATATAACTTTTATTTGTGCTGTTAAAAAGAAGTACTATTAAAAAATGCACTATCCAATGTGTATTAATTTAGGACATATATATATATATATTACTTTAGAGCAGTATTCATGGGTATGGAGCAAGGGGCCGCCGCTACCTATAACCCTATAAGAACCCACTATACGATCACTGGCTGGTTCTTATTAACATTTGCTCCTAAAGCCTCCGACATGTTTCGCTAGTCAACTGGCATCATCAGGGGGTTGAGGCTGTAATGAGCTGACCATGCTGTGGCAGGACTTTAAAAAAAAAAAAATCCCAGGTTTTAAAAAGTCCGGCCACCTTATAGTCAGCTTATTACAGCCTCAGCCCTCTAATGGTGATACGGGGTGTCTGCGGTGTCACGGACGGACGCCTTATAGCAGTATGGGCAAGATGCAACTTGCATTTCTTTTCCGTTAGGCCAGGCTATACTGTGCTGTGTGCATTTGCTTTTTGATTACTATATTACTGGCCATGGGTTTATATTCTTTTGTATGATTGCCTCTATACATCTGCAGATTTACCCCTGTCTGCATCACCACTTTTCTGGACTCATTCTTCTTTTCTCTTTTGATACCTCACACATGGTTCATGGATAATTTTTGAATCATGTTTTCTATTTTTTTAATAAAGTACTCTGTCTAAATAAAAATGATTTATTTTATTATTGCCTTCTGAAGTTATGTTATGTTGGATAAATAGTTTATTAGAACTTACCAGTGGTAGTGGTAACTAAATTAAATAAAAATAAAAAAATCGAAAATTAAGAAAAGGAAAATATTTACTTTAAATTTTGAAAAAGCAGAAGATCTAGAAAATATAGAATGCAAATAAAATCTAAAAATCCTGCCAAAAATAACACATATGTACAGCTGTATGAAACAATCAAAAAAGATATTTGATAAAAACTGCTGTGGTTCTTAAGAGGTTAAAAATTTGAAATAATATATTATTATCTTATTATGACTCACCAGTGGTACGAATTGCTGAATTAAATATAAATGAAAAGGAAAAAAAAATTATTACTTTGAATTTTAGATAGCAAAATACTGACAAAACATAGTACATTAGAAATAAAATCTTTATTCCATCTTAGGACTTTGGCAGTTGACTATAAAGTCTCTCATCCAAGAAAATCGGGACCTTTATGCAAATGAAAATCCTATCAAACACTGTGAGCATAATGTGATCCAATTCTCTTGGATGAGGAGAAGATTCAGAAAAAAAGTCTCCATTCTGCCAGTGCATGGAAATCAGACTGCACTCAGATGTCATTCGAGTGCAGTCCAATGTTTCCCATGCACTCATTGACTTGCATGGCTGAGTTCGGGCCAAATATTGTATCAAACTCAGGCAAGCAGTGATCAGATGAAGACCTTTAGAGCTGAGCAAACTCTGCTAGGGGGCAGTAGAGAGGTTGTACACGCCAAATCAGCAACAGCCAGGAACGCAGAGTCAGAGGGGAAAGCAGGAGCAAGGTCTGAAGCATGCCAGAGGACAAAAGCCAGTCGGGAGCGCTGTAACAAGAGGACGAGACGAAGGCAGAGCCAGAAACACGCCAAAGGTCAGAGCCAGACAGAACAATCCACAACAGGAATGGAACAGGAATGGGCAGATCAGAAGTCATGCAGAGAAAGTTAACCCCTGTCTGACCAGGTCGGAAAGCAGAAAGCAAACCCTGACCTGGATCATTACAGGTAAGGCCTTAATACTAAGGCTATGTGCCCACGTTGCGGATTCGTGTGTGGATTTTTCCGCACCGTTTTTGAAAATTCCGCAGGTAAAACGCACTGCGTTTTACCTATAGATTACCCGCGGATTTACCACAGATTTCCTGAGTTTTTTTTTTACTGATTTCACCTGCGGTTTTACACCTGCGGACTCTGAGGAGCAGGTGTAAAGCAGCATTTCTGTGCAGTATTTTCCGCACCATGGGCACAGCGGATTTGGTTTTCCATAGGTTTACATGGTACTGTAAACCTGATGGAAAACTGCTGCGAATCCACTGTGGATCCGCAGGCAAATCCGCAACGTATGCACATAGCCAAAAGGTTAGGACCTTCCCGATTGGGTACACCGTGGTACTGGTGGGATGGCTTTTAGTATTTCTGTAATGAAAAACAGTGTTTACTAAGAACCCTGTGATAATTATACGCATCATTGCTTTTTACTTTCTTACAGCTGAGTATACGTTCATTTTTTTTCTATCTTAGATTATATATACAGTATATTTAATGCGCAGTGGGTACGGACAGTATTCAGAACCCTTTAAAATTTTCACTCTTTCTTTCATTGCAGCCATTTGGTAAATTCAAAAAAGTTAATTTTTTTTTCTTATTAATGTACACTCTGCACCCCATCTTGATTGAAAAAAAAACAAATGTAGAAATTTTAGCAAATTTATCAAAAAATAAAAACTGAAATATCACATGGTCGTAAGTATTCAGACCCTTTGCTCAGACACTCATATTTAAGTCACATGCTGTCCATTTCCTTCTGATCCTCCTTGAGATGGTTCTACTCCTTCATTGAAGTCCAGCGGTGTGTAATTAAACTGATAGGACTTGATTTGGAAAGGCGCACACCTGTCTATATAAGACCTCACAGCTCACAGTGCATGTCAGACCAAATGAGAATCATGAGGTCAAAGGAACTGGCCAAGGAGCTCAGAGACAGAATTGTGGCAAGGCGCAGATCTGGCCAAGGTTACAACAGAATGTCTGCAGTACTCAAGGTTCCTAAGAGCACAGTGGCCTCCATAATCCTTAAATGGAAGATGTTTGGGACCACCTGAAGTCTTCCTAGACCTGGCCGTCCGGCCAAACTGAGCAATCGTGGGAGAAGAGCCTTGGTGAGAGAGGTAAAGAAGAACCCCAAGATCACTGTGGCTGAGCTCCAGAAATGCAGTATGGAGATGGGAGAAAGTTATACAGGGTTCAGCAGTCAGAGAGCTGGTAGATCTGCAGCAGACAAAACAGGGATTTTATCAAAACTGCAGCAAACAGTCCAATAAGTGACACAATGCTGGGATCAGGGTCTCTGCCCCTGTATTAGATGTAGTAGCAAAATTTTGGTGACAGATTCACTGGTCTTACATAGATTAAAAGAAGAATAACAAAATAAGAAGCTAATACTTCATTATAACTTACTAGTGGTAGTAGGTGCTGGATAAAAGAGAAGGAAAATAGAGCAGAGAAAAATGAAAATCTTAATTAATTGTCAGTTTGGAAAGCACATGATTAAATATGAAAAAAAATTACACAATCCATAATCCACTTCTGACTTGTATCGCACATGTACAGCAGATGCTGGGAAGGAGTTAAAAGGTGTTGTCCTCCTTCATTGACATTTTTTTTATTTACATTTAAAAAAAACTTTTTGCAATTGAGGTATGCTACTCTATAAAAACAAATTAACTCAGTTTCCTGTTATGATCCGGTGACCTTGGAGCAGCATGAAAACTTTCACTGGAGTAGTTGGTAACTGTACTGACCGCAAATCCTGATCTTAACACCGCGACTAGAAGTAGCCGTGGGGTGTGCCTAACAAACCCTAGACACCTCGTCACAGTCGGAGGACTAAATACCCCTATAGATGGAAATAGGAATTCTACCTTGCCTCAGAGCAGAACCCCAAAGGATAGGCAGCCCCCCACAAATATTGGCTGTGAGTAGGAGAGGAAAGACACACACACAGGCAGAAAACAGGATTTAGCACAAGAGGCAACTCTAGCTAAAATAGGAAAGGATAGGACGGAATACTGTGCGGTCAGTATTAAAACCCTTCCAAAAATATCCACAGCAGATTATACAAAAATTCCTCCATCTAACTAAAGACGTGGAACGTATATCTGCAACTCCAGAGAATCCTACACTCAGAGCAGGAATACAATCAAAAAACAAGCACACAGCATGTGTGCCATAGAAAAAGAAACAGACACTTATCTTTGCTGAATTGGCAGCTATGCAGGAGAAAACATACAGAGGTCCAACACGTCCCAATAACCATTGACAACTGGCAAGGACTAATGAATCCTGCAAACCTAAATACCCCAGTCAGAATTGCAATCAGCAGATACACCTGACCAGGACTGCAGCCCAGGGACAACTGCATTACCACCTACAACCAGTGGAGGGAGCCCAAAAGCAGAATTCACAACAGCACCCCATATGGAAAAAACAGAAATGTAGTAATTTTTGCAAATTTATTAAAAAAGAAAAACTGAAATATCACATGGTCATAAGTATTCAGGCCCTTTGCTCAGTATTGAGTAGAAGCACCTTTTGAGCTAGCACAGCCATGAGTATTCTTGGGAATGATGCAACACGTTTTTCACACCTGGATTTGGGGATCCTCTGCCATTCTTCCTTGCAGATCCTCTCCAGTTCCGTCAGGTTGGATTGTGAACGTTGGTGGACGGCCATTTTCAAGTCTCTCCAGAGATGCTCAATTGGGTTTAGGTCAGGGCTCTGGCTGGACCAGTCAAGAATGGTCACAGAGTTGTTCTGAAGCCACTCCTTTGTTATTTTACCTGTGTGGTTAGGGTCATTGTCTTGTTGGAAGGTGAACCTTCGGCCAAGTATGAGGTCCAGAGCACTCTGGAAGAGGTTTTCATCCAGGATATCTCTGTACTTGGCCGTGTTCATGTTTCCTTCAATGACAACCAGTCGTCCTGTCCCAACAGCTGAAAAACACCCCCATAGCATGATGATTCCACCACCATGTTTCACTGTTGGGATTGTATTGGGCAGTTGATGAGCAGTGCCTGGTTATCTCCACAAATATCGCTTAGAATTATCTTCATCTCATCAGAACAGAAAATCTTATTTTCTCTAGGAAGACTTCTGGTGGTCCCAAACTTCTTCCATTTAGCGATTATTGAGGCCATTGTGCTCTTAGGAACCTTGAGTACTGCAGAAATTCTGCTGTAACCTTGGCCAGATCTGCGCCTTGCCACAATTCTGTCTCTGAGCTCCTTGGCCAGTTCCTTTGACCTCATGATTCTCATTTGGTCTGACATGCACTGTGAGCTGTGAGGTCTTATATAGACAGGTGTGCGCCTTTCCAAATCAAGTCCTATCAAATTAATTACACACCGCTGGACTCCAATGAAGGAGTAGAACCATCTCAAGGAGGATCACAAAGAAATGGTCAGAATGTGACTTAAATATGAGTGTCTGAGCAAAGGGGCTGAAAACTTATGACCATGCGATATTTCAGTTTTTCTTTTTTATTAAATTTGCAAAAATTACTACATTTCTGTTTTTCAGTAAAGATGGGGTGCAGAGTGTACATTAATGAGAAAAAAAATGAACTTTTCTGAATTTATCAAATGGCTGCAATGGAACAAAGAGTGAAAAATTTAAAGGGGTCTGAATACTTTCCATACCCACTATATATATACCGTATATTTCCTGGAAAACAACAATGAAAAGTCACTGTAGCCAGATTTGACATGGTCCTTAAAGTGTTAAAGAAAAGTTACAGTATATTGAATAAATAGTTTATTATAACTTACCAGGGGTAGAGGTGGCTACATTAAATAAAAATGAAACAAAAAGAAAATAAATAAAAGGAAAATGTTTACTTTACATTATGGAAAGCAGACTTTCATAAATAGGTTGTTAACCCAAACTCTGTGTATCAATGTATCTAAACCAGGCAAGTGCCTTACATACACATTGTTTGAATCAACTAATTGTGTCATTACATGCATTATACTTACTGGTTAAAAGAAATCTGCACCAGGTTTTTGCCTACTTATCTGAGAACAGTAGAATGTGGAAATATCAGCGATGTGTCACTTTCTGAGCTGCCTGCTGTAGTTTTGATAAATTCATTGTTTTACCATCAGGCGATCATCGCTAGAAACTAATAAACTTGCAGATAAAACAGTGATTTTATCAAAACTGCAGCAAACAGTCCAGTAAGTGACACAACACTGGAATCAGGGTCTCTGCCCCTACATCAGATGTAGTAGCAAAATTTGGGTGACAGATTCCCTGGTCTTACATAGATTAAAAGAAAAATAACAAAATAAGAAGTTAATACTTCATTATAACTTACTAGTGGAAGTAGTCTCTGGATAAAAGAGAAGGAAAATAGAGCAGAGAAAAATGAAAATCTTAATTGTCATTTTGGAAAGCACATGATTAAACATGACAAAAACAGTACATAAGTTTTCCTCTGCACTGTGAGCGCGGCTCCACACGCTGATGTATCATAATCATTGTCTGCTGGACATGGTTTGGGCTCAGTCTCTGATAACCCTCCATTTCGGCCGCCCCGCTCATGCATAGTAAAACTCGTACAATTAACAGGCAGCCCTGGCTGACCAGCCTGACCAAAGAATTGAGACGGGCTTCCAGGATTGCTGAGCGGAGATGGAAGCAATCCCGCTCTGCCGACCACTTCACTACATACAAGCAGTCCCTCGCCAGCTCCAAGTCTGCACTCACTGCCGCAAAACAAACTTACTTCTCATCTATCATATCCTCCCTGTCTCACAACCCTAAACAGCTTTTCAACACTTTCAATTCTCTACTCCGTCCCCCGCACCTCCTCCCTCCCCCCTCATTTCTGCTGATGACTTCGCCTCTTTCTTTAAACAGAAGATCGATACGATCAGAGAAAGCTTTGGCCCACAGCACCCACTGCCCCTCTTAGCTGCTCAACCCTGCTCCTCCAAAACCAGCTTCTCCACCATGACAGAAGATCAGCTCTCCACCCTCCTGTCAAGATCACACCTCACTACCTGCACGCTTGACCCGCTCCCATCCCACCTCATCCCTAACCTTTCCACGGTCTTCATCCCAACCCTAACGCACCTCTTCAACCTCTCACTCACAACAGGTGTCTTCCCCTCATCCTTCAAGCATGCCAAGATCACACCCATCCTCAAAAAGCCCTCCCTCGACCCATCCTCTGTGTCTAGCTATCGCCCGATATCTCTTCTCCCTTATGCCTCCAATTGCTGGAGCAACACGTTCATCTTGAACTGTCCTCCCACCTCTCCTCCTGCTCCCTCTTTGATCGGTTACAATCAGGCTTCCGTCCCCATCACTCAACTGAAACTGCCATAACTAAAGTCACCAATGACCTACTAACTGCCAGGAGCAAGCAACACTACTATGTCCTCCTTCTCCTGGACCTGTCTTCTGCCTTTGACACTGTGGACCACTCCCTTTTGCTACAAATCCTCTCATCTCTTGGCATCACAGACTTGGCCCTTTCCTGGATCTCGTCATATCTGACAGACCGAACATTCAGTGTCTCCCTCCCCCACACCACCTCCTCACTTCGCCCCTTGTCAGTTGGTGTTCCTCAAGGCTCTGTTCTAGGACCCCTACTCTTCTCCATCTACACCTTCGGCCTAGGACAGCTCATAGAATCCCACGGTATGCAGTACCATCTCTATGCCGATGACACACAGATCTGCCTATCCGGACCTGACCTCACCTCCTTACTTACCAAAATCCCACACTGTCTGTCTGCTATTTCAGCCTTCTTTTCTGCTCGCTTTCTACAACTGAACATGGACAAAACAGAATTCATCATCTTTCCCCCATCTCACTCTACCCCTCCACCAGACCTATCCATCAATGTCAATGGCTGCTCACTTTCCCCAGTCCCACATGCCCGGTGCCTCGGGGTGATCCTCGACTCTGCCCTCTCTTTCAAGCCACAAATCCAAGCCCTTGCCTCCTCCTGCCGTCTCAAACTCAAAAATATTTCCCGGATCCGTGCTTTCCTTGACCGCGACACCGCAAAAACGCTAGTGCATGCCCTTATCATCTCCCGCCTCGACTACTGCAACCTCCTACTCTCTGGCCTCCCCTCTAGCACTCTGGCACCGCTCCAATCCATCCTACACTCTGCTGCCCGACTAATCTACCTGTCTCCCCGCTATTCCCCAGCCTCTCCCCTATGTCAAGCCCTTCACTGGCTTCCTATCACCCAGAGACTCCAGTTCAAAACCCTCACAATGACATACAAAGCCATCCACAACCTGTCTCCTCCATACATCTGTGACATGGTCTCCCGGTACCTACCTACACGCAACCTCCGATCCTCTCAAGACCTTCTTCTCTACTCCCCTCTCATCTCTTCTTCCCACAACCGCATCCAAGACTTCTCCCGTGCTTGCCCCATACTCTGGAACTCACTACCCCAACACATCAGACTCTCGCCTACCATAGAAACCTTCAAAAAGAACCTGAAGACCCACCTCTTCCGACAAGCCTACAGCCTGCAGTGATCCTGAAGTTACTGAACCACCGCGCAACCTGCCCTACCCTCTCCTAGTGTTTCATCACCCATCCCCTGCACACTGTGAGCCCTCGCGGGCAGGGTCCTCCCTCCTTATGTACCCGTGTGCCTGTTATCTGCTCATGTTTAATGTATTTGTCTATATTTGCCTCGTATTCACATGTAAAGCGCCATGGAATAAATGGCGCTATAAAAATGTATAATAATAATATACCCACTTCTGACTTGTACCGCACATGTACAGCAAATGCTGGGAAGGAGTTAAAGGTGGTGTCCACCATCAGGGCCAATTTTTTCATTTTTTTCTTAAATATACAGTACAGACCAAAAGTTTGGACATACCTTCTCATTTAAAGATTTTTCTGTATTTTCATGACTATGAAAATTGTACATTCACACTGAAGGCATCAAAACTATGAATTAACACATGGAATTATATACTTAACAAAAAAGTGTGAAACAACTGAAAATATGTCTTATATTCTAGGATCTTCAAAGTGGCCACTTTTTGTTTTGATGACTGCTTTGCACACTCTTGGCATTCTCTTGATGAGCTTCAAGAGGTAGTCACCGGGAATGGTTTTCACTTCACAGGTGTGCCCTGTCAGGTTTAATAAGTGGGATTTCTTGCCTTATAAATGGGGTTGGGACCATCAGTTGTGTTGTGCAGAAGTCTGGTGGATACACAGCTGATAGTCCTAATGAATAGACTGTTAGAATTTGTATTATGGCAAGAAAAAAGCAGCTAAGTAAAGAAAAAAGAGTGGCCATCATTACTTTAGGAAATGAAGGTCAATCAGTATGAAAAATTGGGCAAACCTTGAAAGTGTCCCCAACTGCAGTAACAAAAACCATCAAGCGCTACAAAGAAACTGTCTCCCTCAATGGTATGGTACGTCTAATGGCAGAAAGGGGTTAAATAAGCAGCAGTAGACAGTAATGGAGCTTATGGAGGTAAGCAGTGAGAGCTATGTACCCACATACAGTGCCTGCAGCCCTTGCACTGATGTGGATATGCTGTGCCCTGCCTGCCTAGTGCTGCAATCTCGGGGCCCCTAAATTAGCCCTAAAAAGGACTGTTGGTTTCTCCGGAGTTGTGGACTGAACAGTTGCAGACCTGCACTAATTATTAAAAGCGCGATTCTGACCCTCTCTCAGCAGCAGCTCTCCCTACTCTCGCTAAGCGGGGCAGGGTGACGCCAGGTTTCTTACAGACCTGATGATGCTGTGCGGCCAGCCAATCACTGCAATACCACAACAAAGATGGCTGCGGCATTACAGTGCATGGCACACAATCCCTGCATTGTCATTGGCGCTCTAAAGAGCACCAGAATTGCAGGGCGGAGACCCGAGCTCCCGCCGAATAATCCCAGAAATACTCGGTGCTCGCCGAGTACACCGAGCATAGTGATATTCGGGCAAGTACTGAGTGGTGGCGGGCACATTCACTCATCACTAATCACTAGAAAACTAGTAAATCTGCTGCCATGTAACCTCCATATTTATGTGTGAGTTTTGTATAACCCCGCACCAACATTTGATTAACAGCTTTCTGCCTATGCACAGTGTACACAGACAGTTGCCAATCAGAGGTGGGGGCAGGGTTACACAGAGCTCAGCATTCAGGGAACTGGTAGATCTGCAGCAGATAAAACAAGGATTTTACAAAACTGCAGCAAGCAATCCAGTAAGGGATACAGCATTGGAATCAGGGTCCCTGGCCCTATATCAAATGTAGTAGTAAAATCTTGGTAAAAAGATTTCCTGTTCTAACACAGATTAAAAGAAGGAAAATAAAAACTTAGCTACTTAGAGTTTAGAAATCATAATTCTGACTATAATAAAATAGAGTATATTATATAAATGCTTTAATACAGTACAGTTACACGTTAATACTTCATTATAACTTACTAGTGGTAGTAGGCTCTGGATAAAACAGGAGGAAAATAGAGCAGAAAAAAGGAAAATCATAATTATTTGTCATTTTTGAAAGCTCATTATTAAACATGAAGAAAACAGTACATACAGTGGGGGAAATAAGCATTTCATCTCTTGCTGATTTTGTAAGTTTGCCCACTGACATAGACATAAGCAGTCTATATTTTTAAGGGTAGGCTAATTTTAACATTAAGAGATAGAATATCAAAAATAAAATCCAGAAAATCACATTGTATAAATTTTATATAAATTTCTTTGCGTTTTGCAGTGAGAAATTAGTATTTGACCCCTCTGGCAAACAAGACTTAATACTTGGTTGGAAAACCCTTGTTGGCAAGCACAGCAGTCAGACGGTTTTTGTAGTTGAGGACGAGGTTTGCGCACATGTCAGGAGGAATTTTGGTCCACTCCTCTTTGCAGATCATCTCTAAATCATTAAGATTTTGAGTCTGTCGCTTGGCAACTCGGAGCTTCAACTTCCTCCATAAGTTTTCTGTGGGATTAAGGTCTGGAGACTGGCTAGGCCACTCCATGACCTTAATGTGCTTCTTTTTGTGCCTTTCCTTTGTTGCCTTGGCTGTATGTTTTGGGTCATTGTCTTACTGGAAGACCAAGTCATGACCCATTTTTAATGTCCTGGCGGAGGGAAGGAGGTTGTCACTCAGGATTTTACGGTACATGCCTCCATCCATTCTCCCATTGATTCGGTAAAGTAGTCATGTGCCCTTAGCAGAGAAACACCCCTAAAACCTAATGTTTCCACCTCCATGCTTGACAGTCGGGATGGTGTTCCTTGAGTCGTAGGCAACATTTCTCTTCCTCCAAACACGGCGAGTTGAGTTGATGCCAAATACCTACATTTTTGTCTCATCTGACCTTAGCACCTATTCCCAATCACTTACAGAATCATCCAGGTGTTAATTGGCAAACTTCAGATGGGCCTGCAAATGTGCCTTCTTGACCGGGGGGAACTTGCGGGCACTGCAGGATTTTAAACCTTTATGGCGTAATGTGTTACCAATGGTTTTCTTGGTGACTGTGGTCCCAGCTGCCTTGACATTATTAACAAGTTCCCCTCGTGAAGTTTAATGCTGATCTCTCACCTTCCTCGTGATCAAGGATACCCCACGAGGTGAGATTTTGCATGGCGCCCCAGATTTATGTTGATTGACAGTCATATTGTATTTCTTCCATTTTCTTACTATTGCACCAACAGTTGTCTCCTTCTCACCCAGCGTCTTACTTATGGTGTTATAGCCCATTCCAGCTTTGTGCAGGTCTAAGATATTGTCCCTGACATCCTTATAAAGCTCTTTGGTCTTGCCCATGTTGTAGAGGTTAAAGTCTGACTGATTAATTGAGTCTGTGGACAGGAATCTTTTAGAAAGGTGACTATCTAAGACAACTGTCTTTAATGCAGGTAACTAGTTGATTAAGAGCGTCTAACTGGTCTGTAAGAGCCAGAACTCTTAATGGTTGGTAGGGGATCAAATACTTATTTCTCAATGCAAAATGCAAATACATTTATAAAATTTATACAATGTGATTTTCTGGTTTTTATTTTTGATATTTTATCTCTCAATTTTAAAATTAACCTACCCTTAAAATTATAGATTGTTTATGTCTTTGTCAATGGGTAAGCTTACAAAATCAGCAAGGGATCAAATACTTATTTCCCCCACTGTAAGAAGTAAATGTTTTCCTCTACACTGTGAGCTCGGCTCCACACGCTGATGTTAGAGGCTGATCCTTCCTGTGTATCATAATCATTGTCTGCTGGTTTTGGGCTCAGTCTCTGATTTTGCTCCATACATTCACTTCTGACTTGCACCATACATGTACAGCAGATGCTGGGAAGGGGTTAACAGTGTTGCCCACCTTCAGTGCCATTCTTTTCTTTTTTTAACTTAAAAACAAGGTGGTTAAAAGTTTTTTAGCAATTGAGTTCAATTAAAAATGTTGCACCGTTTTGTTTTTTACATGATTTCTTTTCATGGACATTCAACTTGTATGTGGTCTGTGGTCATAAATCAGCTGAGCGGAGCTCAGTAACACAATAGACAATGAAAGAGCTACAAGAGAGTCAGCGTGTCCTGATTAACGAATTCTCAGTTATTATTGACTAGAGAATAAATTAAAACAGTGCAATTAACAAATCGCCAAAGGCAAATAATCCCTAACTAAAAACTTCTAAAATATAACTTTTATTTGTGCTGTTAAAAAGAAGTACTATTAAAAAATGCACTATCCAGTGTGTATTAATTTAGGACATAGTAACATAGTAACATAGTAACATAGTTAGTAAGGCCGAAAAAAGACATTTGTCCATCCAGTTCAGCCTATATTCCATCATAATAAATACCCAGATCTACGTCCTTCTACAGAACCTAATAATTGTATGATACAATATTGTTCTGCTCCAGGAAGACATCCAGGCCTCTCTTGAACCCCTCGACTGAGTTCGCCATCACCACCTCCTCAGGCAAGCAATTCCAGATTCTCACTGCCCTAACAGTAAAGAATCCTCTTCTATGTTGGTGGAAAAACCTTCTCTCCTCCAGACGCAAAGAATGCCCCCTTGTGCCCGTCACCTTCCTTGGTATAAACAGATCCTCAGCGAGATATTTGTATTGTCCCCTTATATACTTATACATGGTTATTAGATCGCCCCTCAGTCGTCTTTTTTCTAGACTAAATAATCCTAATTTCGCTAATCTATCTGGGTATTGTAGTTCTCCCATCCCCTTTATTAATTTTGTTGCCCTCCTTTGTACTCTCTCTAGTTCCATTATATCCTTCCTGAGCACCGGTGCCCAAAACTGGACACAGTACTCCATGTGCGGTCTAACTAGGGATTTGTACAGAGGCAGTATAATGCTCTCATCATGTGTATCCAGACCTCTTTTAATGCACCCCATGATCCTGTTTGCCTTGGCAGCTGCTGCCTGGCACTGGCTGCTCCAGGTAAGTTTATCATTAACTAGGATCCCCAAGTCCTTCTCCCTGTCAGATTTACCCAGTGGTTTCCCGTTCAGTGTGTAATGGTGATATTGATTCCCTCTTCCCATGTGTATAACCTTACATTTATCATTGTTAAACCTCATCTGCCACCTTTCAGCCCAAGTTTCCAACTTATCCAGATCCATCTGTAGCAGAATACTATCTTCTCTTGTATTAACTGCTTTACATAGTTTTGTATCATCTGCAAATATCGATATTTTACTGTGTAAACCTTCTACCAGATCATTAATGAATATGTTGAAGAGAACAGGTCCCAATACTGACCCCTGCGGTACCCCACTGGTCACAGCGACCCAGTTAGAGACTATACCATTTATAACCACCCTCTGCTTTCTATCACTAAGCCAGTTACTAACCCATTTACACACATTTTCCCCCAGACCAAGCATTCTCATTTTGTGTACCAACCTCTTGTGCGGCACGGTATCAAACGCTTTGGAAAAATCGAGATATACCACGTCCAATGACTCACCGTGGTCCAGTCTATAGCTTACCTCTTCATAAAAACTGATTAGATTGGTTTGACAGGAGCGATTTCTCATAAACCCATGCTGATATGGAGTTAAACAGTTATTCTCATTGAGATAATCCAGAATAACATCCCTCAGAAACCCTTCAAATATTTTACCAACAATAGAGGTTAGACTTACTGGCCTATAATTTCCAGGTTCACTTTTAGAGCCCTTTTTGACTATTGGCACCACATTTGCTATGCGCCAATCCTGCGGAACAGACCCCGTCGCTATAGAGTCCCTAAAAATAAGAAATAATGGTTTATCTATTACATTACTTAGTTCTCTTAGTACTCGTGGGTGTATGCCATCCGGACCCGGAGATTTATCTATTTTAATCTTATTTAGCCGGTTTCGCACCTCTTCTTGGGTTAGATTGGTGACCCTTAATATAGGGTTTTCATTGTTTCTTGGGATTTCACCTAGCATTTCATTTTCCACCGTGAATACCGTGGAGAAGAAGGTGTTTAATATGTTAGCTTTTTCCTCGTCATCTACAACCATTCTTTCCTCACTATTTTTTAAGGGGCCTACATTTTCAGTTTTTATTCTTTTACTATTGATATAGTTGAAGAACAGTTTGGGATTAGTTTTACTCTCCTTAGCAATGTGCTTCTCTGTTTCCTTTTTGGCAGCTTTAATTAGTTTTTTAGATAAAGTATTTTTCTCCCTATAGTTTTTTAGAGCTTCAATGGTGCCATCCTGCTTTAGTAGTGCAAATGCTTTCTTTTTACTGTTAATTGCCTGTCTTACTTCTTTGTTTAGCCACATTGGGTTTTTCCTATTTCTAGTCCTTTTATTCCCACAAGGTATAAACCGCTTACACTGCCTATTTAGGATGTTCTTAAACATTTCCCATTTATTATCTGTATTCTCATTTCTGAGGATATTGTCCCAGTCTACCAGATTAAGGGCATCTCTAAGCTGTTCAAACTTTGCCTTCCTAAAGTTCAATGTTTTTGTGACTCCCTGACAAGTCCCCCTAGTGAAAGACAGGTGAAACTGCACAATATTGTGGTCGCTATTTCCTAAATGCCCAACCACCTGCAGATTTGTTATTCTGTCAGGTCTATTAGATAGTATTAGGTCTAAAAGTGCTGCTCCTCTGGTTGGATTCTGCACCAATTGTGAAAGATAATTTTTCTTGGTTATTAGCAGAAACCTGTTGCCTTTATGGGTTTCACATATGTATATTAGTTTATAGCAGTATTCATGGGAATGGAGCAAGGTGCCGCCGCTACCTATAACCCTATCAGAACCCACTATACGATCACTGGCTGGTTCTTATTAACATTTGCTCCTAAAGCCTCCCCGACATGTTTCGCTAGTCAACTGGCATCATCAGGGGGTTGAGGCTGTAATGAGCTGACCATGCTGTGGCAGGACTTTAAAAAAAAAAAAATCCTAGGTTTTAAAAAGTCCGGCCACCTTATAGTCAGCTTATTACAGCCTCAGCCCTCTAATGGTGATACGGGGCGTCTGCGGTGTCACGGACGGACGCCTTATAGCAGTATGGGCAAGATGCAACTTGCATTTCTTTTCCATTAGGCCAGGCTATACTGTGCTGTGTGCATTTGCTTTTTGATTACTATATTACTGGCCATGGGTTTATATTTTTTTGTATGATTGCCTCTATACATCTGCAGATTTACCCCTGTCCGCATCACCACTTTTCTGGACTCAGGCTGGAGTCACACTCAGCGTATGAAAATACGGTCCGTATATTACGGCCGTAATATGCTGAAAAGTCCCCAAAATAGTGGTCCGTAGCTCCTCCGTAGGCAGTGTATGTCAGCGTATTTTGCGCATGGCATCCTCCGTATGTAATCCGTTTGGCATCCGTACTGCGGGATTTTTCTCGCAGGCTTGCAAAACTGACATACGGCTATACAAGGTATCCATGTGTAAAAAAAAAACAAAAACATATATACTGTCTATATATATATATATATATATATATATATATATATATATATATATGTCAGTGAGACACATATATGTATATATATTATTACTTCATACAGCGCTAGATAGCTTTAAAGCCGGTAATTCAATTGCCGGATTTTGCTTTCTCCTTCCTAAACCCGACATGATATGAGACATGGTTTACATACAGTAAACCATCTCATATCACCATTTTTTTGCATATTCCACACTACTAATGTTAGTAGTGTGTATATGCAAAATTTGGCCGTTCTAGCTATCAAATTAAAGGGTTAAATGGCGGAAAAAAATTGGCGTGGGCTCCCGCACAATTTTCTCCGCCAGAGTAGACTGAGGGCAGATATTAATAGCCTGGAGAGGGTCCATGGTTATTGCCCCCCCCTGGCTAAAAACTTCTGCCTCCAGCCACCCCAGAAAAGGCACATCTGGAAGATGCGCCTATTCTGGCACTTGGCCACTCTTCCCATTCCCGTGTAGCGGTGGGATATGGGGTCATGAAGGGTTAATGTCACCTTGCTATTGTAAGGTGACATTAAGCCAAATTAATAATGGAGAGGTGTCAATTATGACACCTCTCCATTATTAATCCAATACTAGTAAAGGGTTAAAAAAAAACACATTATTAAAAATTATTTTAATGAAAAAATCACAAAGTTTGTTGTAATAATTTATGCTACGCTCAATCCACTCACTGAAGACCCTCGATCTGTAACAAAAAAAAATAATAAACCAACAATATCCATACCTTCCGAAGATCTGTAACGTCCAACGATGTAAATCCATCTGAAGGGGTTAAAATATTTTGCAGCCACGAGCTCTGCTAATGCAGCGCTGCTCCGTGGCTGCAAAACCCCGGGGAATGAAGGTAACGTTGGTCAATGACCTATATTTACCTTCATTTGCGGTGAGGCGCCCTCTGCTGGCTGTTCCTAGATCGTGGGAACTTTCCTAGAGAGCTCCCAGGCTCGAGTTCATAAGAGGGCGCCCTCTGCTGGTTGTCCTTATATGAACTCGAGCCTGGGAGCTTTCTAGGAAAGTTCCCACGATCTAGGGACAACCAGCAGAGGGTGCCTCACCGCAAATGAAGGTAAATATAGGTCACTGACCTACTTTACCTTCATTCCCCGGGGTTTTGCAGCCATGGAGCACCGCTGCATTAGCAGATCTCGTGGCTGCAAAATATTTTAACCCCTTCAGATGGATTTACATAGTTGGACATTACAGATCTTCGGAAGGTATGGATATTGTTGGTTTATTTTTTTTTTGTTACAGATCGAGGGTCTTCAGTGAGTGGATTGAGCGAAGAATAAATTATTACAACAACCTTTGTGATTTTTTCATTAAAATAATTTTTTATAATGTGTGTGTGTGGTTTTTTTTTTAACCCTTTACTAGTATTGGATTAATAATGAATAGGTGTCATAATTGACGCCTCTCCATTATTAATTTGGCTTAATGTCACCTTACAATAGCAAGGTGACATTAACCCTTCATTACCCCATATCCCACCGCTACACGGGAATGGGAAGAGAGTGGCCAAGTGCCAGAATAGGCGCATCTTCCAGATGTGCCTTTTCTGGGGTGGCTGGAGGCAGAAGTTTTTAGCCAGGGGGGGGCCAATAACCGCGGACCCTCTCCAGGCTATTAATATCTGCCCTCAGTCACTGGCATTACTACTCTGGCGGAGAAAATTGTGCGGGAGCCCACGCCGATTTTTTCCGCCATTTAACCCTTTAATTTAATAGCTAGAACGGCCAAATTTTGCATATATACACTACTAATATTAGTAGTGTGGAATATGCAAAAAAAATGGGGATATGAGATGGTTTACTGTATGTAAACCATGTCTCATATCATGTCGGGTTTAGGAAGGAGATAGCAAAAGCTGGTAATTGAATTACTGGCTTTAAAGCTATCTAGCGCTGTATGAAGTAATAATATATATACATATATGTGTCTCACTGACATATATATATATACAGTGGGGCAAAAAAGTATTTAGTCAGTCAGCAATAGTGCAAGTTCCACCACTTAAAAAGATGAGAGGCGTCTGTAATTTACATCATAGGTAGACCTCAACTATGGGAGACAAACTGAGAAAAAAAAATCCAGAAAATCACATTGTCTGTTTTTTTATCATTTTTTTTGCATATTATGGTGGAAAATAAGTATTTGGTCAGAAACAAACAATCAAGATTTCTGATTCTCACAGACCTGTAACTTCTTCTTTAAGAGTCTCCTCTTTCCTCCACTCATTACCTGTAGTAATGGCACCTGTTTAAACTTGTTATCAGTATAAAAAGACACCTGTGCACACCCTCAAACAGTCTGACTCCAAACTCCACTATGGTGAAGACCAAAGAGCTGTCAAAGGACACCAGAAACAAAATTGTAGCCCTGCACCAGGCTGGGAAGACTGAATCTGCAATAGCCAACCAGCTTGGAGTGAAGAAATCAACAGTGGGAGCAATAATTAGAAAATGGAAGACATACAAGACCACTGATAATCTCCCTCGATCTGGGGCTCCACGCAAAATCCCACCCCGTGGGGTCAGAATGATCACAAGAACGGTGAGCAAAAATCCCAGAACCACGCGGGGGGACCTAGTGAATGAACTGCAGAGAGCTGGGACCAATGTAACAAGGCCTACCATAAGTAACACACTACGCCACCATGGACTCAGATCCTGCAGTGCCAGACGTGTCCCACTGCTTAAGCCAGTACATGTCCGGGCCCGTCTGAAGTTTGCTAGAGAGCATTTGGATGATCCAGAGGAGTTTTGGGAGAATGTCCTATGGTCTGATGAAACCAAACTGGAACTGTTTGGTAGAAACACAACTTGTCGTGTTTGGAGGAAAAAGAATACTGAGTTGCATCCATCAAACACCATACCTACCGAAAAGCATGCTGGTGGAAACATCATGCTTTGGGGCTGTTTCTCTGCAAAGGGGCCAGGACGACTGATCCGGGTACATGAAAGAATGAATGGGGCCATGTATCGTGAGATTTTGAGTGCAAACCTCCTTCCATCAGCAAGGGCATTGAAGATGAAACGTGGCTGGGTCTTTCAACATGACAATGATCCAAAGCACACCACCAGGGCAACGAAGGAGTGGCTTCGTAAGAAGCATTTCAAGGTCCTGGAGTGGCCTAGCCAGTCTCCAGATCTCAACCCTATAGAAAACCTTTGGAGGGAGTTGAAAGTCCGTGTTGCCAAGCGAAAAGCCAAAAACATCACTGCTCTAGAGGAGATCTGCATGGAGGAATGGGCCAACATACCAACAACAGTGTGTGGCAACCTTGTGAAGACTTACAGAAACGTTTGACCTCTGTCATTGCCAACAAAGGATATATTACAAAGTATTGAGATGAAATTTTGTTTCTGACCAAATACTTATTTTCCACCATAATATGCAAATAAAATGTTAAAAAAACAGACAATGTGATTTTCTGGATTTTTTTTTCTCAGTTTGTCTCCCATAGTTGAGGTCTACCTATGATGTAAATTACAGACGCCTCTCATCTTTTTAAGTGGTGGAACTTGCACTATTGCTGACTGACTAAATACTTTTTTGCCCCACTGTATATATATATATATATATATATATATATATATATATATATATATATATATATATATATATATATATATATACACACCTATTCTATGTGTACACATTTATTCTACCTATTCTATTGTAAGCTGTCAGTGTGATTTTACTGTACACCGCACTGAATTGTCGGCTTTTCTCTCTAACACCGCTGCGTATTTCTCGCAAGTCACACTGCTGGTCCGTGTGTAATCCGTATTTTTGGGGCTTCCATAGACTTTCATTGGCATTTTTTTTGCGCAATACGGTGACAAACGCAGCATGCTGCGATTTTCTACGGCTGTAGAAAGCCGTATAATACTGATCAGTAAAATACGGCAGATAGGAGCAGGGGCATAGAGAATAATTGGGACGTTTGTTTGGCGAGTTTTACGGACGTATTTTCTGCGCTCTTACGTCTGTAAAACTCGCTAGTGTGACTCCAGCCTCATTCTTCTTTTTTCTTTTGATACCTCACACATGGTTCATGGATAATTTTTGAATCATGTTTTCTATTTTTTTAATAATGTACTCTGTCTAAATAAAAATTATATATTTTATTATTATCTTCTGAGGTTATGTTATGTTGGATAAATAGTTTATTATAACTTACCAGTGGTAGTGGTGGCTAAATTAAATAAAAATGAAAAAATCGAAAAGAAAGAAAAGGAAAATATTTACTTTAAATTTTGGAAAGCAGAAGATCTAGAAAATATAAAATGCAAATAAAATCTAAAAATCCTGCCAAAAATAACACATATGTACAGCTGTATGAAACAATCAACAAAGATATTTGATAAAAACTGCTGTGGTTCTTAAGAGGTTAAAAATTTGAGAATAATATATCATTATCTTATTATGACTCACCAGTGGTACGAGTTGCTGAATTAAATATAAATGAAAAGGAAAAAAAAAATTATTACTTTGAATTTTAGATAACAAAATACTGACAAAACATAGTACATTAGATATAAAACCTTTACTCCATCTTAGGACTTTGGCAGTTGACTATAAAGTCTCTCATCTAAGAAAATCGGGACCTTTATGCAAATGAAAATCCTATCAAACACTGTGAGCATAATGTGATCCAATTCTCTTGGATGAGGAGAAGATTCAGAAAAAAAATCTCCATTCTGCCAGCGCATGGAAATCAGACTGCACTCAGATGTCATTCGAGTGCAGTCTGAAGTTTCCCATTCACTCATTGACTTGCTTGGCTGAGTTTGGGCCAAATATTGTATCAAACTCAGGCAAGCAGTGATCAGACGTGTGCACAGCCCCATGGACTAATATTGGTTCAAGTGCGATCTGATGTTTTGTCGGATCAGTTTCGAACTGAAAATACGTTCATCTGCACCTGCCCTTATGAGGATAATCAGTGGATTTTAAGTGCGGCACTTTACATTTCAAGTCTATTTATATAAAATGAGAAACTTGTATTGTGTATACATTATGTTCATAAGTCTAAAGGTACCTTCACACTAAACGACGCTGCAGCGATCCAGACAACGATCCGGATCGCTGCAGCGTCGCTGTTTGGTCGCTGGAGAGCTGTCACACAGACAGCTCTCCAGCGACCAACGATGACGGTAACCAGGGTAAACATCGGGTTACTAAGCGCAGGGCCGCACTTAGTAACCTGATGTTTACCCTGGTTACCATCCTAAAAGTAAAAAAAAAAAAACACTACATACTTACCTTAACCCCTTCACCCCAAAGCCTGTTTTCACCTAAGTGACAGGGCCAATTTTTACAATTCTGACCACTGTCACTTTATGAGGTCATAACTCTGAAACGCTTCAACGGATCCTGGTGATTCTGACATTGTTTTCTCGTGACATATTGTACTTCATGATAGTGGTAAAACTTCTTCGATATGACTTGCATTTATTTTTGAAAAAAACAAAAATTTGTCGGAAATTATGAATATTTAGCAATTTTCAAACTCTTAGTTTTTATGCCCTTAAATTAGAGAGTTATATCACATAATATAGTTAATAAACAACATTTCCCACATGTCTGCTTTACATCAGCACAATTTTGGAAACATAATTTTTTTTGTTAGGGAGTTATAAGGGTTAAAAGTTGACCAGCGATTTCTCATTTTTGCAACAAAATTTGCAAAACCATTTTTTTACGGACCACCTCACACTTGAAGTGACTTTGAGGGGTCTATATGACAGAAAACGCCCAAAAGTGACACCATTCTAAAAACTGCACCCCTCAAGGTACTCAAAACCACATTCAAAAAGTTTATTAACCCTTCAGGTGCTTCACAGGAATTTTTTGAATGTTTAAAAAAATTGAACATTTAACTTTTTTTTCACAAAATTTTTACTTCAGGTCCAATTTGTTTCATTTTACCAAGGGTAACAGGAGAAATTGGACCACAAAAGTCATTGAACAATTTGTCCTGAGTACGCCGATACCCCATATGTGGGGGTAAACCACTGTTTGGGCACATGGCAGAGCTCGGAAGGGAAGGAGCGCCATTTGACTTTTCAATGCAAGATTTGCTGGAATTGAGATCGGAGCCCATATCACGATTGGAGAGCCCCTGATGTGCCTAAACAGTGGAAACCCCCACAAGTGACACCATTTTGGAAAGTAGACCCCCTAAGGAACTAATCTAGATGTGTGGTGAGCACTTTGAACCTCCAAGTGCTTCACAGAAGTTTATAATGTAGAGCCGTAAAAAAAATGTCATATTAATTTTCACAAAAAATTATCTTTTTGCCCCAAATTTTTTATTTTCCCAAGGGTAACAGGATAAATTGGACCCCAAAAGTTGTTGTGCAATTTGTCCTGAGTATGCCGATACTTCATATATGGGGATAAACCACTGTTTGAGCGCATGGCAGAGCTCGGAAGGGAAGGAGCGCCATTTGACTTTTCAATGCAAAATTGGCTGGAATTGAGATCGGACGCTATGTCGCATTTGGAGAGCCCCTGACGTGCCTTAACAGTGGAAACCCCCCACAAGTGACCCCATTTTGGAAAGAAGACCCCCTAAGGAACTTATCTAGATGTGTGGTGAGCACTTTTAACCCCCAATTGTTTTCACTAAAGTTTAGAATGTAGCATTGTGAAAATTAAAAAATCATTTTTTCTTTCCACAAAATGATGTTTTAGCCCGCAATTTTTTTTTCCCAAGGGTAACAGGAGAAATTGGACAACAAATGTTATTGTCCAATTTGTCCTGAGTACGCTGATACCCCACATGTGGGGGGGAAGGAGCACCGTTTGAAATGCAGACTTAGATGGAATGGACTGCAGGTGTCATGTTGCATTTGCAGAGACCCTGCAGTAGAAACAGTAGAAACCTCCCACAAGTGACCCCATATTGGAAACTAGACCCCCCAAGGAACTTATCTAGATGTGTTGTGAGAGCTTTGAACCAACAAGTGTTTCACTACAGTTTATAACGCAGAGCCGTGAAAATAAAAAATATTTTTTTTCCACGAAAATGATATTTTAGCCCCCACGTTTTTATTTTCCCAAGGGTAACAGGACAAATTAGACCCCAAAAGTTGTTGTCCAACTTGTCCTGAGAACGCTGATACCCCATATGTTGGGGGGAACCACTGTTTGGGTGCACGGCAGAGCTCGGAAGGGAAGGAGCGCCATTTGAAATGCAGACTTAGATGGATTGGTCTGCAGGCGTCATGTTGCATTTGCAGAGCCCCTGATGTACCTAAACAGTAGAAACCCCCCACAAGTGACCCCATATTGGAAACTAGACCCCACAGGGAACTCATCTAGATGTGTTGTGAGAGCTTTGAACCAACAAGTGTTTCACTACAGTATATAACGCAGAGTGTTATGGCTGGCAATCAGGCAACACAGCGTGCAGTAATCAGCGCACATACAGAGATCTGGCAATAACCAAAAACAATAGGACGAGCTCTGAGACGTGGAATCTCTGTAGACTGCAGTACCTGATCTATCCTCACACAACTATAAGCAGCAGTGGATTGCGCCTAACAACTACCTATGCAACTCGGCACTGCCTGAGGAGCTGACTAGCCTGAAGATAGAAATACAAGCCTGACTTACCTCAGAGAAATACCCCAAAGGAATAGGCAGCCCCCCACATATAATGACTGTTAGCAAGATGAAAAGACAAACGTAGGAATGAAATAGATTCAGCAAAGTGAGGCCCGATATTCTAGACAGAGCGAGGATAGCAAAGAGAACTATGCAGTCTACAAAAAACCCTAAAACGAAAACCACGCAAAGGGGCAAAAAGACCCACCGTGCCGAACTAACAGCACGGCGGTGCACCCCTCTGCTTCTCAGAGCTTCCAGCAAAAGACAATAGCAAGCTGGACAGAAAAAAACAGAAAACAAACTAGAAGCACTTATCTAGCAGAGCAGCAGGCCAAAGGAAAGATGCAGTAGCTCAGATCCAACACTGGAACATTGACAAGGAGCAAGGAAGACAGACTCAGGTGGAGCTAAATAGCAAGGCAGCCAACGAGCTCACCAAAACACCTGAGGGAGGAAGCCCAGAGACTGCAATACCACTTGTGACCACAGAAGTGAACTCAGCCACAGAATTCACAACAGTACCCCCCCCTTGAGGAGGGGTCACCGAACCCTCACCAGAACCCCCAGGCCGACCAGGATGAGCCACATGAAAGGCACGAACAAGATCTGGGGCATGGACATCAGAGGCAAAAACCCAGGAATTATCTTCCTGAGCATAACCCTTCCATTTGACCAGATACTGGAGTTTCCGTCTAGAGACACGAGAATCCAAAATCTTCTCCACAATATACTCCAATTCCCCCTCCACCAAAACAGGGGCAGGAGGCTCCACAGATGGAACCATAGGTGGCACGTATCTCCTCAACAACGACCTATGGAATACATTATGTATGGAAAAGGAGTCTGGGAGGGTCAGACGAAAAGACACCGGATTGAGAATCTCAGAAATCCTATACGGACCAATAAAACGAGGTTTAAATTTAGGAGAGGAAACCTTCATAGGAATATGACGAGAAGATAACCAAACCAAATCCCCAACACGAAGTCGGGGTCCCACACGGCGTCTGCGATTAGCGAAAAGCTGAGCCTTCTCCTGGGACAAGGTCAAATTGTCCACTACCTGAGTCCAGATCTGCTGCAACCTGTCCACCACAGAATCCACACCAGGACAGTCCGAAGACTCAACCTGTCCTGAAGAGAAACGAGGATGGAACCCAGAATTGCAGAAAAATGGAGAGACCAAGGTAGCCGAGCTGGCCCGATTATTAAGGGCGAACTCAGCCAACGGCAAAAATGACACCCAATCATCCTGGTCAGCGGAAACAAAACATCTCAGATATGTTTCCAAGGTCTGATTGGTTCGTTCGGTCTGGCCATTAGTCTGAGGATGGAAGGCCGAGGAGAAAGATAGGTCAATGCCCATCCTACCACAAAAGGCTCGCCAGAACCTCGAGACAAACTGGGAACCTCTGTCAGAAACAATATTCTCAGGAATGCCATGTAAACGAACCACATGCTGGAAGAACAAAGGCACCAAATCAGAGGAGGAAGGCAATTTAACCAAGGGCACCAGATGGACCATTTTAGAAAAGCGATCACAGACCACCCAAATGACCGACATTTTTTGAGAAACGGGAAGGTCAGAAATGAAATCCATCGAAATATGTGTCCAAGGCCTCTTCGGGACCGGCAAGGGCAAAAGCAACCCACTGGCACGTGAACAGCAGGGCTTAGCCCTAGCACAAATTCCACAGGACTGCACAAAAGCACGCACATCCCGTGACAGAGATGGCCACCAGAAGGATCTAGCAACCAACTCCCTGGTACCAAAGATTCCTGGATGACCGGCCAGCACCGAACAATGAAGTTCAGAGATAACTTTGCTAGTCCACCTATCAGGGACGAACAGTTTCTCGGCCGGACAACGATCAGGTTTATTAGCCTGAAATTTCTGCAACACTCTCCGCAAATCAGGGGAGATGGCAGACACAATGACTCCTTCCTTGAGGATACTCGCCGGCTCAGATAACCCCGGAGAGTCGGGCACAAAACTCCTAGACAGAGCATCCGCCTTCACATTTTTAGAGCCCGGAAGGTATGAAATCACAAAATCAAAACGAGCAAAAAATAACGACCAACGGGCCTGTCTAGGATTCAAGCGCTTGGCAGACTCGAGATAAGTCAAGTTCTTATGATCAGTCAATACCACCACGCGATGCTTAGCACCCTCAAGCCAATGACGCCACTCCTCGAATGCCCACTTCATGGCCAGCAACTCTCGGTTGCCCACATCATAATTACGCTCAGCAGCAGAAAATTTCCTGGAAAAGAAAGCACATGGTTTGAACACTGAGCAACCAGAACCTCTCTGTGACAAAACCGCCCCTGCACCAATCTCAGAAGCATCAACCTCGACCTGGAACGGAAGAGAAACATCAGGTTGACACAACACAGGGGCACAGCAAAAACGACGCTTCAACTCCTGAAAAGCTTCCACGGCAGCAGAAGACCAATTAACCAAATCAGCACCCTTCTTGGTCAAATCGGTCAATGGTCTGGCAATGCTAGAAAAATTACAGATGAAGCGACGATAAAAATTAGCAAAGCCCAGGAATTTCTGCAGACTTTTTAGAGATGTCGGCTGAGTCCAATCCTGGATGGCCTGAACCTTAACCGGATCCATCTCGATAGTAGAAGGGGAAAAGATGAACCCCAAAAATGAAACTTTCTGCACACCGAAGAGACACTTTGATCCCTTCACGAACAAGGAATTAGCACGCAGTACCTGGAAAACCATTCTGACTTGCTTCACATGAGACTCCCAATCATCTGAGAAGATCAAAATGTCATCCAAGTAAACAATCAAGAATTTATCCAGATACTCACGGAAAATGTCATGCATAAAAGACTGAAAAACAGATGGAGCATTGGCAAGTCCGAACGGCATCACCAGATACTCAAAATGACCCTCGGGCGTATTAAATGCCGTTTTCCATTCATCTCCCTGCCTGATTCTCACCAGATTATACGCACCACGAAGATCAATCTTAGTAAACCAACTAGCCCCCTTAATCCGAGCAAACAAGTCAGAAATCAATGGCAAGGGATACTGAAACTTAACAGTGATCTTATTAAGAAGGCGGTAATCAATACACGGTCTTAGCGAACCATCCTTCTTGGCTACAAAAAAGAACCCTGCTCCCAATGGTGACGACGATGGGCGAATATGTCCCTTCTCCAGGGACTCCTTCACATAACTGCGCATAGCGGTGTGTTCAGGTACGGACAAATTAAATAAACGACCCTTAGGGAATTTACTACCAGGAATCAAATCGATAGCACAATCACAATTCCTATGCGGAGGTAGGGCATCAGACTTGGACTCTTCAAATACATCCTGAAAGTCCGACAAGAACTCTGGGATGTCAGAAGGAATGGATGACGAAATAGACAAAAATGGAACATCACCATGTACTCCCTGACAACCCCAGCTGGTTACCGACATAGAGTTCCAATCCAATACTGGATTATGGGTTTGTAGCCATGGCAACCCCAACACGACCACATCATGCAAATTATGCAGTACCAGAAAGCGAATAACTTCCTGATGTGCAGGAGCCATGCACATGGTCAGCTGGGCCCAGTACTGAGGCTTATTCTTGGCCAAAGGTGTAGCATCAATTCCTCTCAACGGAATAGGACACCGCAAAGGCTCCAAGAAAAATCCACAACGTTTAGCATAATCCAAATCCATCAGATTCAGGGCAGCGCCTGAATCCACAAACGCCATGACAGAATACGATGACAAAGAGCACATTAAGGTAATGGACAAAAGGAATTTGGACTGTACAGTACCAATAACGGCAGAGCTATCGAACCGCCTAGTGCGTTTAGGACAATTAGAAATAGCATGAGTAGAATCACCACAATAGAAACACAGTCTGTTCAGACGTCTGTGTTCTTGCCGTTCTACTTTAGTCATAGTCCTGTCGCACTGCATAGGCTCAGGTTTACTCTCAGGCAGTACCGCCAGATGGTGCACAGATTTACGCTCGCGCAAGCGACGACCGATCTGAATGGCCAAGGACATAGACTCATTCAAACCAGCAGGCATAGGAAATCCCACCATTACATCCTTAAGAGCTTCAGAGAGACCCTTTCTGAACAAAGCCGCTAGTGCAGATTCATTCCACAGAGTGAGTACTGACCATTTCCTAAATTTCTGACAATATACTTCTACATCATCCTGACCCTGGCATAAAGCCAGCAGATTTTTCTCAGCCTGATCCACTGAATTAGGCTCATCGTAAAGCAATCCGAGCGCCAGGAAAAATGCATCAACATTACTCAATGCAGAATCTCCTGGTGCAAGAGAAAACGCCCAGTCCTGTGGGTCGCCGCGCAAAAAAGAAATAATAATCAAAACCTGTTGAATAGGATTACCAGAAGAATGAGGTTTCAAGGCCAAAAATAGCTTACAATTATTTCTGAAGCTCAGGAACTTAGTTCTGTCACCAAAAAACAAATCAGGAATCGGAATTCTTGGTTCTAGCATCGATTTCTGATCAATAGTATCTTGAATCTTTTGTACATTTACAACGAGATTATCCATTGAGGAGCACAGAGCCTGAATATCCATGTCCACAGCTGTGTCCTGAAGCACTCTAATGTCTAGGGGAAAAAAAAGACTGAAGACAGAGCTAAGAAAAAAAAATGATGTCAGGATTTCT
Organism: Ranitomeya imitator; assembly: GCF_032444005.1. Classification (NCBI taxonomy): domain Eukaryota; kingdom Metazoa; phylum Chordata; class Amphibia; order Anura; family Dendrobatidae; genus Ranitomeya; species Ranitomeya imitator. Next base: position 802,634,574 of record NC_091283.1, read on the forward strand.
TTTTTCCCTCTATTGGGAATCATTGGTGGGCTCCTTGTACTGTTATGGCTGGCAATCAGGCAACACAGCGTGCAGTAATCAGCGCACATACAGAGATCTGGCAATAACCAAAAACAATAGGACGAGCTCTGAGACGTGGAATCTCTGTAGACTGCAGTACCTGATCTATCCTCACACAACTATAAGCAGCAGTGGATTGCGCCTAACAACTACCTATGCAACTCGGCACTGCCTGAGGAGCTGACTAGCCTGAAGATAGAAATACAAGCCTGACTTACCTCAGAGAAATACCCCAAAGGAATAGGCAGCCCCCCACATATAATGACTGTTAGCAAGATGAAAAGACAAACGTAGGAATGAAATAGATTCAGCAAAGTGAGGCCCGATATTCTAGACAGAGCGAGGATAGCAAAGAGAACTATGCAGTCTACAAAAAACCCTAAAACGAAAACCACGCAAAGGGGCAAAAAGACCCACCGTGCCGAACTAACAGCACGGCGGTGCACCCCTCTGCTTCTCAGAGCTTCCAGCAAAAGACAATAGCAAGCTGGACAGAAAAAAACAGAAAACAAACTAGAAGCACTTATCTAGCAGAGCAGCAGGCCCAAGGAAAGATGCAGTAGCTCAGATCCAACACTGGAACATTGACAAGGAGCAAGGAAGACAGACTCAGGTGGAGCTAAATAGCAAGGCAGCCAACGAGCTCACCAAAACACCTGAGGGAGGAAGCCCAGAGACTGCAATACCACTTGTGACCACAGAAGTGAACTCAGCCACAGAATTCACAACAGCAGAGCCGTGAAAATAAAAAATATTTTTTTTCCACGAAAATGATATTTTATCCCCCACGTTTTTATTTTCCCAAGGGTAACAGGACAAATTAGACCCCAAAAGTTGTTGTCCAACTTGTCCTGAGAACGCTGATACCCCATATGTTGGGGGGAACCACTGTTTGGGCACACAGGAGAACTCGGAAGGGAAGGAGCACTGTTTTACTTTTTCAAAGCAGAATTGGCTGGAAATGAGATCGGACGCCATGTCGCGTTTGGAGAGCCCCTGATGTGCCGAAACAGTGGAAACCCCCAATTATAACTGAAACCCTAACCCCAACCCTAACCCTAGCCCTAACCCTAGCCCTAACCCTAGCCCTAACCCTAACCCTAATGGGAAAATGGAAATAAATACATTTTTTTACATTTTATTATTTTTCCCTAACTAAGGGGGTGATGAAGGGGGGTTTGATTTACTTTTATAGCGTTTTTTTGGCAGATTTTTAGGGTTGGCAGCTGTCACACACTAAAAGACGCTTTTTATTGCAAAAAATAGTTTTTGCATCACCACATTTTGAGAGCTATAATTTATCCATATTTTGGCCCACAGAGTCAAGTGAGATCTTCTTTTTTGCGGGACGAGTTGACGTTTTTATTGGTAACATTTTCGGGCAGACTACATTTTTTGATCGCTTTTTATTCCGATTTTTGTGAGGCGGAATGAACAAAAACCAGCAATTCCTGAATTTCTTTTAGGGGGGGCGTTTATACCGTTCCACGTGTGGTAAAATGGATAAAGCAGTTTTATTCTTCAGGTCAGTACGATTACAGTGATACCTCATTTATGTAATTTTTTTTATGTTTTGGCGCTTTTACACAATAAAAACTATTTTATATAAAAAAATAATTGTTTTTGCATCGCATTATTCTGAGAGCTATAACTTTTTTATTTTTCTGCTGATGATGCTGTATGGCGGCTTTTTTTTTGCGGGACAAGATGGTTATTTATATCTGTCATTTTTATCGCGTGTTACTCCACTTTTTGTTCGCCTGTATGATAATAAAGCAATGTTTTTTGCCTTGTTTTTTTTTTTTTTTTTTTGCGGTGTTCACTGAAGGGGTTAACTAGTGGGATAGTTTTATAGAGCGGGTCGTTACGGACGCGGCGATACCAAATATGTGTACATTTATTGTTTTTTTTTAATTTACATAAATAAATGGATTTATTGGGAAATGTTTTTTTTTTTTTTTTTTTATTTGGGGATTTTTTTTTTATTTTTTTTTTTACACATTCTATTTTTTTTTTTTTTACTTTCTACCATTGTCCCAGGGTGGGACATCTCTGTATTAGATCAGATCGTTGATCTGACACTGTGCATAGCACACTGTCAGATCAACGATCTGACAGGCAGTTTAGCTGGCTTTCCGGCGCCTGCTCTCAGCAACTCTTAGCAGGCGCCGGCTAGCCAGGTCATTTCATGACCCGGAAGGAGTCCGGCGGCCATCTTGGATCCGGGGACTCCTTCCGGGTCACCGGAGCAACGCGATCTCACTGCGTTGCTCCGGTGGGAGAGCGCAGGGAGCCCCCGTCCCTGCGCGATCCCCCTCTATGCCGCTGTCACTACTGACAGCGGCATCAGAGGGGTTAAATGCCCGCGATCGGCGATAGCGCCGATCGTGGGCATTGCTGCGTGGTGTCAGCTGTCATATACAGCTGACACCCGCACCCGATCACCGCGGCACTCAGCGCGAGACCGCGGTGATCGATGCGCCGTACTAGTACTGCTGCTGGCACAAATGCAGTGCCGGCAGCGCTGTACTAGTACGGCGCGTGGCGCGAAGGGGTTAAGCTGTCTGTCCCCGGCGCTCTGCTTCCTGCACTGGCTGTGAGCGCCAGTCAGCTGGAAAGCAGAGCGGTGACGTCACCGCTCTGCTTTCCGGCCGCTGTGCTCACAGTGAGTACAGAGAAGCAGAGTGCCGGGGACAGACAGTTTAAGGTAAGTATGTAGTGTTTGTTTTTTTTACTTTTAGGATGGTAACCAGGGTAAACATCGGGTTACTAAGTGCGGCCCTGCGCACTTAGTAACCCGATGTTTACCCTGGTTACACACTGGTTACACACGCCGATTCAGCGGCGTGTGTAACGCCGCTGAATCGGCGTCACACACGCCGATTCAGCGATGTCAGCGGGAGAGCCAGCGACCAAATAAAGTTCTGGCCTTCTAGCCCCGACCAATGACATCACAGCAGGATCCTGATCGCTGCTGCGTGTCACACTGAACAATATCGCTAGCCAGGACGCTGCAACATCACGGATCGCTAGCGATATCGTTTAGTGCGAAGGTACCTTAAGCCTGTTCTCCCCAATACACTTTAGGTTAAAGGGCGAGGAAGGAAGGTAACAGGAGCTCACCTCAAGCGAAAACCTTTAGAGCTGAGCAAACTCTGCTAGGGGGCAGTAGAGAGGTTGTACACACCAAATCAGCAACAGCCAAGAACGCAGAGTCAGAGGGGAAAGCAGGAGCAAGGTCTGAAGCATGCCAGAGGACAAAAGCCAGTCGGGAGCGCGGTAACAAGAGGACGAGACGAAGGCAGAGCCAGAAACACGCCAAAGGTCAGAGCCAGACAGAACAATCCACAACAGGAATGGAACAGGAATGGGCAGATCAGAAGTCATGCAGAGAAAGTTAACCCCTGCCTGACCAGGTCGGAAAGCAGAAAGCAAACCCTGACCTGGATCATTACAGGTAAGGCCTTAATACTAAGGCTATGTGCCCACGTTGCAGATTCATGTGCGGATTTTTCCGCACCGTTTTTGAAAAATCCGCAGGTAAAACGCACTGCGTTTTACCTGCAGATTACCCGCGGATTTACCACAGATTTCCTGAGTTTTTTTTTACTGATTTCACCTGCGGTTTTACACCTGCGGATTCTGAGGAGCAGGTGTAAAGCAGCATTTCTGTGCAGTATTTTCCGCACCATGGGCACAGCGGATTTGGATTTCCATAGGTTTACATGGTACTGTAAACCTGATGGAAAACTGCTGCGAATCCACTGTGGATCCGCAGGCAAATCCGCAACGTATGCACATAGCCAAAAGGTTAGGACCTTCCCGATTGGGTACACCGTGGTACTGGTGGGATGGCTTTTACTATTTCTATAATGAAAAACAGTGTTTACTAAGAACCCTGTGATAATTATACGCACCATTGCTTTTTACTTTCTTACAGCTGATTATACGTTCATTTTTTTTCTATCTTAGATTATATATACAGTATATTTAATGCACAGTGGGTACGGACAGTATTCAGAACCCTTTAAATTTTTCACTCTTTCTTTCATTGCAGCCATTTGGTAAATTCAAAAAAGTTATTTTTTTTCTTATTAATGTACACTCTGCACCCCATCTTGACTGAAAAAAAACAAATGTAGAAATTTTAGCAAATTTATCAAAAAATAAAAACTGAAATATCACATGGTCATAAGTATTCAGACCCTTTGCTCAGACACTCATATTTAAGTCACATGCTGTCCATTTCCTTATGATCCTCCTTGAGATGGTTCTACTCCTTCATTGAAGTCCAGCGGTGTGTAATTAAACTGATAGGACTTGATTTGGAAAGGCACACACCTGTCTATATAATACCTCACAGCTCACAGTGCATGTCAGACCAAATGAGAATCATGAGGTCAAAGGAACTGGCCAAGGAGCTCAGAGACAGAATTGTGGCAAGGCGCAGATCTGGCCAAGGTTACAACAGAATGTCTGCAGTACTCAAGGTTTCTAAGAGCACAGTGGCCTCCATAATCCTTAAATGGAAGAAGTTTGGGACCACCTGAAGTCTTCCTAGACCTGGCCATCCGGCCAAACTGAGCAATCGTGGGAGAAGAGCCTTGGTGAGAGAGGTAAAGAAGAACCCCAAGATCACTGTGGCTGAGCTCCAGAGATGCAGTAGGGAGATGGGAGAAAGTTATACAGGGCTCAGTAGTCAGAGAGCTGGTAGATCTGCAGCAGATAAAACAGGGATTTTATCAAAACTGCAGCAAACAGTCCAGTAAGTGACACAATGCTGGGATCAGGGTCTCTGCCCCTGTATTAGATGTAGTAGCAAAATTTTGGTGACAGATTCACTGGTCTTACATAGATTAAAAGAAGAATAACAAAATAAGCTAATACTTCATTATAACTTACTAGTGGTAGTATGTGCTGGATAAAAGAGAAGGAAAATAGAGCGGAGAAAAATGAAAATCTTAATTAATTGTCAGTTTGGAAAGCACATGATTAAACATGACAAAAACATTACACAATCCATAATCCACTTCTGACTTGTATCGCACATGTACAGCAGATGCTGGGAAGGAGTTAAAAGGTGTTGTCCTCCTTCATTGACATTTTTTTTATTTACATTTAAAAAAAACTTTTTGCAATTGAGGTATGCTACTCTATAAAAACAAATTAACTCAGTTTCCCCAAATAACTTTGTTAGGAGTTATAGGGCTGTTTTGTTTTTTTACAGGATTTGTTTTCATGCACATTCATATTGTATAGTCTGTGGACATAAATCAGCTGACTGGAGTTAAGTAAAAAAAAATATAAAAGAGCTACAAGAGTGTCAGCGTGTCCTAACTAATTCTGCAGTCACAGTGCAACACAAAGGCTATAGAAGACGAACCGTGCAAAATTTTCAATTAACCCCTTTCTGCCATTAGACGTACTATTGCGTCCATGTGGGGTGGGCTTTACTTCCCAAGGACGCAATAGTACGTCATATGCGATCGGCAGCGCTCACGGGGGGAGCGCCGCCGATCGCGGCCGGGTGTCAGCTGTTTATCGCAGCTGACATCCGGCACTATGTGCCAGGAGCGGTCACGGACCGCCCCCGGCACATTAACCCCCGGCACACCGCGATCAAAGATGATCGCGATGTGCCGGCGGTGCAGGGAAGCACCGCGCAGGGAGGGGGCTCCCTGCGGGCTTCCCTGAGCCCCCCGCAGCAACGCGATGTGATCGCGTTGCTGCGAGGGTCTCACCTCCCTCCCTGCTCCCTCCAGCCCCGGATCCAAGATGGCCGCGGATCCGGGTCCTGCAGGGAGGGAGGTGGCTTCACAGAGCCTGCTCAGAGCAGGCACTGTGAAGCAGCCTGCACTCCTATCAGATCAGTGATCTGACAGAGTGCTGTGCAAACTGTCAGATCACTGATCTGTGATGTCCCCCCCTGGGACAAAGTAAAAAAGTAAAAAAAAAAAATTTCAAATGTGTAAAAAAAAATAAAAAAAAATATTCCAAAATAATGAAAAAAAAAAAAAAATATTATTCCCATAAATACATTTCTTTATCTAAATAAATAAAAAAAAACAATAAAAGTACACATATTTAGTATCGCCGCGTCCGTAACGGCCCGACCTATAAAACTGGCCCACTAGTTAACCCCTTCAGTAAACACCGTAAGAAAAAAAAAAAAAAAACGAGGCAAAAAACAACGCTTTATTATCATACCGCCGAACAAAAAGTGGAATAACACGCGATCAAAAAGACAAATATAAATAACCATGGTACCGCTGAAAACGTCATCTTGTCCCGCAAAAAACGAGCTGCCATACAGCATCATCAGCAAAAAATTAAAAAAGTTATAGTCCTGAGAATAAAGCGATGCAAAAATAATTATTTTTTCTATAAAATAGTTTTTATCGTATAAAAGCGCCAAAACATAAAAAAATTATATAAATGAGGTGTCGCTGTAATCGTACTGACCCGAAGAATAAAACTGCTTCATCAATTTTACCAAACGCGGAACGGTATAAACGCCTCCCCCAAAAGAAATTCATGAATAGCTGGTTTTTGGTCATTCTGCCTCACAAAAATCGGACTAAAAAGCGATCAAAAAATGTCACGTGCCCGAAAATGTTACCAATAAAAACATCAACTCGTCCCGCAAAAAACAAGACCTCACATGACTCTGTGGACCAAAATATAGAAAAATTATAGCTCTCAAAATGTGGTAACGCAAAAAATATTTTTTGCAATAAAAAGCGTCTTTCAGTGTGTGACGGCTGCCAATCATAAAAATCCGCTAAAAAACCCGCTATAAAAGTAAATCAAACCCCCCTTCATCACCCCCTTAGTTAGGGAAAAATTAAAAAAATGTATTTATTTCCATTTTCCCATTAGGGCTAGGGTTAGAGTTAGGGTTAGGGCTAGGGTTAGGGCTAGGGTTAGGGCTAGGGCTAGGGTTAGGGTTAGGGCTAGGGTTAGGGCTAGGGTTAGGGCTAGGGTTAGGGTTAGGGCTAGGGTTAGGGCTAGGGTTAGGGCTAGGGTTAGGGCTAGGGTTAGGGTTAGGGCTAGGGTTAGGGCTAGGGTTAGGGCTAGGGTTAGGGCTAGGGCTAGGGTTAGGGCTAGGGTTAGGGCTAGGGTTAGGATTAGGGTTAGGGCTAGGGCTACAGTTTGGGTTGGGGCTAAAGTTACAGTTAGGGTTTAGATTACATTTACGGTTGGGAATAGGGTTGGGATTAGGGTTAGGGGTGTGTCAGGGTTAGAGGTGTGGTTAGGGTTACTGTTGGGATTAGGGTTAGGGATGTGTTTGGATTAGGGTTTCAGTTATAATTGGGGGGTTTCCACTGTTTAGGCACATCAGGGGCTCTCCAAACGCGACATGGCGTCCGATCTCAATTCCAGCCAATTCTGCGTTGAAAAAGTAAAACAGTGCTTCTTCCCTTCCGAGCTCTCCCGTGTGCCCAAACAGGGGTTTACCCCAACATATGGGGTATCAGCGTACTCAGGACAAATAGGACAACAACTTTTGGGGTCCAATTTCTCCTGCTACCCTTGGGAAAATATAAAACTCGGGGCTAAAACATTTTTTGTGGGAAAAAAAAAGATTTTTTATTTTCACGGCTCTGCGTTATAAACTGTAGTGAAACACTTGGGGGTTCAAAGTTCTCACAACACATCTAGATTAGTTCCCTGGGGGGTCTAGTTTCCAATATGGGGTCACTTGTGGGGGGTTTCTACTGTTTAGGTACATTAGGGGTTCTGCAAACGCAATGTGACGTCTGCAGACCATTCCATCTAAGTCTGCATTCCAAATGGCGCTCCTTCCCTTCCGAGCTCTGCCATGCGCTCAAACGTTGGTTTCCCCCAACATACGGGGTATCAGCGTACTCAGGACAAATTGGACAACAACTTTTGGGGTCGAATTTCTCCTCTTACCCTCGGGAAAATACAAAACTGGGGGCTAAAAAATAATTTTGGGGGGAAAGATTTTTTTTTTTAATTTTCACGGCTCTGCGTTACAAACTGTAGTGAAACACTTGGGGGTTCAAAGCTATCACAACACATCTAGATGAGTTCCTTAGGGGGTCTAGTTTTCAAAATGGTGTCACTTGTGGGAGGTTTCTACTGTTTAGGTACATTAGGGGCTCTGCAAATGCAATGTGACACCTGCAGACCATTCCATCTAAGTCCTCATTCCAAATGGATCTCCTTCCCTTCCGAGCCCTCCCATGCGCCCAAACAGTGGTTCCCCCCCACATATAGGGTATCAGCGCACTCAGGACAAATTGGACAACAAATTGTGGGGTCGAATTTCTCCTGTTACCCTCGGGAAAATACAAAACTGGAGGCTAAAAAATAATTTTTGTGGGAAAAAATTTTTGTTTTATTTTTACGGCTCTCCATTATAAACTTCTGTGAAGCCCTTGGTGGGTCAAAGCGCTCAGCACACATCTAGATAAGTTCCTAAGGGGGTCTACTTTCCAAAATGGTGTCACTTGTGGGGGGTTTCTACTGTTTAGGTACATTAGGGGCTCTGCAAACGCAATGTGACACCTGCAGACCATTCCATCTAAGTCTGCATTCAAATGGCACTCCTTCCCTTCTGAGCCCTCCCATGTGCCCAAACAGTGGTTCCCCCCACATATGGTGTATCATCGCACTCAGGACAAATTGGGCAACAAATTTTGGGGTCCAATTTCTCCTGTTACCCTCAGGAAAATACAAAACTGGGGGCTAAAAAAATAATTTTTGTGGGAAAAATATTTTGTTTTATTTTTACGGCTCTGCATTATAAACTTCTGTGAAGCACTTGGTGGGTCAAAGTGCTCACCACACCTCTAGATAAGTTCCTTAGGGGGTCTACTTTCCAAAATGGTGTCATTTGTGGGGGGTTTCAATGTTTAGGCACATCAGTGGCTCTTCAAACGCAACATGGCGTCCCATCTCAATTCCTGTCAATTTTGCTTTGAAAAGTCAAACGGCGCTCCTTCCCTTCCGAGCTCTCCCATCCACCCAAACAGTGGTTTACCCCCACATATGGGGTATCAGCGTACTCAGGACAAATTGTACAACAACTTTTGGGGTCCAATTTCTTCTCTTACCCTTGGGAAAATAAAAAATTGGGGGCGAAAAGATAATTTTTGTGAAAAAATATGATTTTTTATTTTTACGGTTCTACATTATAAACTTCTGTGAAGCACTTGTTGGGTCAAAGTGCTCACCACACCTCTAGATAAGTTCCTTAGGGGGTCTACTTTCCAAAATGGTGTCACTTGTGGGGGGTTTCAATGTTTAGGCACATCAGTGGCTCTCCAAACGCAACATGGCGTCCCATCTCAATTCCTGTCAATTTTGCATTGAAAAGTCAAACGGCGCTCCTTCCCTTCCGAGCTCTCCCATCCGCCCAAACAGTGGTTTACCCCCACATATGGGCTATCAGCGTACTCAGGACAAATTGTACAACAACTTTTGGGGTCCAATTTCTTCTCTTACCCTTGGGAAAATAAAAAATTGGGGGCGAAAAGATAATTTTTGTGAAAAAATATGATTTTTTATTTTTACGGTTCTACATTATAAACTTCTGTGAAGCACTTGTTGGGTCAAAGTGCTCACCACACCTCTAGATAAGTTCCTTAGGGGGTCTACTTTCCAAAATGGTGTCACTTGTGGGGGGTTTCAATGTTTAGGCACATCAGGGGCTCTCCAAACGAAACATGGCGTCCCATCTCAATTCCAGTCAATTTTGCATTGAAAAGTCAAATGGCACTCCTTCGCTTCCGAGCTCTGCCATGCGCCCAAACAGTGGTTTACCCCCACATGTGGGGTATTGGCATACTCAGGACAAATTGTACAACAATGTTTGGGGTCCATTTTCTCCTGTTACCCTTGGTAAAATAAAACAAATTGGAGCTGAATTAAATTTTTTGTGAAAAAAAGTTAAATGTTCATTTTTATTTAAACATTCAAAAAATTCCTGTGAAGCACCAGAAGGGTTAATAAACTTCTTGAATATGGTTTTGAGCACCTTGAGGGGTGTAGTTTTTAGAATGGTGTCACACTTGGGTATTTTCTATCATATAGACCCCTCAAAATGACTTCAAATGAGATGTGGTCCCTAAAATAAAATGGTGTTGTAGAAATGAGAAATTGCTGGTCAACTTTTAACCCTTATAAATCCCTAACAAAAAAAAATTTTGGTTCCAAAATTGTGCTGATGTAAAGTAGACATGTGGAAAATGTTACTTATTAAGTATTTTGTGTGACATATCTCTGTGATTTAATTGCATAAAAATTCAAAGTTGGAAAATTGCGAAATTTTCATAATTTTCGCCAAATTTCCGTTTTTTTCACAAATAAACGCAGGTACTATCAAATAATTTTTACCATTGTCATGAAGTACAATATGTCACGAGAAAACAATGTCAGAATCACCAGGATCCATTGAAGCGTTCCAGAGTTATAACCTCATAAAGGGACAGTGGTCAGAATTGTAAAAATTGGCCCGGTCATTAACGTGCAAACCACCCTTGGGGGTAAAGGGGTTAAAACTAATGTAAAAAAAATTATTTTACCAACAATTACGGTATATGCATTAAACTAAGAAAAAGAACTAAGTAAAAACTAAGAAAAAAAAAGTCCTTAACCCCTTTACCCCCTTTACAATTCTGACCACTGTCCCTTTATGAGGTTATAACTCTGGAACGCTTCAACGGATCCCGGTGATTCTGACACTTTTCTCGTGACATATTGTACTTCATGATAGTGGTAAAATTTCTTTGATATTACCTGCGTTTATTTGTGAAAAAAACGGAAATTTGGTGAAAATTTTGAAAATTTCACAATTTTCCAACTTTGAATTTTTATGCAATTAAATCACAGATATATGTAACACCAAAATACTTAAGTAACATTTTCCACATGTCTACTTTATATCAGCACAATTTTGGAACCAAAATTTTTTTTTTGTTAGGGAGTTATAAGGGTTAAAAGTTGACCAGCAATTTCTCATTTTTACAACACCATTTTATTTTAGGGACCACATCTCATTTGAAGTCATTTTGAGGGGTCTATATGATAGAAAATACCCAAGTGTGACACCATTCTAAAACCTGCTCCCCTCAAGGTGCTCAAAACCACATTCAAGAATTTTATTAACCCTTCAGGTGTTTCACAGTTATTTTTGGAATGTTTAAATAAAAATTAACATTTAACTTTTTTTCACAAAAAATTATTTTTCGCCCCCAATTTTTTATTTTCCCAATGGTAAGAGAAGAAATTGGACCCAAAAAGTTGTTGTACAATTTGTCCTGAGTACGCTGATACCCAATATGTGGTGGTAAACCACTGTTTGGGCGCATGGGAGAGCTCGGAAGGGAAGGAGCGCCGTTTGACTTTTCAATGCAAAATTGACAGGAATTGAGATGGGACGCCATGTTGCGTTTGGAGAGCCACTGATGTGCCTAAACATTGAAACCCCCCACAAGTGACACCATTTTGGAAAGTAGACCCCCTAAGGAACTTATCTAGATGTGTGGTGAGCACTTTGACCCACCAAGAGCTTCACAGAAGTTTATAATGCAAAGCCGTAAAAATAAAACAAACATTTTTTCCCACAAAAATTATTTTTTAGCCCCCAGTTTTGTATTTTCCCGAGGGTAACAGGAGAAATTGGACCCCAAAAGTTGTTGTCCAATTTGTCCTGAGTGCGCTGATACCCCATATGTGGGGGGGAACCACCGTTTGGGCGCATGGGAGGGCTCGGAAGGGAAGGAGCGCCATTTGGAATGCAGACTTAGATGGAACGTTCTGCAGGCGTCACATTGCGTTTACAGAGCCCCTAATCTACCTAAACAGTAGAAACCCCCCACATGTGACCCCATATTGGAAACTAGACCCCCCCACGAACTTATCTAGATGTGTTGTGAGAACTTTGAGCCCCCAAGTGTTTCACTACAGTTTATAACGCAGAGCCGTGAAAATAAAAAATCCTTTTTTTCCCACAAAAATTATTTTTTAGCCCCCAGTTTTGTATTTTCCCTAGGGTAACAGGAGAAATTGGACCCCAAATGTTGTTGTCCAATTTGTCCTGAGTACGCTGTTACCCCATATGTTGGGGTAAACTCCTGTTTGGGCACACAGGAGAGCTCAGAAGGGAAGGAGCACTGTTTTACTTTTTCAACGCAGAATTGGCTGGAATTGAGATCGGACGCCATGTCGCGTTTGGAGAGCCCCTGATGTGCCTAAACAGTGAAAACCCCCCAATTTTAACTTAAACCCTAATCCAAACACACGCCTAACCTTAATTCCAACGGTAACCCTAACCCTGACACCCCTTACCCTGACACACCCCTAACCCTAATCCCAACCCTATACCCAACCGTAAATGTAATCCAAACCCTAACTTTTGCCCCAAACCTAACTGTAGCCTTAACCCTAACTCTAGCCTTAACCCTAGCCCTAACCCTAGCCCTAACCATAACCTTAGCCCCAACCCAAACCATAGCCCTAACCCTAACCCTAACCCTAACCCTAGCCCTAACCCTAGCCCTAACCCTAACCCTATTCCCAACCGTAAATGTAATCCAAACCCTAACCCTAACTTTAGCCCCAACCCTAACTGTAGCCTTAACACTAACTGTAGCCTTAACCCTAGCCCTAACCCTAGCCCTAACCCTAACCCTAACCCAAACCCTAGCCCTAACCCTAACCCTAATGGGAAAATGGAAATAATTACATTTTTTAAATTTTTTAATTTTTCCATAACTAAGGGGGTGATGAAGGGGGGTTTGATTTACTTTTATAGCGGATTTTTTAGCGGATTTTTATGATTGGCAGCCGTCACACACTGAAAGACGCTTTTTATTGCAAAAAATATTTTTTGCGTTACCACATTTTGAGAGCTATAATTTTTCCATATTTGAGTCCACAGAGTCATGTGAGGTCTTGTTTTTTGCGGGAAGAGTTGACATTTTTATTGGTAACATTTTCGGGCACATGACATTTTTTGATCGCTTTTTATTCCGATTTTTGTGAGGCAGAATGACCAAAAACCAGCTATTCATGAATTTCTTTTGGGGGAGGCGTTTATACTGTTCCGCGTTTGGTAAAATTGATAAAGCAGTTTTATTCTTCGGGTCAGTACGATTACAGCGATACCTCATTTATATCATTTGTTTATGTTTTGGCGCTTTTATATGATAAAAACTATTTTATAGAAAAAATAATTATTTTTGCATCGCTTTATTCTGAGGACTACAACTTTTTTATGTTTTTGCTCATGATGCTGTATGGCGGCTCATTTTTTGTGGGACAAGATGACGCTTCCAGCGATACCATGATTATTTATATACGTCTATTTGATCGCGTGTTATTCCACTTTTTGTTCGGCAGTATGATAATAAAGCGTTTTTTGCCTCGTTTTTTTTTTTTTTTCTTACGGTGTTTACTGAAGGGGTTAACTAGTGGACCAGTTTTATAGGTCAGGTCGTTACGGACGCAGCGATACTAAATATGTGTACTTTTTTTTGTTTTTTTTTTTTATTTAGATAAAGAAATGTATTTATGGGAATAATATTTTTTTTTTTCATTATTTAGGATTTTTTTTTACATTTTTTTTTTACACATTTGGAATTTTTTTTTTAACTTTTTTACTTTGTCCCAGGTGGGGACATCACAGATCGGTGATCTGACAGTTTGCACAGCACTCTGTCAGATCACCGATCTGTCTCAGAGAGCTGAATGCTTACCAAGCGCCTGCTCTGAGCAGGCACTTGGTAAGCCACCTCCCTCCCTGCAGGACCCGGATGCCGCGGCCATATTGGATCCGGGCCTGGAGCAGGGAGGGTGGTAAAGAGACCCTCGCAGCAACGCGATCACATCGCGTTGCTGCGGGGGTCTCAGGGAAGCCCGCAGGGAGCCCCCTCCCTGCGCGATGCTTCCCTGCACCGCCGGCACACCGCGATCATATTTGATCGCGGTGTGCCGGGGGTTAATGTGCCGGGGGTTAATGTGCCGGGGGCGGTCCGTGACCGCTCCTGGCACATAGTGCCGGATGTCAGCTGCGATAAACAGCTGATACCCGGCCGCGATCGGCCGCGCTCCCCCCGAGAGCGCGGCCGATCGCCCTGGACGTACTATTCCGTCCTTGGGAAGTAGGGCCCACCCCACATGGACGGAATAGTACGTCCATTGGCAGAATGGGGTTAAAGATGGACAACCCCTCCAATGTCCCAACATTTTATGTATTCATCTGTTTATTTATTGATTGATTTTTATTTTTCTTTCATTGTCACAGTTCAGAAGCCATAACCTTTTCTGCTTTCTTGCCTTCATAACTCTATAAGGTGATGCTTTTTGTATTTTTTTTAACTTATTTTATTTTTGCATTCTCTGTGCACGGTAAACATGCAGTTTTATAATATGGGTCAACACGATCACAGTCAGACCCAAGTTCTAACTTTTCTTTCATGTTTTACTACTTTTGCACAAGAAAATAAAAAATTGCATCATATTCTGAAGCTATAACTTTTATAGTTTTTATGTGCAGAGTTGTATGCGGATTTGCTTTTTGTGTTAGGAGATGTAGTTTTCTTTCTTGGTAGCCTTTTGGGGTACATAATATTTTTTGATCACTTTTTATTTCATTTGTTGTGAAGCGAGATTAACATGAATAGAACTCTGGAATAAATGTTTGCATTTCTCTCTTTTTTTTAATTATTCACTTTGTAGGATAAATCATTATATATTTGAATGCACTGCCTGTTACAGATACGGTAATATCACATATTTGCTAATATTTCTTTTAAATTAGATAAAACTAATTTTTATGCTAATTATTATTATTATACATTTTTTTTAAAGATTTTCTTAAACACTTTTTTTTTCTAATAATTACCAATGCATCATAGATGTGAACTTTATAATCTATTAATATAAATTTGCTTCTAGCTTTTCATTCTTATAGGACAACACATGATAAGCTTTGCTCAATCTCTATTATATGCTTAGCTGGCACGTCCTGCAATACATGTCAATGTTATGCATTATTTCAGTCTGTTATGCTACTCTATAAAAACAAATTAACTCCGTTTCCCCAAATAAGCAACTTTGTTAGGAGTTATGGGGCTGTAGCTTTGCTCGCATATACATTGCCTTCTAATATTCTAGATTACTTGCATTTTTTCAAAAATACGCAACGGAAAAAACTCACCAAAAACTCATAGTGGGAACGTGGCCTTGGTATTTATTGGCCTCCTCTGTGCTTCTAGTGCAGATTAGGTCTCAAAATGTCATGACCTTGTAAGCACTGGAAGTAGCATCATTTTCTTCTTTTTGATTATTATACTGTATATATGCTTAAGTAACGATTTCAATTGATTTGTTTGCAGTGAATCAATCTGGACTTTTTGTAAAATTCAAGGTTTTTATCATTGATGATATGGATGATATATGTACCACAAAATGATGCCACTTAAAAATATAATTATTCCTGCTTATGCAAGCCCTCAAATACCTATGTTTACTGTAAAATATATATATATATAATTCCTGTGGTGTTGGTGGGATGGCTTTTACTATTTCTGTAATGAAATATAATATATAATTAAATATAGAATTCTATTTTATATATATACCGTATATACTCGAGTATAAGCCGAGATTTTCAGCCCAAATTTTTGGGCTGAAAGTGCCCCTCTCGGCTTATACTCGAGTCACGGTGGGCGGCAGGGTCTGCGGGTGAGGGGGAGAGGGCGCTGAGGCATACTTACCTAGTCCTGGCGCTCCTGACGCTGCCCCTGCCTGTCACACTGTCTCCGGGTGCCGCAGTTCTTCCTGTCAGCGGTCACGTGGGACCGCTCATTAAACTTATGAATATGGACTCCACTCCCATAGGGGTGGAGCCACATATTCATTCCTCTGAGCGGTGCCAGTGACCGCTGACAGGAAGAGCTGCGGCACCGGAGATCAGTGTGACAGGCAGGGGCAGCGTCAGGAGCGGCAGGGCTAGGTGAGTATTTTATATTCACCTGTCCCCGTTCCACACGCCGGGCGTTGCTCCATCTTCCCGGCGTCTCTGCGCTCTGACTGTGCAGGTCAGAGGGCGCGATGATGCATATAGTGTGCGCGGCGCCCTCTGCCTGAACAGTCAGTGTAGAGAGACGCTGGGACGAGACGCCGGAACGAGACGACGGGAGCTGCAATCAAGAGAGGTGAGTATGGCTTTTTTTTTTGTTTATTATTGCAGCAGCAGCAGCAATGGCACAGCTTTATAAGGAGCATATATGGGGCAATAATGAACGGTGCAGAGCACTATATGGCACAGATATGGGGCAAGAATGAACGGTGCAGAGCACTATATGGCACAGCTATGGAACAATAATGAACGGTGCAGAGCACTATATGGCACAGATATGGGGCAAGAATGAACGGTGCAGAGCACTATATGGCACAGCTTTATAAGGAGCATATATGGGGCAAGAATGAACGGTGCAGAGCACTATATGGCACAGCTATGGAACAATAATGAACGGTGCAGAGCACTATATGGCACAGCTATGGGGAAAGAATGAACGGTGCAGGGCACTATATGGAGCATCTATGGTGCAAGAATGAACGCTGCAGAGCACTATATGGCACAGCTATGGGGCCATAATGAACGGTATGGAGCATCTATTTTTATTTTTGAAATTTACCGGTAGCTGCTGCATTTTCCACCCTAGGCTTATACTCGAGTCAATAAGTTTTCCCATTTTTTTGTGGCAAAATTAGGGGGGTCGGCTTATACTCGGGTCGGCTTATACTCAAGTATATACGGTGTGTATATATATTGTAGCGTGGCTAAAGGATGTCTAATCGATGGGAGATATGTGTCTTATAGATGGCTTGCTGCTGTGATGTAACCAGAGCTACCGATATGTGTTTCAGGACCTGTGGTGATGTCACAACCACATGTCTTGTCATGTGATGGGTTCTGGGTGTGGTTAGACATATAAAAGAAGGCCTAATGCTTAACACAGGTAGGTATGTGTGGAGGTGAAACCCTCCTGAGTGTGTTACGGCTTCAGGACTGAGCCGGATGAACTGGACACTTGTTTTTCTTTACCTGAACCAAAGGCTATATGTTTTCTGTTGTTTGCCACATGGTTTATGAAGCAATAAACCCAGTGAACTTTAAAGGAACACGTCTCCTGAGTGTCAGCCGTCGCAGCTGAGTGAGTGAAATCCCTACAATTGGTGGAGAATGCGGGCAGCGTTCCCAGCGGAGACGTGAGTTTATTTTGAATGTCCTGGGTCAAGGCTGTTGCAAGCCAGCAAGCATTGCCGGAGAAAATGGAGGACCTGCTGAAACAATTGGTCCAGATGCAGTCACAGCAGGAGAAAAGGCAGCAAGAGACCAACAGGCTGTTGATGCAGCAGATACAACAGAGCCAGCAGGAGCAACGGCAGCAGTTACAACAGAGCCAGCAGCAGATGCAGCAGAGCCAGCAGGAGCAACGGCAGCAGATGCAGCAGAGCCAGCAGGAGCATCAGCAGCAGATGCAGCTTCTGGCAACCGCCATCCAGGGCAAGGCGAGCGCCCCAACCCCAGGTTTGGCTGATGACACCCACGTCCGGAAAACGGTAAGACGCGCATTGCAGAAAATGACTCCCGGGGATGATGTTGAGGCCTTCCTGACGGTGTTTGAGAGGGTCGCTGAGAGGGAAAAACTTCCGCCAGAGCAGTGGGCAGAGGTACTTGCGCCATACCTGACGGGAGAACCCCAGAAGGCGTACTATGATTTGACCTTGCAGGATGCCAAAGAGTATCACAAATTGAAAGCCGAGATTCTCGCACGTTTGGGGGTGACACTGACTGTCAGGGCACAGCGAGTTCACTCCTGGGGCTATCACCGGGACAAACCACCTCGTTCCCAAATGTTTGATCTGTTGCACCTGGTCCAGAAATGGCTGCAGCCAGAGTCCTCTGCGCCTGCACAGATGGTAGAACGGGTGATGATGGATCGGTTTGTCCATTCCCTCCCGAGGCCTATACAGTCTTGGGTTGCCCAGGGTGATCCCCAGAATGCCGACGAGCTGATCGGACTGGTTGAGAGGTACCAAGGGTTGGAAGGCTCCTTCGGGAGGCAGCCCATGCCGTACTGGGGATCCCAGAAGGCAGCTGAGTCCCAAAAAGGGGTGGTGCGTCCAAGGTCACAAAGGGCGGGGGAGGTGGTGCCCAAGGTCCCCACGGGTGATATTATTTGTTGGAGGTGCCACAAGCCAGGACATATAGCTGCCCGTTGTTCCCAAACCACTGAGCAGATGGACTGCAGCATGGGACGCCGTTGTTCATACTACGCGTATCCAGCTTGCAGTGTGAACTCTCCGCCCAACGAGGGACCTCAAGCATGTCCCGTGAAGGTGAACGGTCAAGCAGTAACGGCACTGTTAGACTCGGGGAGCCTAGTGACCCTGGTGAGGGCCACTTTTCCTCTCCACCTGCTCCCGGGTAAGAAGGTCGGAGTGCGGTGCATACATGGTGATGCAAAGGACTACCCTGTGGCCAGTGTGAACATTGAAACGACATGTGGCACGGAGTCCCACATAGTCGGCGTCGTTCAGGACTTGTTGCATCCTATAATTATTGGCCGGGATTTCTGTTTGTTTTGGGATTTGTGGGGGAAAGGTTCTGAGCTCCCTAGCAAGAGTAGGGAACCAGTGAACCCTGGAAGGGTGGTGCCACACCCAGAGTCAGACAGGTTTCCTTTTTGTGTCCTGGCTGGAGATGAGGAGGAAGTGTCCCCTGCATCTGACATTCTGGAGTTAGAGGTATCCGGTGAAAATTTTGGGACTGCCCAACATAGGGACCCCACTCTGAGGGAAGCCTTTAATAATGTCACAGTTATTGACGGGGTGGTACAGGAGCCGGGGGCAGACACAAGATTTCCCCATTTTCTAATGACCAGGGAGTGGTTGTACCGGGTCACGAAAATAAGGGAGGAGTTGGTAGAGCAGTTGGTAGTGCCGGGTCCATATAGACGGAAGGTGTTGGACATGGCCCATTCACACATCTTGGGTGGACACCTAGGGGTGGAAAAAACGCAGGAACGGGTTGTGCAGAGGTTCTATTGGCCTGGGTGCCACCGGGAAATAGTGAACTATTGCAGGTCCTGCCCTACATGTCAGCTAACTGCTCCCACTCCTCATTTCCGAAACCCCCTTGTGTCACTGCCCATTATTGAGGTGCCATTCGAGAGAATTGCCATGGACTTGGTCGGTCCCTTAGTTAAATCAGCCCGGGTCCATCAGTATATATTAGTCATCCTGGACTATGCCACACGCTATCCTGAGGCAATTCCCTTGAGAAATTCTTCTTCAAAGAGTATAGCTCGCGAGTTGGTCCATGTCTTTTCCCGGACAGGTCTGCCGAAGGAGATCCTGACTGACCAGGGTACACCTTTCATGAGCAAGGTGATGAGGGAACTATGCAAAGCCCTGAAAATCTCCCAGTTGAGGACCTCGGTGTACCATCCCCAGTCAGATGGCCTTGTTGAGAGATTTAACAAGACACTGAAGAGCATGCTGAGAAGAGCTATAGAGAAAGACGGTAGAGACTGGGATTGTCTCTTACCCTATTTGATGTTTTCCATTCGTGAAGTTCCACAGGCCTCCACAGGTTTCTCACCGTTTGAGCTTCTGTATGGCCGACATCCACGAGGACTCCTGGATATAGCCAAGGAAACCTGGGAAGCCGAAGTCACGCCCCACAGAAGCGTCATTGAGCATGTAGCCCTGATGCAGCAGAGGATTGCAAAGGTGATGCCTATCGTGAAAGAACACCTTCTCCAAGCACAGGAAGCTCAGGCCAGGGTCTACAACCGGTCTGCAAGAGTGAGGCAATTCAATCCGGGAGACCGAGTTCTTGTGTTAGTTCCGACAGTGGAAAGCAAGTTCTTGGCCAAATGGCAAGGGCCATATGAGGTTGTCGAGAAACTTGGTGAAGTAAACTATAAAATTCACCAACCAGGAAGACGGAAACCATTCCAAGTATACCATGTCAACCTTATCAAGCCGTGGCAAGATAGAGAGCCGACAGTAACTCCATCATTGTTAAGCAACCCAGAAGATGAGGTTGGAGCGGTTACTATAGCGGAGACGCTATCGGAGTCCCAGAAACAGCAATGCCGGGAGTTACTCCAGAAAAACAGGGACCTGTTTTCCGAGTTGCCTGGGTACACGAAGGTCATAGAGCATGAGGTCCTGACAGAGCCCCATGTGCGCGTGAACGTGAAGCCCTATAGAATTCCTGAGGCCCGTCGAGAAATAGTCTCCATGGAAGTGGAGCGTATGTTGAAGCTTGGAGTCATTGAGGAATCCAAGAGCGGTTGGTCGAGCCCAATTGTCCTGGTCCCAAAACCTGATGGGGTGTGGAGATTTTGCAATGACTATAGGAAGTTGAATGAGGTCTCCAAGTTCGACGCATATCCCATGCCCCGCGTTGATGAGCTCATCGAAAGGCTTGGGCCCGCCAGGTACATAACCACCTTGGATTTGACGAAGGGGTATTGGCAGATCCCCATGGCACAGGAAGCCAAGGAGAAGACGGCGTTTTCTACACCAGATGGATGCTTCCAGTATGTCCGGATGCCATTTGGCCTACAGGGAGCTCCGGCCACCTTCCAAAGGGCTATGGATAGAGTCCTTGCACCCCACAAGGCATACGCTTGTAGATTGTGAGCCCTCGCGGGCAGGGTCCTCTCTCCTCCTGTACCAGTTGTGACTTGTATTTTTCAAGATTATTGTACTTGTTTTATTATGTATACCCCTCCTCACATGTAAAGCGCCATGGAATAAATGGCGCTATAATAATAAATAATAATAATAATAATAATAATAATACGCTGCTGCGTACCTAGATGATATCGTCATCTTTAGCCCGGACTGGGAGAGTCATCTGGAGAAAGTCCAAGCGGTGTTTGATGCTATAAGAGAGGCCGGATTTACAATAAACCCGAAGAAGTGTGCATTGGGTAAAGAAGAAGCTAAGTACCTTGGATACATAGTGGGTCGTGGAGAAATAAAACCCCAAATCAGTAAAGTGGAGGCAATTCAAACATGGCCAAAACCAGGTTCCAAGAAGCAAGTTAAAGCCTTCCTGGGAATCGTGGGATATTACAGGAGGTTCATCCCAAACTTCGCCACAATGGCGGCGCCTCTGACTGACCTGCTAAAAGGGACAAAATCAGTAATGGTTAAGTGGTCCGAAGAAACAGATTCAGCCTTCCAAGAAATGAAAGAGGCTTTATGTAAGCAACCCGTTCTGATGGCCCCAAACTTCAAGAAAGAGTTTATTCTTCAAACAGATGCCTCAGATGTTGGGGTGGGAGCAGTCCTTTCCCAAGAACTACATGGAGAGGAGCATCCTGTTCTCTATCTGAGTAGGAAGCTGTCCTCATCTGAAAAGAACTACTCAGTCATTGAAAAGGAGTGCTTGGCCATAAAATGGGCAGTCGACACATTACGGTACTATTTGCTGGGACGTAAATTTAGACTGATATCCGACCATGCCCCACTTAGGTGGATGAGGGAAACGAAGGGTAGAAATGCTAGGGTCACCCGTTGGTTCTTAGCCCTGCAGGACTTCTGTTTCCATGTGGAACATAGGGCCGGAAAGCTGCACGGTAATGCTGATGCCCTGTCAAGAATCCCTTGTCTAGTGGGAGAAAGTGCCAAGCCCCACGGCTTTAGGCAGAGGGGGGAGGTATGTAGCGTGGCTAAAGGATGTCTAATCGATGGGAGATATGTGTCTTATAGATGGCTTGCTGCTGTGATGTAACCATAGCTACCGATATGTGTTTCAGGACCTGTGGTGATGTCACAACCACATGTCTTGTCATGTGATGGGTTCTGGGTGTGGTTAGACATATAAAAGAAGGCCTAATGCTTAACACAGGTAGGTATGTGTGGAGGTGAAACCCTCCTGAGTGTGTTACGGCTTCAGGACTGAGCCGGATGAACTGGACACTTGTTTTTCTTTACCTGAACCAAAGGCTATTTGTTTTCTGTTGTTTGCCACATGGTTTATGAAGCAATAAACCCAGTGAACTTTAAAGGAACACGTCTCCTGAGTGTCAGCCGTCGCAGCTGAGTGAGTGAAATCCCTACAATATATATATATATATATATATATATATATATATATATATATATATATATATATAACCTAAGGTAGAAAAAAAATGAACAGGGGATCTGCTGTAAGAAACTAAAAAGCAATAGTGCATATAAATAACACAGGGAACTTCGTAAACACTGCCATCCCACCAGCACCAAGGTGTACCCAATCGGGATGGTCCTAACCTTTAGTATTAAAGCCTTACCATGAATCACAAATAACCTCAGTGTTGTATTCCAGGAATAATATTCATGTATAATTATATGTTTAATATATTATATAATATACATACACATACCGTGGACACGGAAAGTATTCAGACCCCTTTAAATTTTTCACTCTTTGTTTCATTGCAGCCATTCAGTAAATTCCAAAAAGTTCTTTTTTTTTCTCATTAATGTACACTCTGCACCCCATGTGGAAAAAACAGAAATGTAGTAATTTTTGCAAATTTATCAAAAAAGAAAAACTGAAATATCACATGGTCTTAAGTATTCAGACCCTTTGCTCAGTATTGAGTAAAAGCACCTTTTGAGCTAGTACAGCCATGAGTCTTCTTGGGAATGATGCAACACGTTTTTCACACCTGGATTTCGGGATCCTCTGCCATTCTTCCTTGCAGGTCCTCTCCAGTTCCGTCAGGTTGGATGGTGAACGTTGGTGGGCGGCCATTTTCAGGTCTCTCCAAGAGATGCTCAATTGGGTTTAGGTCAGGGGTCTGGCTGGGCCGGTCAAGAATGGTCACAGAGTTGTTCTGAAGCCAGCCCTTTGTTATTTTATCTGTGCGCTTAGGGTCATTGTCTTGTTGGAAGGTGAACCTTCGGCCAAGTCTGAGGTCCAGAGCACTCTGGAAGAGGTTTCCATCCAGGATATCTCTGTACTTGGCCGCATTCATGTTTCCTTCAATGACAACCAGTCATCCTGTCCCAACAGGATTGTATTGGGCAGTTGATGAGCAGTGCATGGTCTTCTCCACAAATATCGCTTAGAATTATCTTCATCTCATCAGACCAGAAAATCTTATGTCTCAATCTGGGAGTCCTTCATGTGTTTTTTAACAAACTCGATGCGGCTTTTATATGTCTTGCACTGAGGAGAGGCTTCCGTCGGGCCACTCTGCCATAAAGGCCTGACTGGTGGAGGGCTGCAGTGATAGTTGACTTTGTGGAACTTTCTCCCATCTGCCTACTGCATCTCTGGAGCTCAGCCACAGTGATCTTGGGGTTCTTCTTTACCTCTCTCACCAAGGCTCTTCTCCCACGATTGCTCAGTTTGTCTGGACGGCCAGATCTAGGAAGACTTCTGGTGGTCCCAAACTTCTTCCATTTAGCGATTATTGAGGCCATTGTGCTCTTAGGATCCTTGAGTACTGCAGACATTCTGTTGTAACCTTGGCCAGATCTGTGCCTTGCCGCAATTCTGTCTCTGAGCTCCTTGGCCAGTTCCTTTGACCTCATGATTCTCATTCGGTCTAACATGCACTGTGAGCTGTGAGGTCTTATATAGACAGGTGTGCGCCTTTCCAAATCAAGTCCTATCAGTTTAATTAAACACAGCTGGACTCCAATGAAGGAGTAGATCCATCTCAAGGAGGATCACAAAGAAGTGGACAGAATGTGACTTAAATATGAGTGTCTGAGCAAAGGGTCTGAATACTTATGACAATGTGATATTTCAGTTTTTCTTTTTTATTAAATTTGCAAAAATTACTACATTTCTGTTTTTCAGTAAAGATGGGGTGCAGAGTGTACATTAATGAGAAAAAAAATGAACTTTTCTGAATTTATCAAATGGCTGCAATGAAACAAAGAGTGAAAAATTTAAAGGGGTCTGAATACTTTCCGTACCCACTATATATATATATATATATATATATATATATATATATATATATATATATATATATATATATATATATATATATATATATATATATATATATATTTCCTGGAAAACAACAATGAAAAGTCACTGTGGCCAGATTTGACATGGTCCTTAAAGTGTTAAAGAAAAGTTACAGTATATTGAATAAATAGTTTATTATAACTTACCAGGGGTAGAGGTGGCTTCATTAAATAAAAATGAAACAAATAGAAAAGAAATAAAAGCAAAATGTTTACTTTGCATTTTGGAAAGCAGAATATTGACAAGATACAGGTGCAAGGTGATAGGGCAGACAAATGAGTAAATGAAGACACCTGTTACCCTAAGACTGAAGCGAGGATAACAGAAACTAAACATCCAGAGAAAAGACAGAAGAGCAAACCACAAAGTACAGGCTCAAGGGTTCAAACTCAGAAGCATGGCAGTACCCCTACTTCTACGAGAGACCACTGGACCCACTGAGACCCTCAACCACTGACAGAACTCCATCACTAGGCGATTCACATGCAAATCTTTCTCATCAATCCAGGATTTATCCTCCGGACTGAAACCGTACCATTTGATGAGATATTGCGGTCGACGTCAGGAACCCAAAACTGGTTCCACCTCATAGTCCTTGTCCTCCAAGTCAATGTCAATGATACCCTCAAACTTTTTAAGAAGAGAGGAATGGAAGGTATTATTAATCCTCCATGGAACTGAAAAAAGTATTGAGGGGTGCAGCAACTCACTTCTGCTACCATGACAATAAAATCAGCTGCTAGTGGAACTACATCTCCCAGCTGGGCCCTCTGCAACATCAGGCACCTTCCCAGTGGTGAACCGCAAGCAGAAATGGTGTTTTAGTTGTTTAGCTATATAGATTGCTCAATGTACAACCTTCTTAAAGGGCAAATGTTATACTGAAAGTACAAGTTTACAACGCCACAATGTTTTTCAGAAATACCTAAAAATAGTGAGACTTCATAAATAGGTTGTTAACCCAAACTCTGTGTATCAATGTATCTAAACCAGGCAAGTGCCTTACATACACATTGTTTGAATCAACTCATTGTGTAATTACATGCATTATACTTACTAGTTAAAAGAAATCTGCACCAGGTTTTTGCCTACTTATCTGAGAACAGTAGAATGTGGAAATCTCAGCGATGTGTCACTTTCTGAGCTGCCTGCTGTAGTTTTGATAAATTCATTGTTTTACTATCAGGCGATCATGGCTAGAAACTAATAAACTTGCTGCCATGTAACCCTCCATATTCGTGAATTTTATATAACCCTGCCCCCACCTCTGAATGGCAGCTTTCTGCCTATGCACAGTGTACACAGAAATCTGCCAATCAGTGTTGTGGGCGGGGGTTATACACAGCTCAGCATTTAGAGAGCTGGTAGATCTGCAGCAGATAAAACAGTGATTTTATCAAAACTGCAGCAAACAGTCCAGTAAGTGACACAACACTGGAATCAGGGTCTCTGCCCCTACATCAGATGTAGTAGCAAAATTTTGGTGACAGGTTCCCTGGTCTTACATAGATTAAAAGAAAAATAACAAAATAAGAAGTTAATACTTCATTATAACTTACTAGTGGTAGTAGGCTCTGGATATAAGAGAAGGAAAATAGAGCAGAGAAAAATGAAAATCTTAATTGTCATTTTGGAAAGCACATAATTAAACATGACAAAAACAGTACATAAGTTTTCCTCTGCACTGTGAGCTCGGCTCCACACGCTGATGTATCATAATCATTGTCTGCTGGACATGGTTTGGGCTCAGTCTCTGATAACGCTCCATACATTCACTTCTGACTTGTACCGCACATGTACAGCAAATGCTGGGAAGGAGTTAAAGGTGGTATCCACCATCAGGGCCAATTTTTTCATTTTTTTCTTAAATATACAGTACAGACCAAAAGTTTGGACACACCTTCTCATTTAAAGATTTTTCTGTATTTTCATGACTATGAAAATTGTACATTCACACTGAAGGCATCAAAACTATGAATTAACACATGTGGAATTATATACTTAACAAAAAAGTGTGAAACAACTGAAAATATGTCTTATATTCTAGGTTCTTCAAAGTAGCCACCTTTTGTTTTGATGACTGCTTTGCACACTCTTGGCATTCTCTTGATGAGCTTCAAGAGGTAGTCACCAGGAATGGTTTTCACTTCACAGGTGTGCCCTGTCAGGTTTAATAAGTGGGATTTCTTGCCTTATAAATGGGGTTGGGGCCATCAGTTGTGTTGTGCAGAAGTCTGGTGGATACACAGCTGATAGTCCTACTGAATAGACTGTTAGAATTTGTATTATGGCAAGAAAAAAGCAGCTAAGTAAAGAAAAACGAGTGGCCATCATTACTTTAGGAAATGAAGGTCAATCAGTATGAAAAATTGGGCAAACCTTGAAAGTGTCCCCAACTGCAGTGGCAAAAACCATCAAGCGCTACAAAGAAACTGTCTCCCTCAATGGTATGGTACGTCTAATAGCAGAAAGGGGTTAAATAAGCAGCAGTAGACAGTAATGGAGCTTATGGAGGTAAGCAGTGAGAGCTATGTACCCACATACAGTGCCTGCAGCCCTTGCACTGATGTGGATATGCTGTGCCCTGCCTGCCTAGTGCTGCAATCTCGGGGCCCCTAAATTAGCCCTAAAAAGGACTGTTGGTTTCTCCGGAGTTGTGGACTGAACAGTTGCAGACCTGCACTAACTATTAAAAGCGCGATTCTGACCCTCTCTCAGCAGCAGCTCTCCCTACTCTCGCTAAGCGGGGCAGGGTGACGCCAGGTTTCTTACAGACCTGATGATGCTGTGCGGCCAGCCAATCACTGCAATACCACAACAAAGATGGCTGCGGCATTACAGTGCATGGCACACAATCCCTGCATTGTCATTGGCGCTCTAAAGAGCACCAGAATTGCAGGGCGGAGACCCGAGCTCCCGCCGAATAATCCCAGAAATACTCGGTGCTCGCCGAGTACACCGAGCATAGTGATATTCGGGCAAGTACTGAGTGGTGGCGGGCACATTCACTCATCACTAATCACTAGAAAACTAGTAAATCTGCTGCCATGAAACCTCCATATTTATGTGTGAGTTTTGTATAACCCCGCACCAACATTTGATTAACAGCTTTCTGCCTATGCACAGTGTACACAGACAGTTGCCAATCAGAGGTGGGGGCAGGGTTACACAGAGCTCAGCATTCAGGGAACTGGTAGATCTGCAGCAGATAAAACAAGGATTTTACAAAACTGCAGCAAGCAATCCAGTAAGGGATACACCATTGGAATCAGGGTCCCTGCCCCTATATCAAATGTAGTAGTAAAATCTTGGTAAAAAGATTTCCTGTTCTAACACAGATTAAAAGAAGGAAAATAAAAACTTAGCTACTTAGAGTTTAGAAATCATAATTCTGACTATAATAAAATAGAGTACATTATATAAATGCTTTAATACAGTACAGTTAGACGTTAATACTTCATTATAACTTACTAGTGGTAGTAGGCGCTGGATAAAACAGTTGGAAAATAAAGCAGAAAAAAGGAAAATCATAATTATTTGTCATTTTTGAAAGCACATTATTAAACATGAAGAAAACAGTACATACAGTGGGGGAAATAAGTATTTGATCTCTTGCTGATTTTGTAAGTTTGCCCACTGACATAGACATGAACAGTCTATAATTTAAGGGTAGGCTAATTTTAACATTAAGAGAATGAATATCAAAAATAAAATCCAGAAAATCACATTGTATAAATTTTATATAAATTTCTTTGCGTTTTGCAGTGAGAAATTAGTATTTGATCCCTCTGGCAAACAAGACTTAATACTTGGTTGGAAAACCCTTGTTGGCAAGCACAGCAGTCAGACGTTTTTTGTAGTTGATGAGGTTTGCGCACATGTCAGGAGGAATTTTGGTCCACTCCTCTTTGCAGATCATCTCTAAATCATTAAGATTTGGAGTCTGTCGCTTGGCAACTCGGAGCTTCAACTCCCTCCATAAGTTTTCAAGTTTTCTATGGGATTAAGGTCTGGAGACTGGCTAGGCCACTCCATGACCTTAATGTGCTTCTTTTTGTGCCTTTCCTTTGTTGCCTTGGCTGTATGTTTTGGGTCATTGTCTTACTGGAAGTCCAAGTCATGACCCATTTTTAATGTCCTGGCGGAGGGAAGGAGGTTGTCACTCAGGATTTTACGGTACATGCCTCCATCCATTCTCCCATTGATGCGGTGAAGTAGTCATGTGCCCTTAGCAGAGAAACACCCCTAAAACATAATGTTTCCACCTCCATGCTTGACAGTCGGGATGGTGTTCTTTGAGTCGTAGGCAACATTTCTCTTCCTCCAAACACGGCGAGTTGAGTTGATGCCAAATACCTAAATTTTTGTCTCATCTGACCTTAGCACCTTCTCCCAACCACTCACAGAATCATCCAGGTGTTAATTGGCAAACTTCAGATGGGTCTGCACATGTGCCTTCTTGAGCGGGGGGACCTTGCGGGCACTGCAGGATTTTAAACCTTTATGGCGTAATGTGTTACCAATGGTTTGCTTGGTGACTGTGGTCCCAGCTGTCTTGACATTATTAACAAGTTCCCCCCGTGAAGTTTAATGCTGATCACTCACCTTCCTCATGATCAAGGATAACCCACCAGGTGAGATTTTGCATGGCGCCCCAGATTTATGTTGATTGACAGTCATATTGTATTTCTTCCATTTTCTTACTATTGCACCAACAGTAGTCTCCTTCTCACCCAGCGTCTTACTTATGGTTTTGCATCCCATTCCAGCTTTGTGCAGGTCTAAGATATTGTCCCTGACATCCTTATAAAGCTCTTTGGTCTTGCCCATGTTGTAGAGGTTAAAGTCTGACTGATTAATTGAGTCTGTGGACAGGAATCTTTTAGAAAGGTGACTATCTAAGACAACTGTCTTTAATGCAGGTAACTAGTTGATTAAGAGCGTCTAACTGGTCTGTAAGATCCAGAACTCTTAATGGTTGGTAGGGGATCAAATACTTATTTCTCAATGCAAAATGCAAATACATTTATAAAATTTATACAATGTGATTTTCTGGATTTTATTTTTGATATTTTATCTCTCAATGTTAAAATTAACCTACCCTTAAAATTATAGATTGTTTATGTCTTTGTCAATGGGTAAGCTTACAAAATCAGCAAGGGATCAAATACTTATTTCCCCCACTGTAAGAAGTAAAACTTTTCCTCTTGACCGTGAGCTCGGCTCCACACGCTGATGTTAGAGGCCGATCCTTCCTGTGTATCATAATCATTGTCTGTGGATATGGTTTGGGCTCAGTCTCTGATATTGCTCCATACATTCACTTCTGACTTGCACCGTACATGTACAGCAGATGCTGGGAAGGGGTTAACAGTGTTGCCCACCTTCAGTGCCATTCTTTTCTTTTTTTTACTTAAAAACAAGGTGGTTAAAAGTTTTTTAGCAATTGAGTTCAATTAAAAATGTTGCACCGTTTTGTTTTTTACATGATTTCTTTTCATGGACATTCAACTTGTATGTGGTCTGTGGTCATAAATCATCTAAGCGGAGCTCAGTAACACAATAGACAATGAAAGAGCTACAAGAGAGTCAGTGTGTCCTGATTAACGAATTCTCAGTTATTATTGACTGCAGAATAAATTAAAACAGTGCAATTAACAAATCGCCAAAGGCAAATAATCCCTACCTAAAAACTTCTAAAATATAACTTTTATTTGTGCTGTTAAAAAGAAGTACTATTAAAAAATGCACTATCCAGTGTGTATTAATTTAGGACATATATATATATATATTACTTTAGAGCAGTATTCATGGGTATGGAGCAAGGGGCCGCCGCTACCTATAACCCTATCAGAACCCACTATAGTGGCTGGTGCTTATTAACATTTGCTCCTAAAGCCTCCGACATGTTTCGCTAGTCAACTGGCATCATCAGGGGGTTGAGGCTGTAATGAGCTGACCATGCGGTGGCAGGACTTTAAAAAAAAAAAAAAAAAATCCTAGGTTTTAAAAAGTCCGGCCACCTCATAGTCATCTTATTACAGCCTCAGCCCTCTAATGGTGATACGGGGCGTCTGCGGTGTCACGGACGGACGCCTTATAGCAGTATGGGCAAGATGCAACTTGCATTTCTTTTCCATTAGGCCAGGCTATACTGTGCTGTGTGCATTTGCTTTTTGATTACTATATTACTGGCCATGGGTTTATATTCTTTTGTATGATTGCCTCTATACATCTGCAGATTTACCCCTGTCTGCATCACCACTTTTCTGGACTCATTCTTCTTTTCTCTTTTGATACCTCACACATGGTTCATGGATAATTTTTGAATCATGTTTTCTATTTTTTTAATAAAGTACTCTGTCTAAATAAAAATGATTTATTTTATTATTGCCTTCTGAAGTTAGGTTATGTTGGATAAATAGTTTATTATAACTTACCAGTGGTAGTGGTGGCTAAATTAAATAAAAATGAAAAAATCGAAAAGAAAGAAAAGGAAAATATTTACTTTAAATTTTGAAAAAGCAGAAGATCTAGAAAATATAGAATGCAAATAAAATCTAAAAATCCTGCCAAAAATAACACATATGTACAGCTGTATGAAACAATCAACAAAGATAATTGATAAAAACTGCTGTGGTTCTTAAGAGGTTAAAAATTTGAGAATAATATATCATTGTTATTATGACTCACCAGTGGTACGAGTTGCTGAATTAAATATAAATGAAAAGGAAAAAAAAATTATTACTCTGAATTTTAGATAGCAAAATACTGACCAAACATAGTACATTAGAAATAAAACCTTTACTCCTTCTTAGGCCGGTTTCACACGTCCAGATAATTCCAGTACCATACAAAAACGGTACTGGAGTTATCCGTGTCCGTGTGCACACGTGGCACATCAGTGTGGCACACGTGCGGCATTGGGTACCACACGCACCGTGCCGGAGACAGCGCTAAAGTTTAGCGCTGTCCCCGGCATCGTGCTGAAGCCCCATTCATATCTTCCCTGCAGCAGCGTTTGCTGCAGGGAAGATATGAATATTAGTGTGTAAAATGCAGATCCAGGTCTGCCACCCCCCACCCCCTGTGTGCCCCCCCCCGCTGTGATTAAAATACTCACCTAGCTTCCGGATCCCTCACCGCAGCATCCTCTCCTGGCCGCATCGTCTCCTGTATGCGGTCACGTGGGGCCGCTCATTTACAGTACTGAATATGCGGCTCCACCCCTTTGGGAGGCGGAGCCGCATATTCATGATTGTAATCGGCGGCCCCACGTGACCGCATACAGTAGAAGCTGCGGCCAGGAGAGGACGCTGTGGCGAGGGATCCGGAAGCTAGGTGAGTATTTTAATAACAGCGGGGGGGGGGGGGGGAGAGCACAGGGGGTAGGAGGGGGGGGAGACCTGGATCCTATTCCTGATTCCTACTCCTGATTTGTTTTATGGGGACAGATCCAAGTTTTTGAACTTTAAAAATAACTGCAAATTGTTTTTTGCTTTGAATCCCCGTTCTTCTGGTGATCCCATTCGGCAAGTTAAAATCATCATATCCTTGCTGCGTGGTGACCCTCAGGACTGGGCATTCTCCCTTGAATCAGGGGATCCGGCATTACTGAATGTAGACGCATTTTTTCAAGCGCTCGGATTATTGTATGACGAACCTAATTCTGTGGATCATGCAGAAAAAACCCTGTTGGCCTTGTGTCAAGGTCAGGAAGCGGCAGAATTATACTGCCAGAAATTTAGGAAATGGTCTGTGCTCACAAAATGGAAAGAGGATGCTCTGGCTGCTATTTTCAGAAAAGGTCTTTCTGAAGCCCTTAAAGATGTTATGGTGGGCTTCCCTACGCCTGCTGGTTTGAGCGAATCTATGTCTCTAGCCATTCAGATTGATCGGCGTCTGTGCGAGCGCAAAGCTGTGCACCATATGGCAGTGTCCTCTGAGCAGAGTCCTGAGCCTATGCAATGTGATAGGATTTTGACTAGAACAGAATGGCAGGAATTCAGACGTCAGAATAGGCTGTGTTTTTACTGTGGTGATTCTGCTCATGTTATCTCTGATTGCCCTAAGCGTACTAGGAGGGTCGCTAGTTCTGTTACCATCAGTTCTGCACAGCCTAAATTTCTTTTATCTGTGACCCTGATTTGCTTATTGTCGTCCTTTTCTGTCATGGCATTTGTGGATTCAGGCGCTGCCCTGAAGTTAATAGACTTAGAATTCGCCAGGCGCTGTGGTTTTTCCTTGCAGTCTTTGCAGAGCCCTATTCCTTTGAGGGGCATTGATGCTACACCATTGGCCAAGGATAAACCTCAGTACTGGACGCAGATGACCATGTACATGGCTCCAGCACATCAGGAAGATTGCCGTTTTCTGGTGTTGCATAACTTGCATGATGTTGTTTTACTGGGTTTTCCATGGTTACAGGAACATAATCCGGTGCTGGATTGGAAATCTATGTCTGTGACTAGTTGGGGTTGTCAAGGGGTACATAGTGACGTTTCTTTGATGTCAATTTCCTCTTCCCCCTCTTCTGAGGTCCCTGAGTTTTTGTCAGATTTCCAGGATGTATTTGATGAGCCCAAGTCCAGTTCCCTTCCTCCACATAGGGACTGTGATTGTGCTATTAACTTGATTCCAGGTTGTAAGTTCCCTAAGGGCCGACTTTTCAAT
Source organism: Ranitomeya imitator (assembly GCF_032444005.1). NCBI lineage: Eukaryota > Metazoa > Chordata > Amphibia > Anura > Dendrobatidae > Ranitomeya > Ranitomeya imitator. The sequence goes on from NC_091283.1 coordinate 802,667,347, forward strand.
CTGTCTGTGCCAGAGCATGCCGCCATGCGGCGCTATGTTAAGGAATCTTTGGAGAAGGGGCATATTCGGCCGTCTTCGTCACCATTGGGAGCGGGTTTCTTTTTTGTTGCTAAGAAGGATGGCTCCTTGAGACCCTGTATAGATTATCGTCTTCTTAACCCTGCTGTTCTGTTCGGGTCGTAGTGACCCGAACAGTCTTTTTGCGGCCCTGTAGATTTTTTTCTGTAAGTCTATAAAACTTGAGACTCCTTGACTTTTCCTCATTTGGGGGGACCTACCTATGAGTATTTTTTTTTCCTTTACCTTTTGCTACACGCAAAAAGTTACATTTGTTGTGTTCGGGTCATAGTGACCCGACATCGTTTTTTACAGCTGTGAGGCCATATTTTCAGTGAAATAAAGGAGTTATAACCTCAGTTGGGTCTATTTATTGCATCTACTATTGTATATCAATTGATTTATTTCCTAAATTATTTCAATGGGGTCGTACACGCGCTCTACCGGGGGTATGCATTGAGATCTGCGCACCATAAAAATGGCTTTATATTGATTATTTTTGGTGCACAGTCTATTCTAAAATGTAGAGTGCATCGGGAGAGATCACTAGGTGTGCACTACATGTGTATATTATGCGCAGAACGGACTTTTTTTTGTAAAGCTGAGCTGTAAAGTCTTGCAAATAATTTTTTTTTGCTAAGTAAGTCTGTCTTCCTGGCTTATCTGCTTGTTTTCAGAAGGGTTCTTATCTTCTCTGCTCTTATCAGTACACATAAGCTAGCCCAGACATGTTACCTTTCAGTTTCTTTGGAGAGCAGCTGTGTGCTTCTACCCCCATGGCCTCTTCCGGCATCAAAAGAAAAAGATGCAGCTATTGCCCTTCTACTTGTGACAACAAGACGAGTATAACATGTTCTGGCTGTAAAACATTTCTATGCAAAAATCATGTGTATTGTTTTTCATGCAAGAATCCGTAAATTTATATGATCATGTAAATATATTCACATTGTAATGTTTATTATCTTTAATTTTTTATCACAAAATGTTTGATTTGATTGTTTTGTTTTGTTTTTTTACAAAATATGTGTAGTTTTCTATTTTCGTTTTGCTCATTGGATGGATCTGTTTTTTCAGAATAAAAACAAAAAAAAAAAGATTTCTAGTTTATTTTTCTTTTTTTTTTTACTACCAAACATGTTCACAAACAGTCTAGTAAGCAAAAAGTATAAAAAAAATGGAGTTAAAGTGTCTAAAATCAAGGTTTAATAAGCCGGGTCATAGTGACCCGGAACACTACAAGTGTATAGTAAATGCGAACCAAACAGCAGGGTTAATAAGATCACGGTCAAATTCCAATACCCCTTGCCTTTGCTTTCTGATTTGTTTGCTCAGATTAAGGGGGCTAGTTGGTTTACTAAGATCGACCTTCGAGGGGCATATAATCTTGTTCGTATTAAACAGGGTGACGAATGGAAAACTGCATTTAATACACCCAAAGGCCATTTTGAATACCTCGTGATGCCATTCGGGCTCTCTAATGCTCCATCTGTGTTCCAATCTTTCATGCATGATATTTTCCGCAATTATCTTGATAAATTCATGGTTGTATATTTGGATGATATTTTGATTTTTTCCGATGATTGGGAGTCTCATGTGAAGCAGGTCAGGATGGTATTCCAGATCCTTCGTGATAATGCTTTATTTGTGAAGGGGTCTAAGTGCCTATTCAGAGTTCAGAAGGTCTCTTTTTGGGTTTTATTTTTTCTCCCTCGTCTATGGAAATGGATCCTGTTAAGGTCCAAGCTATTCATGACTGGATTCAACCCACATCTTTGAAGAGCCTTCAAAAATTTTTGGGCTTTGCTAATTTCTATCGCCGTTTCATTGCCAACTTTTCCAGTGTGGTTAAACCCCTTACTGATTTGACGAAGAAAGGCACTGATGTGACGAATTGGTCCTCTGCGGCTGTTGAGGCCTTTCGGGAGCTTAAACACCGATTTACTTCTGCCCCTGTGTTGCGTCAGCCGGATGTTTCTCTTCCTTTTCAGGTTGAGGTTGACGCTTCTGAGATTGGGGCAGGGGCCGTTTTGTCTGAGAGGGATTCTGATGGTTCTTTGATGAAACCGTGTGCTTTTTTTTCCAGAAAGTTTTCGCCTGCGGAACGCAATTATGATGTCGGCAATCGGGAGTTGTTGGCTATGAAGTGGGCGTTTGAGGAGTGGCAACATTGGCTTGAGGGAGCTAAGCACCGCGTTGTGGTCTTGACTTATCATAAGAATCTGATTTACCTCGAGTCGGCCAAGCGGCTGAATCCTAGACAGGCTCGATGGTCCCCGTTTTTCTCCCGTTTTGATTTTGTGGTCTCGTATCTTCCGGGATCTAAGAATGTTAAGGCTGATGCCCTCTCTAGGAGTTTTTTGCCTGATTCTCCTTGAGTCCTTGAGCCGGTTGGCATTCTTAAGGAAGGGGTGATTCTTTCTGCCATCTCCCCTGATTTGCGGCGATGCTTCGGGAATTTCAGGCTGATAAGCCTGACCGCTGTCCAGTGGGGAAGCGGTTTGTTCCTGATAGATGGACAAGTAAGGTAATTTCTGAGGTTCATTGTTCTTTGTTGGCTGGTCATCCTGGGATTTTTGGTACCAGAGATTTGGTTGCTAGGTCCTTTTGGTGGCCTTCCTTGTCGCACGATGTGCGTGCTTTTGTGCAGTCCTGTGGGACTTGCGCCCGGGCCAAGCCTTGCTGTTCCCGTGCTAGTGGGTTTCTTTTGCCTTTGCCGGTCCCTGAGAGGCCGTGGACGCATATTTCCATGGATTTTATTTTGGATCTTCCTGTTTCCCAGAAGATGTCTGTTATCTGGGTTGTTTGTGACCGGTTCTCTAAAATGGTCCATCTGGTACCTTTGCCTAAGTTGCCTTCCTCCTCAGATTTGGTTCCATTGTTTTTTCAGCATGTGGTTCGTTTGCATGGCATTCCGAAGAATATTGTGTCTGACAGAGGTTCTCAGTTTGTTTCTAGGTTTTGGCGGGCCTTTTGTGCTAGGATGGGCATTGATTTGTCTTTTTCTTCGGCGTTTCATCCTCAGACTAATGGCCAAGTCTGAGTGCGGTATTTCTTCTGATATAATGGCCAAAGTGAGCGAACGAATCAGACCTTGGAAATCTATTTGAGATGCTTTGTGTCTGCTGATCAGGATGACTGGGTGGCTTTCTTGCCGTTGGCCGAGTTTCCCCTTAATAATAGGGCTAGTTCGGCTACTTTGGTTTCACCTTTCTTTTGTAATTTTGGTTTTTATCCTCGTTTTTCTTCGGGGCAGGTTGAGCCTTCTGATTGTCCTGGTGTGGATTCTGTGGTGGACAGGCTGCAGCAGATTTGGACTCATGTGGTGGACAATTTGACGTTGTCTCAGGAAAAGGCTCAACGTTTTGCTAACCGCCGTCGGTGTGTTGGTCCCCGGCTTCGTGTGGGGGATTTGGTTTGGTTGTCTTCTCGTCATGTTCCTATGGAGGTTTCTTCCCCTAAGTTTAAGCCTCGGCTTATTGGCCCTCATAAGATTTCTGAAATTATCAATCCGGTGTCATTTCGTTTGGCTCTTCCAGCGTCTTTTGCCATTCATAATGTTTTCCATAGATCTTTGTTGCGGAGATATGTGGTGCCCGTTGTTCCCTCGGTTGATCCTCCTGCCCCGGTGTTAGTTGAGGGAGAGTTGGAATATGAGGTTGAGAAAATTTTGGATTCTCGTTTTTCGAGGCAGAGGCTTCAGTATCTTGTCAAGTGGAAGGGTTATGGCCAGGAGGATAATTCTTGGGTTGTTGCCTCCGATGTCCATGCCGCCGATTTGGTTCGTGCTTTTCACATGGCTCGTCCTGATCGGCCTGGGGGCTCTGGTGAGGGTTCGGTGACCCCTCCTCAAGGGGGGTACTGTTGTGAAATCCGCTCTTGGGCTCCCTCCGGTGGTTGTAAGTGGAATGGCTGCTCTTTGGATTTAGCAGTCTGCAGCTGCTTCCACTTATTCGTTCTGTGCATTCTATGTTTTGTCCAGCTTGTCAGTATGGATTAATTCAGTTAAGCTGGAAGCTCTGGGAAGCAGATTTACCCTCCACACCTTTAGTTAGGTGTGGAGACTTTTGTAAACTCTGTGTGGATTTTTGTAGTTTTTAATACTGACCACACAGTATTCTATCTTGTTCTTATCTATCTAGCTATACTGGCCTCCTGTGCAACCTCCTGGTTTCATTCTGTGTATGTCTTTTCCCTCTCCACTCACAGTCATTACTTGTGGGGGGCTATCTATCCTTTGGGGATTTTCTCTGAGGCAAGATAGTTTTCCTGTTTCTATCTTTAGGGGTAGTTAATTCTCAGGCTGTGACGAGGTGCCTAGGGAGTGACAGGAGCATCCCACGGCTACTTTTAGTGTTGTGTTGAGCTTAGGGACTGCGGTCAGTACAGGTACCACCTCCTTCAGAGCTCGTCCCATGTTGCTCCTAAACCACCAGTTCATAACACATCTGTATATTACCTATGTGAACAGGGTTCAGAGAGGAAAAGTCCATGTGGACATGCTGACTGGAACAGCTTTTGTGCAGATAGCCCAAGAGGAGTGGTGGGTAACTCCCCAGTCTTGTAGGCAAAAGAGAACAATTATGGAAACAGGAACACATGGGCTACTCGCACAGTGAACAAGTCTGTAGGAACATGCTCACACACCACCAAGTTTCTGTTCCAGTCAGCATGTCCACATGGACTTTTCCTCTCTGAAACCTGTTCACACAGGTAATATACAGATGATCAGGTTTTTTTTAAATACATCAGATAGGGATTGCATACATCAGTTAGGACTGCTCTGATATGGGTATACCTTGACGTTTGGTGGAGCAGCTTAGTATACATTTTTTGCAAAAAACGTATCAACCAAATACCCTGTTTTTTTACATCTTTTTACTAGCACTTGCGGATAACTGTGATTTTTTGAAACTGAGTGTTTTTGGTTCTACCATGCTCTTTTGTGTCTTCATAAATAGGTTGTTAACCCAAACTCTGTGTATCAATGTATCTAAACCAGGCAAGTGCTTTACATACACATTGTTTGAATCAACTCATTGTGTAATTACATGCATTATACTTACTAGTTAAAAGAAATCTGCACCAGGTTTTTGCCTACTTATCTGAGAACAGTAGAATGTGGAAATCTCAGCGATGTGCCACTTTCTGAGCTGCCTGCTGTAGTTTTGATAAATTCATTGTTTTACCATCAGGCGATCATCGCTAGAAACTAATAAACTTGCAGATAAAACAGTGATTTTATCAAAACTGCAGCAAACAGTCCAGTAAGTGACACAACACTGGAATCAGGGTCTCTGCCCCTACATCAGATGTAGTAGCAAAATTTTGGTGACAGATTCCCTGGTCTTATATAGATTAAAAGAAAAATAACAAAATAAGAAGTTAATACTTCATTATAACTTACTAGTGAAAGTATGCTCTGGATATAAGAGAAGGAAAATAGAGCAGAGAAAAATGAAAATCTTAATTGTCATTTTGGAAAGCACATGATTAAACATGACAAAAACATTACATGAGTTTTCCTCTGCACTGTGAGCTCGGCTCCACACGCTGATGTATCATAATCATTGTCTGCTGGACATGGTTTGGGCTCAGTCTCTGATAACGCTCCATATACCCACTTCTGACTTGTACCGTACATGTACAGCAAATGCTGGGAAGGAGTTAAAGGTGGTGTCCACCATCAGGGCCAATTTTTTCATTTTTTTTCTTAAATATACAGTACAGACCAAAAGTTTGGACACACTTTCTCATTTAAAGATTTTTCTGTATTTTCATGACTATGAAAATTGTACATTCAACCTGAAGGCATCAAAACTATGAATTAACACATGTGGAATTATATACTTAACAAAAAAGTGTGAAACAACTGAAAATATGTCTTATATTCTAGGTTCTTCAAAGTAGCCACCTTTTGCTTTGATGACTGCTTTGCACACTCTTGGCATTCTCTTGATGAGCTTCAAGAGGTAGTCACCGGGAATGGTTGTCACTTCACAGGTGTGCCCTGTCAGGTTTAATAAGTGGGATTTCTTGCCTTATAAATGGGGTTGGGGCCATCAGTTGTGTTGTGCAGAAGTCTGGTGGATACACAGCTGATAGTCCTACTGAATAGACTGTTAGAATTTGTATTATGGCAAGAAAAAAGCAGCTAAGTAAAGAAAAATGAGTGGCCATCATTACTTTAAGAAATGAAGGTCAGTCAGTATGAAAAATTGGGCAAAACTTGAAAGTGTCCCCAACTGCAGTGACAAAAACCATCAAGCGCTACAAAGAAACTGTCTCCCTCACTGGTATAGTACGTCTAATGGCAGAAAGGGGTTAAATAAGCAGCAGTAGACAGTAATGGAGCTTATGGAGGGATGCAGTGAGAGCTATGTACCCACATACAGTGCCTGCAGCCCTTGCACTGATGTGGATATGCTGTGCCCTGCCTGCCTAGTGCTGCAATCTCGGGGCCCCTAAATTAGCCCTAAAAAGGACTGTTGGTTTCTCCGGAGTTGTGGACTGAACAGTTGCAGACCTGCACTAACTATTAAAAGCGCGATTCTGACCCTCTCTCAGCAGCAGCTCTCCCTACTCTCGCTAAGCGGGGCAGGGTGACGCCAGGTTTCTTACAGACCTGATGACGCTGTGCGGCCAGCCAATCACTGCAATACCACAACAAAGATGGCTGCGGCATTACAGTGCATGGCACACAATCCCTGCATTGTCATTGGCGCTCTAAAGAGCACCAGAATTGCAGGGCGGAGACCCGAGCTCCCGCCGAATAATCCCAGAAATACTCGGTGCTCGCCGAGTACACCGAGCATAGTGATATTCGGGCAAGTACTGAGTGGTGGCGGGCACATTCGCTCATCACTAATCACTAGAAAACTAGTAAATCTGCTGCTATGTAACCTCCATATTTATGTGTGAGTTTTGTATAACCCCGCACCAACATTTGATTAACAGCTTTCTGCCTATGCACAGTGTACACAGACAGTTGCCAATCAGAGCTGGGGGCAGGGTTACACAGAGCTCAGCATTCAGGGAACTGGTGTGATCCTCAACCTACTGAACAGCCGCACAGCCAGCTCTTCCCTCTCCTAGTGTATCCTCACCCACCCCCTGCAGACTGTGAGCCCTCGCGGGCAGGGTCCTCCCTCCTTATGTACTCGTGTGCCTTGTTATCTGCTCATGTTTAATGTATTTGTCTATATTTGCCCCGTATTCACATGTAAAGCACCATGGAATAAATGGCGCTATAAAAATGTATAATAATAATAATAATCTGCAGCAGATAAAACAAGGATTTTACAAAACTGCAGCAAGCAATCCAGTAAGGGATACAGCATTGGAATCAGGGTCCCTGCCCCTATATCAAATGTAGTAGTAAAATCTTGGTAAAAAGATTTCCTGTTCTAACACAGATTAAAAGAAGGAAAATAAAAACTTAGATACTTAGAGTTTAGAAATCATAATTCTGACTATAATAAAATAGGGTACATTATATAAATGCTTTAATACAGTACAGTTAGACGTTAATACTTCATTATAACTTACTAGTGGTAGTAGTAGTAGTAGTAGTAGTATGCTCTGGATAAAACAGTTGGAAAATAAAGCAGAAAAAAGGAAAATCATAATTATTTGTCATTTTTGAAAGCACATTATTAAACATGAAGAAAACAGTACATACAGTGGGGGAAATAAGTATTTGATCTCTTGCTGATTTTGTAAGTTTGCCCACTGACATAGACATGAACAGTCTATAATTTAAGGGTAGGCTAATTTTAACATTAAGAAAACAAATATCAAAAATAAAATCCAGAAAATCACATTGTATAAATCTAATATATAAAGCTGAATGTGTGTGTGTGTGTGTGTGTGTGTGTGTGTGTAAGTGTGTATGTCCGGGATTGGCATCTGCACCGTCGCAGCTACAGCCACAAAATTTTGCACAGTCACACGTCTGGACTCCGAGAGTGTCATAGGCTATGTTGTGAGGTGAAATTTTAACCCCGCGCGTTCCAATTCACCAAACAATTTTGCCCCCATCTACATAATAGGGAAAAAAGTGAAAGGAAAAGTGTTGGAGGCAAATTAACAGCTGCCAGATGTGAACAAGGGGGACTTAAAGAGTGAGAGCGATGGCGCCAAAGAGTATATACCGTACAGTAGCTAAGGTGGGGCCCGACATGGGATACTCACCACACATGGGGATATGAACACACACACAAAATGCGCCACACACTATCACGTGCTTGAACGCATATACCACCCTTAGCACACATTTCACCACACATACAGCAACCTCGCCACATAAAAGTCGAAACACAAAAGTCGCCGCTCAAAACTCGCCACGTGCAAAAACTAGGCTGATGCAAAACTCGCCACAAGTGCAAAACTCACCTCATGGAAAACTCACCACACGCGGAAAAATTGCCACATGCACAAAAGTTGCCTCACACAAAACTTGCACATACTCAAAAGGCACCACACATAAAACTCGCCATGCGCAAAACTTGCTGCACACAACTTGCTACACTAACCTGTCACATGCAACTCGACACACAAACAGTTGCTACACGCATGTCGCCACACAAAACTCATCTCACAAAAGTCGCTACATGCATGTCGCCACATGCAACTCAACACACACAACTTGACAAACGAAACTCGCCCTAAAACACACACAAGTCTGGTATTATCCTTCAAAAATAAAAATTTGATTAATAAGCAGACAAACTACAAGAGCAACAAATGTACCATATAGGAAATATGGCAGCTGTCAGTCACATGACCTGTCTATTATGTGTATGTGTGAGCTAATATATACTGCCAGGGGGGAGGGCTTCCTGTTGGCTGGGGATTTATCAGGCTGCCAATTTAGCTTACAAATACTGAGGTAAAAATACTGACCAAATAACGTGTAAACGAGGTCTAATACAGGAGGAGATGACACACAGGTATATGCTATATACAGGGGAGATGACACACAGATATATACTATATACAGGAGAGATGACACACAGGTATATACTATATAGAGGAGGAGATGACATATAGGTACATACTATATACAGAAGGAGATGACATACAGGTATATACTATATATAGAAGATGACATACAGGTATATACTATATATAGGAGGAGATGACACACAGATATATACTATATACAGGGGAGATGACACACAGCAGGTATATACTATATACAGGGGAGATGACATACAGGTATATACAGGAGATGACATACAGGTACATACATATACAGGAGGAGATGACACACAGATATATACTATATACAGGGGAGATGACACAGGTATATACTATATACAGGAGGAGATGACATACAGGTATATACTATATATAGAAGGAGATGACATACAGGTATATACTATATATAGGAGGAGATAACATACAGGTATATACTATATACAGGGGAGATGACACACAGCAGGTATATACTATATACAGAGGAGATGACATACAGGTATATACTATATACAGGAGATGACATACAGGTGTATACTATATATAAGGGAGATGACAAACGTATATACTGAGGTGAAAATGAGAGGTGTGAGGTGAAAATGAAAAGGTGTGAGTGCAAAATGAGAGGACTGAGGGAAAATAGTGGAGTGATTGGAAAATGACAGATGTGAGGTCGAAATGACAAGTGTTAGGGGGGAATGAGAGGTGTGAGGGAGAAAATGAGAGATGTGAGGGGGAAAATGAGAGGCGTGATGGGAAAATAAGAGAAGTGAGGTGCTATAACTAACCACAGATATTTACTATGCCCAGGCAACGCCGGGCTCTTCAGCTAGTTTTATATAAATTTCTTTGCGTTTTGCAGTGAGAAATTAGTATTTGACCCCTCTGGCAAACAAGACTTAATACTTGGTTGGAAAACCCTTGTTGGACTGTTTATGTCTTTGTCGGTGGGTAAGCTTACAAAATCAGCAAGGGATCAAATACTTATTTCCCCCACTGTAAGAAGTAAGTTTTCCTCTTGACCGTGAGCTCGGCTCCACACGCTGATGTTAGAGGCCGATCCTTCCTGTGTATCATAATCATTGTCTGCTGGACATGGTTTGGGCTCAGTCTCTGATGTTGCTCCGTACATTCACTTCTGACTTGCACCGTATGTGTACAGCAGATGCTGGGAAGGGGTTAACAGTGTTGCCCACCTTCAGTGCCATTCTTTTCTTTTTTTTTACTTAAAAACAAGGTGGTTAAAAGTTTTTTAGCGATTGAGTTCAATTAAAAATGTTGCACCGTTTTGTTTTTTACATGATTTCTTTTCATGGACATTCAACTTGTATGTGGTCTGTGGTCATAAATCAGCTGAGCGGAGCTCAGTAACACAATACATAGTAACATAGTAACATAGTTAGTAAGGCCGAAAAAAGACATTTGTCCATCCAGTTCAGCCTATATTCCATCATAATAAATACCCAGATCTACGTCCTTCTACAGAACCTAATAATTGTATGATACAATATTGTTCTGCTCCAGGAAGACATCCAGGCCTCTCTTGAACCCCTCGACTGAGTTCGCCATCACCACCTCCTCAGGCAAGCAATTCCAGATTCTCACTGCCCTAACAGTAAAGAATCCTCTTCTATGTTGGTGGAAAAACCTTCTCTCCTCCAGACGCAAAGAATGCCCCCTTGTGCCCGTCACCTTCCTTGGTATAAACAGATCCTCAGCGAGATATTTGTATTGTCCCCTTATATACTTATACATGGTTATTAGATCGCCCCTCAGTCGTCTTTTTTCTAGACTAAATAATCCTAATTTCGCTAATCTATCTGGGTATTGTAGTTCTCCCATCCCCTTTATTAATTTTGTTGCCCTCCTTTGTACTCTCTCTAGTTCCATTATATCCTTCCTGAGCACCGGTGCCCAAAACTGGACACAGTACTCCATGTGCGGTCTAACTAGGGATTTGTACAGAGGCAGTATAATGCTCTCATCATGTGTATCCAGACCTCTTTTAATGCACCCCATGATCCTGTTTGCCTTGGCAGCTGCTGCCTGGCACTGGCTGCTCCAGGTGAGTTTATCATTAACTAGGATCCCCAAGTCCTTCTCCCTGTCAGATTTACCCAGTGGTTTCCCGTTCAGTGTGTAATGGTGATATTGATTCCCTCTTCCCATGTGTATAACCTTACATTTATCATTGTTAAACCTCATCTGCCACCTTTCAGCCCAAGTTTCCAACTTATCCAGATCCATCTGTAGCAGAATACTATCTTCTCTTGTATTAACTGCTTTACATAGTTTTGTATCATCTGCAAATATCGATATTTTACTGTGTAAACCTTCTACCAGATCATTAATGAATATGTTGAAGAGAACAGGTCCCAATACTGACCCCTGCGGTACCCCACTGGTCACAGCGACCCAGTTAGAGACTATACCATTTATAACCACCCTCTGCTTTCTATCACTAAGCCAGTTACTAACCCATTTACACACATTTTCCCCCAGACCAAGCATTCTCATTTTGTGTACCAACCTCTTGTGCGGCACGGTATCAAACGCTTTGGAAAAATCGAGATATACCACGTCCAATGACTCACCGTGGTCCAGCCTATAGCTTACCTCTTCATAAAAACTGATTAGATTGGTTTGACAGGAGCGATTTCTCATAAACCCATGCGGATATGGAGTTAAACAGTTATTCTCATTGAGATAATCCAGAATAACATCCCTCAGAAACCCTTCAAATATTTTACCAACAATAGAGGTTAGACTTACTGGCCTATAATTTCCAGGTTCACTTTTAGAGCCCTTTTTGAATATTGGCACCACATTTGCTATGCGCCAGTCCTGCGGAACAGACCCTGTCGCTATAGAGTCCCTAAAAATAAGAAATAATGGTTTATCTATTACATTACTTAGTTCTCTTAGTACTCGTGGGTGTATGCCATCCGGACCCGGAGATTTATCTATTTTAATCTTATTTAGCCGGTTTCGCACCTCTTCTTGGGTTAGATTGGTGACCCTTAATATAGGGTTTTCATTGTTTCTTGGGATTTCACCTAGCATTTCATTTTCCACCGTGAATACCGTGGAGACACGGTCAATCATTGTCAATAGACAATGAAAGAGCTACAAGAGAGTCAGCGTGTCCTGATTAACGAATTCTCAGTTATTATTGACTGCAGAATAAATTAAAACAATGCAATTAACAAATCGCCAAAGGCAAATAATCCCTAACTAAAAACTTCTAAAATATAACTTTTATTTGTGCTGTTAAAAAGAAGTACTATTAAAAAAATGCACTATCCAGTGTGTATTAATTTAGGACATATATATATTAGTTTATAGCAGTATTCATGGGTATGGAGCAAGGTGCCGCCGCTACCTATAACCCTATAAGAACCCACTATACGATCACTGGCTGGTTCTTATTAACATTTGCTCCTAAAGCCTCCGACATGTTTCGCTAGTCAACTGGCATCATCAGGGGGTTGAGGCTGTAATGAGCTGAACATGCGGTGGCAGGACTTTTAAAAAAAAAAAAAATCCTAGGTTTTAAAAAGTCCGGCCACCTTATAGTCAGCTTATTACAGCCTCAACCCTCTAATGGTGATAGGGGGCGTCTGCGGTGTCACGGACGGACGCCTTATAGCAGTATGGGCAAGATGCAACTTGCATTTCTTTTCCATTAGGCCAGGCTATACTGTGCTGTGTGCATTTGCTTTTTGATTACTATATTACTGGCCATGGGTTTATATTCTTTTGTATGATTGCCTCTATACATCTGCAGATTTACCCCTGTCTGCATCACCACTTCTCTGGACTCATTCTTCTTTTTTCTTTTGATACCTCACACATGGTTCATGGATAATTTTTGAATCATGTTTTCTATTTTTTTAATAAAGTACTCTGTCTAAATAAAAATTATTTATTTTATTATTGCCTTCTGAAGTGGTGTTATGTTGGATAAATAGTTTATTATAACTTACCAGTGGTAGTGGTGGCTAAATTAAATAAAAATGAAAAAAATCGAAAAGAAAGAAAAGGAAAATATTTACTTTAAATTTTGGAAAGCAGAAGATCTAGAAAATATAGAATGCAAATAAAATCTAAAAATCCTGCCAAAAATAACACATATGTACAGCTGTATGAAACAATCAACAAAGATATTTGATAAAAACTGCTTTGGTTCTTAAGAGGTTAAAAATTTGAAAATAATATATCATTACCTTATTATGACTCACCAGTGGTACGAGTTGCTGAATTAAATATAAATGATGAGGAGAAGATTCAGAAAAAAAGTCTCCATTCTGCCAGTGCATGGAAATCAGACTGCACTCAGATGGCATTCGAGTGCAGTCCGAAGTTTCCCATGCACTCATTGACTTGCATGGCTGAGTTCGGGCCAAATATTGTATCAAACTCAGGCAAGCAGTGATCAAACGTGTGCACAGTCCCATGGACTAATATTTGTTCAAGTGCGATCTGATGTTTTGTCGGATCAGTTTCGAACTGAAAATACGTTCATCTGCACCTGCCCTTATGAGGATAATCAGTAGATTTTAAGTGCGGCACTTTAAATTTTTAAGTCTATTTATATAAAATGAGAAACTTGCATTGTGTATACATTATGTTCATAAGTCTAAGCCTGTTCTCCCCAATACACTTTAGGTTAAAGGGCGAGGAAGGAAGGTAACAGGAGCTCACCTCAAGCGAAGACCTTTAGAGCTGAGAAAACTCTGCTAGGGGGCAGTAGAGAGGTTGTACACGCTAAATCAGCAACAGCCAGGAACGCAGAGTCAGAGGGGAAAGCAGGAGCAAGGTCTGAAGCATGCCAGAGGACAAAAGCCAGTCGGGAGCGCGGTAACAAGAGGACGAGACGAAGGCAGAGCCAGAAACACGCCAAAGGTCAGAGCCAGACAGAACAATCCACAACAGGAATGGAACAGGAATGGGCAGATCAGAAGTCATGCAGAGAAAGTTAACCCCTGCCTGACCAGGTCGGAAAGCAGAAAGCAAACCCTGACCTGGATCATGACAGGTAAGGCCTTAATACTAAGGCTATGTGCCCACGTTGCGGATTCGTGTGCGGATTTTTCCGCACCGTTTTTGAAAAATCCGCAGGTAAAACGCACTGCGTTTTACCTGCAGATTACCCGCGGATTTACCACAGATTTCCTGAGTTTTTTTTTTACTGATTTCACCTGCGGTTTTACACCTGCGGATTCTGAGGAGCAGGTGTAAAGCAGCATTTCTGTGCAGTATTTTCCGCACCATGGGCACAGCGGATTTGGTTTTCCATAGGTTTACATGGTACTGTAAACCTGATGGAAAACTGCTGCGAATCCACTGTGGATCCGCAGGCAAATCCGCAACGTATGCACATAGCCAAAAGGTTAGGACCTTCCCGATTGGGTACTCCGTGGTACTGGTGGGATGGCTTTTACTATTTCTATAATGAAAAACAGTGTTTACTAAGAACCCTGTGATAATTATACGCACCATTGCTTTTTACTTTCTTACAGCTGAGTATATGTTCATTTTTTTTCTATCTTAGATTATATATACAGTATATTTAATGCACAGTGGGTATGGACAGTATTCAGAACCCTTTAAATTTTTCACTCTTTCTTTCATTGCAGCCATTTGGTAAATTCAAAAAAGTTAATTTTTTTTCTTATTAATGTACACTCTGCACCCCATCTTGACTGAAAAAAAACAAATGTAGAAATTTTAGCAAATTTATCAAAAAATAAAAACTGAAATATCACATGGTCATAAGTATTCAGACCCTTTGCTCAGACACTCAAATTTAAGTCACATGCTGTCCATTTCCTTATGATCCTCTATGAGATGGTTCTACTCCTTCATTGGAGTCCAGCGGTGTGTAATTAAACTGATATGACTTGATTTGGAAAGGGGCACACCTGTCTATATAAGACCTCACAGCTCACAGTGCATGTCAGACCAAATGAGAATCATCAAATGAGATCTGGCCAAGGTTACAACAGAATGTCTGCAGTACTCAAGGTTTCTAAGAGCACAGTGGCCTCCATAATCCTTAAATGGAAGAAGTTTGGGACCACCTGAAGTCTTCCTAGACCTGGCCATCCGGCCAAACTGAGCAATCGTGGGAGAAGAGCCTTG
This sequence comes from Ranitomeya imitator, assembly GCF_032444005.1. NCBI lineage: Eukaryota > Metazoa > Chordata > Amphibia > Anura > Dendrobatidae > Ranitomeya > Ranitomeya imitator. The sequence continues at coordinate 802,682,524 of NC_091283.1, forward strand.
GTGAGAGAGGTAAAGAAGACCCCCAAGATCACTGTGGCTGAGCTCCAGAAATGCAGTACGGAGATGGGAGAAAGTTATACAGGGCTCAGCAGTCAGAGAGCTGGTAGATCTGCAGCAGATAAAACAGGGATTTTATCAAAACTGCAGCAAACAGTCCAATAAGTGACACAATGCTGGGATCAGGGTCTCTGCCCCTGTATTAGATGTAGTAGCAAAATTTTGGTGACAGATTCACTGGTCTTACATAGATTAAAAGAAGAATAACAAAATAAGAAGCTATTACTTCATTATAACTTACTAGTGGTAGTAGGTGCTGTATAAAAGAGAAGGAAAATGGAGCAGAGAAAAATGAAAATTTTAATTAATTGTCAGTTTGGAAAGCACATGATGAAACATGACAAAAACATTACACAATCCATAATCCACTTCTGACTTGTATCGCACATGTACAGCAGATGCTGGGAAGGAGTTAAAAGGTGTTGTGCTCCTTCATTGACATTTTTTTTATTTACATTTAAAAAAAACTTTTTGCAATTGAGGTATGCTACTCTATAAAAACAAATTAACTCAGTTTCCTGTTATGATCCGGAGCAGCATGAAAACTTTCACTGGAGTAGGTGGTAACTGTACTGACCGCAAATCCTGATCTTAACACCGCAACTAGAAGTAGCCGTGGGGTGTGCCTAACAAACCCTAGACACCTCGTCACAGTTGGAGGACTAAATACCCCTATAGATGGAAATAGGAATTCCACCTTGCCTCAGAGCAGAACCCCAAAGGATAGGCAGCCCCCCACAAATATTGGCTGTGAGTAGGAGAGGAAAGACACACACACAGGCAGAAAACAGGATTTAGCACAAGATGCCACTCTAGCTAAAATAGGAAAGGATAGGACGGAATACTGTGCGGACAGTATTAAAACCCTTCCAAAAATATCCACAGCAGATTATACAAAAATTCCTCCATCTAACTAAAGACGTGGAACGTATATCTGCAACTCTGCATTAGAGACAGTTTTGGTCAACAACCCCCAGAGCCCTTCCTCCCGATTTCCCAGCCCTCCACCTCCAAAACCAACTTCTCCACCATTACAGAAGATCAACTCTCCACTCTACTCTCAAGATCACATCTCACCACCTGTGCACTTGACCCACTCCCATCCCACCTCATCCCAAACCTCACCACAATCTTCATCCCAACCCTAACCCATCTCTTCAACCTATCACTAACAACTGGTGTTTTCCCCTCAAGCTTTAAACATGCCTCCATCACACCTATCCTCAAAAAGCCCTCTCTTGACCCATCCTCTGTATCTAGCTATCGCCCTATATCACTTCTCCCCTATGCCTCAAAACTACTGGAACAACACGTCTACCTTGAACTGTCCTCCCATCTCTCTTCTTGCTCCCTCTTTGACCGCCTACAATCTGGCTTCCGGTCACACCATTCCACCGAAACTGCCCTAACTAAAGTCACCAATGACCTCTTAACCGCCAAGAGCAAGCGACACTACTCTGTCCTCCTCCTCCTCGACCTGTCGGCTGCCTTTGACACAGTGGACCATTCCCTATTATTACAAACCCTCTCATCCCTTGGCATCGCAGACTTGGCCCTATCCTGGATCTCATCATACCTAACTGACCGAACATTCAGCGTCTCCCACTCACACACCACCTCCTCACCTCGCCCCCTATCTGTCGGAGTCCCACAAGGTTCAGTCCTTGGGCCCTTGCTCTTCTCCATTTACACCTTTGGCCTGGGACAGCTCATAGAATCTCATGGCTTTCAGTATCACCTCTATGCTGACGACACACAGACCTACATCTCTGGACCAGATATTGCCTCCCTTCTAACCAGAATCCCTCAATGTCTGTCCACTATTTCATCCTTCTTCTCCGCTAGATTTCTGAAACTTAACATGGACAAAACAGAATTCATCATCTTTCCCCCATCTCACGCGACCCCCCCCAACGAACCTATCCATTTCAGTAAATGGCTGCCCACTCTCCCCAGTCCCACAAGCTCGCTGCCTCGGGGTAATCCTTGACGCTGATCTCTCCTTCAAACCACATATCCAAGTCCTTTCCACTTCCTGCCGACTTCAACTCAAAAATATTTCACGAATCCGTTCATTCCTCAACCATGAATCTGCAAAAACCCTAGTCCATGCCCTCATCATCTCTCGCCTTGACTACTGCAACCTCCTGCTCTGTGGCCTCCCCTCTAACACTCTTGCACCCCTCCAATCTATTCTAAACTCTGCTGCCCGACTAATCCACCTGTCCCCCCGCTATTCCCCGGCCTCTCCCCTCTGTCAATCCCTTCACTGGCTCCCCATTGCCCAGAGACTCCACTATAAAACCCTAACCATGACGTACAAAGCCATCCACAACCTGTCTCCTCCATACATCTGTGACCTCGTCTCCCGGTACTTACCTACCCGCTACCTCCGATCCTCACAAGATCTCCTTCTCTACTCCCCTCTTATCTCCTCTTCCCACAATCGTATACAAGATTTCTCTCGCGTATCACCCCTACTCTGGAACCCTCTACCACAGCACATCAGACTCTCGCCTACCATCGAAACCTTCAAAAAGAACCTGAAGACCCACCTCTTCAGACAAGCCTACAACCTGCAGTTACCACCGATCGACCAAACCGCTGCATGACCATCTCTACCCTCACCTACTGTATTCTCACCCATCCCTTGTAGATTGTGAGCCTTCGCGGGCAGGGTCCTCATTCCTCCTGTACCAGTTATGACTTGTATTGTTTAAGATTATTGTACTTGTTTTCATTATGTATACCCCTCCTCACATGTAAAGCGCCATGGAATAAATGGCGCAATAACAATAAATAATAATAATAATAATAACTCCAGAGAATCCTACACTCAGAGCAGGAATACAATCAAAAAACAATATAGAAATAAAACCTGGTGCACAGCCAAAAAACAAGAGGTGCTCAGGTAGGTTCCAACACCATACCAAATGTAAACAAAAACCTGGCACTCAACTTTATATGTCTGAGGAGATTTTATTGTTCAGCAACAAAAACGTTTCGGTCCTTTACAAGTTGGACCTTCATCAGTTACTGCAAATTTAAACAATATACAAAAACAGGGAACACAAAATCAAAAACAGAGAAAAAAAAGACCAAATAATATAATAATGAAAACCAAAGTATGTACATGAGAAGACATATCAATAGATGGCAAATACCTATGAATCTAATAGCCAAACAACAATTTGGAACCATCCGCTAGTGGCACAATGCTACTGAGGAAAAAAAATGATAGGATGAGAAGGTGATAACATACCGTGCTATTGAGCATGTAGTTGTGGGCAGTGTACTTCTATGAGTGCGCATTAATCTGTAATAGGAGATTAACCATGAGGGTGGTGGATAGAGAATAAGTTCAATATAAGGAGAACTGATACCTACAGGGATGGCTGTCAGAACGCTGACAATATAAGTGCAAAGGCTAAATCCTGTAGGGATAGAATACATCTGTGAACAGGGTTGCAGGTCAGCGCTAATAAGGCCCCATGTGAGTGAGCGTGAAGAGATCTCTTACCAGATGCTGTAGTCGGAGTAGACGCGGTGTCCACCGCTGGTCCTAACGCTCGTGCTGGGAAGACGCCAAAGATAGACTCCGGTCTCAGCGGTAACATACACCGCCGACCGGAAGTGGGCGTGTCAATCGCGTCCTAACCCGCGGCCAACTACGTCATAGCTATGGCGGTGCGCTGCAAGCCATGCGCGTCCAGCCATGGGAGGGTCCAGGCTATGGGGGAGTGTCGGTCACATACTGACATGCGGCCATTCACGTCACCGCTATGGCGGTGCGTGAGGCGCCTAATGCGTGTCAAGCCATGAGAGGATCCAGGCTAAGGGGGAGTGTCTATCCTGTCGTAGTGAAAAGGGCATAATTGCGGCGTGAAAAAAAGGGGGAATCCAATAGGTAATGAACTAGATAGATACCAGGATGGTAAATACTACAGGAAAAACTATGCAAGCCATGCGAGCCTATGGTTATGATAAGCACCTATCTGAATAAATGGTATCGGGACATCCTAAACATTAAAGAAGGACCAATATGAAATAAGAGGTGTTAGAACTATGGATTATGCAGACATGAGAGCCAGGGCAAGGTTAGTTACACATACATAGAGACAGTGAGTGCAGCATAGTATATGGGAGATCATGCCAAGAGGCGCCGTGGCGTAAGATAGCAGTGCCAGTGAAATAATGAGTGAGTCGTCAGGCTATGGTGAGTGCCACGTAGCAGGGTTCTCGATCCCCGAGTCAGTACAGGCGGTTCTAGAATGAATAAACAAAAGGTACAATTAGCATAATGATGTGACAAGTAAATAAAACCTACACTTGAGACTAATGTATCAGTTTACATAAAAGCCAGTAAATCGTAATCTCTATTCAGCCCTTTTGGTGTGAGGGTATTCAACGTGTGAATCCAGAATGCCTCACGTTTTTTCAAGAGTGCTACACGGTCCCCCCCTCGACGTTGTGGTGGAATAGAATCGATGACTTGATATTTTAATTGGGAGATAGTATGGCCCTGTGATGAGTAGTGATGGGGAACCGGTAGTAACAGATTATTGCAACGTATAGTCGATTTGTGTTTTGATATCCTATCACGTACCGGTTGGGTCGTTTCCCCGATGTATAGCAAGCCGCAAGGGCACTTTATGAGATACACTACAAACGAGGATTGACACGTATAGTAATCTTTAATCTTAAAACTCTTTCCCGTATGTGGATGTTGAAAGGTGTCACCTTTTTGGACATTCCCACACTGGGCGCAGTGTAGGCAAGGGAAGGTGCCCATCTTTGGATGGGAAAGGAATCTGGACCTCGTCTTGTGTGAGGGCCCAAAGTCAGCTCTCACTAGTGTGTCCCTGATGTTATTGGGTCTCTTATAACATGGCAGAAAGGGTAACTTGAATTCCGGTACGGTAGGATATGCTGTTGATAATAAAGGCCAATGCTTCCTAATTTGTTTGTGGAGGATGGAGGTGACAGGATGATAAGTGTGCACGAATGGGACCCTTTTACCTTGATCATTTGTCCGTGTTCGAGGGGGTGGATTTTTCTGTTCCTCAAGTATGTGTTTCGGATATCCACGCTGATGAAATCTGGTGGACATGTCTTGTAGACGTTGTTCGCATTTGTCATGGTCTGACACTATGCGACGTACGCGTTGAAATTGGGATCTGGGAATGCTGCGTTTGACTGATGGAGGATGGAAACTATCAAAGTGAAGAACACTGTTGCGATCGGTGGGTTTGGTGTGTAGATCGGTGGTTAGGTGGCCCTCCTGATCTTTAAGGACAGTGGTGTCCAAGAAACTTACAGAGTTGGAATCATGGGTAATGGTGAATCTTATACCGGGCCAGGCTTCGTTTAAGAATGTAAAGAAAGTTTCCAGGGATTCCAACGTGCCCCCCCATAGGCAAAAAATGTCATCGATATAACGTGTCCAATAAAGGACGTTGGAAATAAATAGCTGATGTCGATAAATGATAGACTCTTCGAAGTGAGCCATGTAGGCATTAGCGTATGGGGAGCTACGTTGGAACCCATGGCAGTACCACGTACCTGGAGATAGAACTGATCCTGGAAGAGAAAGTGGTTATTGTATAATATCAGGGTGAGAAGATCAACACACAAATTTATTTGTTCTGAGTCTAGACCTGCCGATGTTAATAGGTGATGAACTGAGTTGATGCCCTCTATGTGAGAAATAGAGGTATATAAGTCCTTCACATCCAAGGTGACCAAAATCGTTTGTGGGGGTATGGTATCTATACTACGTATCTTGTTGAGGAAAGCACCGGTATCCAAAAGAAATGATGGGGTATTGCTGATCAAGGGCGTGAGGATCTTTTCCAGGAAAATGGATAAAGGAGACAGTACTGATTCTGTCGATGCCACAATCGGCCTACCCGGAGGGTTTTGCATACTTTTGTGAACTTTTGGTAGGATGTAGAAGACTGGTATTACTGGATTGCTTTTTGTCAAGAATTCTATTGTTTTGGAATCAAGGATTCCTTGAATGGAGTATTTTTGCAAGATGATGCCTATCTTGGTTTGGATGTTACTAGTTGGATCTCTATCAAGTTTGGTATACACCGACTCGTCCTGTAATTGTCGTTTGACTTCCGAAAGATACTGGGATTTGTCCATAACAACAAGGGCGCCCCCTTTATCTGCCAGTTTGATGATTAAATTAACATCCTCTCTAAGAGACCTAAGGGCATGCCTTTCGATGGGGGATAGATTGGGGGGGAAGAACAGTCTCCCTTTCTCTATATCATCCCGCATATCTACAAAGGATTTCTGTATGAAACCAATAAAAGTTTCTACGGCATGAGAGGCGTGCGGTGGGCGGAAGTGACTTTTGTTCCTGAGTCCTAGTTGTGTAACAGACAATGGGTTATCAGGAATGCCCACATCAGGAGGGGAAATCGGTGTGGTGGAGAAGTAAGCTTTGAGCCTAAGAAGGCGAAAAAAACGCTGTAGGTCCATATCTAGCTGAAAAGTCTGGCATCTATATGAGGGACAGAAAGAGAGCCCCTTTTGGAGGACACTAAGTTCTGCGATACCCAAGGACCTGGAAGAAATATTAATTACCAGTGATTCCCTACCATGGAGCGGGTGACTCGTATTCTGTCCGTGTCGTCGTTTCTGGTGTTGCCCCCGCCTCGTTTTCTTTGAGGGAACCGGCGCCTTTGTCCTAAAAAAGGAGCCTCAGACACGGGTGGACCAGCACAAGAAAGATACTGAAAACCGCAAGCGGAGCAAATTCACCAGAGACACCATCGATTACGAACAGAACCAGGTGTGTCGATGGCACAACAACTCCTCTACAAGACGTCCATCACCACGCAACCTACGATCTTCAACAGATTTCTCTACGTCCGGATCCGATGCGGAACAAGACACTCCCTTAACCAGTCAGGCTCCTTTTTTAGGACAAAGGCGCCGGTTCCCTCAAAGAAAACGAGGCGGGGGCAACACCAGAAACGACGACACGGACAGACACGGACAGAATACGAGTCACCCGCTTTCTTTCTGTTCCTCATATAGATGCCAGACTTTTCAGCTAGATATGGACCTACAGCGTTTTTTTCGCCTTCTTAGGCTCAAAGCTTACTTCTCCACCACACCGATTTCCCCTCCTGATGTGGGCATTCCTGATAACACATTGTCTGTTACACAACTAGGACTCAGGAACAAAAGTCACTTCCGCCCACCGCACGCCTCTCATGCCGTAGAAACTTTTATTGGTTTCATACAGAAATCCTTTGTAGATATGCGGGATGATATAGAGAAAGGGAGACTGTTCTTCCCCCCCAATCTATCCCCCATCGAAAGGCATGCCCTTAGGTCTCTTAGAGAGGATGTTAATTTAATCATCAAACCGGCAGATAAAGGGGGCGCCCTTGTTGTTATGGACAAATCCCAGTATCTTTCGGAAGTCAAACGACAATTACAGGACGAGTCGGTGTATACCAAACTTGATAGAGATCCAACTAGTAACATCCAAACCAAGATAGGCATCATCTTGCAAAAATACTCCATTCAAGGAATCCTTGATTCCAAAACAATAGAATTCTTGACAAAAAGCAATCCAGTAATACCAGTCTTCTACATCCTACCAAAAGTTCACAAAAGTATGCAAAACCCTCCGGGTAGGCCGATTGTGGCATCGACAGAATCAGTACTGTCTCCTTTATCCATTTTCCTGGAAAAGATCCTCACGCCCTTGATCAGCAATACCCCATCATTTCTTTTGGATACCGGTGCTTTCCTCAACAAGATACGTAGTATAGATACCATACCCCCACAAACGATTTTGGTCACCTTGGATGTGAAGGACTTATATACCTCTATTCCTCACATAGAGGGCATCAACTCAGTTCATCACCTATTAACATCGGCAGGCCTAGACTCAGAACAAATAAATTTGTGTGTTGATCTTCTCACCCTGATATTATACAATAACCACTTTCTCTTCCAGGATCAGTTCTATCTCCAGGTACGTGGTACTGCCATGGGTTCCAACGTAGCGCCCCCATACGCTAATGCCTACATGGCTCACTTCGAAGAGTCTATCATTTATCGACATCAGCTATTTATTTCCAACGTCCTTTATTGGACACGTTATATCGATTACATTTTTTGCCTATGGGGGGCACGTTGGAATCCCTGGAAACTTTCTTTACATTCTTAAACGAAGCCTGGCTCGGTATAAGATTCACCATTACCCATGATTCCAACTCTGTAAGTTTCTTGGACACCACTGTCCTTAAAGATCAGGAGGGCCACCTAACCACCGATCTACACACCAAACCCACCGATCGCAACAGTGTTCTTCACTTTGATAGTTTCCATCCTCCATCAGTCAAACGCAGCATTCCCAGATCCCAATTTCAACGCGTACGTCGCATAGTGTCAGACCATGACAAATGCGAACAACGTCTACAAGACATGTCCACCAGATTTCATCAGCGTGGATATCCGAAACACATACTTGAGGAACAGAAAAATCCACCCCCTCGAACACGGACAAATGATCAAGGTAAAAGGGTCCCATTCGTGCACACTTATCATCCTGTCACCTCCATCCTCCACAAACAAATTAAGAAGCATTGGCCTTTATTATCAACAGCATATCCTACCGTACCGGAATTCAAGTTACCCTTTCTGCCATGTTATAAGAGACCCAATAACATCAGGGACACACTAGTGAGAGCTGACTTTGGGCCCTCACACAAGACGAGGTCCAGATTCCTTTCCCATCCAAAGATGGGCACCTTCCCTTGCCTACACTGCGCCCAGTGTGGGAATGTCCAAAAAGGTGACACCTTTCAACATCCACATACGGGAAAGAGTTTTAAGATTAAAGATTACTAAACGTGTCAATCCTCGTTTGTAGTGTATCTCATAAAGTGCCCTTGCGGCTTGCTATACATCGGGGAAACGACCCAACCGGTATGTGATAGGATATCAAAACACAAATCGACTATACGTTGCAATAATCTGTTACTACCGGTTCCCCATCACTACTCATCACAGGGCCATACTATCTCCCAATTAAAATATCAAGTCATCGATTCTATTCCACCACAACGTCGAGGGGGGGACCGTGTAGCACTCTTGAAAAAACGTGAGGCATTCTGGATTCACACGTTGAATACCCTCACACCAAAAGGGCTGAATAGAGATTACGATTTACTGGCTTTTATGTAAACTGATACATTAGTCTCAAGTGTAGGTTTTATTTACTTGTCACATCATTATGCTAATTGTACCTTTTGTTTATTCATTCTAGAACCGCCTGTACTGACTCGGGGATCGAGAACCCTGCTACGTGGCACTCACCATAGCCTGACGACTCACTCATTATTTCACTGGCACTGCTATCTTACGCCACGGCGCCTCTTGGCATGATCTCCCATATACTATGCTGCACTCACTGTCTCTATGTATGTGTAACTAACCTTGCCCTGGCTCTCATGTCTGCATAATCCATAGTTCTAACACCTCTTATTTCATATTGGTCCTTCTTTAATGTTTAGGATGTCCCGATACCATTTATTCAGATAGGTGCTTATCATAACCATAGGCTCGCATGGCTTGCATAGTTTTTCCTGTAGTATTTACCATCCTGGTATCTATCTAGTTCATTACCTATTGGATTCCCCCTTTTTTTCATGCCGCAATTATGCCCTTTTCACTACGACAGGATAGACACTCCCCCTTAGCCTGGATCCTCTCATGGCTTGACACGCATTAGGCGCCTCACGCACCGCCATAGCGGTGACGTGAATGGCCGCATGTCAGTATGTGACCGACACTCCCCCATAGCCTGGACCCTCCCATGGCTGGACGCGCATGGCTTGCAGCGCACCGCCATAGCTATGACGTATATAAAGGCACGGATGATTGACCTCGTGGAGACCAAAACATCCAACACCGCGGAGACACCATCACGTGTTTCTCAACGCAGTGATCCAGAACACTGCCCCCAAATATGCAAATGCAAGTAGAGGAGCTGCGGAGACACCATCACGTGTTTCTCAACGCAGGCAGTGAATAGCCAGGCCTTTCACCGGGAAGGAACAACCAAGGGAAGGGCAGCATCCAATAAAGGAAAACATCCAATAAAGGAAAACCACCTATGCCAAGCATGGTATCCATCCACAGACAGCTGTTTCGGGGTTTTTGCCCCTCATCAGTGTGGAGTAGGAAACTGGCTATCAGGAGCAGTGCCTAGTAGAAAGTCTATAAAGGCACGGATGATTGACCTCGTGGAGACCAAAACATCCAACACCGCAGAGACACCATCATGTGTTTCTCAACGCAGTGATCCAGAACACTGCCCCCAAATATGCAAATGCAAGTAGAGGAGCTGCGGAGACACCATCACGTGTTTCTCAACGCAGGCAGTGAATAGCCAGGCCTTTCACCGGGAAGGAACAACCAAGGGAAGGGCAGCATCCAATAAAGGAAAACATCCAATAAAGGAAAACCACCTATGCCAAGCATGGTATCCATCCACAGACAGCTGTTTCGGGGTTTTTGCCCCTCATCAGTGTGGAGTAGGAAACTGGCTATCAGGAGCAGTGCCTAGTAGAAAGTCTATAAAGGCACGGATGATTGACCTCGTGGAGACCAAAACATCCAACACCGCGGAGACACCATCACGTGTTTCTCAACGCAGTGATCCAGAACACTGCCCCCAAATATGCAAATGCAAGTAGAGGAGCTGCGGAGACACCATCACGTGTTTCTCAACGCAGGCAGTGAATAGCCAGGCCTTTCACCGGGAAGGAACAACCAAGGGAAGGGCAGCATCCAATAAAGGAAAACATCCAATAAAGGAAAACCACCTATGCCAAGCATGGTATCCATCCACAGACAGCTGTTTCGGGGTTTTTGCCCCTCATCAGTGTGGAGTAGGAAACTGGCTATCAGGAGCAGTGCCTAGTAGAAAGTCTATAAAGGCACGGATGATTGACCTCGTGGAGACCAAAACATCCAACACCGCGGAGACACCATCACGTGTTTCTCAACGCAGTGATCCAGAACACTGCCCCCAAATATGCAAATGCAAGTAGAGGAGCTGCGGAGACACCATCACGTGTTTCTCAACGCAGGCAGTGAATAGCCAGGCCTTTCACCGGGAAGGAACAACCAAGGGAAGGGCAGCATCCAATAAAGGAAAACATCCAATAAAGGAAAACCACCTATGCCAAGCATGGTATCCATCCACAGACAGCTGTTTCGGGGTTTTTGCCCCTCATCAGTGTGGAGTAGGAAACTGGCTATCAGGAGCAGTGCCTAGTAGAAAGTCTATAAAGGCACGGATGATTGACCTCGTGGAGACCAAAACATCCAACACCGCGGAGACACCATCACGTGTTTCTCAACGCAGTGATCCAGAACACTGCCCCCAAATATGCAAATGCAAGTAGAGGAGCTGCGGAGACACCATCACGTGTTTCTCAACGCAGGCAGTGAATAGCCAGGCCTTTCACCGGGAAGGAACAACCAAGGGAAGGGCAGCATCCAATAAAGGAAAACATCCAATAAAGGAAAACCACCTATGCCAAGCATGGTATCCATCCACAGACAGCTGTTTCGGGGTTTTTGCCCCTCATCAGTGTGGAGTAGGAAACTGGCTATCAGGAGCAGTGCCTAGTAGAAAGTCTATAAAGGCACGGATGATTGACCTCGTGGAGACCAAAACATCCAACACCGCGGAGACACCATCACGTGTTTCTCAACGCAGTGATCCAGAACACTGCCCCCAAATATGCAAATGCAAGTAGAGGAGCTGCGGAGACACCATCACGTGTTTCTCAACGCAGGCAGTGAATAGCCAGGCCTTTCACCGGGAAGGAACAACCAAGGGAAGGGCAGCATCCAATAAAGGAAAACATCCAATAAAGGAAAACCACCTATGCCAAGCATGGTATCCATCCACAGACAGCTGTTTCGGGGTTTTTGCCCCTCATCAGTGTGGAGTAGGAAACTGGCTATGACGTAGTTGGCCGCGGGTTAGGACGCGATTGACACGCCCATTTCCGGTCGGCGGTGTATTTTACCGGAGTCTATCTTTGGCGTCTTCCCAGCACGAGCGTTAGGACCAGCGGTGGACACCGCGTCTACTCCGACTACAGCATCTTGTAAGAGATCTCTTCACGCTCACTCACATGGGGCCTTATTAGCGCTGACCTGCAACCCTGTTCACAGATGTATTCTATCCCTACAGGATTTAGCCTTTGCACTTATATTGTCAGCGTTCTGACAGCCATCCCTGTAGGTATCAGTTCTCCTTATATTGACCTTATTCTCTATCCACCACCCTCATGGTTAATCTCCTATTACAGATTAATGCGCACTCATAGAAGTACACTGCCCACAACTACATGCTCAATAGCACGGTATGTTATCACCTTCTCATCCTATCATTTTTTTTTCCTCAGTAGCATTGTGCCACTAGCGGATGGTTCCAAATTGTTGTTTGGCTATTAGATTCATAGGTATTTGCCATCTATTGATATGTCTTCTCATGTACATACTTTGGTTTTCATTATTATATTATTTGGTCTTTTTTTTCTCTGTTTTTGATTTTGTGTTCCCTGTTTTTGTATATTGTTTAAATTTGCAGTAACTGATGAAGGTCCAACTTGTAAAGGACCGAAACGTTTTTGTTGCTGAACAATAAAATCTCCTCAGACATATAAAGTTGAGTGCCAGGTTTTTGTTTACATACAATCAAAAAACAAGCACACAGCATGTGTGCTATAGAAAAAGAAACAGACACTTATCTTTGCTGAATTGGCAGCTAAGCAGGAGAAAACATACAGAGGTCCAACACCTCCCAAGAACCATTGACAACTGGCAAGGACTAATGAGTCCTGCAAACCTAAATACCCCAGTCAGAATTGCAATCAGCAGATACAGCTGTCCAGGACTGCAGCCCAGGGACAACTGCATTACCACCTACAACCACCGGAGGGAGCCCAAAAGCAGAATTCACAACAGTACCCCCCCCCCTTGAGGAGGGGTCACCGAACCCTCACCAGAGCCCCCAGGCCGATCAGCATGAGCCAGATGAAAGGCACGAACCAAATCAGCGGCATGGACATCAGAGGCAAACACCCAAGAATTATCCTCCTGGCCATAACCCTTCCATTTGACAAGGTACTGAAGCCAAAGTAGCCGAACTAGCCCGATTATTAAGGGCAAACTCGGCCAATGGCAAGAAAGCCACCCAATCATCCTGATCAGCAGACACAAAGCATCTGAAATAAGTCTCCAAAGTCTGATTAGTTCGCTCGGTCTGACCATTTGTCTGAGGATGAAACGCAGAAGAAAAAGACAAATCAATGCCCAGCCTAGCACAAAAGGCCCGCCAAAACCTAGAAACAAACTGGGAACCTCTGTCGGACACAATATTCTCCAGAATACCATGCAAACGGGCCACATGCTGAAAAAACAATGGAACCAAATCTGAAGAGGAAGGCAATTTAGGCAAAGGCACCAAATGAACCATCTTAGAGAACCGGTCACAAACAACCCAAATAACTGACATCCTCTGGGAAACCGGAAGATCAGAAATAAAATCCATAGAAATATGCGTCCAGGGCCTCTCAGGGACCGGCAATGGCGAAAGCAATCCACTAGCACGGGAACAACAAGGCTTGGCCCGCGCACAAGTCCCACAGGACTGCACAAAAGAACGCACATCACGTGACAAAGAAGGCCACCAAAAGGACCTACCAACCAAGTCTCTGGTACCAAAAATGCCAGGATGACCAGCTAACACGGAACAGTGAACCTCAGAAATCACTCTACTAGTCCATCTGTCAGGAACAAACAGTTTCCCCACAGGACAGCGGTCAGGTTTGTCAGCCTGAAATTCCTGAAGAACCCATCGTAAATCAGGGGAAATGGCAGAAAGGACCACCCCTTCTTTCAGAATACCGACCGGTTCTAAGACCTCAGGAGAATCAGGCAAAAAACTCCTAGAGAGGGCATCAGCCTTAATGTTCTTAGAACCCGGAAGGTACGAGACCACGAAATCAAAACGGGAAAAAAACAAGGACCATCGAGCCTGTTTAGGATTCAGCCATTTGGCAGACTCGAGGTAAATCAAATTCTTATGATCGGTCAAGACCACAAAACGGTGCTTAGCTCCCTCAAGCCAATGTCGCCACTCCTCAAACGCCCACTTCATAGCCAACAACTCCCGATTGCCGACATCATAATTGCGTTCAGCAGGCGAAAACTTACGGGAAAAGAAGGCACACGGTTTCATTAAGGAACCAACAGGATCCCTCTGAGACAAAACGGCCCCTGCCCCAATCTCAGAAGCATCAACCTCAACCTGAAACGGAAGAGAAACATCCGGTTGGCGCAACACCGGAGCAGAAGTAAATCGACGTTTAAGCTCCTGAAAGGCAGAGACAGCCGCAGAGGACCAATTCGCCACATCAGCGCCTTTCTTCGTCAAATCTGTCAAGGGTTTAACCACGCTGGAAAAATTAGCAATGAAACGGCGATAAAAATTTGCAAAACCCAAAAATTTCTGAAGGCTCTTCACGGATGTGGGCTGAATCCAATCATGAATGGCCTGAACCTTAACCGGATCCATCTCTATAGACGAGGGAGAAAAAATGAAACCCAAAAAAGAAACCTTCTGCACCCGAAAGAGACACTTAGACCCTTTCACAATCAGGGCATTGTCACAAAGGATCTGAAATACCATCCTGACCTGTTCCACATGAGTCTCCCAATCATCGGAAAAAATCTAAATATCGTCCAAATATACAATCAAGAACTTATCAATATAAGTCCGGAAGATATCATGCATGAAGGACTGAAAAACAGATGGAGCATTAGTGAGCCCGAATGGCATCACAAGGTATTCAAAATGGCCTTCGGGCGTGTTAAACGCAGTTTTCCATTCATCACCCTGCTTAATACGAACAAGATTATATGCCCCCCGAAGGTCAATCTTCGTAAACCAACTAGCTCCCTTAATCCTAGCAAACAAATCGGTAAGCAAAGGTAAAGGGTATTGAAACTTGATTTTATTCAAGAGGCGATAATCAATACAGGGTCTCAAGGAGCCATCTTTTTTAGCAACAAAATAGAATCCCACTCCCAATGGTGAAGAAGATGGCCGAATATGCACTTTCTCCAAAGACTCCTTAATATAGCTCCGCATGGCGGTATGTTCAGGCACAGACAGGTTGAAAAGTCGACCCTTAGGAAACTTACAGCCTGGAATCAAGTCAATAGCACAATCGCAGTCCCTGTGCGGTGGAAGGAAACTGGACTTGGGCTCATCGAATACATCCTGAAAATCAGACAAAAACTCTGGAATTTCAGAAGAGGAAGAAGAGGAGATTGACATCAAAGGAACAACATTATGAACCCCCTGACAACCTCAACTAGTCACAGACATGGACTTCCAATCCAACACAGGATTATGTACCTGCAACCACGGAAAACCCAGCACGATAGCATCATGCAAATTATGCAACACCAGAAATCGACAATCTTCCTGATGGGCTGGCGCCATGCGCATGGTCACCTGTGTCCAAAACTGGGGCTTCGCTTTAGCCAAGGGTGTAGCATCAATGCCCCTTAAAGGAATAGGGGTCTGCAAAGGCTGCAAGGGAAAACCACAACGCCTGGCAAACTCAAACTCCATTAAGTTCAAGGCGGCGCCTGAATCCAGAAACGCCATGACAGAAAATGATGACAATGAGCAGATCAAGGACACAGATAACAGAAATTTAGGTTGTACAGTACTGATGGTAAATGAACTAGTGATCCTCTTTGTCCGCTTAGGGCAGACTGAAATGACATGAGAAGCATCGCCACAATAGTAACACAACCTATTCTGACGTCTGAATCCTTGTCGTTCCATTGTAGACAGAATCCTATCACACTGCATTGGCTCAGGAATCTGCTCTGAGGACAACGCCACAGCGCGCACAGTTCTGCGCTCCCGCAAGCGCCGGTCAATCTGAATGGCCAGAGACATAGAATCACTCAAACCGGAAGGCGTGGGAAACCCCACCATAACATCTTTAACGGATTCAGAAAGACCCTTTCTGAAAATTGCCACCAAAGCATCATTATTCCATTTAGTCAACACAGACCATTTTCTGAATTTCTGACAATACAATTCTGCCGCCTCTTGACCCTGAGACAGGGCCAACAAGGTCTTCGAAGCTTGATCCACAGAATTAGGTTCATCATATAATAATCCTAAAGCCTGAAAAAAAAGAGTCTACATTAAGCAAAGCTGGATTCCCAGATTCCAGGGAAAACGCCCAATCCTGAGGATCGCCACGCAGCAGGGAGATGACGATTTTAACCTGCTGAATGGAATCACCGGAGGATCGAGGTCTCAGAGCAAAAACAATTTACAGTTGTTTTTAAAACTCAAAAATTTGGACCTGTCACCAAAAAACAAATCAGGAGTAGGAATCTTTGGTTCTAAAACAGGAGTCTGACCAATATAATCAGAAATGCCCTGTACCCTAGCAGCAAGCTGGTCTACATGAGAAGCTAATTCCTGAACATCCATGCTAGCACAAGACTCCTCAGCCACCCAGAGAAAAAGAGGGAAGAGAAGACAAAGCAGACTGCAGAAAAAAAATGGCTCAACACCTTTCTTCCCTTCTTCTGAGATGCATTTAACTCATTATGGGCCAGTTGTACTGTTATGATCCGGTGACCTTGGAGCCGCATGAATAACTTTCACTGGAGTAGGTGGTAACTGTACAGACCGCAAATCCTGATCTAACACCGCAACTAGAAGTAGCCGTGGGGTGTGCCTAACAAACCCTAGACACCTCGTCACAGCCGAAGGACTAAATACCCCTATAGATGGAAATAGGAATACTACCTTGCCTCAGAGCAGAACCCCAAAGGATAGGCAGCCCCCCACGAATATTGACTGTGAGTAGGAGAGGAAAGACACACACAGGCAGAAAACAGGATTTAGCAAAAGAGGCCACTCTAGCTAAAATAGGAAAGGATAGGACAGAATACTGTGTGGTCAGTATTAAAACCCTTCCAAAAAATATCCACAGCAGATTATACAAAAAATTCCTCCATCTAACTAAAGACGTGGAACGTATATCTGCAACTCCAGAGAATCCTACACACAGAGCAGAAATACAATAAAAAATCCAGCACACAGCATGTGTGCCATAGAAAAAAAAAACAGACACTTATCTTTGCTGAATTGGCAGCTAAGCAGGAGAAACCAGACAGAGGTCCAACACGTCCCAATAACCATTGACAACTGGCAAGGACTAATGAATCCTGCAAACCTAAATACCCCAGTCAGAATTGCAATCAGCAGATACACCTGACCAGGACTGCAGCCCAGGGACAACTGCATTACCACCTGCAACCAGTGGAGGGAGCCCAAAAGCAGAATTCACAACAGCACCCCATATGGAAAAAACAGAAATGTAGTAATTTTTGCAAATTTATTAAAAAAGAAAAACTGAAATATCACATGGTCATAAGTATTCAGGCCCTTAGCTCAGTATTGAGTAGAAGCACCTTTTGAGCTAGCACAGCCATGAGTATTCTTGGGAATGATGCAACACGTTTTTCACACCTGGATTTGGGGGATCCTCTGCCATTCTTCCTTGCAGATCCTCTCCAGTTCCGTCAGGTTGGATGGTGAACTTTGGTGGACGGCCATTTTCAAGTCTCTCCAGAGATGCTCAATTGGGTTTAGGTCAAGGCTCTGGCTGGACCAGTCAAGAATGGTCACAGAGTTGTTCTGAAGCCACTCCTTTGTTATTTTAGCTGTGTGGTTAGGGTCATTGTCTTGTTGGAAGGTGAACCTTCGGCCAAGTATGAGGTCCAGGGCACTCTGGAAGAGGTTTTCATCCAGGATATGTTTGTACTTTGCCGTGTTCATGTTTCCTTCAATGACAACCAGTCGTCCTGTCCCAACAGCTGAAAAACACCCCCATTGCATGATGATTCCACCACCATGTTTCACTGTTGGGATTGTATTGGGCAGTTGATGAGCAGTGCCTGGTTATCTCCACAAATATCGCTTAGAATTATCTTCATCTCATCAGAACAGAAAATCTTATTTTCTCTAGGAAGACTTCTGGTGGTCCCAAACTTCTTCCATTTAGCGATTATTGAGGCCATTGTGCTCTTGGGAACCTTGAGTACTGCAGAAAATCTGCTGTAACCTTGGCCAGATCTGCGCCTTGCCACAATTCTGTCTCTGAGCTCCTTGGCCAGTTCCCTTCACCTCATGATTCTCATTTCGTCTGACATGTACTGTGAGCTGTGAGGTCTTATATAGACAGGTGTGTGCCTTTCCAAATCAAGTCCTATCAGTTTAATTACACACCGCTGGACTCCAATGAAGGAGTAGAACCATCTCAAGGAGGATCACAAGGAAATGGTCAGAATGTGACTTAAATATGAGTGTCTGAGCAAAGGGGCTGAAAACTTATGACCATGCGATATTTCAGTTTTTCTTTTTTATTAAATTTGCAAAAATTACTACATTTCTGTTTTTCAGTAAAGATGGGGCGCAGAGTGTACATTAATGATAAAAAAAATGAACTTTTCTGAATTTATCAAATGGCTGCAATGGAACAAAGAGTGAAAAATTTAAAGGGTTCTGAATACTTTCCGTACCCACTATATATATATATATATATGTATATATATATATATATATATATATATATATATATATATATACACTGTGTGTATATATATATATATATATACTAGCTGAAGAGCCCGGCGTTGCCTGGGCATAGTAAATATCTGTGGTTAGTTATAGCACGTCACTTCTCTTATTTTCCCATCACTCCTCTCATTTTCCCAATCACATCTTTAATTTTCCCCCTCACATCTCTCATTTTCTCCCTCACACCTCTCATTTTCTCCCTCACTCCTCATTCCCGCCTAACACTTGTCATTTCGACCTCACATCTGTCATTTTCCGATCACTACACTATTTTCCCTCACTCCTCTCATTTTGCACTCACACCTTTTCATTTTCACCTCACACCTCTCATTTTCACCTCAGTATATACATGTTTGTCATTTCCCTTATATATAGTATACAACTGTATGTCATCTCCTGTATATAGTATATACCTGTATGTCATCTCCCCTGTATATAGTATATACCTGCTGTGTGTCATCTCCCCTGTATATAGTATATACCTGTATGTCATCTCCTCCTATATATAGTATATACCTGTATGTCATCTCCTCCTATATATAGTATATACCTGTATGTCATCTCCTTCTATATATAGTATATACCTGTATGTCATCTCCTCCTGTATATAGTATATACCTGTGTGTCATCCCCCCTATATATAGTATATATCTGTGTGTCATCTCCTCCTGTATATAGTATATACCTGTATGTCATCTTCTATATATAGCATATACCTGTATGTCATCTCCTCCTGTATATAGTATATACCTGTAGGTAATCTGCTCCTGTATATAGTATATACCTGTGTCATCTCCTCCTGTATATAGTATATACCTGTATGTCATCTTCTATATATAGCATATACCTGTATGTCATCTCCTCCTGTATATAGTATATACCTGTAGGTAATCTGCTCCTGTATATAGTATATACCTGTGTCATCTCTCCTGTATATAGTATATATCTGTGTGTCATCTCCCCTGTATATAGTATATACCTGTGTGATCTCCTGTATTAGACCTCGTTAACACGTTATTTGCTCAGTATTTTTACCTCAGTATTTGTAAGATAAATTGGCAGCCTGATAAATCCCCAGCCAACAGGAAGCCCTCCCCCCTGGCAGTATATATTAGCTCACACATACACATAATAGACAGGTCATGTGACTGACAGCTGCTGTATTTCCTATATGGTACATTTGTTGCTCTTGTAGTTTGTCTGCTTATTAATCAGATTTTTATTTTTGAAGGCTAATACCAGACTTGTGTGTGCTTTAGGGCGAGTTTCGTCTGTCAAGTTGTGTGTGTTGAGTTGTGTGTGGCGACATGCATGTAGCGACTTTTGTGAGATGAGTTTTGTGTGGCAACATGCGTGTAGAAACTTTTTGTGTGTCGAGTTGCATGTGACAGGTTAGTGTAGCAAGTTGTGTGCAGCAAGTTTTGCGCATGGCGAGTTTTGCACGTGGTGAGTTTTATGTCTGGTGCCTTTTGAGTATGTGCAAGTTTTGTGTGAGGCAACTTTTGCATGTGTTGCAAATTTTGTGCATGTGGCAATTTTTCCGCGTGTGCAAGTTTTGCGTGTGGCGAGTTTTCCATGAGGTGAGTTTTGCACTTGTGGCGAGTTTTGCGTGAGCCTGGTTTTTGCATGTGGCGAGTTTTGCGCGTGGTGAGTTTTGAGCGGCGACTTTTGTGTTTCGACTTTTATGTGGCGAGGTTGCTGTATGTGTGGTGAAATGTGTGCTGAGGGTGGTATATGCGTTCAAGCACGTGATAGTGTGTGGCGCATTTTGTGTGTGTTCATATCCCCATGTGTGGTGAGTATCTCATGTCGGGGCCCCACCTTAGCAACTGATCGGTATATACTCTTTGGCGCCATCGCTCTCATTCTTTAAGTCCCCCTTGTTCACATCTGGCAGCTGTCAATTTGCCTCCAACACTTTTCCTTTCACTTTTCCCCATTATGTAGATAGGGGAAAAATTGTTTGGTGAATTGGAAAGGGCGGGGTTAAAATTTTGCCTCACAACGTAGCCTATGACGCTCTCGGGGTCCAGACGTGTGACTGTGCAAAATTTTGTGGCTGTAGCTGCGACGCTTCCAACACTTTTCCTTTCACTTTTTTCCCCATTATGTAGATAGGGGCAAAATTGTTTGGTGAATTGGAACGCGCGGGGTTAAAATTTCGCCTCACAACGTAGCCTATGACGCTCTCGGGGTCCAGACGTGTGACTGTGCAAAATTTTGTGGCTGTAGCTGCGACGGTGCAGATGCCAATCCCGGACATACACACACACACACACACACACACACACACATTCAGCTTTATATAGTAGATATAGTTCCTGGAAAACAACAATGAAAAGTCACTGTAGCCAGATTTGACATGGTCCTTAAAGTGTTAAAGAAAAGTTACAGTATATTGAATAAATAGTTTATTATAACTTACCAGGGGTAGAGGTGGCTACATTAAATAAAAATGAAACAAATAGAAAATAAATAAAAGGAAAATGTTTACTTTGCATTTTGGAAAGCAGACTTTCATAAATAGGTTGTTAACCCAAACTCTGTGTATCAATGTATCTAAACCAGGCAAGTGCCTTACATACACATTGTGTGAATCAACTCATTGTGTAATTACATGCATTATACTTACTAGTTAAAAGAAATCTGCACCAGGTTTTTGCCTACTTATCTGAGAACAGTAGAATGTGGAAATATCAGCGATGTGTCACTTTCTGAGCTGCCTGCTGTAGTTTTGATAAATTCATTGTTTTACCATCAGGCGATCATCGCTAGAAACTAATAAACTTGCAGATAAAACAGTGATTTTATCAAAACTGCAGCAAACAGTCCAGTAAGTGACACAACACTGGAATCAGGGTCTCTGCCCCTACATCAGATGTAGTAGCAAAATTTTGGTGACAGATTCCCTAGTCTTACATAGATTAAAAGAAAAATAACAAAATAAGAAGTTAATGCTCCATTATAACTTACTAGTGGAAGTAGGCTCTGGATATAAGAGAAGGAAAATAAAGCAGAGAAAAATGAAAATCTTAATTGTCATTTTGGAAAGCACATGATTAAACATGACAAAAACAGTACATAAGTTTTCCTCTGCACTGTGAGCTCGGCTCCACACGCTGATGTATCATAATCATTGTCTGCTGGACATGGTTTGGGCTCAGTCTCTGATAACGCTCCATATACCCACTTCTGACTTGTACCGCACATGTACAGCAAATGCTGGGAAGGAGTTAAAGGTGGTGTCCACCATCAGGGCCAATTTTTTCATTTTTTTCTTAAATATACAGTACAGACCAAAAGTTTGGACACACCTTCTCATTTAAAGATTTTTCTGAATTTTCATGACTATGAAAATTGTACATTCAACCTGAAGGCATCAAAACTATGAATTAACACATCTGGAATTATATACTTAACAAAAAAGTGTGAAACAACTGAAAATATGTCTTATATTCTAGGTTCTTCAAAGTAGCCACCTTTTGTTTTCATGACTGCTTTGCACACTCTTGGCATTCTCTTGATGAGCTTCAAGAGGTAGTCACCGGGAATGGTTGTCACTTCACAGGTGTGCCCTGTCAGGTTTAATAAGTGGGATTTCTTGCCTTATAAATGGGGTTGGGACCATCAGCTGTGTTGTGCAGAAGTCTGGTGGATACACAGCTGATAGTCCTACTGAATAGACTGTTAGAATTTGTATTAGGGCAAGAAAAAAGCAGCTAAGTAAAGAAAAAAGAGTGGCCATCATTACTTTAGGAAATGAAGGTCAATCAGTATGAAAAATTGGGCAAACCTTGAAAGTGTCCCCAACTGCAGTGACAAAAACCATCAAGCGCTACAAAGAAACTGTCTCCCTCACTGGTATAGTACGTCTAATGGCAGAAAGGGGTTAAATAAGCAGCAGTAGACAGTAATGGAGCTTATGGAGGGATGCAGTGAGAACTATGTACCCACATACAGTGCCTGCAGCCCTTGCACTGATGTGGATATGCTGTGCCCTGCCTGCCTAGTGCTGCAATCTCGGGGCCCCTAAATTAGCCCTAAAAAGGACTGTTGGTTTCTCCGGAGTTGTGGACTGAACAGTTGCAGACCTGCACTAACTATTAAAAGCGCGATTCTGACCCTATCTCAGCAGCAGCTCTCCCTACTCTCGCTAAGCGGGGCAGGGTGACGCCAGGTTTCTTACAGACCTGATGATGCTGTGCGGCCAGCCAATCACTGCAATACCACAACAAAGATGGCTGCGGCATTACAGTGCATGGCACACAATCCCTGCATTGTCATTGGCGCTCTTAAGAGCACCAGAATTGCAGGGCGGAGACCCGAACTCCCGCCGAATAATCCCAGAAATACTCGGTGCTCGCCGAGTACACCGAGCATAGTGATATTCGGGCAAGTACTGAGTGGTGGCGGGCACATTCGCTCATCACTAATCACTAGAAAACTAGTAAATCTGCTGCCATGTAACCTCCATATTTATGTGTGAGTTTTGTATAACTCCGCACCAACATTTGATTAACAGCTTTCTGCCTATGCACAGTGTGCACAGACTGTTGCCAGTCAGAGGTGGGGGCAGGGTTACACAGAGCTCAGCATTCAGGGAACTGGTAGATCTGCAGCAGATAAAACAAGGATTTTACAAAACTGCAGCAAGCAATCCAGTAAGGGATACAGCATTGGAATCAGGGTCCCTGGCCCTATATCAAATGTAGTAGTAAAATCTTGGTAAAAAGATTTCCTGTTCTAACACAGATTAAAAGAAGGAAAATAAAAACTTAGCTACTTAGAGTTTAGAAATCATAATTCTGACTATAATAAAATAGAGTACATTATATAAATGCTTTAATACAGTACAGTTAGAAGTTAATACTTCATTATAACTTACTAGTGGTAGTAGGCTCTGGATAAAACACGAGGAAAATAGAGCAGAACAAAGGAAAATCATAATTATTTGTCATTTTTGAAAGCACATTATTAAACATGAAGAAAACAGTACATATAATGGGGGAAATAAGTATTTGATCTCTTGCTGATTTTGTAAGTTTGCCCACTGACATAGACATGAACAGTCTATAATTTTAAGGGTAGGCTAATTTTAACATTAAGAGAATGAATATCAAAAATAAAATCCAGAAAATCACATTGTATAAATTTTATATAAATTTCTTTGCGTTTTGCAGTGAGAAATTAGTATTTGATCCCTCTGGCAAACAAGACTTAATACTTGGTTGGAAAACCCTTGTTGGCAAGCACAGCAGTCAGAGGTTTTTTGTAGTTGAGGACGAGGTTTGCGCACATGTCAGGAGGAATTTTGGTCCACTGCTCTTTGCAGATCATCTCTAAATCATTAAGATTTTGAGTCTGTCGCTTGGCAACTCGGAGCTTCAACTTCCTCCATAAGTTTTCTGTGGGATTCCGGTCTGGAGACTGGCTAGGCCACTCCATGACCTTAATGTGCTTCTTTTTGTGCCTTTCCTTTGTTGCCTTGGCTGTATGTTTTGGGTCATTGTCTTACTGGAAGACCAAGTCATGACCCATTTTTAATGTCCTGGCGGAGGGAAGGAGGTTGTCACTCAGGATTTTACGGTACATGCCTCCATCCATTCTCCCATTGATGCGGTGAAGTAGTCATGTGCCCTTAGCAGAGAAACACCCCTAAAACATAATGTTTCCACCTCCATGCTTGACAGTGGGGATGGTGTTCTTTGAGTCGTAGGCAACATTTCTCTTCCTCCAAACACGGCGAGTTGAGTTGATGCCAAATACCTACATTTTTGTCTCATCTGACCTTAGCACCTATTCCCAATCACTCACAGAATCATCGAGGTGTTAATTGGCAAACTTCAGATGGGTCTGCACATGTGCCTTCTTGACCGGGGGGACCTTGCGGGCACTGCAGGATTTTAAACCTTTACGGCGTAATGTGTTACCAATGGTTTGCTTGGTGACTGTGGTCCCAGCTGCCTTGATATTATTAACAAGTTCCCCTCGTGAAGTTTAATGCTGATCTCTCACCTTTCTCGTGATCAAGGATAACCCACGAGGTGAGATTTTGCATGGCGCCCCAGATTTATGTTGATTGACAGTCATATTGTATTTCTTCCATTTTCTTACTATTGCACCAACAGTTGTCTCCTTCTCACCCAGCGTCTTACTTATGGTTTTGCAGGCCATTCCAGCTTTGTGCAGGTCTAAGATATTGTCCCTGACATCCTTATAAAGCTCTTTGGTCTTGCCTATGTTGTAGAGGTTAAAGTCTGACTGATTAATTGAGTCTGTGGACAGGAATCTTTTAGAAAGGTGACTATCTAAGACAACTGTCTTTAATGCAGGTAACTAGTTGATTAAGAGCATCTAACTGGTCTGTAAGAGCCAGAACTCTTAGGCCATGTTCACACTATGCGGTTTTTACTGCGGAACCGTGGCGATTTTGCCGCTGCGGGTCCACAGCTGTTTTCCATGCAGGGTACAGTACAATGTTACCCTATGGAAAACAAAAACCACAGTGCACATGATGCGGAAAAACCCGAAAAAAACCGTGCTGAATTGCTGCGGAAAAAAAGAAGGACCATGTCACTTCTTTGTGCAGAATCGCAGCGATTCTGCACCTATAGAAATGCATTGATCCGCTTACTTCCCGCATGTGGCTGTGCCCACCATGCGGGAAGTAATGCGGATAATGTGCGGGTTATACCCGGGGTGGAGGAGAGGAGACTCTCCTCCAGGCCCCTGGAACCATATTTGTGTTAAAAAAAAAGAATTAAAATAAAAAATCATGTATACTCACCCTCTGAAGTCTCAGCGCTGCACGCGGCCGTCCGGTCTCAGGTTTGCTATGCGACCAAGACCTTCGGTGACATCGCGGTCACATGATCGTGACGTCACGAAGGTCCTGGTCACACAGCATCTTTGGAACCGGACCGCCGCCTGCAGCGCCCAGGAGATCGGGACGTCAGAGGGTGAGTATATCATCATGATTTTATTATTTTTAACATTACTATTGATGCTGCATATTGCTGCATATGCAGCATCAATAGTAGGGGTAAAATCCCGCAGCGGAACCCGCAGGACAAACCGCGATAAATCTGCAGGGATAACCGCAGCGGGTTTGCTCTGCAGATTTATCAAATCCGCTGCGGGAGAACCCGCAGGACAGAACGCATAGTGTGAACACAGCCTTAATGGTTGGTAGGGGATCAAATACTTATTTCTCAATGCAAAATGCAAATACATTTATAAAATTTATACAATGTGATTTTCTGGATTTTATTTTTGATATTTTATCTCTCAATGTTAAAATTAACCTACCCTTACAATTATAGATTGTTTATGTCTTTGTCAGTGGGTAAGCTTACAAAACCAGCAAGGGATCAAATACTTATTTCCCCCACTGTAAGAAGTAAGTTTTCCTCTTGACCGTGAGCTCGGCTGCACACGCTGATGTTAGAGGCCGATCCTTCCTGTGTATCATAATCATTGTCTGCTGGTTTGGGCTCAGTCTCTGATATTGCTCCATACATTCACTTCTGACTTGCACCGTACGTGTACAGCAGATGCTGGGAAGGGGTTAACAGTGTTGCCCACCTTCAGTGCCATTCTTTTCTTTTTTTTTACTTAAAAACAAGGTGGTTAAAAGTTTTTTAGCAATTGAGTTCAATTAAAAATGTTGCACCGTTTTGTTTTTTACATGATTTGTTTTCATGCACATTCAATTAGTATGTGGTCTGTGGTCATAAATCAGCTGAGCGGAGCTCAGTAACACAAAAGACAATGAAAGAGCTACAAGAGAGTCAGCGTGTCCTGATTAACGAATTCTCAGTTATTATTGACTGCAGAATAAATTAAAACAGTGCAATTAACAAATCGCCAAAGGCAAATAATCCCTAACTAAAAACTTCTAAAATATAACTTTTATTCGTGCTGTTAAAAAGAAGTACTATTAAAAAATGCACTATCCAGTGTGTATTAATTTAGGACATATGTATATTAGTTTATAGCAGTATTCATGGGTATGGAGCAAGGGGCCGCCGCTACCTATAACCCTATCAGAACCCACTATACGATCACTGGCTGGTTCTTATTAACATTTGCTCCTAAAGCCTCCCCGACATGTTTCGCTAGTCAACTGGCATCATCAGGGGGTTGAGGCTGTAATGAGCTGACCATTAAAAAAAAAATAAAAATCCTAGGTTTTAAAAAGTCCGGCCACCTCATAGTCATCTTATTACAGCCTCAGCCCTCTAATGGTGATACGGGGCGTCTGCGGTGTCACGGACGGACGCCTTATAGCAGTATGGGTAAGATGCAACTTGCATTTCTTTTCCATTAGGCCAGGCTATACTGTGCTGTGTGCATTTGCTTTTTGATTACTATATTACTGGCCATGGGTTTATATTCTTTTGTATGATTGCCTCTATACATCTGCAGATTTACCCCTGTCTGCATCACCACTTTTCTGGACTCATTCTTCTTTTTTCTTTTGATACCTCACACATGGTTCATGGATAATTTTTGAATCATGTTTTCTATTCTTTAATAAAGTACTCTGTCTAAATAAAAATTATTTATTTCATTATTGCCTTCTGAAGTGGTGTTATGTTGGATGAATAGTTTATTAGAACTTACCAGTGGTAGTGGTGGCTAAATTAAATAAAAATGAAAAAATCGAAAAGAAAGAAAAGGAAAATATTTTACTTTAAATTTTGGAAAGCAGAAGATCTAGAAAATATAGAATGCAAATAAAATCTAAAAATCCTGCCAAAAATAACACATATGTACAGCTGTATGAAACAATCAACAAAGATAATTGATAAAAACTGCTGTGGTTCTTAAGAGGTTAAAAATTTGAGAATAATATATCATTATCTTATTATGACTCACCAGTGGTACGAGTTGCTGAATTAAATATAAATGAAAAGGAAAAAAAATTATTACTTTGAATTTTAGATAGCAAAATACTGACAAAACATAGTACATTAGAAATAAAACCTTTACTCCATCTTAGGACTTTGGCAGTTGACTATAAAGTCTCTCATCCAAGAAAATCGGGACCTTTATGCACATGAAAATCCTATCAAACACTGTGAGCATAATGTGATCCAATTCTCTTGGATGAGGAGAAGATTCAGAAAAAAAGTCTCCATTCTGCCAGTGCATGGAAATCAGACTGCACTCAGATGTCATTCGAGTGCAGTCCAATGTTTCCCATGCACTCATTGACTTGCATGGCTGAGTTCGGGCCAAATATTGTATCAAACTCAGGCAAGCAGTGATCAGACTTGTGCACAGCCCTCTGGACTAATATTGGTTCAAGTGCGATCTGATGTTTTGTCGGATCAGTTTCGAACTGAAAATACGTTCGTCTGCACCTGCCCTTATGAGGATAATCAGTAGATTTTAAGTGCGGCACTTTACATTTCAAGTCTATTTATATAAAATGAGAAACTTGCATTGTGTATACATTATGTTCATAAGTCTAAGCCTGTTCTCCCCAATACACTTTAGGTTAAAGGGCGAGGAAGGAAGGTAACAGGAGCTCACCTCAAGCGAAGACCTTTAGAGCTGAGCAAACTCTGCTAGGGGGCAGTAGAGAGGTTGTACACGCCAAATCAGCAACAGCCAGGAACGCAGAGTCAGAGGGGAAAGCAGGAGCAAGGTCTGAAGCATGCCAGAGGACAAAAGCCAGTCGGGAGCGCGGTAACAAGAGGACGAGACGAAGGCAGAGCCAGAAACACGCCAAAGGTCAGAGCCAGACAGAACAATCCACAACAGGAATGGAACAGGAATGGGCAGATCAGAAGTCATGCAGAGAAAGTTAACCCCTGCCTGACCAGGTCGGAAAGCAGAAAGCAAACCCTGACCTGGATCATGACAGGTAAGGCCTTAATACTAAGGCTATGTGCCCATGTTGCGGATTCGTGTGTGGATTTTTCCGCACTGTTTTTGAAAAATCCGCAGGTAAAACGCACTGCGTTTTACCTGCAGATTACCCGCGGATTTACCACAGATTTCCTGAGGTTTTTTTTACTGATTTCACCTGCGGTTTTACACCTGCGGATTCTGAGGAGCAGGTGTAAAGCAGCATTTCTGTGCAGTATTTTCCGCACCATGGGCACAGCGGATTTGGTTTTCCATAGGTTTACATGGTACAGAGCAGGCCGGAGCGAGCCGTCCCCCCCCCCCCCCCCCTCAGACGGCGTACGTGCAGGCCATCATGACAGGGGTTTGGGAGGGAGAGATAGGAGGGGAAGGGGTTAATTATGGGAGGGGGGGTGTTATGCATGAGGCAGGGGTTTATAAGGAAAGGGTGGGGTGGGGCTTACCAGTTCCCGCTCTGAAGCCTCAGGAAGATAGCGGCGCCATGTCCGGAATTGACGGTGTGCTGCAGCAGCTGCGGGCGGCAGCGGAGAGCCAGCCTCCAGGCTGGTTAGAGGCCCAGGTGGCCGGTATACTGGGCAGCGGCAGCGGAGTCGTGCAGGCGGCGTCCAGCGGTAAGCGGCGCTCCCGGCGCGTGCGACCTCCACAACGGCTGTCCTCCGATCCAAACCAGCCCCAGCGTCGGCGAAGGAGCCCCTCCAGGGACCCTCCGGACCGAGCGCCCGCCGGTAAGCGCCCCAGTAGGGCCCGGGCCGGGAGGAATCCGAATGCTGTGATGGGGCCTGCGACGGTGGAGAGGCCTGCTTCCTCGTCGCAGGGGGCGGGGCCTTCGCGCACCGGAGCTCAAACTGCCGGTGACGTCACGGGGGGGCGCCGTGGTGCAGCTTCTGCTGGGCGACCTGCTCCTTCTTCTGCACCGAGACAGCGTGGGAGAGCCGGTACTGCAGCGGCCGGCAGCGCCGCTTCTTCCCCTGGTTGGCCGGGCCCGTCCAGCACACAGGGATCGTCAGCTGGGTTACCAGATGGATCCAGAGGGAGTCGTGGTCGGGCGTCCCCAGGGCCTGGAATGTACGGTGGGCCTGTGCCGGGCAGTCCTTCCCTCCGGGCCGCATCTGGATCTCCAGCGTCAGGCCGGGACGGGGCCGTATCCTCACGTTCGTCATCACGCGGTGAGACGCAGCCTCACGGGGTTTCACGGAGCGGACCAGGAGCCGAGGACAGCGGGACGAGGAGGACGTCTGCGGCTGGGGGGACTTCAGTTCCCCTGCAGCTTGGTGAGCAAGATTCCATGTCTGTTTTGTTACTAGCACGATCGTTTTCCCCGGTGGTGGGGGTTAGTCTGGCAAATGGGGTAGGGGCTATGGGGGAGCAGGTGGGGATTTGGTCGGTTTCAGGGAGCGAGGGGGTAGGTGAGTTATTGTCCAGCGTCTGGGAGTTGCTCGCGCGATTGGGTGGCGTTAGGTCGGTGTCGTCCCCGTTGGCTGCGTGGGTCGGTTCTACGGATTTGGGTTTCGGGGCATCTGGGGGGGTGTATCGGCGCCCAGCAGTTCAAGTGACCCGGTGTCGGTGTCGGTGCAGACTGAAAAGGAGAAGGAAGGCGGGATTCTTTTGGACGACAAAGCACGGGGTGAGGTTTAAGTCTGTTTTGAGGAGCCGCTTGGGGCCCATTTGAAAAAGGAAGTAAGGGAGAAGATCTGGAAAGATAAGTACGTGGAATTTTTTTCACTTCTTCCTTTAGAAAAGTTCAATTTAGATAAGAGCAAAAAAGAGGACAGTAAAAAAGAGGACGAGGAAAAAGGGAGGTGGCGCCTTATCCCGCAGACTTTTGTGAACTGGTTGCAAGCGTTTGCAATTCTGGCAAGTGTAGTGGGTGAGAAGGCGCCGGAGAATTGTTCGGCACTCTTCTGTTACATGGATTCGATAGGCGAGGCGTACAGGGCGTACGGGGGCCAGGCTTGGCTCCGGTACGATGAACAGTTTAGGCAGCGGAAGGCCGTTCGTCCGGCGATCCGGTGGGATCAGAAGGACATTGGTTTGTGGTTGCGAATGATGGCGCCCACAAAGTTTGGTCATTCCTTTCAAGGGGGGGCCGGAAATGCCGGCCAGACCGCGGCGCAAGGCAGTTCAGGATCGGGTAGTCAGTCTGGCCAATCGAGCCAGAAGCGCGGCCTGTGCTGGCAGTTTAACGACGGCCAGTGCAAATTTGGGGCCACCTGTGAGTTCAAGCACATGTGCTCACATTCCAGTGGATCCTCCCATGGGGCCGCGAAGTGCTTCAAGAAAAAGGCTAAGCCTGACGGCAATTCAAAAGGGGGTGACGCCAGTGAGGTTGGACGCGATGGCCCCCTTTCTAAATAGGTTTCCGGATAGGCCAAAAGCGGAGCTGTTGTTTTTGGGTTTTCGGGATGGTTTTTGGATACCTGCCCCTACTTTTAGTATCCCGCACGTTGTAAGGAATTTGAAATCGGCAGTGTTGCACGCGGCTGTGGTGTCGGAAAAGTTGAGCAAGGAAGTGGCGTTGGGTAGGATGCCCGGCCCTTTCCCAGCTCCACCCCTTGAGGATTTGGTTATTTCCCCATTGGGTGTGGTTCAGAAGAAGGAGCCTAACAAGTTTAGGCTAATTCATCATTTGTCTTACCCTAGGGGGCGGTCTGTTAATGATGGAATAGATCCGGAGCTTTGCTTCGTGGTTTATACGTCTTTTGATGAGGCTACACGTTTGGTACGTAGCTGCGGCAGGGGTGCATTATTGGCTAAGACCGATATTGAGTTGGCTTTCCGGTTACTTCCTGTCCATCCGGATAGCGTTAGAATGTTGGGTTGTTATTGGGACCAGGGGTTTTATGTTGACAGATGTTTGCCGATGGGCTGTTCTCTGTCTTGCGCATATTTTGAGGCTTTCAGTTCGTTTTTGGAGTGGGTCATTCGGGATGTGTCTGGTTTCGACTACATCATCCAATATTTGGATGACTTTTTGTGCATCGGGCCTGCTCAATCTGGTTGTTGTGAAATAGCTTTACAGACAGTGATTTTGGTGGCCGAGCGGTTCGGTGTTCCGCTGGCGCCAGGGAAAACTGAAGGGCCCAGTATGTGTATTTCATTTCTGGGCATTGTCATTGATACGGTCGCATGGGAATTTCGGTTACCCGAGGCGAAGGTGGTCGGTTTGAAAAGCGAGGTGGCTCGAGCGCATCGCTTAAAGAAGTTGCCTTTGCGGGAAGTTCAGTCTCTTCTTGGCAAATTGAACTTTGCGTGCAGAATTATCCCAATGGGGAGGGTGTTTTCTCGGAGGCTCGCGGGTGCTACAGCAGGGGTTAAGGCCCCCCATCATTTCATGCGCTTATCTAGCGAGCACAAAGCCGATTTGGAAGTGTGGGATAGTTTTTTGGCACTGTACAACGACCGATCGCTTCTGATGGAGGAAGTGGTGGGCAATTCTGACTTGGATTTGTTCACGGATGCGTCGGGTGGGATTGGTTTTGGTGCCTTTTTTGGTGGACGGTGGTGTGCCGCAAGGTGGCCGGACGACTGGTTCGGTTCCGGGCTGGTTAAAAACGTGACTTTGTTGGAAATTTTTCCTATTTTGGTTGCTGTTTATCTGTGGAAGGATGATTTGCGCAATTGCAGGGTGCGGTTTAATTGTGATAACATGGCAGTCGTCTGTGTTATCAACAGTTTGACGGCATCGTCCCCCCCGGTTATTCGGGTTTTGCATCAGTTGGTGTTGTTCTGCATGTCTAGTAATGCGTATGTTTCGGCGACTCATGTGCCCGGCGTTGAGAACTCCATTGCTGACTCTTTGTCTCGGTTTCAGTGGGAGCGTTTCCATGCTTTGGCTCCGGAGGCGGAGGAGACGGGTCGGGACTGCCCGCAGGAACTCTGGAGCGTGGTATCCGGGCTGCAGGACCTTTGATTCAGGCGTCTTTGGCACCCAGCACATGGGCAGCATACCGGTCGGTGTGGTGTGATTGGGAGTGCTGGTTGGTGTCTTGTGGGGCGGGTAATGTGGGTGATGATTATGTGGGGGCCCTGTTGTTATGGTTGAGACGCGGTGCCGATGACGGGTAGTCGGCGTCAAAGGTTGAGAGGGTTTGGTCGGCTTTGGCTTTTGGTTTTCAGCTTAGAGGTTTACAGGATTTGACGAAGTTGTTTGTA
Organism: Ranitomeya imitator; assembly: GCF_032444005.1. Lineage (NCBI taxonomy): Eukaryota > Metazoa > Chordata > Amphibia > Anura > Dendrobatidae > Ranitomeya > Ranitomeya imitator. The sequence goes on from NC_091283.1 coordinate 802,715,354, forward strand.
GTAAAGCAGGCGGTGAAGGGTTTTAGAAGGAAGGCGGGAAAGGGCGATCTGAGGCGTCCGATTTCTTTTAGCCTGCTGGAACGAGTAGGTGTGAAGCTCAGTGAGATTTGTACATCTGACTTTGAGGTGGCTCTTTTCCGCTTAGCATTTTCCCTGGCATTTTTTGGTGCGCTGCGGGTGAGTGAGATCGTGTCGCCTAACACGTACGCGCAAGGGGGGCTTTTGTGTTATGGACCTGGTGGTTAGGAGCACCCGGAACGACCTGATGGTTAAACTCACACAGGACAAGCTCTGGGAAGTGGGAGCTCTGCTGACCGCAACCCCTAATCCTATCACACAACTAGAAATAGCCGTGGAGCATACCTAACTCTGCCTAGACGCCTCTTCACAGCCTAAGAGCTAACTAGCTCTAGAGATAGAAAATAAAGCCTACCTTGCCTCAGAGAAATTCCCCAAAGGAAAAAGGCAGCCCCCCACCACATATATTGACTGTGAGTTAAAATGAAAGTGACAAACACAGAAATGAAACAAGTTTCAGCAAAGGGAGGCCAGACTTACTAAACAGACTGAGGATAGGAAAGGTATATTTGCGGTCAGCACAAAAAACTACAAAAAGACCACGCAGAGTGTGCAAAAAGACCTCCGCACCGACTCACGGTGCGGAGGTGCCACTCTGCATCCCAGAGCTTCCAGCTAGCAAGGCAAAATCATGATAGCAAGCTGGACAAGAAAACAATGAACAAATAATTAACTAGCAGGGACTTAGCTTCTGCTGGAGTAGACAGGTCACCAGAAAGATCCAAGAGCGAACTGAACCAGTACAAGAACATTGACAGCTGGCAAGGAGTAACGATCTGAGTGGAGTTAAATAGAGCAGACAGCCAAAGAATAAACTACGTCACCTGTGGAATGAACCTCAGAAGCAGCAGCTCCACTCACAGCCACCAGGGGGAGTCCATGGACAGAACTCGCCGAAGTACCATTCATGACCACAGGAGGGAGTTCGATAACAGAATTCACAACAGTACCCCCCCTTGAGGAGGGGTCACCGAACCCTCACCAGAGCCCCCAGGCCGATCAGGACGAGCCAAATGAAAGGCACGAACTAGATCGGCAGCATGAACATCAGAGGCAAAAACCCAGGAATTATCTTCCTGACCATAACCCTTCCACTTGACCAGGTACTGGAGTTTCCGTCTCGAAATACGAGAATCCAAAATCTTCTCCACCACATACTCCAACTCCCCCTCGACCAACACCGGGGCAGGAGGATCAACAGAGGGAACCATAGGCGCCACGTATCTTCGCAAAAACGACCTATGGAACACATTATGGATGGCAAAAGAAGCTGGAAGGGCCAAACGAAATGACACAGGATTGAGAACTTCAGAAATCTTATACGGACCAATGAAACGAGGCTTAAACTTAGGAGAGGAAACCTTCATAGGAACATAACGAGACGACAACCAAACCAAATCCCCAACACGAAGTCGGGGACCAACACAGCGCCGGCGGTTAGCGAAACGTTGAGCCTTCTCCTGGGACAATGTCAAATTGTCCACCACATGAGTCCAAATCTGCTGCAACCTGTCCACCACAGTATCCACACCAGGACAGTCCGAAGGCTCAACCTGCCCTGAAGAGAAACGAGGATGGAAACTAGAATTACAGAAAAAAGGCGAAACCAAAGTAGCCGAGCTGGCCCGATTATTAAGGACGAACTCAGCCAAAGGCAAGAAGGACACCCAATCATCCTGATCAGCAGAAACAAAGCATCTCAGATATGTCTCCAAAGTCTGATTAGTTCGTTCGGTTTGGCCATTTGTCTGAGGATGGAAAGCCGAAGAAAAAGACAAATCAATGCCCATCTTAGCACAAAAGGACCGCCAAAACCTCGAAACAAACTGGGAACCTCTGTCCGAGACGATGTTCTCCGGAATGCCATGCAAATGAACCACATGCTGGAAAAACAAAGGCACCAAATCAGAGGAGGAAGGCAATTTAGACAAGGGTACCAAATGGACCATCTTAGAGAAGCGATCACAAACCACCCAAATGACCGACATCCTCTGAGAGACAGGGAGATCTGAAATAAAATCCATGGAAATATGCGTCCAGGGCCTCTTCGGGACCGGCAAGGGCAAAAGCAACCCACTGGCACGAGAACAGCAGGGCTTAGCCCGAGCACAAGTCCCACAGGACTGCACAAAAGAACGCACATCCCGTGACAAAGAAGGCCACCAAAAGGATCTAGCCACCAAAATCTCTGGTACCAAAGATTCCAGGATGACCAGCCAACACCGAACAATGAACCTCAGAGATAGATGGACTAGTAGAGTTATCAGGGACAAACAGTTTCTCCGCTGGACAACGGTCAGGTCTATCAGCCTGAAACTTCTGCAGCACCCGCCGCAAATCAGGGGAGATGGCAGACAAAATTACCCCCTCTTTGAGAATACCCGCCGGCTCAGGAACACCCGGAGAGTCAGGCACAAAACTCCTTGACAGGGCATCAGCCTTCACATTCTTAGAGCCCAGAAGGAACGAAACCACAAAATCAAAACGGGAGAAAAACAGCAACTATCGAGCCTGTCTAGGATTCAACCGTTTGGCAGACTCGAGATAAGTCAAATTCTTGTGATCCGTCAAGACCACCACGCGATGCTTGGCTCCTTCAAGCCTTTGTCGCCACTCCTCGAATGCCCACTTCATGGCCAACAACTCTCGATTGCCAACATCATAATTGCGCTCAGTAGGCGAGAATTTTCTAGAAAAGAAGGCGCATGGTTTCATCACCGAGCCATCAGAACTTCTTTGCGACAAAACAGCCCCTGCTCCAATCTCGGAAGCATCAACCTCGACCTGAAACGGGAGCGAAACATCTGGCTGGCACAACACAGGGGCAGAAGAAAAACGACGCTTCAACTCCTGAAAAGCCTCTACGGCCGCAGAGGACCAATTGACCACATCAGCACCTTTCTTGGTCAAATCAGTCAACGGTTTAGCAACACTAGAAAAATTAGCGATGAAGCGACGGTAAAAATTAGCAAAGCCCAGGAACTTCTGCAGGCTCTTCACAGATGTCGGCTGAGTCCAATCATAAATGGCCTGAACTTTAACAGGGTCCATCTCGATAGTAGAAGGGGAAAAAATGAAACCCAAAAATGAAACCTTCTGAACTCCAAAGAGACATTTTGACCCCTTCACAAACAAGGAATTCGCACGAAGGACCTGGAACACCATTCTGACCTGCTTCACATGAGACTCCCAATCATCCGAAAAGACCAAAATATCATCCAAATATACAATCATGAATCTATCCAGGTACTTTCGGAAGATGTCATGCATAAAGGACTGAAACATCGATGGAGCATTAGAAAGCCCGAATGGCATAACCAGGTACTCAAAATGGCCCTCGGGCGTATTAAATGCTGTTTTCCATTCATCGCCCTGTTTAATTCGCACAAGATTATACGCCCCTCGAAGATCTATCTTGGTGAACCAACTAGCCCCCTTAATCCGAGCAAACAAATCAGACAGCAGCGGCAAAGGGTACTGAAATTTGACTGTGATCTTATTAAGAAGGCAGTAATCAATACAAGGTCTCAAAGAACCATCCTTCTTGGCCACAAAAAAGAACCCTGCTACCAACGGTGATGACGACAGGCGAATATGACCTTTCTCCAAGGATTCCTTTATATAACTCCGCATAGCGGCGTGCTCTGGCACAGATAAATTAAACAGTCGGCCCTTAGGAAACTTACTACCAGGAATCAAATTAATAGCACAATCACAATCCCTATGAGGAGGTAGGGCACTGGATTTGGGCTCATCAAATACATCCCGGTAATCTGACAAAAACTCAGGGACTTCAGAAGGAGTGGAAGGCGAAATTGACAGCAATGGAACATCACCATGTACCCCCTGACAACCCCAGCCGGACACAGACATAGATTTCCAATCCAATACTGGATTATGGACCTGTAGCCATGGCAACCCCAAAACGACCACATCATGCAGATTATGCAACACCAAAAAGCGAATATCCTCCTGATGTGCAGGAGCCATGCACATGGTCAACTGAGTCCAGTACTGAGGCTTATTCTTGGCCAAAGGCGTAGCATCAATTCCTCTCAATGGAATAGGATACTGCAAGGACTCCAAGAAAAAACCACAGCGCCTGGCAAACTCCAAGTCCATCAAATTCAGGGCAGCGCCTGAATCCACAAATGCCATAACAGAATAGGACGACAAAGAGCAAATCAGAGTAACGGACAAAAGAAATTTAGACTGTACCGTACCAATGGTGGCAGACCTAGCGAACCGCTTAGTGCGCTTAGGACAATCGGAGATAGCATGAGTGGATTCACCACAGTAAAAACACAGCCCATTCCGACGTCTGTGTTCTTGCCGTTCAGCTCTGGTCAAAGTCCTATCACATTGCATAGGCTCAGGCCTATGCTCAGAGAATACCGCCAAATGGTGCACAGCTTTGCGCTCACGCAAGCGCCGATCGATCTGAATGGCCAAGGACATAGACTCATTCAGACCAGCAGGCGTGGGAAATCCCACCATGACATCCTTAAGGGCTTCAGAAAGACCCTTTCTGAAAATTGCCGCCAGGGCACACTCATTCCACTGAGTAAGCACAGACCACTTTCTAAACTTCTGACAATACACCTCCCCTTCATCCTGACCCTGATACAAAGCGAGCAAGATTTTCTCTGCCTGATCCACTGAATTTGGTTCATCATAAAGCAATCCAAGCGCCAGAAAAAACGCATCTACATCACGCAATGCAGGATCTCCTGGCACAAGGGAAAATGCCCAGTCTTGAGGGTCATCATGCAACAAAGAAATAATGATTTTTACTTGTTGAACGGGGTCACCAGAGGAGCGGGGTTTCAAAGCTAGAAACAGTTTACAATTATTTTTGAAATTCAGGAACTTAGATCTATCCCCAGAAAACAAATCAGGAATTGGAATTCTAGGCTCTAACATCGGATTCTGAACCACAAAATCTTGAATGTTTTGTACCCTTGCAGTGAGATGATCCACACAAGAGGACAGACCTTGAATGTCCATATCTACACCTGTGTCCTGAACCACCCAAAGGTTAAGGGGAAAAGAAAGACAAAACACACTGCAGAGAAAAAAAATGGTCTCAGAACTTCTCTTATCCCTCTATTGAGATGCATTAATACTTTGGGCCAGCTGTACTGTTATGGACCTGGTGGTTAGGAGCACCCGGAACGACCTGATGGTTAAACTCACACAGGACAAGCTGTGGGAAGTGGGAGCTCTGCTGACCGCAACCCCTAATCCTATCACACAACTAGAAATAGCCGTGGAGCGTACCTAACTCTGCCTAGACGCCTCTTCACAGCCTAAGAGCTAACTAGCCCTGGAAATAGAAAATAAAGCCTACCTTGCCTCAGAGAAATTCCCCAAAGGAAAAAGGCAGCCCCCCACATATATTGACTGTGAGTTAAGATGAAAGTCACAAACACAGAAATGAAACAGGTTTCAGCAAAGGGAGGCCAGACTTACTAAACAGACTGAGGATAGGAAAGGTATCTTTGCAGTCAGCACAAAAAACTACAAAAAGACCACGCAGAGTGTGCAAAAAGACCTCCGCACCGACTCACGGTGTGGAGGTGCCACTCTGCATCCCAGAGCTTCCGGCTAGCAAGGCAAAATCATGATAGCAAGCTGGACAAGAAAACAATGAACAAATAATTAACTAGCAGGGACTTAGCTTCTGCTGGAGTAGACAGGTCACCAGAAAGATCCAAGAGCGAACTGAACCAGTACAAGAACATTGACAGCTGGCATGGAGTAACGAGCTGAGTGGAGTTAAATAGAGCAGCCAGCCAAAGAATAAACTACGTCACCTGTGGAAGGAACCTCAGAAGCAGCAGCTCCACTCACAGCCACCAGAGGGAGTCCCTGGACAGAACTCGCCGAAGTACCATTCATGACCACAGGAGGGAGTTCGATAACAGAATTCACAACACTTTTGGCTAGGGACGTGGTGCTTACCGAAAGTGGTTTACAATTTTGGTTGCATAGGTCGAAGACCGACCAGGAGGGTAGAGGTAAATGTGTGGTTTTGGGCACTGTTGTGGGTTCGCTCATGTGTCCCGTTAGTTGCTGGGAGGCTTTTAGTTGTTTTCAGCCGTCTAAGGACGGACCTTTGTTGTGTCACGAAAATGGGTCATTTTTGTCCAAGTTTCAGTTCATGGCGGTGCTTAGATGGGCGCTGGGGGAGATGGGACTGGATGCTTCTCGTTTTGCCTCTCACTACTTCCGTATTGGGGCCGCGATTGAGGCGGCCTTGGGAGGTTTAGCACCGGAAGTGGTGCAACGGATTGGGAGATGGGAGTCGGGGCGTTATAAGAGCTATGTTAGACCTTAAGTTGGGGTGGGGGGAATGGGGTTTTCACGATGCTTTTGTATTTGTCATACAGTTGAGGAATTTAAGTTGTTCTGTATTTTCAGGTTCCAATCCCCTGTTGGTTTGGATCGTCAGCCACTCGTACGTGTATTGGGGCGCGAGACGGGCGGACGTTCGGTGGGACGGTCGGCAGCTCGGGTTCTCCAAAGAGGTGGCCGTGGTCAGATGGTTGGGTTTTCGGGGATTGGGCTGGAACGGGGTTTTGAGGGAAGTGCATAACAGTGCTCGTTTGGACAGACCTCCGGACATTTTGGTTTTGCATGTTGGAGGAAATGATTTGGGGATTCGCCCCTGTCGGGAGCTGATCCGGGATATTAAGCATGACCTTCTCAGATTATGGGTGTCCTTTGGGGATTTGCTGGTGGTTTGGTCGGATATTGTCCCGAGGAGGTGTTGGAGGCACGCCAGATCTGCGGACAAGGTCAATAAAGCCAAGATTAAAGTTAATCGGATGGTTGCTAAGTTTGTGGTAAGGAATGGAGGTTTGTTTGTCCGTCATTTTGAACTGGAACAGGGTGGGGAGGATTTTTTCCTGGGTGATGGTGTTCACCTGAACGCTGTGGGCATTGATTTATGGGCCCTTGGTTTGCAAAACGGTATCGAAAGGGCCATAGCGGTGAAGTGTGGTGGGGTCTCGGGTATTTAAGGTATGCAAATACCCTCGTTGTGGCGGTGGGAGGGGTCCTTGGAGTTGGTGATAAATTGGCCTGGGGGATCCGTCGGGGTACGGATCCTTCAGTTGGTGTAAACTTTGTTTTCGGGTCTGGTGGTTCGGGGGGGGGGGATCTTGGCAACGGTGGGCCGGATCCCCAGGTTAAAAGTGGACATGGTTAACCCTTCAGGGTATTTTGGTGCTCCCGAGCCTGGGTGGTTACGGCTGGGAGTAAATCTATGGTATGTTTCTGTTATGGTTGACCACCAGTTTGGAGCTTCAAGGACTCCTCCCTACATTATTTTATTCTTGTTGTATGTTTATAATAAAGGCCACTGTGGCCAATTATAATCCAAGTTCAGAGTCTGTCATTATTTGGTGGGGATTTTCGGCGACAAATACCTGAAGGTTAAGGTATAAAAGGGGTGTCATTCCTTCGAGGGATCGACCAATAGCAATGTCATGTAAACCTGATGGAAAACTGCTGCGAATCCACTGTGGATCTGCAGGCAAATCCGCAACGTATGCACATAGCCAAAAGGTTAGGACCTTCCCGATTGGGTACACCGTGGTACTGGTGGGATGGCTTTTACTATTTCTATAATGAAAAACAGTGTTTACTAAGAACCCTGTGATAATTATACGCACCATTGCTTTTTACTTTCTTACAGCTGAGAATACGTTCATTTTTTTTCTATCTTAGATTATATATACAGTATATTTAATGCACAGTGGGTATGGACAGTATTCAGAACCCTTTAAATTTTTCACTCTTTCATTGCAGCCATTTGGTAAATTCAAAAAAGTTCATTTTTTTTCTTATTAATGTACACTCTGCACCCCATCTTGACTGAAAAAAAACAAATGTAGAAATTTTAGCAAATTTATCAAAAAATAAAAACTGAAATATCACATGGTCATAAGTATTCAGACCCTTTGCTCAGACACTCAAATTTAAGTCACATGCTGTCCATTTCCTTATGATCCTCCTTGAGATGGTTCTACTCCTTCATCGGAGTCCAGCGGTGTGTAATTAAACTGATAGGACTTGATTTGGAAAGGCACACACCTGTCTATATAATACCTCACAGCTCACAGTGCATGTCAGACCAAATGAGAATCATGAGGTCAAAGGAACTGGCCAAGGAGCTCAGAGACAGAATTATGGCAAGGCGCAGATCTGGCCAAGGTTACAACAGAATGTCTGCAGTACTCAAGGTTTCTAAGAGCACAGTGGCCTCCATAATCCTTAAATGGAAGAAGTTTGGGACCACCTGAAGTCTTCCTAGACCTGGCCATCCGGCCAAACTGAGCAATCGTGGGAGAAGAGCCTTGGTGAGAGAGGTAAAGAAGACCCCCAAGATCACTGTGGCTGAGCTCCAGAGATGCAGTATGGAGATGGGAGAAAGTTATACAGGGCTCAGCAGTCAGAGAGCTGGTAGATCTGCAGCAGATAAAACAGGTATTTTATCAAAACTGCAGCAAACAGTCCAGTAAGTGACACAATGCTGGGATCAGGGTCTCTGCCCCTGTATTAGATGTAGTAGCAAAATTTTGGTGACAGATTCACTGGTCTTACATAGATTAAAAGAAGAATAACAAAATAAGAAGCTAATACTTCATTATAACTTACTAGTGGTAGTAGGTGCTGGATAAAAGAGAAGGAAAATAGAGCAGAGAAAAAAGAAAATCTTAATTAATTGTCAGTTTGGAAAGCACATGATTAAACATGACAAAAACATTACACAATCCATAATCCACTTCTGACTTGTATCGCACATGTACAGCAGATGCTGGGAAGGAGTTAAAAGGTGTTGTCCTTCTTCATTGACATTTTTTTTAATTTACATTTTAAAAAAACTTTTTGCATTTGAGGTATGCTACTCTATAAAAACAAATTAACTCAGTTTCCCCAAATAAGCAACTTTGTTAGGAGTTATAGGGCTGTTTTGTTTTTTTACAGGATTTGTTTTCATGCACATTCATATTGTATAGTCTGTGGACATAAATCAGCTGAGTGGAGTTAAGTAAAAAAAAATATAAAAGAGCTACAAGAGTGTCAGCGTGTTCTAACTAATTCTGCAGTCACATTGCAACACAAAGGCTATAGAAGACGAACCGTGCAAAATTTTCAATTAAAACTAATGTAAAAAAATTATTATTACCAACAATTACGGTATATTATGCATTAAACTAAGAAAAACTAAGAAAAAAAGTCCTTAAAGATGGACAACCCCTCCAATGTCCCAACATTTTATGTATTCATCTGTTTATTTATTGATTGATTTTTATTTTTCTTTCATTATCACAGTTCAGAAGCCATAACCTTTTCTGCTTTCTTGCCTTCATAACTCTAGAAGGTGATGCTTGTTGTATTTTTTTTAACTTATTTTATTTTTGCATTCTCTGTGCACGGTAAACATACAGTTTTATAATATGGGTCAACACGATCACAGTCAGACCCAATTTCTAACTTTTCTTTCATGTTTTACTACTTTTGCACAAGAAAATAAAAAATTGCATCATATTCTGAAGCTATAACTTTCATAGTTTTTATGTGCAGAGTTGTATGCGGATTTGCTTTTTGTGTTAGGAGATGTGGTTTTTTTTCCTTGGTAGCTTTTTGGGGTACATAATATTTTTTGATCACTTTTTATTTCATTTGTTGTGAAGCGAGATTAACATGAATAGAACTCTGGAATAAATGTTTGCATTTCTCTCTTTTTTTTTTAATTATTCACTTTGTAGGATAAATCATTATATATTTTAATGCACTGCTTGTTACAGATACCGTAATATCACATATTTGCAAATATTTCTTTTAAATTAGATAACTCATTTTTATGCTAATAATTGCATTTTTAAAGATTTTCTTTAACACTTTTTTTTTCTAATAATTACCAATGCATCATACATGTGAACTTTATAATCTATTAATATAAATTTGCTTCTAGCTTTTCATTCTTATAGGACAACACATGATTAGCTTTGCTCAATCTCTATTATATGCTTAGCTGGCACGTCCTGCAATACATATCAATGTTATGCATTATTTGAGTCTGTTATGCTACTCTATAAAAACAAATTAACTCAGCTTCCCCAAATAAGCAACTTTGTTAGGCGTTATAGGGCTGTAGCTTTGCTCGCATATACATTGCCTTCTAATATTCTAGATTACTTGCACTTTTTCAAAAATACGCAACGGAAAAAACTCACCAAAAACTCATAGTGGGAACGTGGCCTTGGTATTTATTGGCCTCCTCTGTGCTTCTAGTGCAGATTAGGCCTCAAAATGTCATCACCTTGTAAGCACTGGAAGTAGCATCATTTTCTTCTTTTTGATTATTATACTGTATATATGCTTAAGTAACGATTTCAATTGATTTGTTTGCAGTGAATCAATCTGGACTTTTTTGTAAAATTCAAGGTTTTTATCATGGATGATATGGATGATATATGCACCACAAAATGATGCCACTTCAAAATATAATTATTCCTGCTTATGCAAGCCCTCAAATACCTATGTTTACTGTAAAAAAAAAAAAATATATATATATATATATATATATATAATTCCTGTGGTGTTGGTGGGATGGCTGTTGTGAATTCTGTTTTCTAACTCCCTCCTGTGGTCATGAATGGTACTTCGGCGAGTTCTGTCCATGGACTCCCTCTGGTGGCTGTGAGTGGAGCTGCTGCTTCTGAGGTTCCTTCCACAGGTGACGCAGTTTATTCTTTGGCTGGCTGTTCTATATTTAACTCCACTCAGATCGTTACTCCATGCCAGCTGTCAATGTTCTTGTACTGGTTCAGTTCGCTCTTGGATCTTTCTGGTGACCTGTCTACTCCAGCAGAAGCTAAGTCCCTGCTGGCTAATTATTTGTTCATTGTTTCCTTGTCCAGTTGGCTATCATGATTTTGTCTTGCTAGCTGGAAGCTCTGGGATGCAGAGTGGCACCTCCGCACCGTGAGTCGGTGTGGAGGTCTTTTTGCACACTCTGCGTGGTTTTTTGTAGTTTTTTGTGCTGACCGCAAAGATACCTTTTCTATCCTCAGTCTGTTTAGTAAGTCTGGCCTCCCTTTGCTGAAACCTGTTTCATCTCTGTGTTTGTGACTTTCATCTTAACTCACAGTCAATATATGTGGGGGGCTGCCTTTTCTTTTGGGGAATTTCTCTGAGGCAAGGTAGGCTTTATTTTCTATCTCTAGGGCTAGTTAGCCCTTAGGCTGTGAAGAGGCATCTAGTTCGCGTTAGGTACGCTCCACGGCTATGTCTAGTTGTGTGACAGGATTAGGGGTTGTGGTCAGCAGAGTTCCCACTTCCCAGAGCTTGTCCTGTGTGAATTTAACCATCAGGTCGTTCTGGGTGCTCTTAACCACCAGGTCCATAACAGATGGCTTTTACTATTCCTGTAATGAAATATAATATATAATGAAATATATAATTCTATTATATATATATATATATAAATATATATATATACTAGCTATTGAACCCGTTCTACGCCCAGGTGGCGAGCATTTATATTAGTATATGGTCTCCATCCTGGTATGTGCTGCTCCATCCTGCGTCCCCATCCTGTCATGTGCTGCACCCATTCTGCGTCCCCACCCTGTCATGTGCTGCTCCCATCCTGCGTCCCCATCCTGTCATGTGCTGCTGCCATCCTGCGCCCCATCCTGTCATGTTCTGCTGCTATCCTGCGTCCCCATCCTGTCATGTGCTGCTCCATCCTGCGTCCCCATCCTGTCATGTGCTGCACCCATCCTGCATCCCCATCCTGTCATGTGCTGCAACCATCCTGCGTCCCCATCCTGTCATGTACTGCACCCATCCTGCGCCCCCATCCTGTCATGTGCTGCACCCATCCTGCGTCCCCATCCTGGTATGTGCTGCACCCATCCTGCGTCCCCATCCTGCGTCCCCATCCTGGTATGTGCTGCAACCATCCTGTGTCCCCATCCTGGTATGTGCTGCAACCACCCTGCGTCCCCATCCTTCGTTCCCATCCTGTCATGTGCTGCACCCATCCTGCGTCCCCATCCTGTCATGTGCTGCACCCATCCTGCGTCCCCATCCTGGTATGTGCTGCAACCATCCTGCGTCCCCATCCTGGTATGTGCTGCAACTATCCTGCGTCCCCATCCTGCGTCCCCATCCTGGTATGTGCTGCACCCATCCGGGGGCCTGAGCAGGCGGGGACACCGGCGCGCTGTGGGGGTCAGGTGCCGGTATCGCCGCCAGCTCAGGCCCCCCAGCACTTACTATACTCACCTGTCTGTCCTGTTCCAGCGCTGCGCGCCGCCATCTTCCCGGTCTCCTGGCTGTGACTGTTCAGTCAGAGGGCGGCACCGGCGCGCATTAAGCGCATCATCGCGCCCTCTGAACTGAAGGTCACAGGCCGAAGACCGGGAAGATGGCGGCGCTCAGCGGTGGAACGCAGGACAGGTGAATATGGCCGATACTCACCCTCTTGGCGGTCCCTGCTTCTCTGTTGGAGATCGCGGTGTGCGTTCAGTGTGAACGCATACCGCGATCTCCCGGGAGCGTCACTCTGTGAGGCCCAGACTGCGCCGGCGCTTGCGCCTGCGCAGTCTATAAAGGCTTCGGACAGAGTGACGCTCCCAGCGTTATATTATCTATATATATAATTGCCTAAGGGTTTTTCCGTCTGTCTGTCTGTCTGTCTGTCTGTCTGTCTGTCTTGGAAATCCCGGCTCTCTGATTGGTCGAGGCCGCCAGGCCTCGACCAATCAGAGACCAGCACGGCATCGACGTAGAAATCCCGCATCTCTGATTGGTCGAGGCCGCCAGGCCTTGACCAATCAGCAACGGGCACAGCGACGATGATGTCATAAAGGACGTAGAAATCCCGCGTCTGATTGGTCGAGGCCGCCAGGCTTCGACCAATCAGCAACGGGCACAGCGATGATGTCATAATGGTTGCCATGGCGACGATGATGTCATAAAGGTTGCCTCGACCAATCAGCGACGGGCACAGTCTGCCGCAAATTCTGGAATCATCATTGTCCATAGACTACGGGGACATGCATATTCTAGAATACCCGATGCGTTAGAATCGGGCCACAGTCTAGTAGATATATATCTATATATATAATTGCCTAAGGGTTTTTCCGTCTGTCTTTCTTTCTGTCTGTCCTGGAAATCCCGCGTCTCTGATTGGTCGAGGCCGCCAGGCCTCGACCAATCAGAGACCGGCACAGCATCGACGTAGAAATCCCGCGTCTCTGATTGGTCGAGGCCGCCAGGCCTCGACCAATCAGAGACTGGCACAGCGACGATGATGTCATAAAGGACGTAGACATCCCGCATCTCTGATTGGTCGAGGCCGCCAGGCCTCGACCAATCAGCAACGGGCACAGCGACGATGATGTCATAAAGGACGTAGAAATCCCACGTTTCTGATTCAGCGACGGCCACAGTATCGACGTAGATGTCATAATGTTTGCCATGGCGACGATGATGTCATAAAGGTTGCCTCGACCAATCAGCGACGGGCACAGTCTGCCGCGAATTCTGGAATCATCATTGTCCATATACTACGGGGACATGCATATTCTAGAATACCCGATGCGTTTGAATAGGGCCACAATCTAGTATATATATATATATATATATATATATATATATATATATATATATATATACTAGCTATTGAACCCGTTCTACGCCCGGGTGGCGAGCATTTATATTGGTATATGGTCTCCATCCTGGTATGTGCTGCTCCATCCTGCGCCCCCATCCTGTTATGTGCTGCTCCCATCCTGCGCCCCCGTTCTGTCATGTGCTGCTCCCATCCTGCGCCTCCATTCTGTCATTTGCTGCTCCCATCCTGCGCCCGTTCTGTCATTTGCTGCTCCCATCCTGCGTCCCCGTTCTGTCATTTGCTGCTGCCATCCTGCGCCCGTTCTGTCATGTGCTGCTCCCATCCTGCGCCCGTTCTGTCATGTGCTGCTCCCATCCTGCGCCCGTTCTGTCATGTGCTGCTGCCATCCTGCGCCCGTTCTGTCATGTGCTGCTGCCATCCTTCGCCTGTTCTGTCATGTGCTGCTGCCATCCTGCGCCCGTTCTGTCATGTGCTGCGGCCATCCTGCGCCCGTTCTGTCATGTGCTGCTGCCATCCTGTGCCCGTTCTGTCATGTGTTGCGGCCATCCTGCGCCAGTTCTGTCATGTGCTGCTGCCATCCTACGCCCGTTCTGTCATGTGCTGCGGCCATCCTGCGCCCGTTCTGTCATGTGCTGCTGCCATCCTGCGCCCGTTCTGTCATGTGCTGCTGCCATCCTGCGCCCGTTCTGTCATGTGCTGCTGCCATCCTGCGCCCGTTCTGTCATGTGCTGCTGCCATCCTGCGCCCGTTCTGTCATGTGCTGCTGCCATCCTGCGCCCGTTCTGTCATGTGCTGCTGCCATCCTGCGCCCATTCTGTCATGTGCTGCTGCCATCCTGCGCCCGTTCTGTCATGTGCTGCTGCCATCCTGCGCCCGTTCTGTCATGTACTGCTGCCATCCTGCGCCCGTTCTGTCATGTGCTGTTGCCATCCTGCGCCCGTTCTGTCATGTGCTGCGGCCATCCTGCGCCCGTTCTGTCATGTGCTGCGGCCATCCTGCGCCCGTTCTGTCATGTGCTGCGGCCATCCTGCGCCCGTTCTGTCATGTGCTGCGGCCATCCTGCACCCGTTCTGTCATGTGCTGCTGCTATCCTGCGCCCGTTCTGTCATGTGCTGCTCCCATCCTGCGCCACCATTGTATTATATGCCCCCCGCTCCAGTGTGTATGCCCCCGAATGCTGCTGCCATATAAAAAAAAAAAAATACCATACTCGCCTATCGTCCGGCTCCACTGCAGGTATGTCTTCAAGAAAATGGCGCCGGAAAGCGGGGACTGCGCAGGCGCCGATTCCGGCAGCAGGAATCGGCGCCTGCGCAGTCCGCGCTTTCCGGCGCCATTTTCTTGAAGACACACCTGCAGTGGAGCCGGAGTGTGTCTTCAAGAAAATGGCGCCGGAAAGCGCGGACTGCGCAGGCGCCAATTCCGGCAGCAGGAATCGGCGCCTGCGCAGTCCGCGCCCTCCGGAGCCGGGAGCAGAGGAGCCGGGAGACGGAGCCGCAAGCAGCGCTGGAACCGGGAAAGGTGAGTATACTTACTCTCCCTCCTGGCGGTCCCTGACTCTCCGGTGGAGATCGCGGTATGCGTTCAGTGCTTACGCATACCGCGATCTCCCGGGAGCGTCGCTCTGTGAGGCCCAGACTGCGCCGGCGCTTGCGCAGTCTATAGAGGCTTCGGACAGAGTGACGCTCCCAGCGTTATATTATAGATATAGATATATATATATATCTAATATATAATTGCCTAGAATACTACTTCCTGCAATTTGTGCCAACTTCCTGTCCGGAGATAATGTCCGGAGATAATGTCCGGAGCTAATGTCCGGAGATAAGTGACGTCAACAGTGTCCAGTGTCTGATTGGTTGCCGCCTGCTGCGTGCGACCAATCAGAAACGTGCCGTACTGTGACACACTCTGCCCGCCATTTTGGTGTGATTTTTGAATTTTTACCTCACAGCAAGTTTCTACTGCGTGGAGGCGGGCCCAGTGACGTTGCTCTTCAAGCTCCTGCCGAATTTCGTCAAAAAAATGATAATACCATTTACCAAAACTATATATATTTAGTTGTGAAGTGGTTCAGTGACATTTTCACACCAATTTTGAACTTTTGTTTGGTGTTTTCTCCATATACTGCCTATTATTCACTGACTGTTATACTGAGAGACTGCCGTTTATTAACCTCTTCTTTGCCACATTGGGTATATTGCTCTATTATTTGCCACATAAGGACATTGTCCATTATTGCCCAGCAATTTCTCTGCAATATAAACTGCCTATTTATTAATATCTGCATTCCTGCAAAGAACTATTGCCTATTATTAACTGGCTATTTTCCTACTACCTGACATTGTTCTTAAGCAAAGAACCGTTGTTGTGGCATTTGCCACAACACGCAAAGTTGTCGTCTGATGTCTTTCATCCCTCCCCTCATAAGCATGTTCATGGATCCTGTGTAACTGTACCTTAAATAACAAGAATTGTCAAGAGCTGGTGAGTGCAGCCATTTTTTGTTCTTTCTTACTATTATTTATTAATTGTATTATTTTTACATTTGAATAAATAAAGTATATATGGATTCTAGACTCTCGATTCTTTAGAATCGGGCTGCCATCTAGTATATATATATATATATATATATATATATATATATATATATATAATTTTTTTTTTTTTTTTTTTGTGAGGTGCCAAGGGGAGAAGTACTAGAAAACAGATATGTTTCTCCCCGTTTCATTTCATATGTATCACGGTATTGATTGTGAAGCTGTTTATTTCTCTGTAATCCGGTCTGCTGTTGTTGCACATTTGCCTGCAATAACTGTTTCACTAGTTCCTCCATATTACTGGACTCTTGGCTCTTCAAAAGCACATGAGCTTTCAGCCAGGACATACACAGAGCACTTTATCTGCAGTCACAGTCCAACAGCCACTATGCCCGCATTGTCAAAACCATTTGTGGGAATATAGCTCATCAGGGATCTCTGCTTTGGCCCAAGCAGGTGGCTTTGAAGTCACAACGAACAATAGCAGGCTAGCGAGTTTCACACAGGTATGTGTCAGGTGTATTTATTGTACACATTTGCCGTACAATGTCACACGTGCCAAACATGAAATAAAATGTCTAAGGCCGTCTGGCCACTAACTAACAACAATATACTAACTGCAAAATAAACCTACACAACAAGAAAGAAGTTTGTGCAACCTTACTGTGTCAGCTTCCCAGACCAGCAGATGAGAGACTGAGATCCCAGCAGTTCCTTGATTATATTGAAGCAAAAGCTGGATTGTATGTGTGGAAGGGAAGCACCAGAGCTTTCAGGCTGATCACTAAAGAAACCAGGACCGGATTACAGAGAAATAAACAGCTTCACAATCAATACCGTGATACATATGAAATATATATATATATAACCTAAGGTAGAAAAAAATGAACAGGGAATCTGCTGTAAGAAATTAAAAAGCAATGGTGCATATAAATAACACAGGGAACTTAGAAAACACTGCTTTTCATTACAGAAATAGTAAAAGCCATCCCATCAGCACCACGGTGTACCCAATCGGGATGGTCCTAACCTTTAGTATTAAAGCCTTACCATGAATCAAAAATAACCTCAGTGTTGTATTCCAGGAATAATATTCATGTATTATTATATGTATAATATATTATATAATATATATACACATACCGTGGGTACGGAAAGTATTCAGACCCCTTTAAATTTTTCACTTTGTTTCATTGCAGCCATTCGGTAAATTCCAAAAAGTTCTTTTTTTTCTCATTAATGTACACTCTGCACCCCATGTGGAAAAAACAGAAATGTAGTAATTTTTGCAAATTTATTAAAAAAGAAAAACTGAAATATCACATGGTCATAAGTATTCAGGCTCTTTGCTCAGTATTGAGTAGAAGCCCCTTTTGAGCTAGTACAACCATGAGTCTTCTTGGGAATGATGCAACACGTTTTTCACACCTGGATTTGGGGATCCTCTGCCATTCTTCCTTGCAGATCCTCTCCAGTTCCGTCAGGTTGGATGGTGAACGTTGGTGGACGGCCATTTTCAAGTCCCTCCAGAGATGCTCAATTGGGATTAGGTCAGGGCTCTGGCTGGGCCGGTCAAGAATGGTCACAGATTTGTTCTGAAGCCACTCCTTTGTTATTTTAGCTGTGTGGTTAGGGTCATTGTCTTGTTGGAAGGTGAACCTTCGGCCAAGTCTGAGGTCCAGAGCACTGTGGAAGAGGTTTTCATCCAGGATATCTCTGTACTTGGCCGTGTTCATGTTTCCTTCAATGACAACCAGTCGTCCTGTCCCAACAGCTGAAAAACACCCCCATAGCATGATGATGCCACCACCATGTTTCACTGTTGGGATTGTATTGGGCAGTTGATGAGCAGTGCCTGGTTTTCTCCACAAATATCGCTTAGAATTATCTTCATCTCATCAGACCAGAAAATCTTATTTTCTCTAGGAAGACTTCTGGTGGTCCCAAACTTCTTCCATTTAGCGATTATTGAGGCCATTGTGCTCTTAGGAACCTTGAGTACTGCAGAAATTCTGCTGTAACCTTGGCCAGATCTGCGCCTTGCCACAATTCTGTCTCTGAGCTCCTTGGCCAGTTCCTTTGACCTCATGATTCTCATTCGGTCTAACATGCACTGTGAACTGTGAGGTTTTATATAGACAGGTGTGCGCCTTTCCAAATCAAGTCCTATCAGTTTAATTAAACACAGCTGGACTCCAATGAAGGAGAACCGTAGAGTAGAACCATCTCAAGGAGGATCACAAAAAAATGGACAGAATGTGACTTAAATATGAGTGTCTGAGCAAAGGGGCTGAAAACTTATGACCATGTGATATTTCAGTTTTTCTTTTTTATTAAATTTGCAAAAATTACTACATTTCTGTTTTTCAGTAAAGATGGGGTGCAGAGTGTACATTAATGAGAAAAAAATGAACTTTTCTGAATTTATCAAATGGCTGCAATGGAACAAAGAGTGAAAAATTAAAAAGGGGTCTGAATACTTTCCGTACCATATATATATATTTTTATATATATATATATTTTTATATATATATATATATATATATATATATATATATATATATATATATATATAAAGCTGAATGTGTGTGTGTGTGTGTGTGTGTATATCCGGGATTGGCATCTGCGCCGTCGCACCTACAGCCACAAAATTTTGCACAGTCACACGTCTGGACCCTGAGTGTTATGACCTGGTGGTTAGGAGCACCCGGAAAGACCTGATAGTTAAACCTCATACAGGACGAGCTCTGGGATGTGGGAGCTCTGCTGACCGCAAGCCCTAATCCTATCACACACACTAAAAATAGCCGTGGAGTGCTCCTGACCAGACTTAGGAGCCTTGTCACAGCCTAAGAGCTATCTAGCCCTAGAGATAGAAAATAAAGCCTACCTTGCCTCAGAGAAATTCCCCAAAGGTAAAGGAAGCCCCCCACATATATTGACTGTGAGTAAAGATGGAAGTCACAAACGCAGAGATGAAACAGGTTTCAGCAAAGGGAGGCAAGACTTACTAAACAGACAGAGGATAGGAAAGGTAACTTTGCGATCAGCACAAAAACCTACAAAAGACCACATAGAGTGTGCAAAAAAGACCTCCGCACCGACTCACGGTGCTGAGGGGCCACTCTGCATCCCAGAGCTTCCAGCTAGCAAGACAAAATCATGATAACCAGCTGGACAAGAAAACGGTGAACAAATAATGACTGTCAGGAACTTAGCTTCTGCAGGAGAAGGCAGGTCACCAGAGAGATCCAGGAGCGAACTGAACCAATGCAAAAACATTGACAGCTGGCATGGAGTAACGAACTGAGAGGAGTTAAATAGAGCAGCCAACCAAAGGATAAACCACATCACCTGTGGAAGGAATCTCAGAAGCAGCAGCTTCACTCATAGCCACCAGAGGGAGCCCATAGACAGAACTCGCCAAAGTACTATTCACGACCACAGGAGGGAGTTCGACAACAGAATTCACAACAGTACCCCCCCCCCTTGAGGAGGGGTCACCGAACCCTCACCAGAGCCCCCAGGCCGATCAGGATGAGCCAAATGAAAGGCACGAACAGGATCGGCAGCATGAACATCAGAAGCAAAAACCCAGGAATTATCTTCCTGACCATAACCCTTCCACATGACCAGGTACTGGAGTTTCCGTCTCGAAACACGAGAATCCAAAATCTTCTCCACCACATACTCCAACTCCCCCTCGACCAACACCGGGGCAGGAGGATCAACGGAGGGAACCATAGGCGCCACGTAGCTCCGCAACAACGACCTATGGAACACATTATGGATGGCAAAAGAAGCTGGAAGGTCCAAACGAAATGACACATGATTAAGAACTTCAGAAATCTTATATGGCCCAATGAAACGAGGCTTAAACTTAGGAGAGGAAACCTTCATAGGAACGTGACGAGATGACAACCAAACCAAATCCCCAACACGAAGTCGGGGACCAACAAAACGCCGGCGGTTAGCGAAACGTTGAGCCCTCTCCTGGGACAATGTCAAATTGTCCACCACATGAGTCCAAATCTGCTGCAACCTGTCCACCACCGCATCCACACCAGGACAGTCCGAAGGCTCAACCTGCCCTGAAGAGAAACGAGGATGGAAACCAGAATTACAGAAAAAAGGAGAAACTAAAGTAGCCGAGCTGGCCCTATTATTAAGGGCGAACTCAGCCAAAGGCAAGAAGGACACCCAATCATCCTGATCAGCAGAAACAAAGCATCTCAGATATGTCTCCAAAGTCTGATTAGTTCTTTCGGTTTGGCCATTAGTCTGAGGATGGAAAGCCGAAGAAAAAGACAAATCAATGCCCATCTTAGCGCAAAAGGACCGCCAAAACCTCGAAACAAACTGGGAACCTCTGTCCGAGACGATGTTCTCTGGAATGCCATGCAAACGAACCACATGCTGGAAAAACAATGGCACCAAATCAGAGGAGGAAGGCAATTTAGATAAGGGTACCAAATGGACCATCTTAGAGAAGCGATCACAAACCACCCAAATGACCGACATCTTTTGAGAAACAGGGAGATCAGAAATAAAATCCATGGAAATATGCGTCCAGGGCCTCTTCGGGATCGGCAAGGGCAAAAGCAACCCACTGGCACGAGAACAGCAGGGCTTAGCCCGAGCACAAGTCCCACAGGACTGCACAAAAGAACGCACATCCCGTGACAAAGAAGGCCACCAAAAGGATCTAGCCACCAAATCTCTGGTACCAAAGATTCCAGGATGACCAGCCAACACCGAACAATGAACCTCAGAGATAACTCTACTAGTCCATCTATCAGGGACAAACAGTTTCTCCGTAGGACAACGGTCAGGTCTATCAGCCTGAAACTTCTGCAGCACCCGCCGCAAATCAGGGGAAATGGCAGGCAAATTTACCCCCTCTTTAAGAATACCCGCCGGCTCCGGAACACCCGGAGAGTCAGGCACAAAACTCCTTGACAGGGCGTCAGCCTTCACATTCTTAGATCCCGGAAGGTATGAAACCACAAAATCAAAACGGGAGAAAAAGAGTGACCATCGAGCCTGTCTAGGATTCAACCGTTTGGCAGACTCGAGATAAGTCAAATTCTTGTGATCCGTCAAGACCACCACGCGATGTTTAGCTCCTTCAAGCCAATGTCGCCACTCCTCGAATGCCCACTTCATGGCCAACAACTCCCGATTGCCCACATCATAATTGCGCTCAGCAGGCGAGAATTTTCTAGAAAAGAAGGCACAGGGTTTCATCACCGAGCCATCAGAACTTCTTTGCGACAAAACAGCCCCTGCTCCAATTTCAGAAGCATCAACCTCAACCTGAAAAGGGAGCGAAACATCTGGCTGGCACAACACAGGGGCAGAAGCAAAACGACGCTTCAATTCCTGAAAAGCCTCCACAGCCGCAGAGGACCAATTGACCACATCAGCACCTTTCTTGGTCAAATCAGTCAACGGTTTAGCAATACTGGAAAAATTAGCGATGAAGCGACGATAAAAATTAGCAAAGCCCAGAAATTTCTGCAAGCTCTTCACAGATGTCGGCTGAGTCCAATCATAAATGGCCTGAACTTTAACAGGGTCCATCTCGATAGTAGAAGGGGAAAAAATGAAACCCAAAAATGAAACCTTCTGAACTCCAAAGAGACACTTTGACCCCTTCACAAACAAGGAATTCGCACGAAGGACCTGGAACACCATTCTGACCTGCTTCACATGAGACTCCCAATCATCCGAAAAGACCAAAATGTTATCCAAGTATACAATCATGAATCTATCCAGGTACTCTCGGAAGATGTCATGCATAAAGGACTGAAACACAGATGGAGCATTAGAAAGCCCGAATGGCACGAATGGCATAACCAGGTACTCAAAATGGCCCTCGGGCGTATTAAATGCCGTTTTTCATTCATCACCCTGTTTAATTCGCACAAGATTATACGCACCACGAAGATCTATCTTGGTGAACCAACTAGCCCCCTTAATCCGAGCAAATAAATCAGACAGCAGCGGCAAAGGATACAGAAATTTGACTGTGATCTTATTAAGAAGGCGGTAATCAATACAAGGTCTCAAGGAACCATCCTTCTTGGCCACAAAAAAGAACCCTGCTCCCAATGGTGACGAGGACGGACGAATATGACCCTTCTCCAAGGATTCCTTTATATAACTCCGCATAGCGGCGTGCTCTGGTACAGATAAATTAAACAGACGACCCTTAGGAAACTTACTACCAGGAATCAAATTAATAGCACAGTCGCAATCCCTATGAGGAGGTAGGGCACCAGATTTGGGCTCTTCAAATACATCCCGGTAATCTGATAAAAACTCAGGGACTTCAGAAGGAGTGGAAGGCGAAATTGACAGCAATGGAACATCACCAT
This sequence comes from Ranitomeya imitator, assembly GCF_032444005.1. Lineage (NCBI taxonomy): Eukaryota > Metazoa > Chordata > Amphibia > Anura > Dendrobatidae > Ranitomeya > Ranitomeya imitator. Next base: position 802,738,012 of record NC_091283.1, read on the forward strand.
GTACCCCCTGACAACCCCAGCTGGACACAGACATAGATTTCCAATCCAACACTGGATTATGGACCTGTAGCCATGGCAACCCCAAAACGACCACATCATGCAGATTATGCAACACCAGAAAGCGAATATCCTCCTGATGTGCAGGAGCCATGCACATGGTCAATTGAGTCCAGTACTGATTTTTATTCTTGGCCAAAGGCGTAGCATCAATTCCTCTCAATGGAATAGGATACTGCAAGGGCTCCAAGAAAAAACCACAGCGCCTGGCAAACTCCAAGTCCATCAAATTCAGGGCAGCGCCTGAATCCACAAATGCCATTACAGAATAGGACGACACAGAGCAAATCAGAGTAACGGACAAAAGAAATTTAGACTGTACCGTACCAATGGTGGCAGACCTAGCGAACCGCTTAGCGCGCTTAGGACAATCGGAGATAGCATGAGTGGATTCACCACAGTAAAAACACAGCCCATTCCGACGTCTGTGTTCTTGCCGTTCAGCTCTGGTCAAAGTCCTATCACACTGCATGGGCTCAGGCCTATGCTCAGAGAATACCGCCAGATGGTGCACAGCTTTGCGCTCACGCATGCGCCGATCGATCTGAATGGCCAAAGACATAGACTCATTCAGACCAGCAGGCGTGGGAAATCCCACCATGACATCCTTAAGGGCTTCAGAAAGACCCTTTCTGAAAATTGCCGCCAGGGCACATTCATTCCACTGAGTAAGCACAGACCACTTTCTAAACTTCTGACAGTACACCTCCGCTTCATCCTGACCCTGACACAAAGCCAGCAAGATTTTCTCTGCCTGATCCACTGAATTTGGTTCATCATAAAGCAATCCAAGCGCCAGAAAAAGCACATCAACATCACGCAATGCAGGATCTCCTGGCGCAAGGGAAAATGCCCAGTCTTGAGGGTCACCACGCAACAAAGAAATAATGATTTTTACCTGTTGAACGGGGTCACCAGAGGAGCGGGGTTTCAAAGCTAGAAACAGTTTACAATTATTTTTGAAATTCAAAAACCTAGATCTATCCCCAGAAAATAAGTCAGGAATAGGAATTCTAGGCTCTAACATAGGATTCTGAACCACAAAATCTTGAATGTTTTGCACCCTTGCAGTGAGATGATCCACACAAGAGGACAGACCTTGAATGTCCATATCTACACCTGTGTCCTGAACCACCCAAAGGTCTAGGGGAAAAGAAAGACAAAACGCAGTGCAAAGAAAAAAAATGGTCTCAGAAGTTCTCTTATCCCTCTATTGAGATGCATTAATACTTTGGGCCAGCTGTACTGTTATGACCTGGTGGTTAGGAGCACCCGGAAAGACCTGATAGTTAAACCTCATACAGGACGAGCTCTGGGATGTGGGAGCTCTGCTGACCGCAAGCCCTAATCCTATCACACACACTAAAAATAGCCATGGAGCGCTCCTGACCAGACTTAGGTGCCTCGTCACAGCCTAAGAGCTATCTAGCCCTAGAGATAGAAAATAAAGCCTACCTTGCCTCAGAGAAATTCCCCAAAGGTAAAGGAAGCCCCCCACATATATTGACTGTGAGTAAAGATGGAAGTCACAAACGCAGAGATGAAACAGGTTTCAGCAAAGGGAGGCCAGACTTACTAAATAGACAGAGGATAGGAAAGGTAACTTTGCGATCAGCACAAAAACCTACAAAAGACCACGCAGAGTGTGCAAAAAAGACCTCCGCACCGACTCACGGTGCGGAGGGGCCACTCTGCATCCCAGAGCTTCCAGCTAGCAAGACAAAATCATGATAACCAGCTGGACAAGAAAACAGTGAACAAATAATGACTATCAGGAACTTAGCTTCTGCAGGAGAAGGCAGGTCACCAGAGAGATCCAGGAGCGAACTGAACCAATGCAAAAACATTGACAGCTGGCATGGAGTAACGAACTGAGAGGAGTTAAATAGAGCAGCCAACCAAAGGATAAACCACGTCACCTGTGTAAGGAACCTCAGAAGCAGCAGCTTCACTCATAGCCACCAGAGGGAGCCCATAGACAGAACTCGCCGAAGTACCATTCACGACCACAGGAGGGAGTTCGACAACAGAATTCACAACACCTGAGAGCATCATAGGCTATGTTGTGAGGTGAAATTTTAACCCCGCGCTTTCCAATTCACCAAACAATTTTGCCCCTATCTACATAATGGGAAAAAAGTGAAAGGAAAAGTGTTGGAGGCAAATTGACAGCTGCCAAATGTGAACAAGGGGGACTTAAAGAGTGAGAGCGATGGCGCCAAAGAGTATATACCGTATAGATGCTAAGGTGGGGCCCCGACATGGGATACTCACCACACACGGGGATATGAACACACACACAAAAGGCGCCACACACTACCACGTGCTTGAACGCATATACCACCCTTAGCACACATTTCACCACACATACACCAACCTCGCCACATAAAAGTCGAAACACAAAAGTTGCCGCTCAAAACTCGCCACATGCAAAACTAGGCTCACGCAAAACTCGCCACACGTGCAAAACTCACCTCATGGAAAACTCGCCACACACAAAACTTGCACACGCGGAAAAATTGCTACATGCACAAAAGTTGCAACACATGCAAAAGTTGCCTCACTCAAAACTTGCACATACTCAAAACGTACCACACAGAAAACTCACCACGTGCAAAACTCACCATGCGCAAAACTTGCTGCACACAACTTGCTACACTAACCTGTCACAAGGCAACTCGACACACAAAAATAGGGATTTTTGTGTACTCACCGTAAAATCCTTTTCTCCGAGCCATTCACTGGGGGACACAGACCGTGGGTGTATGCTGCTGCCACTAGGAGGCTGACACTAAGTGATACAAAGAAAGTTAGCTCCTCTCCTGCAGTATACACCCTCCTGCTGGCTCTCAGCTAACCAGTTCAGTGCAAAAGCAGTAGGAGATCAATAACAATATATGAGCGTATAGCATGTCATATTATATATGAGAGTATATCATGTCAGATTATAAAAAACAATCATAAGCTAATAACAGGGTGGGAGCTGTGTCCCCCAATCAATGGCTCGGAGAAAAGGATTTTACGATGAGTACACAAAAATCCCAATTTCTCCTTCGCCTCATTGGGGGACACAGACCGTGGGACGTCCCAAAGCAGTCCCTGGGTGGGGACAACAATAGATCAGGCCCTGTGTAACCGCTACTTACAAGTGCGCCACCGCGGCCTGCAGAGTCCGCCTGCCCAGACTCACATCTGTAGAAGTGTTGGAATTATAGTGCTTCAAGAATGCATGCGGACTGGACGAATCCGCAAGCTTGCAGGCGTGCCTTGCTGACGCCTGGTGCCTAGAACCCTTGATAGACAGGGAGATAGGCTGACATCTAGCACGGAAGGACTCCTGGATGGTGGAACGAATTCACCATGTTATCATGGTCGATGAAACGGCTAAACCCTTCCTGAAAATGTCAGGAAGCCTTCCTCTACCTTCAGGAAACCCAAATAAAGCATCCAACCTTCGGAAGGACGCCGTCCTCAAGACATACCTACTCAGAGCACTCACTTCGTCCAGAATATGGGGGAACTCATTCCATTTTGTGGACTGGTGCCAAAAGAGATGAGGGAAGAACTATGCCCTCATAACAGTGGTAATACAGTACCACCTTGGTAACAAGGGATGGGGATGGCCTGAGGACAACCTTGCCTCGAAGGTAATAAGGGAAAAAGGTCTGAAAGAGCAGAGCAGCTAGCTCCGAAGACTCGTCAGAGTGAGAATATTGCAGAGGAAAAAGGGGCGACTTTCCCTGATAGTAAAGTCTGCCCGGATGAAAAGGAGATACCAATCACCAGAGTATAGACCAATAACCAAGAAATTAGTGGCACAAGGTATATGTTTTTTAAAAAAAAATTATTACTTTATTTGTAATGGTAACAACATATTTTATATTTTATGTGCACATGTTGGAAAATATAAGGACAATATAATAGGTAACATATGTATAAAAAGATCACCAATATATAAAAGCCAAAATCGGCATGCGGTGTACCATTAAAGGAAGGATTAATCTCAGGACTCCTATAAAAAAGTATAATCTGCTGTGTATCACAAGTGATGAAAAAATAAAAAAATGTGTGACCACAAATTATGGGGTTAAAAAGTATTACCCAAAATATAGGCTATAAGATATATGCCTATACAATCAGTGCAATGTGCAATGTGCAATGTACAAAAGAGTAAGATAAAGTGATATGTGCTAAAGATACAAAGTACAATATCAGAGGAATGTCTAGAAGTGCCTGTACCTTTATGGAGTCACCGGATCCCAACAATGCGCACCCCGACGCGCGTTTTGGATATCAAATCGTTCGTCAGGACCATTGCTCTAGCAATCCATGCGGCCGCTAGGGAGGATAGAGCGCCGAACCCGAAGACGGAACGAACCAGATTTGCTATCTGACAGTCCGTGGTATTTTTAATTGATGACCCATCGGGTAGGGATACTGGTAGGTATACCACAGGAGATTCTACCCGGTTAATCTGCCCCATGGCAGAATGTGCGGCTGCATCCAGCAAGTCATAGTCTCTTGCCATCGTCGCTCTCTTTTCACGGTGCAGAGATAAAAATTAGGAACCCTAGATCCATCAACATCTTAGCAGGGAAGTGGAGAGGAATTGTCCGCCTTCTTGCATCTTCCGCTAAATAGTGGTGATGCAGAGGGGGGTGCTCGTACGCCAAAAAGGGTGCCTCTGTATGTCCACAGAGTCCAGGTCTCCGGGTGGACAGGACAGGTTGTCTGGCATTAGGCCTGGATGCAGAAGAAGAAACATGGAAGCGACACTCCGTGTGCTCGTCTGTTGATGGTGTGGGGAGATCGGTGCCCTTTAAAGGACCCATCGCCCTTAAAAAAACAGGCCAGGCATGGCATCCCACGTAGAGGCTTCTGTCCAGTGAATTGCTTATCCGAATTGAATGGCATATGCTCTCGGGGGAGTTTAGTCTCTGAAGCTCTGGCAAGTTCAGGCAATATCCAATCCATATTCAGAGCCTTGTTGTCATCAAATCATTGGTGAGGGAGCAGGAAACTAAAAACTTCCGTTTTCTAGATGCCTGTATGTTTCTAGATGCCTGCACGTTTCTAGAATACTTGCGGCCCCTGCTAGCCGACGGCTCCCATGTAGGATAGGGACCATGTATATTGGTCCTGCGAGCACTCGAAACACAGAGGGTACACAGAGGGATTCAATCTCTTGGTCAGAGAACCATGGATTGTGGTCAGTGAAGAAGTCCACTGAGGGGAACTAGAGGATAAAGCTGGGGTCGGCGGCGGAGGGTTCCTCGGACTGATCAAGCGCCTTTAAGACCAGGAAATACTGGTCATACGCCTTTAAGACCAGGGAATACTGGTCATGCGCCTTTAAGACCAGGGAATACTGGTCATGCGCCTTTAAGACCAGAGAATACTGGTCATGCGCCTTTAAGACCAGGGAATACTGGCCATGCGCCTTTAAGACCAGGGAATACTGGTCATGCGCCTTCAAGACCAGGGAATACTGGTCATGCGCCTTCAAGACCAGAGAATACTGGTCATGCGCCTTTAAGCCCAGAGAATACTGGTCATGCACCTTTAAGACCAGAGAATACTGGTCATGCACCTTTAATACCATAGAATACTGGTCATGCGCCTTTAAGACCAGGGAATACTGGCCATGCGCCTTTAAGACCAGGGAATACTGGTCATGCGCCTTCAAGACCAGGGAATACTGGTCATGCACCTTTAAGAACAGCGAATACTGGTCATGCACCTTTAAGAACAGGGAATACTGGTCATGCACCTTTAAGACCAGGGAATACTGGTCATGCGCCTTTAAGACCAGGGAATACTGGTCACGCGCCTTTAAGACCAGAGAATACTGGACATGCGCTTTAAAAGATCAAGGAATACATGTCATACGCCTTTAAGACTAGGAATACTGGCCATATGCCTTTAAGACGAGGGAATACTAGTCATGTGCTTTTAAGACCAGGAAATACTGGTCATGTGCCTTTAAGACCAGGGACTACTAATCGTGTGCCTTTAAGACCAGGTACTTCCTTACCCGGGTACTGATGTAGAGTCGATGTGCCCCTTTAATGCAAAAATACTGTCACCCCAGTGTGAGCTGGCCGGGTGGACCAAGATGGCCACCGGGAGTTGCAGAGTTGATAAAATCTCACAGAGAGCGAGAAGCGCCAATTTGGGGGGCGGAGCCACAGACACAATGTTGAATAGGCCCAAGCCGGGGCCTAAATTTCTGTAGCCGGCAGACATCACCAGTGGGTCGTTCCAGGCAAGACTTCCAGGATGCGGCCTACAAATCGGCCGAAGCCGGGGACTAAATTTTTGCAGCCATCCAGAGCGTTACCTCAGAGAGGTGGGCCACAGGGAAGTGGCTGAGGCTGCCTGTCAGCATGTGGATATCCCTCTGAAGATGGATCCACTCACCATTGATGCACGTCCCGGCATGGAGCCGCTGCGGATGTGGGTTTCAGCGCGGTTCTGTGCAGCGTGGACGGTGCAGGGATAAGCCTCAATCCATCATCCGTTTGTTAGGGAGGTGGAGAGGAACCGTCCGCCTCCTTGTGCCATCCGCTTTCACAGTGGTGGGACAGTGGGGGCTGCTCGGACGCCATAGAGAGGGGCCTCTGTACAGCCACGGAGTTCAGTCCGGGTGGACAGGGCCAGTTGTCCGGCATTAGGCCTGGCTCCAGGAGAGGATACATGGAGGCGACACTCCATGTGGTCGCCTGCTGCTGGTGTGGGGAGATTGGGACCATGAAGGAACCGACGCCCCTGAAGTGAGCTCAGGCATGGCTTCCCACGTTGCAGGAGAGGGTACGGGGAGGTATACTCGCTGTGCTCGCCTGTTGATGGTTCGGGGGAGATCAGAACCTTGAAAGGAACCGTCGCCCACTTCACTCCGTTAATAAAAAAATAAAAATTTACAGAAAAGTAAACAATAAAATAAAAACGTTGGGGTCTGAAACAGACCCGTGTGCCTCCTACAGACACTAAGCAAGAACTGGTTAGCTGAGAGCCAGCAGGAGGGTATATACTGCAGGGGAGGAGCCGAGAGCCAGTAGGAGGGTGTATACTGCAGGGGAGGCGCTGAGAGCCAGCAGGAGGGTGTATACTGCAGGGGAGGAGCTGAGAGCCAGCAGGAGGGTATATACTGCAGGGGAGGAGCTGAGAGCCAGCAGGAGGGTGTATACTGCAGGGGAGGAGCCGAGAGCCAGCAGGAGGGTGTATACTGCAGGGGAGGCGCTGAGAGCCAGCAGGAGGGTGTATACTGCAGGGGAGGAGCCGAGAGCCAGCAGGAGGGTGTATACTGCAGGGGAGGAGCTGGAGAGCCAGCAGGAGGGTGTATACTGCAGGGGAGGAGCTGAGAGCCAGCAGGAGGGTGTATACTGCAGGGGAGGAGCTGAGAGCCAGCAGGAGGGTGTATACTGCAGGGGAGGAGCTGAGAGCCAGCAGGAGGGTGTATACTGCAGGGGAGGTGCTGAGAGCCGGCAGGAGGGTGTATACTGCAGGGGAGGAGCTGAGAGCCAGCAGGAGGGTGTATACTGCAGGGGAGGAGCTGAGAGCCAGCAGGAGGGTGTATACTGCAGGGGAGGAGCGAACTTTCTTTGTATCACTTAGTGTCAGCCTCCTAGTGGCAGCAGCATACACCCACGGTCTGTGTCCCCCAATGAGGCGAAGGAGAAAGTTGCTACATGCATGTCGCCACACAAAACTCATCTCACAAAAGTCGCCACATGCAACTCAACACACACAAGTTGACACATGAAACTTGCCCTAAAACACACACAAGTCTGGTATTATCCTTCAAAAATAAAAATCTGATTAATAAGCAGACAAACTACAAGAGCAACAAATGTACCATATAGGAAATACGGCAGCTGTCAGTCACATGACCTGTCTATTATGTGTATGTGTGAGCTAATATATACTGCCAGGGGGGAGGGCTTCCTGTTGGCTGGGGATTTATCACGCTGCCAATTTAGTACTATATACAGGAGAGATGACACACAGGTATACACTATATACAGGAGGAGATGACACACAGGTATATACTATATACAGGAGGAGATGACACACAGGTATATACTATATACAGGAGCAGATGACACACAGGTATATACTATATACAGGAGGAGATGACAAACACATATATACTATATACAGGGGAGATGACACACAGGTATATACTATATACAGGAGGAGATGACACAGGTATATACTATATACAGGAGGAGATGACATACAGGTATATACTATATACAGGAGGAGATGACATCCAGGTATATACTATATACAGGGGAGATGACACACAGGTATATATTATATACAGGAGGAGATGACATACAGCAGGTATATACTATTTACAGGGGAGATGGCATACAGGTATATACTATATACAAGAGAAGACATACAGGTGTATACTATATATAAGGGAGATGACAAACATGTATATACTGAGGTGAAAATGAGGGGTGTGAGGTGAAAATGAAAAGGTGTGATTGCAAAATGAGAGGAGTGAGGGAAAATAGTGGAGTGATCGGAAAATGACAGATGTGAGGTCGAAATGACAAGTGTTAGGGGGGAATGAGAGGAGTGAGGGAGAAAATGAGAGGCCTGATGGGAAAATAAGAGACGTGAGGTGCTATAACTAACCACAGATGTTTACTATGCCCAGGCAACGCCGGGCTCTTCAGCTAGTATATATATATATATATATATATATATATATATATATATATATATATATTTCCTGGAAAACATGAAGGGTCTGAATACTTTCCCCACTATATATATATATATATACATATATATATATATATATATATACATATATATACATATATATACATACATATATATACATATTTCCTGGAAAACAACAATGAAAAGTCACTGTGGCCAGATTTGACATGGTCCTTAAGGTACCGTCACACTAGACGATATCGCTAGCGATCCGTGACGTTGCAGCGTCCTCGCTAGCGATATCGTCCAGTGTGACAGGCAGCAGCGATCAGGCCCCTGCTGTGCTGTCGCTGGTCGGGGAAGAAAGTCCAGAACTTTATTTGGTCGCTGGACTCCCCGTAGACTTCGCTGAATCGGCGTGTGTGACACCGATTCAGCGATGTCTTCACTGGTAACCAGGGTAAACATCGGGTAACTAAGCGCAGGGCCGCGCTTAGTAACCCGATGTTTACCCTGGTTACCATCCTAAAAGTAAAAAAAACAAACACTACATACTTACCTACAGCCGTCTGTCCTCCAGCGCTGTGCTCTGCACTCCTCCTGTACTGGCTGTGAGCGTCGGGCAGCCGGAAAGCAGAGCGGTGACGTCACCGCTCTGCTTTCCGGCCGCTGTGCTCACACAGACAGTACAGGAGGAGAGCAGAGCACAGCGCTGGAGGACAGACGGCTGTAGGTTAGTATGTAATGTTTGTTTTTTTTACTTTTAGGATGGTAACCAGGGTAAACATCGGGTTACTAAGCGCGGCCCTGCGCTTAGTTACCCGATGTTTACCCTGGTTACCGGCATCGTTGGTCGCTGGAGAGCGGTCTGTGTGACAGCTCTCCAGCGACCAAACAGTGAGGCTGCAGCGATCCGGATCGTTGTCGGAATCGCTGCAGCGTCGCTAAGTGTGACGGTACCTTTAAAGTGTTAAAGAAAAGTTACAGTATATTGAATAAATAGTTTATTATAACTTACCAGGGGTAGAGGTGGCTACATTAAATAAAAATGAATCAAATAGAAAAGAAATAAAAGGAAAATGTTTACTTTGCATTTTGGAAAGCAGACTATTGACAAGATACAGGTGCAAGGTGATAGGGCAGACAAATGAGTAACTGAAGACACCTGTTACCCTAAGACTGAAGCGAGGATAACAGAAACTAAACATCCGGAGAAAAGACGTATCTGCTGTGGCTCGGCAGACAGAAGAGCAAACCACAAAGTACAGGCTCAAGGGTCCAAACTCAGAAGCATGGCAGCACCCCTACTTCTACGAGAGACCACTGGACCCACTGAGATCCTCAACCACTGACAGAACTCCATCACTAGGCGATTCACGTGCAAATCTTTCTCATCAATCCAGGATTTATGCTCCGGACTGAAACCGTACCATTTGATGAGATGTTGCGGTCGACGTCAGGAACCCAAAACTGGTTCCACCTCATAGTCCTTGTCCTCCAAGTCAATGTCAATGATACCCTCAAACTTTTTAAGAAGAGAGGAATGGAAGGTATTATTAATCCTCCATGGAACTGAAAAAAGTATTGAGGGGTGCAGCAACTCACTTCTGCTACCATGACAATAAAATCAGCTGCTAGTGGAACTACATCTCCCAGCTGGGCCCTCTGCAACATCAGGCACCTTCCCAGTGGTGAACCGCAAGCAGAAATGGTGTTTTAGTTGTTTAGCTATATAGATTGCTCAATGTACAACCTTCTTAAAGGGCAAATGTTATACTGAAAGTACAAGTTTACAACGCCACAATGTTTTTCAGAAATACCTAAAAATAGTGAGACTTCATAAATAGGTTGTTAACCCAAACTCTGTGTATCAATGTATCTAAACCAGGCAAGTGCCTTACATACACATTGTTTGAATCAACTCATTGTGTAATTACATGCATTATACTTACTAGTTAAAAGAAATCTGCACCAGGTTTTTGCCTACTTATCTGAGAACAGTAGAATGTGAAAATCTCAGCGATGTGTCACTTTCTGAGCTGCCTGCTGTAGTTTTGATAAATTCATTGTTTTACCATCAGGCGATCATCACTAGAAACTAATAAACATGCTGCCATGTAACCCTTCATATTCGTGAATTTTATATAACCCTGCCCGCATCTCTGATTGGTAGCTTTCTGCCTATGCACAGTCTACACAGAAATCTGCCAATCAGTGTTGATGGCGGGGTTATACAGAGCTCAGCATTTAGGCCGGTTTCACACGTCAGTGGCTCCGGTACGTGAGGTGACAGTTTCCTCACATACCGGAGCCACTGACACACGTAGACACATTGAAATCAATGCATCTGTGCAGATGTCATTGATTTTTTGCGGACCGTGTCTCCGTGTGCCAAACACGGAGACGTGTCACTGTTCGTGGGAGCGCACGGATTACATGAACATATTAAAGTCAAAGGGTCCGTGTAAAACACGTACCGCACACGGACAGTCCGTGTGCCATGCAGGAGACAGCGCTACAGTGAGCGCTGTCCCCCCCACTGGTGCTGAAGCCGCCATTCATATCTTCTGTGCAGCAGCGTTTGCTGTAGAGAAGATATGAATATTCCTTTTTTTTTTGTTTCTTGTGTTTAACATAAAGATCCATGTCATTACTGTAAATGAGCGGCCCCACGTGACCGCTCATACAGTAGAAGGTGCAGCCAGGACAGGAAGCAGCGCCAGCCAGCGAGGGAGCCGGGTGAGTATTTTAAGAACAGCGGGCGGGCGCACAGGAAGTGGGAGGGGGGTGGGGACATGGATCTTTATGTTAAACACGAGAAACCAAAAAAAAAAGGAATATTCATATCTTCTCTACAGCAAACGCTGCTGCAGAGAAGATATGAATGGCGGCTTCAGCACGATGCAGGGGACAGCGCTAAACTTTAGCGCTGTCTCCTGCACGGTGCGTGTGGTACCCAGTGGGCACACGGGCGGCACACGTGTGCCGCACGTGTGCCACACTGATGTGCCACAGAAACGCACGGGCACACGGACACGGATAATTCCGGTACCGATTTTTCCGGTACCGGAATTATCTGGACGTGTGGGACTGCCCTTAGAGAGCTAGTAGATCTGCAGCAGATAAAACAGTGATGTTATCAAAACTGCAGCAAACAGTCCAGTAAGTGACACAACACTGGAATCAGGGTCTCTGCCCCTACTACAGATGTAGTAGCAAAATTTTGGTGGCAGATTCCCTGGTCTTACATAGATTAAAAGAAAAATAACAAAATAAGAAATTAATACTTCATTATAACTTACTAGTGGTAGAAGGTGGATATACTGTAAGAGAAGGAAAATAGAGCAGAGAAAAATGAAAATATTAATTGTCATTTTGGAAAGCACATGATTAAACATGACAAAAACAGTACATAAGTTTTCCTCTGCACTGTGAGCTCGGCTCCACACGCTGATGTATCATAATCATTGTCTGCTGGACATGGTTTGGGCTCAGTCTCTGATAACGCTCCATACATTCACTTCTGACTTGTACCGTACATGTACAGCAGATGCTGGGAAGGAGTTAAAGGTGTTGTCCACCATCAGGGCCAATTTTTTCATTTTTTTTCGTAAATATACAGTACAGACCAAAAGTTTGGACACACCTTCTCATTTAAAGATTTTTCTGTATTTTCATGACTATGAAAATTGTAAATTCACACTGAAGGCATCAAAACTATGAATTAACACATGTGGAATTATAGACTTAACAAAAAAGTGTGAATCAACTGAAAATATGTCTTATATTCTAGGATCTTCAAAGTAGCCACCTTTTGTTTTGATGACTGCTTTGCACACTCTTGGCATTCTCTTGATGAGCTTCAAGAGGTAGTCACCGGGAATGGTTTTCACTTCACAGGTGTGCCCTGTCAGGTTTAATAAGTGGGATTTCTTGCCTTATAAATGGGGTTGGGACCATCAGCTGTGTTGTGCAGAAGTCTGGTGGATACACAGCTGATAGTCCTACTGAATAGACTGTTAGAATTTGTATTATGGCATGAAAAAAAGCAGCTAAGTAAATAAAAACGAGTGGCTATCATTACTTTAAGAAATGAAGGTCATTCAGCCTGAAAAATTGGGAAACTTTGAAAGTGTCCCCAACTGCAGTGGCAAAAACCATCAAGCGCTAGCTACAAAGAAACTGGCTCACATGAGGACCGCCCCAGGAAAGGAAGACCAAGAGTCACCTCTGCTTCTGAGGATAAGTTTATCCGAGTCACCAGCCTCAGAAATCGCAGGTTAACAGCAGCTCAGATTAGAGACAAGGTCAATGCCACACAGAGTTCTAGTAGCAGACACATCTCTACAACAACTGTTAAGAGGAGTCTTTGTGCAGCAGGCCTTCATGGTAAAATAGCTGCTAGGAAACCACTGCTAAGGACAGGCAACAAGCAGAAGAGACTTGTTTGGGCTAAAGAACACAAGGAATGGACATTAGACCAGTGGAAATCTGTGCTTTGGTCTGATGAGTCCAAATTTGAGATCTTTGGTTCCAACCACCGTGTCTTTGTGCGACGCAGAAAAGGTGAACGGATGGACTCTGTTATGATCTGGTGGTTTAGGAACAACATGAGACAAGCTCTGAAGGAGGTGGTATCTGTACTGACCGCAAACCCTGAACCTAGCAGCGCAACTAAAAATAGCTGTGGGGGGTACATGACGCTCCCTAGACCCCTCGGCACAGCCTAAGATCTAACTTCCCCTAAAGATGGAAACAGGAAACCTATCTTGCCTCAGGAAAGCTCCTGAAAGGCCTCAACAGCCTCAGAGGATCAATTCATCACATCAGCGCCTTTCTTCGTCAAATCAGTAAGGGGCTTAACCACACTGGAAAAGTTGGCAATTAAACGGCGATAGAAATTAGCAAAGCCCAAAAAATTTTGAAGACCTTTCACAGATGTGGGTTGGATCCAGTCATGAATAGCTTGGACCTTAACAGGATCCATTTCTATAGACGAGGGAAAAAAATAAAACCCAAAAAAGAGACCTTCTGAACTCCGAATAGGCACTTAGACCCCTTCACAAATAAAGCATTATCACGAAGGATCTGGAACACCATCCTGACCTGCTTCACATGAGACTCCCAATCATTGGAAAAAATCAAAATATCATCCAAATATACGACCATGAATTTATCAAGATAATTGTGGAAAATATCATGCATGAAAGACTGGAACACAGATAGAGCATTAGAGAGCCCAAATGGCATCACAAGGTATTCAAAATGGCCTTCGGGCGTATTAAATGCAGTTTTCCATTCGTCACCCTGTTTAATACGAACAAGATTATATGCCCCTCGGAGGTCAATCTTAGTAAACCAACTAGCCCACTTAATCTGAGCAAACAAATCAGTAAGCAAAGGCAAGGGGTATTGGAATTTGACCGTGATCTTATTAAGAAGACGATAATCAATACAGGGTCTCAAGGAGCCATCCTTCTTAGCAACAAAAAAGAAACCCGCTCCCAATGGTGACGGAGAGGGCCGAATATGCCCTTTCCCCAAAGATTCCTTAACATAGCTCCGCATGGCGGCATGCTCTGGCACAGACAGATTGAAAAGTCGGCCCTTAGGGAACTTACAACCAGGAATCAAGTTAATAGCAAAATCACAGTCCCTATGAGGAGGAAGGGAACTGGACTTGGGCTCATCAAATACATCCTGGAAATCCGACAAAAACTCAGGGACCTCAGAAGAGGGGGAAGAGGAAATTGACATCAAAGGAACGTCACTATGTACTCCTCGACAACCCCAACTAGTCACAGACATAGTTTTCCAATCCAGCACCGGATTATGTTCCTGTAACCATGGAAATCCCAGTACAACAACATCATGCAGGTTATGCAACACCAGAAAACGGCAATCTTCCTGATGTGCAGGAGCCATGTACATAGTCATCTGTGTCCAGTACTGAGGTTTATCCTTGGCCAAGGGTGTAGCATCAATGCCCCTCAAAGGAATAGGGCTCTGCAAAGGCTGCAAGGAAAAACCACAGCGCCTGGCGAATTCTAAGTCCATTAAGTTCAGGGCAGCGCCTGAATCCACAAATGCCATGACAGAAAAGGACACCAATGAGCAAATCAGGGTCACAGATAATTTTAGGCTGTATAGTACTAATGGTAACAGACCTAGCGACTCTCTTAGTACGCTTAGGGCAATCAGAGATAACATGAGCCAAATCACCACAGTAAAAACACAGCCTATTCTGACGTCTGAATTCCTGCCGTTCTATTCTAGTCAAAATCCTATCACATTGCATAGGTTCAGGACTTTGCTCAGAGGATACTGCCATATGGTGCACAGCTTTGCACTCGCGCAGACGCCGATCAATCTGAATGGCTAGAGACATAGATTCGCTCAAACCGGCAGGCGTAGGAAAGCCCACCATAACATCTTTAAGGGTTTCAGAAAGACCTTTTCTGAAAATAGCAGCCAGAGCCTCTTCATTCCATTTAGTGAGCACAGACCATTTTGTAAATTTTTGGCAGTATAATTCTGCCGCTTCCTGACCTTGACACAAGGCCAACAGGGTTTTTTCTGCATGATCCACAGAATTAGGTTCGTCATACAATAATCCGAGCGCCTGAAAAATGCATCTACAGGTCCTTCTCAAAAAATTAGCATATAGTGTTAAATTTCATTATTTACCATAATGTAATGATTACAATTAAACTTTCATATATTATAGATTCATTATCCACCAACTGAAATTTGTCAGGTCTTTTATTGTTTTAATACTGATGATTTTGGCATACAACTCCTGATAACCCAAAAAACCTGTCTCAATAAATTAGCATATCAAGAAAAGGTTCTCTAAACGACCTATTACCCTAATCTTCTGAATCAACTAATTAACTCTAAACACATGCAAAAGATACCTGAGGCTTTAATAAACTCCCTGCCTGGTTCATTACTCAAAACCCCCATCATGGGTAAGACTAGCGACCTGACAGATGTCAAGAAGGCCATCATTGACACCCTCAAGCAAGAGGGTAAGACCCAGAAAGAAATTTCTCAACAAATAGGCTGTTCCCAGAGTGCTGTATCAAGGCACCTCAATGGTAAGTCTGTTGGAAGGAAACAATGTGGCAGAAAACGCTGTACAACGAGAAGAGGAGACCGGACCCTGAGGAAGATTGTGGAGAAGGACCAATTCCAGACCTTGGGGAACCTGAGGAAGCAGTGGACTGAGTCTGGTGTGGAAACATCCAGAGCCACCGTGCACAGACGTGTGCAGGAAATGGGCTACAGGTGCCGCATTCCCCAGGTAAAGCCACTTTTGAGCTACAGAGAAGCAGCACTGGACTGTTGCTAAGTGGTCCCAAGTACTTTTTTCTGATGAAAGCAAATTTTGCATGTCATTCGGAAATCAAGGTGCCAGAGTCTGGAGGAAGACTGGGGAGAAGGAAATGCCAAAATGCCTGAAGTCCAGTGTCAAGTACCCACAGTCAGTGATGGTGTGGGGTGCCATGTCAGCTGCTGGTGTTGGTCCACTGTGTTTCATCAAGGGCAGGGTCAATGCAGCTAGCTATCAGGAGATTTTGGAGCACTTCATGCTTCCATCGGCTGAAATGCTTTATGGAGATGAAGATTTCATTTTTCAGCACGACCTGGCACCTGCTCACAGTGCCAAAACCACTGGTAAATGGTTTACTGACCATGGTATTACTGTGCTCAATTGGCCTGCCAACTCTCCTGACCTGAACCCCATAGAGAATCTGTGGGATATTGTGAAGAGAAAGTTGAGAGACGCAAGACCCAACACTCTGGATGAGCTTAAGGCCGCTATTGAAGCATCCTGGGCCTCCATAACATCTCAGCAGTGTCACAGGCTGATTGCCTCCATGCCACGCCGCATTGAAGCAGTCATTTCTGCCAAAGGATTCCCGACCAAGTATTGAGTGCATAACTGAACATTATTATTTGTTGGTTTTTTTGTTTGTTATTAAAAAACACTTTTATTTGATTGGATGGGTGAAATATGCTAATTTATTGAGACAGGTTTTTTGGGTTATCAGGAGTTGTATGCCAAAATCATCAGTATTAAAACAATAAAAGACCTGACAAATTTCAGTTGGTGGATAATGAATCTATAATATATGAAAGTTTAATTGTAATCATTACATGGTAAATAATGAAATTTAACACTATATGCTAATTTTTTGAGAAGGACCTGTACATTCAGTAATGCCGGATCCCCTGTTTCAAGAGAAAAAGCCCAGTCTTGAGGGTCACCACACAGCAAGGATATGATGATTTTTACTTGCTGAATGAGATCACCAGAAGAATAGGGTTTCAAAGCAAAAAACAATTTGCAGTTGTTTTTAAAGTTCAAAAACTTGGATCTGTCCCCAAAAAACAAATCAGGAGTAGGAATTCTGGGCTCTAAAGCCGGAGTCTGGACAACATAGTCCTGGATACTCTGTACTCTTGCAGCAAGTTGATCCACACGAGAGAACAAAGCCTGAACATCCATGCCAAAACATATATCCTGAACCACCCATATATCAAGAGGAAAAAAAAAAGACAAACCAAAGCACAGAAAAAAAATGGTTCAGAACTTTCTTTTCCTTCTTTTGAGATGCATTTAATTCATTTCTGGCCACTACTGTTATGATCTGGTGGTTTAGGAACAACATGAGACAAGCTCTGAAGGAGGTGGTATCTGTACTGACCGCAAACCCTGAACCTAGCAGCGCAACTAGAAATAGCCGTGGGGGGTACCTGACGCTCCCTAGACCCCTCGGCACAGCCTAAGATCTAACTTCCCCTAAAGATGGAAACAGGAAAGCTATCTTGCCTCAGAGAAAATCCCCAAAGGAAAGATAGCCCCCCACAAATATTGACGGTGAGAGGAGGGGAAAATAACATATGCAGAAATTAAATCAGATTTTAGCATAGGAGGCCAGTCTAGCTTGATAGATAGGACAGGAAAGGATACTGTGCGGTCAGTATAAAAGCTACAAAACAATCCACACAGAGTTTACAAAAATCTCCACACCTGACTAAAGGTGTGGAGGGAAAATCTGCTTCCCAGAGCTTCCAGCTAACAAAAATAATCCATACTGACAAGCTGGACAAATATAGAATGCACAGAACAATAAGTCCACAACATGTGGACTGAAAAGAGCAAAGCCAGAACTTATCTTTGCAGAACTGGTCAGGAAACCAGGAGAATCCAAGCAGAGATGTGAATCCAGCCAGGAAACATTGACAAGTGGCACAGGCTGAAGAAAGAGCCAGACTTAAATAGCAGAGCAGAAGAGACGATAAGTGGAGGCAGCTGATGACAGCTAACTCCAAGGAGCAGCCATACCACTAGAAACCACAAGAGGGAGCCCAAGAGCAGAACTCACAAAAGTGCCACTTACAACCACCGGAGGGAGCCCAAGAGCGGAATTCACAACAGAACTCTACATGCCTGGTTCACGAGAAGCATGGAGTAGGAGGTTTGATGGTCTGGGGGTGCTTTGCTGGTGACACTGTTGGAGATTTATTCAAAATTGAAGGCATACTGAACCAGCATGGCTACCATAGCATCTTGCGGCGGCATGCTATTCCATACGGTTTGCGTTTAGTTGGACCATCTTTAAAATGAGAAGGCATGTCCAAGCTTTTTGTCTGTACTGTATGTATTTAAGTATACTTTTAGCAATTGAGTTCAATTTCAAATTTTGCACAGTTTTGTTTTTTTACAGAATTTGTTTTCCTGCACATTCATCTTGTATGTGGTCTATGGTCATAAATCAGCTGAGTGGAGCTCAGTAAGAAAATATAAAGGGCCAGGGAAGTGAAGAATCCACCCGTGGCTCCCGAATCCTTGCTGACCATAGTCGAGTGGAGGGACCAGGTCGCAGTGGGTACCGGCCCCAAACTAGTGGAGAGACTGCAGGACTCGGCTAGCAAACCGGAGGCTGTGGTGTCTGTATGTGCCATTGCCAAATCTACACATAATCGCTAAAAAGGCAGCCAGATAGGGTCAAGGGAACCAAGAGGACATCGCCTGACAGGTCCTGAGGCTGCTGGCTTGGGATACTGTGTGTAAGGTGCGGGGCAGGAGGGTCAGAGCCAGCGCAGAGAGAGACGACCCGGAAAGGTACACATGAAGGGGTCCCCTAGAAGTGCACCCCAAACTACCTGAGAGCTGGATGGACCACCGACCTGGAGGACACAGCACCCGGTTGGTGTTTGTAACTAACAGACTGTGAGTAAAGAGTGAAGACTGCACCCTGCTGTGTCCTCAGAATTATTTACTGCATCACCTGCCCTGTATCACAATAGTTACCATCATTAACCCTGTATCTGCCCTGGGGCCCCGCTCTACTCGTGGAGAGCTGAAACATCTTTGCTGCTTCACCATCGGCCCCAGTGGACCTGAACCGCAGCATTGGCCATCCCTTGCCGAACACCACTGGTGGCGTCACGAATCAATGCCATATAATTTTCCCCCTTGCATCATTTTTATTGCACTCCCAGGGCCACGGAGTCGGGTCACGGCCCCGTGACTTCCCCAAGGAACAGTCCAACCCAGTTCTGAGTATGCCACAGCCCTGGTGGGCGTCGCACAACACAAAGGCTATAAAAGACGAACCGCGCAAAATTTTCAATGAAAACAAATGTAAAAAATGATTTTACCAACAATTATACCCATTAAACTAAGAAAAAAATGTCCTTAAAGATGGACAACTCCTTCAATTTCCCAACATTTTATGTATTAATTTGTTTATTTATTGATTGATTTTTATTTTTCATTCATTGTCACAGTTCAGAAGCCATAACCTTTTCTGCTTTCTTGCCTTCATAACTCTATAAGGTGATGCTTTTTGTATTTTTTTAACTTATTTTATTGTTGCATTCTCTGTGCACGGTAAACATGCAGTTTTATAATATGGGTCAACACGATCACAGTCAGACCCAATTTCTAACTTTTCTTTCACGTTTTACTACTTTTGCACAAGAAAATCAAAAATTGCATCATATTCTGAAGTTATAACTTTCATAGTTTTTATGTGCAGAGTTGTATGCGGATTTGCTTTTCGTGTTATGAGATTTATTTTTTTTTCTTTGTAGCCTTTTGTGGTACATAATATTTTTTGATCACTTTTTATTTCATTTGTTGTGAAGCGAGTTAACCCCTTCGCGACATGCGCCGTACTAGTACTGCGCTGCCGGCACTGCATTTGTGCCAGCAGCAGTACTAGTACGGCGCATCGATCACCGCGGTCTCGCGCTGAGCGCCGCGGTGATCGGGTGCGGGTGTCAGCTGTATATAACAGCTGACACCCCGCAGCAATGCCCACGATCGGCTCTATCGCCGATCGCGGGCATTTAACCCCTCTGATGCCGCTGTTAGTAGTGACAGCGGCATAGAGGGGGATCGCGCAGGGACGGGGGCTCCCTGCGCTCTCCCACCGGAGCAACGCAATGAGATCGCGTTGCTCCGGTGACCCGGAAGGAGTCCCCGGATCCAAGATGGCCGCCGGACTCCTTCCGGGTCATGAAGTGACCTGGCTAGCCGGCGCCTGCTGAGAGCAGGCGCCAGAAAGCCACCTAAACTGCCTGTCAGATCGTTGATCTGACAGTGTGCTATGCACAGTGTCAGATCAACGATCTGATCTAATACAGAGATGTCCCACCCTGGGACAGTGTTAGAAAGTAAAAAAAAAAAAAAATAGAATGTGTAAAAAAAAAAAAATCCCCAAATAAAAAAAAAAAAAACATTTCCCAATAAATCCATTTATGTATGTAAATTAAAAAAAAACAATAAATGTACACATATTTGGTATCGCCGCGTCCGTAACGACCCGCTCTATAAAACTATTCCACTAGTTAACCCCTTCAGTGAACACCGCAAAAAAAATAAATAAAAAACAAGGCAAAAAACATTGCTTTATTATCATACAGGCGAACAAAAAGTGGAATAACACGCGATCAAAACGACGGATATAAATAACCATGGTACCGCTGAAAACGTCATCTTGTCCCGCAAAAAAAAAGCCACCATACAGCATCATCAGCAGAAAAATAAAAAAGTCTCAGAATGCGATGCAAAAACAATTATTTTTTTATATAAAATAGTTTTTATTGTGTAAAAACGCCAAAACATAAAAAAATTACATAAATGAGGTATCGCTGTAATCGTACTGACCTGAAGAATAAAACTGCTTTATCCATTTTACCACACGTGGAACGGTATAAACGCCCCCCCTAAAAGAAATTCAGGAATTGCTGGTTTTTGTTCATTCCGCCTCCCAAAAATCGGAATATAAAGCGATCAAAAAATGTCATCTGCCCGAAAATGTTACCAATAAAAACATCAACTCGTCCCGCAAAAAACAAGATCTCACATGACTCTGTGGGCCAAAATATGGATAAATTATAGCTCTCAAAATGTGGTGATGCAAAAACTATTTTTTGCAATAAAAAGCGTCTTTTAGTGCGTGACAGCTGCCAATCATAAAAATCCGCCAAAAAAACGCTATAAAAGTAAATCAAACCCCCCTTCATCACCCCCTTACTTACGGAAAAATAATAAAATGTAAAAAAATGTATTTATTTCCATTTTCCCATTAGGGCTAGGGTTAGGGCTAGGGTTAGGGCTAGGGTTAGGGCTAGGGTTAGGGTTGGGGTTAGGGTTAGGGGTGTGTTTGGATTAGGGTTTCCGTTATAATTGGGGGTTTCCACTGTTTAGACACATCAGGGGCTCTCCAAACGTGACATGGCGTCCGATCTCAATTCCAGCCAATTCTGCTTTGAAAAAGTAAAACAGTGCTACTTCCCTTCCGAGTTCTCCTGTGTGCCCAAACAGTGGTTCCCCCCAACATATCGGGTATCAGCGTTCTCAGGACAAGTTGGACAACAACTTTTGGGGTCCAATTTGTCCTGTTACCCTTGGGAAAATAAAAACATAGGGGATAAAATATCATTTTCTTGGAAAAAAAAATGTTTTTTATTTTCACGGCTCTGCGTTATAAACTGTAGTGAAACACTTGTTGGTTCAAAGCTCTCACAACACATCTAGATAAGTTCCTTGGGGGGTCTAGTTTCCAATATGGGGTCACTTGTGGGGGGTTTCTACTGTTTAGGTACATCAGGGGCTCTGCAAATGCAACATGACACCTGCAGTCCATTCCATCTAAGTCTGCATTTCAAACAGTGCTCCTTCCCTTCCGAGCTCTGCCATGCACTCAAACGGTGGTTCCCCCCCACATGTGGGGTATCAGCGTACTCACGACAAATTGGACAATAACATTTGTGGTCCAATTTCTCCTGTTACCCTTGGGGAAAAAAAATTGCGGGCTAAAACATCATTTTGTGGAAAGAAAAAATGATTTTTTAATTTTCACAATGCTACATTCTAAACTTTAGTGAAACAATTGGGGGTTAAAAGTGCTCACCACACATCTAGATAAGTTCCTTAGGGGGGTCTTCTTTCCAAAATGGGGTCACTTGTGGGGGGTTTCCACTGTTAAGGCACGTCAGGGGCTCTCCAAATGCGACATGGCGTCCGATCTCAATTCCAGCCAATTTTGCATTGAAAAGTCAAATGGCGCTCCTTCCCTTCCGAGCTCTGCCATGCGCTCAAACAGTGGTTTATCCCCATATATGAAGTATCAGCGTACTCAGGACAAATTGCACAACAACTTTTGGGGTCCAATTTATCCTGTTACCCTTGGGAAAATAAAAAATTTGGGGCAAAAAGATCATTTTTTGTGAAAATTAATATAAAAAATTTTTCACGGCTCTACATTATAAACTTTTGTGAAGCACTTGGAGGTTCAAAGTGCTCACCACACATCTAGATTAGTTCCTTAGGGGGTCTACTTTCCAAAATGGTGTCACTTGTGGGGGTTTCCACTGTTTAGGCACATCAGGGGCTCTCCAATCGTGACATGGGCTCCGATCTCAATTCCAGCAAATCTTGCATTGAAAAGTCAAATGGCGCTCCTTCCCTTCCGAGCTCTGCCATGTGCCCAAACAGTGGTTTACCCCCATATATGGGGTATCGGCGTACTCAGGACAAATTGTACAACGACTTTTGTGGTCCAATTTCTCCTGTTACCCTTGGTAAAATGAAACAAATTGGACCTGAAGTAAAAATTTTGTGAAAAAAAGTTAAATGTTCAATTTTTTTAAACATTCAAAAAAATTCCTGTGAAGCACCTGAAGGGTTAATAAACTTTTTGAATGTGGTTTTGAGCACCTTGAGGGGTGCAGTTTTTAGAATGGTGTCACTTTTGGGCATTTTCTGTCATATAGACCCCTCAAAGTCACTTCAAGTGTGAGGTGGTCCGTAAAAAAATGGTTTTGCAAATTTTGTTGCAAAAATGAGAAATCGCTGGTCAACTTTTAACCCTTATAACGTCCTAATAAAAAAAAATTATGTTTCCAAAATTGTGCTGATGTAAAGCAGACATGTGGTAAATGTTGTTTATTAACTATATTATGTGATATAACTCTCTAATTTAAGGGCATAAAAACTAAGAGTTTGAAAATTGCTAAATTTTCATAATTTCCGACAAATTTTTGTTTTTTTCACAAATAAATGCAAGTCATATCGAAGAAGTTTTACCACTATCATGAAGTACAATATGTCACGAGAAAACAATGTCAGAATCACCATGATCCGTTGAAGCGTTTCAGAGTTATGACCTCATAAAGTGACAGTGGTCAGAATTGTAAAAATTGGCCCTGTCACTTAGGTGAAAACAGGCTTTGGGGTGAAGGGGTTAAACATGAATAGAACTCTGGAATAAATGTTTGCATTTCTTTTCTTTTGTTTGCATTATTCACTTTGTAGGATAAAGCATGATATATTTTAATGCGCTGCTTGTTACAGATACCGTGATATCACATATTTGTAAGAATTTTTTTAATTACAGTAGATAAAACAAATTTTATGCTAATAATTGAATTTTTTAAAGATTTTCTAAAACACTTTTTTTCCTAATAATTACCAAAGCATCATAGATGTGAACTTTATAATCTATTAATATAAATTTGCTTCTTGCTTTTCATTCTTATAGGACAACACATGATAAGCTTTGCTCTAACTCTATTGTATGCTTAGCTGGCACGTCCTGCAATACATGTCAATGTTATATGTTATTTGTGTCTCTTATGCTACTCTATAAAAACAAATTAACTCCGTTTCCCCAAATAAGCAACTCTTTTGGGGCTGTAGCTTTGCTCGCATATACATTGCCTACTAACATTCTAGTAAAATAGATTGCTTGCATGTTTTCAAAAATACGCAACGGAAAAAACTCACCAAAAGCTCAAAGTGGGAACGTGGTCTTGGTATTTATTGGCCTCCTCTGTGGTGCTAGTGCAGATTAGGCCTCAAAATGTCAAGACCTTGTAAGCACTGGAAGTAGCATCATTTTCTTCTTTTTGATTATTGTATAGTACATATGCTTATTAAGTAACGATTTCAATTGATTTGTTTGCAGTGAATCAATCTGGACTTTTTGTAAAATTCAAGGTTTTTATCATTGATGATATTGATGATATATGCACCACAAGATGTTACCACTTAAAAATATAATTATTCCTGCAAATACAAGACCTCATATACCTATATTTACTATAAAAAAAAAAGTGTGTGTGTGTATATATACAGTATATTAAATGGAAGCAAACTCGAGGCTACCGAACAGGAGTAGGACTTGGGTATTTTGGTTACAAGTAAGCTGAGCAGCAGTATTCAATGTCAGGTAGCAGCGACAAAAGCAAACAAGATTTTAGGGTGTCTAAAATAGAGATAAAATCCCACAATCCCTCAATAAATCACTTGTAAGGCCAAATCTGGAATATGGGATCCAGGATTCGGCTAGACATTTTAAAATAGATATTCAGAAGTTAGTCAGTTCAAATTAGATTATTACCGTATATACTCGAGTATAAGCCGACCCGAGTATAAGCCGACCCCCCTAATTTTGCCACAAAAAACTGACTCGAGTATAAGCCTAGGGTGAGAAATGCAGCAGCTACCGGTGAATTTCAAAAATAAAAATAGATGCTCCATACCGTTCATTATTGCCCCATAAATGTGCCATATAAAGCTGTGCCATATAGTGCTCTGCACCGTTCATTATTGCCCCATAGATGTGCCATAGAAAGCTCTGCCATGTAGTGCTCTGCACCGTTCATTATTGCCCCAAAGATGTGCCATAGAAAGCTGTGCCATATAGTGCTCTGCACCGTTCATTATTGCCCTATAGATGTGCCATAGAAAGGTCTGCCATATAGAATGCTCTGCACTGTTCATTATTGCCCCATAGATGTGCCATAGAAAGCTCTGCCATATAGTGCTCTGCACCGTTCATTATTGCCCCAAAGATGTGCCATAGAAAGCTGTGCCATATAGTGCTCTGCACCGTTCATTATTGCCCTATAGATGTGCCATAGAAAGGTCTGCCATATAGAATGCTCTGCACTGTTCATTATTGCCCCATAGATGTGCCATAGAAAGCTCTGCCATATAGTGCTCTGCACCGTTCATTATTGCCCCATAGATGTGCCATATAAAACTGTGCTACCGGTGCTGCTGCAATTAAAAAAAAATGCCATACTCACCTCTCTTGCAGCTCCTCAGCGTCCCGTCCCGGCGTCTCTCCGCACTGACTGTTCAGGCAGAGGGCGGCGCGCACACTATACGTCATCGTCCCTCTGACCTGCACAGTCAGAGCCAGAGGACAGGAAGATGGAGCGGCACCCGGCATGTGGAACGTGGACAGGTGAATATGTAATACTTTCCTGCTCCCGGCGTCCCGCTCCTTCTCCCGGACAGCTGGTCTTTGGGTGCCGCAGCTTCTTCCTCTGTCAGCGGTCACTGGCACCGCTCATTAGAGAAATGAATATGCGGCTCCACCCCTATGGGAGTGGAGTCTATATTCATAAGTTTAATGAGCGGTCCCACGTGACCGCTGAACAGGGGAAGAGCTGCAGCACCGAAGAACGTGGGACTGCAGGGACAGCGCCAGGAGCACCTGGAGCAGGTAAGTATGCCTCAGACCTCTCTCCCCCTCACCCGCCGACCGTGACTCGAGTATAAGCCAAGAGGGGCACTTTCAGCCTAAAAATTTGGGCTGAAAATCTCGGCTTATACTCGAGTATATACGGTACATATAATGAGAGGTTGGCAAAATTGGTCTTGTGACATTCCTTCCAAGGACCATATTAAGGACCGGGCGCACTTATTACGGGTGGAAGAAAGGTGATTATGGCAGCTAAAAGAAAAGAGTTCTTTACAGTTAGAGCAGTCACCTTGTGGAATGCCGACCACAGGAGGCAGTAATGGCAGACACTATAACAGCTTTTAACAAAGGGCTGGGTGATTTCCTAAGTACAGATAGCATTATGGGATACAGATAATTTACAGACAAAATGTATAATTGATGGAGAAATGTTGAACTTGATGGACCAAGGTCTTTTTTTCAACCTATGTAACTATATGTAGCAGTAGAGCAAAAAAGGGGAGAAGCCAGCGCAGCCTAAGGTTAAGACGCAATACATAAAGTGCAAATGCACATATTAATTTCTAACTGTATTTTCAAAATGAGACATTTAGCAAACAATTGATCAATTCTTTGAGTGGCTGACCACCACTGTTGCCGTGCGCCGCGCCTGGTTATGTGCGCCATTCTTTCTGTGTCTCAGTGATTGATAGGCTGCTGTACACACATAGCAGCCCTGCCCTGCCTCAGGCTTTGTTTAATTATGCACCTGTGCCTCAGCCTGTTTCACTCTTCATCTGTGGCTCTGGATGGGCAGTGTGGAGGTTGGATCCGAAATGTCTGTCTGGACCTGGTCAACCTTTATCCTCGCTTGCCTACTCTGGCGCCATGGGGGTGATTCAGTAATGCTCCAGGTACAGCATGTTTTTAATGTGGTCTTGCTTTTAGTTCATTTAGGAGGCCTTTATGGCACAGCGAATATAAAAAACGTAGTGTAGAACTGCCCCAATATGAGATTGCCGTGAAGAGGCGGGGTGGCTCAAAGAATTGATCAATTGTTTGCTAAATGTCTCATTTTGAAAATACAGTTAGAAATTAATATGTGCATTTGCACTTTATGTATTGCGTCTTAACCTTAGGCTGCGCTGGCTTCTCCCCTTTTTTGCTCCTATATGTAGCAGTAAGACTGATTTCACATTTGCGGTTTTTTTTGCGTTTTTGCGCAAAAAAACGCATGCGTTTTTTTTCCTATACTTAACATTAAAAACGCATGCGTTTTTTTGCATGCGTTTTGATGCGTTTTTGTGACGCATGCGTTTTTCCTCTGCATGCATTGTGTTGCAGAAAAGCAACATGTAGTAATTTTAGCGGCTTTTTTGCCGCAAAAAAACGCATGCTTTTTTTGCGGCAAACAAAACATATTGATGTCTATGTAAACGCATGCGTTCTTAAGCGCATGCGTTTTTATAGAAAAACACAAGAATACACACTTATAAGCCACCCCCCAACCCTAATCCTAACCCTAAGGGATCCTAATCCTAAGGGTTAGGGTTAGGATCCCTAGGGTTAGGGTTAGGATCCCTATGGTTAGGGTTAGGGCTAGGGTTAGGGTTTGTGTTAGAGTTTGTGTTAGGGTTTGTGTTACAGTTTGTGTTACAGTTTGTGTTACAGTTTGTGTTAGAGTTTGTGTTAGACTTTGGGTTAGACTTTGGGTTAGACTTTGGGTTAGGGTTAGAGTTTGTGTTTTAGGGTTAGGGTTAGAGTTTGTGTTAGGGTTAGGGTTTGTGTTACAGTTTGTGTTACAGTTTGTGTTAGAGTTTGGGTTAGACTTTGGGTTAGACTATGGGTTAGGGTTAGAGTTTGTGTGTTAGGGTTAGGGTTTGTGTTACAGTTTGTGTTACAGTTTGTGTTAGAGTTTGGGTTAGAGTTTGGGTTAGAGTTTGTGTTTTAGGGTTAGGGTTAGGGTTTGTGTTAGGGTTTGTGTTAGAGTTTGTGTTAGAGTTTGTGTTAGGGTTTGTGTTAGAGTTTGTGTTAGAGTTTGTGTTACAGTTTGGGTTAGAGTTTGTGTTTTAGGGTTAGGGTTAGGGTTAGAGTTTGTGTTAGGGTTAGAGTTTGCATTAGGGTTAGGGTTAGAGTTTGCGTTAGGGTTAGGGTTAGAGTTTGTGTTAGGGTTAGGGTTAGAGTTTGTGTTACGGTTAGGGTTAGAGTTTGTGTTAGGGTTAGGGTTAGAGTTTGTGTTAGGGTTAGGGTTAGAGTTTGTGTTAGGGTTAGGGTTAGGATCCCTAGGGTTACTAGGGATCCTAACCCTAACCCTAGGTATTTATGTTTATAGTGGGTTTTCTAGTTGATTTTGATGATTGGCAGCTGTCACACACTTCTCATCATGCGTTTCAAAAACGCAAACGCAGGAAAAAACGCGTTTAAATGCGTCAAAACGCCGCATTTGCGTTAAAACATGCAAAAACGCATGCACCTAAAAAACGCAGCGTTTAAACGTGTTTAAACGCGTTTTTTCACCAAATGCGTTTGCTTTTAAAACGCTGCGTTTTAAAACGCAAGTGTGAAACCAGCCTAAAAGGAAAACTCTTTGATATCATGAAAAAAGCCAATTAAAATTTTCAATGTCAGATTAGAATACAGGAGTTCAGGATCATAAAGAAATGGATCATTTCATAACTGAACCTGAGAACTTTTGAAAATGTGTAGGACAGTTAAATAAATCTGTATTATTATTTGTTAAGAATTTTGCACTTACTTGTAAAATCTGCATCTGTAGGCTGCCATCACACTAGCAGTATTTGGTCAGTATTTTACATCAGTATTTGTAAGCCAAAACCAGGAGTGGGTGATAAATGCAGAAGTGGTGATGTGTTTCTATTATACTTTTCCTCTAATCGTTCCACTCCTGCGTATTTTGCGCATGGCATCCTCCGTATGTAATCCGTATGTCATCCGTACTGCGAGATTTTCTCGCATGCTTGCAATACGGACATACAACGGATCCATGGGCTCTAATAATCGTAATAACATATATACTGTCATATATATATATATATATATATATATATATATATATATATATATATATATATATATACATATATATATATATATGTCAGTGGGACACATATATATATATATATATATATATATATATATATATTAATATATCATACAGCGCTAGATATGAGATGGTTTACTGTATGTAAACCATGTCTCATATCATGTCGGGTTTGTGAAGGAGATAGCAAAAGCCGGCAATTGAATTACCGGCTTTTCTCCTATCTAGCGCTGTATGAAATATTAATATATATACATATATGTGTCTCACTGACATATATATATATATATATATACCGCTGCGTATTTCTCGCCAGTCACACTGCTGGTCCGTGTGTAATCCGTAATTTTCTCTCCCCCATAGACTTTCATTGGCGTATTTTTTGCGCAATACGGTGACAAACGCAGCATGCTGTGTTTTTCTACGGTCGTAGAACACCGTATAATACGGATCAGTAAAATACGGCAGATAGGAGCTGGGCCATAGAGAATCATTGTACCGTGTGCAATCTGTATTTTCTGCACCTCTCATACGTCCGTAAAACTCGCTAGTGTGACGCCGGCCTTAGTGCTTGTCCAGTGAGATAGAAGTTGTATTTTAATAGTCAACATAACACGTTATAATCATAATTTAAGACATAATTTATGGTTATAAAATATAATGTTATAAACATAAATAAAAAAACATACATTTACTGATTGATTTATAATATCTCCCTATGAATGCAAACAAGTCTAATCGTAGTAATGAAAAAGGAACTAAACCCACAAGTCCAATGCTTCTTTCTCCCCTATTTTGCAGTCACATTCATTTTCCCAAAGTGATTATAAATTGATACATTGTTTTTGCTGTTTTTTCCTTGCTGACACTCAGGTTCCATTTTTGTATCCACGTTTTAATACAATTTTTAATTCACCTGCAAAACGTGAATTTATGAATTTATGAGGAGAGTTCTCAGACTTTTCCTTACAGGAATAGATAAGAATATTGTACTACAGATATATATATATACAGTACAGACCGAAAGTTTGGACACAGCTTCTCATTTAAAGATTTTTCTGTATTTTCATGACTATGAAAATGGTACATTACACTGAAGTTATCAAAACTATGAATTAACACATGTGGAATTATATACTTAACAAAAGAGTGTGAAACAACTGAAATTATGTCTTATATTCTAGGTTCTTCAAAGTAGCCACCTTTTGCTTTGATGATTGCTTTGCACACTCTTGGCATTCTCTTGATGAGCTTCAAGAGGTAGTCACCGTTAATGGTTTTCACTTCACAGGTATGCCCTGTCAGGTTTAATAAGTGGGATTTCTTGCCTTATAAATGGGGTTGGGACCATCAGTTGTGTTGTGCAGAAGTCTGGTGGATACACAGCTGATAGTCCTACTGAATAGACTGTTAGAATTTGTATTATGGCAAGGAAAAAAGCAGCTAAGTAAAGAAAAATGAGTGGCCATCATTACTTTAAGAAATGAAGGTCAATCAGTATGAAAAATTGGGCAAACCTTGAAAGTGTCCCCAAGTGCATTGTCAAAAACCATCAAGCGCTACAAAGAAACTGGCTCACATGAGGACCGCTCCAGGAAAGGAAGACCAAGAGTCACCTCTGCTTCTGAGGATACATTTATCCAAGTCACCAGCCTCAGAAATCGTAGGTTAACAGCAGCTCAGATTAGAGACCAGGTCAATGCCACACAGAGTTCTAGCAGCAGACACATCTCTAAAACAACTGTTAAGTGGAGACTTTGTGCAGCAGACCTTCATGGTAAAATAACTGCTAGGAAACCACTGCTAAGGACAGGCAACAAGCAGAAGAGACTTGTTTGGGCTAAAGAACACAAGGAATGGACATTAGACCAGTGGAAATCTGTGCTTTGGTCTGATGAGTTCAATTTTCAGATCTTTGGTGCCAACCACCGTGTCTTTGTGCGATGCAGAAAAGTTGAATGGATGGACACTACATGCCTGGTTCCCACCGTGAAGCATGGAGGAGGAGGTGTGATGGTGTGAGGGTGCTTTGCTGGTGACACTGTTGGGGATTTATTCAAAATTGAAGGCATACTGAACCAGCATGGCTACCACAGCATCTTGCAGCAGCATGCTATTCCATCTGATTTACATTTATTTGGACCATCATTTATTTTTCAACAGGACAATGACCCCAAACACACATCCAGGCTGTGTAAGGGCTATTTGACCAAGAAGGAGAAGACCTGGCCTCCACAGTCACCAGACTTAACCCAATCGAGATGATTTGGGGTGAGCCTGGACCGCAGAGTGATGTCAATAGGGCCAACAAGTGCTGAGCATCTCTGGGAACTCCTTCAAGATTGTTGGAAGACCATTCCCGGTGACTACCTCTTGAAGCTCATCAAGAGAATGCCAAGAGTGTGCAAAGCAGTCATCAAAGCAAAAGGTGGCTTCTTTGAAGAACCTAGAATATAAGACATAATTTCAGTTGTTTCACACTTTTTTGTTACGTATATAATTCCACATGTGTTAATTCATAGTTTTGATGTCTTCAGTGTGAATGCACAATTTTCATAGTCATGAAAATACACAAAAATCTTTAAATGAGGTGTGTCTAAACTTTTGGTATGTACTGTATACATAGATAGATAGATAGATAGATAGATAGATAGATAGATAGATAGATAGATAGATAGATAGATAGATACACTGCTCAAAAAAAGGGAAAATAAATAAAATCCCACATCCTAGATATCACTGAATGAAATATTCCAGTTATAAATCTTTATTCATTACATAGTGGAATGTGTTGAGAACAATAAAACCTAAAAATGATCAATGTGAATCACAACTAATATCCCACAGAGGTCTGGAGTCGGAATGATGCTCAAAATCAAAGTGAAAAATGAAGTAACAGGCTGATCCAACTTCAGTGGAAATGCCTCAAGACAAGGAAATGATGCTCAGCAGTGTGTTTGGCTTCCACATGCCTGTATGACCTCCCTCCTGTACAACACCTGGGCATGCTCCTGATGAGGCAGGGCATATTCTCCTGAGGGATCTCCTCCCAGACCTGGACTGGAGTGTCTGTGGTACAACGTGACGTTGGTGGACGGTGCAAGACATGATGTCCCAGATATGTTCAACTGGATTCAGGTCTGGGGAACGAGCGGGCCAATCCATAGCTTCAATGCCTTCATCTTGCAGGAACAGCTGACACACTCCAGCCACATGAGGTCTGGCATTGTCCTGCATTAGGAAGAACCAGGGCCAACCGCACCAGCATATGGTCTCACAAGGGGTCTGAGGATCTCATCTCGGTACCTAATGGCAGTCAGGCTACCTCTGGCAAACATATGGAGGGCTGTGCAGCCCTCCAAAGAAATGCCACCCCAGACCATTACTGACCCACTGCCAAACTGGTCATGCTAAAGGATGTTGCAAGCAGCAGATTGCTCTCGACAGCGTCTCCAGACCCTGCCACGTCAGTGTGAACCTGGTTTCATTTGTGAAGGGCACAGGGTACCAGTGGTGAATTTGCCAATCCTGGTGTTCTGCAGCAAATGTCAAGCGTCCTGCACGGTGTTGGGCACATCCCCCATCTGTGGATGTCGGGCACTCAGACCATCCTCATGGAGTCGTGTCTAACCATTTGTGCAGACACATGCACATTTATGGCCTGCTGGAGGTCATTTTGCAGGGCTCTGGCAGTGCTCCTCCTGTTCTACTTTACACAAAGGCTGAGGTAAAGGTCCTGCTGCTGGGTTTTTGCCCTCCTATGGCCGTCTCCATGTCTCCTGGTGTACTGGCCTGTCTCCTGGTAGTGCCTCCAGCCTCTGAACACTATGCAGAAAGACATGGCAAACCTTTTTGCCACAGCTCTCATTGATGTGCCATCCTGAATGAGCTGCACTCCCTGAGCCACTTGCGTGGGTTGTAGAGTCCGTCTCATGCTACCACGAGTGTGAAAGCACAACCAACATTCAGAAGTGAGTGACAAAAACATCAGCCAGAAAGCATTGGTACTGAGATGTGGTCTGTGGTCCCCACCTGCAGAACCACTCCTTTATTGAATGTGTCTTGATAACTGCCAATAATTTCCATCTGTTGTCTATTCCATTTGCACAACAGCATGTGAAATTAATTGGTAAACAACTTTGGTTCCTAAATGGACAGTTTGATTTCACAGAAGTTTGATTTACTTGGAATTGCATTCTGTTGTTTAAGTGTTCCCTTTATTTTTTTGAGCAGTGTATGTATGTATATATATATATATATATATATATATATATATATACTGTATATATATATATATATATATATATATATATATATATATATATATATATATATATATATATATATATATATATATACATGCAGTTATATGGAAAAGTTTGGGCACCCCTATTAATCTTAAGCTTAATGTTTTATAAAAATTGTTTTTTTTTGTAACAGCTATTTCAGTTTCACATATCTAATAACTGTTGGACACAGTAATGTTTCTGCCTTGAAATGAGGTTTATTGTACTAACAGAAAATGTGCAATCTGCATTCAAACAAAATTTGACAGGTGCATACCAGAAAACCCCAGGCACCCCACCAGAAAAGTGACATTAATATTTAGTAGATCCTCCTTTTGCAAAAATAACAGCCTCTAGTCGCTTCCAGTAGCTTTTAATGAGTTCCTGGATCCTGGTATTATTGACCATTTCTCTTTACAAAACAATTCCAGTTCAGTTAAGTTTGATGGTCGCCGAGCCTGGACAGCCCTCTTCAAATGATCCCACAGATGTTCAATGATATTCAGGTCTAGGGACTGGGATGGCCATTCCAGAACAGTGTCATTGTTCCTCTGCATGAATGCCTGAGTAGATTTGGAGCGGTGTTTTGGATCATTGTCTTGCTGAAAGATCCATCCCCTGCGTAACTTCAACTTTGTCACTGATTCATGAACATTATTGTCAAGAATCTGCTGATACTGAGAGGAATCCATGCGTCCCTCAACTTTAACAAGATTCCTGGTGCCGGCATTGGCCACACAGCCCCAAACCATGATGGAACCTGTTATGATCCGGTGACCTTGGAGCCGCATGAATCTTTCTCTGGAGTAGGTGGTAATTGTACTGACCGCAAATCCTGAACTAACACCGCAACTAGAAGTAGCCGTGGGGTGTGCCTAACAAACCCTAGACACCTCGACACAGCCGGAGGACTAAATACCCCTATAGATGGAAATAGGAGTTCTACCTTGCCTCAGAGCAGAACCCCAAAGGATAGGCAGCCCCCTATGAATATTGACTGTGAGTAGGAGAGGAAAAACACACGCAGGCAGAAAACAGGATTTAGCAAAAGAGGCCACTCTAGCTAAATAGGAAAGGATAGGACAGAATACTAAGCGGTCAGTATTAAAACCCTTCCAAAAATATCCACAGCAGATAATACAAAAAATTCCACCATCTAACTAAAGACGTGGAACGTATATCTGCAACTCCTGAGAATCCAACTAGACTGAGAAAATACTAACACAATCTAAGCTGGACAAGAAAAAACAAATGAATAGCACTGAATTATCAAGCACACAGCATGTGTGCCACAGAAACAAAACCAGACACTTATCTTTGCTGATTTGGCAGCAAGGCAGGAGGAACCAGACAGAGGTCCAACACCTCCCAACAACCATGGACAACTGGCAAGGACTAATGAATCCTGCACACCTAAATACCCCCGTCAGAACTGCAATCAGCAGATACACCTGACCAGGACTGCAACCCAGGGACAACTGCATTACCACCTACAACCACCGGAGGGAGCCCAAAAGCAGAATTCACAACAGTACCCCCCCTTGAGGAGAGGTCACCGAACCCTCGCCAGAGCCCCCAGGCCGATCAGGACAAGCCAGATGAAAGGCACGAACCAAATCAGCAGCATGGACATCAGAGGCAAAAACCCAAGAATTATCCTCCTGGCCATAACCCTTCCATTTGACAAGGTACTGAAGCCTCCGCCTTGAAAAACGAGAATCCAAAATCTTCTCAACCACATACTCCAACTCTCCATCAACCAACACAGGGGCCGGAGGATCAACAGAGGGAACAACGGGCACCACATATTTCCGCAATAAAGATCTATGGAAGACATTATGGATAGCAAAAGAGGCCAGAAGCGCCAATCGAAAAGACACCGGATTAATAATCCCAGAAATCCTATAAGGACCAATAAACCGAAGCTTAAACTTAGGAGAAGAAACCTTCATAGGAACATGACGGGAAGACAACCAGACCAGATCCCCAACCCGAAGCCGGGAACCAACACACTGACGACGGTTAGCAAAACGTTGAGCCTCCTCCTGAGACAACACCAAATTAGTAACATAGTAACATAGTTAGTAAGGCCGAAAAAAGACATTTGTCCATCCAGTTCAGCCTATATTCCATCATAATAAATCCCCAGATCTACGTCCTTCTACAGAACCTAATAATTGTATGATACAATATTGTTCTGCTCCAGGAAGACATCCAGGCCTCTCTTGAATCCCTCGACTGAGTTCGCCATCACCACCTCCTCAGGCAAGCAATTCCAGATTCTCGCTGCCCTAACAGTAAAGAATCCTCTTCTATGTTGGTGGAAAAACCTTCTCTCCTCCAGACGCAAAGAATGCCCCACCACAAACCGCAAATTGTCCACCACATGAGCCCAAATCTGCTGCAACCTGTCAACCACAGAATCCACACCAGGACAGTCAGAAGGCTCAACCTGCCCAGAAGAAAAACGAGGATGAAAACCAAAATTACAAAAGAAAGGTGAAACCAAAGTAGCCGAACTAGCCCGATTATTAAGGGCAAACTCGGCCAATGGCAAGAAGGCCACCCAATCATCCTGATCAGCAGACACAAAGCATCTCAAATAAGTCTCCAAAGTCTGATAAGTTTGCTCGGTCTGACCATTTGTCTGAGGATGAAATGCAGAAGAAAAAGACAAATCAATGCCCAGCCTAGCACAAAAGGCCCGCCAAAACCTAGAAACAAACTGGGAACCTCTGTCGGACACAATATTCTCCGGAATACCATGCAAACAAACCACATGCTGAAAAAAACAACGGAACCAAATCTGAAGAGGAAGGCAATTTAGGCAAAGGCACCAAATGAACTATCTTAGAGAACCGGTCACAAACAACCCAGATAACCGACATCCTCTGGGAAACCGGAAGATCAGAAATAAAATCCATAGAAATATGCGTCCAGGGCCTCTCAGGGACTGGCAATGGCAAAAGCAACCCACTAGCACGGGAACAACAAGGCTTGGCCCGTGCACAAGTCCCACAGGACTGCACAAAAGAACGCACATCACGTGACAAAGAAGGCTACCAAAAGGACCTACCAACCAAGTCTCTGGTACCAAAAATACCAGGATGACCAGCCAACACAGAACAGTGAACCTCAGAAATCACTCTACTAGTCCATCTGTCAGGAACAAACAGTTTCCCCACTGGACAGCGGTCAGGTCTGTCAGCCTGAAATTCCTGAAGAACCTGTCATAAATCAGGGGAAATGGCAGAAAGGACCACCCCTTCTTTCAGAATGCCGACCGGTTCAAAGACCTCAGGAGAATCAGGCAAAAAACTCCTAGAGAGGGCATCAGCCTTAATATTCTTAGAACCTGGAAGATACGAGACCACGAAATCAAAACGGGAAAAAAACAAGGACCATTGAGCCTGTCTAGGATTCAGCCGTTTGGCAGACTCAAGGCAAATCAGATTCTTATGATTGGTCAAGACCACAATACGGTGCTTAGCTCCCTCAAGCCAATGTCGCCACTCCTCAAACGCCCACTTCATAGCCAACAACTCCCGATTGACAACATCATAATTGCGTTCAGCAGGCGAAAACTTACGGGAAAAGAAGGCACACGGTTTCATCAAGGAACCAACAGGATCCCTCTGAGACAAAACGTCCCCTGCCCCAATCTCAGAAGTGTCAATCTCAACCTGAAACGGAAGAGAAACATCCGGTTGGCGCAACACCGGAGCAGAAGTAAATCGGCGTTTAAGCTCCTGAAAGGCAGAGACAGCCGCAGAGGACCAATTCGCCACATCAGCGCCTTTCTTCGTCAAATCGGTCAAGGGTTTAACCACGCTGTAAAAGTTAGCAATGAAACGGCGATAAAAATTTGCAAAACCCAAAAATTTCTGAAGGCTCTTCACGGATGTGGGCTGAATCCAATCATAGATGAGGGAGAAAAAATGAAGCCCAAAAAAGAAACCTTCTGCACCCCAAAGAGACACTTAGACCCCTTCACAAACAAAGCATTGTCACGAAGGATCTGAAATACCATCCTGACCTGTTCCACATATGAGACTCCCAATCATCGGAAAAAATATCGTCCAAATATACAATCAAGAACTTATCAATATAAGTCCGGAAGATATCATGCATGAAGGACTGAAAAACAGATGGAGCATTAGTGAGCCCGAATGGCATCAGAAGGTATTCAAAATGGCCTTCGGGCGTATTAAACGCAGTTTTCCATTCATCAACCTGCTTAATATGAACAAGATTATATGCCCCCCGAAGGTCAATCTTCGTAAACCAACTAGACTGAGAAAATACTGACACAATCTAAGCTGGACAAGAAAAAACAAATGAATAGCACTGAATTATCAAGTACACAGCATGTGTGCCACAGAAACAAAACCAGACACTTATCTTTTCTGATTTGGCAGCAAGGCAGGAGGAACCAGACAGAGGTCCAACACCTCCCAACAACCATGGACAACTGGCAAAGACTAATGAATCCTGCACACCTAAATACCCCAGTCAGACCTGCAATCAGCAGATACACCTGACCAGGACTGCAACCCAGGGACAACTGCATTACCACCTACAACCACCGGAGGGAGCCCAAAAACAGAATTCACAACAGGAACCGCTACCAAATTTTACTGTGGGTAGCAAGTGTTTTTCTTGGAATGTTGTGTTTTTTGGCTGCCATGCATAACGCCTTTTTGTATGACCAAACAACTCAATCTTGGTTTCATCAGTCCACAGGACCTTCTTCCAAAAAGAAATTGGCTTCTCCAAATGTGCTTTTGCATACCTCAGACAACTCTGTTTGTGGCGTGCTTGCAGAAACGGCTTCTTTCGCTTCACTCTCCCATACAGCTTCTCCTTGTGCAAAGTGCGTTGTATAGTTGACTGATGCACAATGACACCATCTGCAGCAAGTTGATACTGCAGCTCTCTGGAGGTGGTCTGAGGATTGTCCTTGACTGATCTCACCATTCTTCTTCTCTGCCTTTCTGATGTTTTTCTTGGCCTGCCACTTCTGGCCTTAACAAGAACTGTACCTGTGTTCTTCCATTTCCTTACTATGTTCCTCACAGTGGAAAATGACAGGTTAAATCTCTGAGACAGCTTTTTGTATCCTTCCCCTGAACAACTATGTTGAATAATCTTTGTTTTCAGATCATTAGACAGTTGTTTTGAGGAGCCCATGATGCCACTCTTCAGAGGAGATTCAAACAGGAGAACAACTTGCAAGTGGCCACTTTAAGTAGCTTTTCTCATCATTGCATACACCTGGCCATGAAGTTCAAAGCTCAATGAGGTTAGAAAACCAAAAAAAGTGCTTTAGTAAATCAGTAAAAAGTAGGTAGGAGTATTTAAAACAAGAAAATGATAAGGGTGCCCATACTTATGCACCTGTCAGATTTTGTTTGAATGAAGATTGCCCATTTTCTGCTAGTACAATAAACCTCATTTCAAGGCAGAAACATTACTGTGTCCAACAGTTATTAGATATGTGAAACTGAAATAGCTGTTGCAAAAAAAACAATTTTTGTAAAACATTAAGCTTAAGATTAATAGGGGTGCCCAAACTTTTTCATATAACTGTATATATATATATAGTACAGACCAACAAAAGTTTGGACACACCTTCTCATTTAAAGATTTTTCTGTATTTTCACCACTATGAAAATTGTACATTCACACTGAAGGCATCAGAACTATGAATTAACACATGTGGAATTACATGCTTAACAAAGTGTGAAACAACTGAAATTATGTCTTATATTCTAGGTTCTTCAAAGTAGCCACATTTTGCTTTGATGACTGCTTTGCACACTCTTGGCAAACTCATCTGTCAAGAGGAAGATGAGAGACACCAGATCAAACAATGCAGAGGAGCTGAAGGCTGCTATCAAAGCAACCTGGGCTTCCATAACACTTCAGCAGTGCCACAGACTGATCGCTTCGATGCCACGCCGCATTGATGCAGTAATTAATGCAAAAGGAGCCCCGACCAACTATTGAGTGCGTCTACTGTTACATACATTTCAGTAGGCCTACAGCCTGCACTGACACCGCTGCTGCCTCATCACTATTGAAGCTACCGCCTCACCAACACCGGAGCTACCGCCTCACCAACACCGGAGCTCCTGCAACCCTCAACCTACTGTCTCCTTCCCCATAATCCTGTAGAATGTAAGCCCGCAAGGGCAGGGTCCTCGCCCCTCTGTATCAGTCCGTCATTGTTAGTTTGTTTACTGTATGTGATATTTGTAACTTGTATGTAACCCCTTCTCATGTACAGAACCATGGAATCAATGGTGCTATATAAATAAATAATAATAATAATAAATAAAGTAGGCCAACATTTCGAATTTTGAAATAATTTTTCAAGCTGGTGTTATAAAGTATTATAATTCACTGAGATAATGACTTTGGGGTTTTAATTTGCTGTTAGCAATAATCATCAACATTAACAGAAATAAACACTTTAAATATATCGCTCTTTTTTTAATGACTCTATCTAATATAGAAAAATATTTAGAATTGAGAGTCCTCAGTTGTTGATACCTTTTAATGGCTAACTGAAAAGATGGTAACAAATTGCAAGCTTTCGAGACTACACAGGTCTCTTCAAAGCTTGCAATTTGTTACCATCTTTTCAGTTAGCCATTAAAAGGTATAAACCACTGAGGACTAACATGGTACCAAGATATATTTCTTTCCTGTATCTATCTAATATATGAATTTCACTTTTTGTATTGAAGAACTGAAATAATTTAACTTTTTGATGATATTCTAATTTTGTGAGATGCACTTGTACTTACAGAGAAAGCTCACGGACAAAACTCTATACTCCTCCCTCCAGACCTGTCCTCTGCCTTCTACTACAGATTCTCTATTTCTTTGGCATCAAAGACTGCGCTCTATCCTGGATTCCTCATACCTTTCCAATCGCACATTCAATGCCTGCCACTTCCACACTACCTCCTCATCCTACACTCTCTCTTTTGGAGTTCCCAAGGCTCTGTTCTAAGGGTACCGTCACACTAAGCGACGCTGCAGCGATACCGACAACGATGTCTATCGCTGCAGCGTCGCTGTTTGGTCGCTGGAGAGCTGTCACACAGACAGCTCTCCAGCGACCAACGATCCCGAAGTCCCCTGGTAACAAGGGTAAACATCGGGTTACTAAGCGCAGGGCCGCGCTTAGTAACCCGATGTTTACCCTGGTTACCAGCGTAAATGTTAAAAAAACAAACACTACATACTTACCTTTTGTGTCTGTCCTCCGGCGCTCTGCTTTCCTCTGCACTGTCAGCGCCGGCCGGCCGTAAAGCAGATTACAGCGGTGATGTCACCGGTGTGCTTTCCGGCTGGCCGGCGCTCACAGCCAGTGTAGAGAAGCACAGCGCCGGAGGACAGACACGGAAGGTAAGTATGTAGTGTTTGTTTTTTTAATGTTTACGCTGGTAACCAGGGTAAACATCGGGTTACTAAGCGCGGCCCTGCGCTTAGTAACCCGATGTTTGCCCTGGTTACCAGTGAAGACATTGCTGAATCGGTGTCACACACACCGATCCAGCGATGTCAGCGGGAGATCAGCGACGAAATAAAGTTCTGGACTTTCCTCAGCGACCAACGATCTCCCAGCAGGGGCCTGATTGTTAGTCGCTGTCACACATAACGATTTCCTTAACGATATTGTTGCTACGTCACAAAAAGCAACAATATCGTTAACGATAACGTTATGTGTGACGGTACCTTTAGACACCTACTCTTTTCAATCTATACACTTGGCCTGGGGCAACTCAAAGTCCCATGGATTCCAGTACCACCTTTATGCTGATAACACTCAGGTCTACCTCTCTGGCCCAGATGTCACCTCTCTGCTGTCCAGAATCCCAGCGTGTCTATCAGTCATACCCTCCTTCTTCACCTCTCGCTTCCTCAAACTCCATGTGGACAATTCTGAACTCATCATCTTTCCTCCATCTCACAGATCTTCCTTACATGCTCTATCTATCACAATAAATGATCTCATGCTGTCCCCCGTACCAGAAGTCTGCTGCCTTGAAGCAACCCTGTCCTTCAAGCGCACATCCAAGCTCTTTCCACCTTCTGTCGCCTCCAGCTCAAAAATATTTCCAGAATATGCCCTTTCCTCAACCCTCAATCTACTAAAATGCTTGGGAATGCCCTCATCATCTTCCGCCTCGATTACTGCAACATCCTCCTCTGTGGCCTCCCTGCTAACACTCTCGCACCTCTCCAGTCCATCCTTACTTCTGCTGCCCGACTAATTCATCTTTCTCCTCGCTACTCCTCTTCCTCCCCCCTCTGCAAATCTCATCACTGGCTCCCATTTCTGCAGCATATCCAGTTCAAATTACTAATACTGACCTACAAAGCCATCCATAACCTGTCTCCTCATATATCTCTGAACTAATCTTCTGATATCTCCCCTCATGTAATCTCCGGTCCTCCCAAGACCTCCTTCTCTCCTCCACACGTATTCAATCCTCACCTAATCGCCTCCAAGACTTATCCCGAATATCCTCCATCCTCTGAAATTCTGTGCAACAACAAAACTATCAACCACATATGGATCCTTCAGACGGAACCTGAAAACCCACCTCTTACAGCCTGCAATGACCCAGCTGCTTCCTTGCCACTACCGGAGCTACCGCCTCACCAACACTGGAGCTACTGCAACCCCCCCAACCTACTGTCTCCTTCTCCACCATCCTGTAGAATGTAAGCCCGCAAGGGCAGGGTCCTCTCCCCTCTGTATCAGTCTTTCATTGTTTACTGTAATTGGTATCTGTAATTTGTATGCAACCCCTTCTCATCTACAGCACCATGGAATCAATGTTGCTATATAAATAATAATGATGTCCCATGACGAACACCAACCCTGCTACATTTGGCTGCATTGCTGAGCAGTGACATCAGTAATGTGACCGCTCAGCCCAGCAGCCAGGTCATACTAAGCTGAGTGTGAAAATGCTGCTGTGTGTGACCAGCGGTGACATCATTAAGGTTACCACTGGTCACACTGAGCTGCGTTCTCACGCTCAGCTCAGTGTGATCTGGCTTTCCTGCCGATCA
Source organism: Ranitomeya imitator (assembly GCF_032444005.1). Classification (NCBI taxonomy): domain Eukaryota; kingdom Metazoa; phylum Chordata; class Amphibia; order Anura; family Dendrobatidae; genus Ranitomeya; species Ranitomeya imitator. Next base: position 802,780,188 of record NC_091283.1, read on the forward strand.
GGTCACATTACTCATGTCATAACCAGATATAGCAGAGTTTGGTGTTCATCATGGGACATCATCATTATGGATTAACAGCAGACTTTTCAAAATATCATTTAATTCTTTAAAGCAAACTTTTCACCTGGTTTGGCTGATATGAGATACTGTCACCACCTTTCAGGGCTGAGATTCAGCATTCTATAATGATGCATATAAGCCCTCAAGCCAACCTGTAAGAGAAGAAAAAGAACTTTTATTATACTCACCTGCGGGGAGATCTGTTCTGGTGCATGTGAACTGCATTACAGTGCTCTACCCTCAACAGGGCAGAGAAGCATGCTTGTGCAGGGGCGGAGATGCCTGGGAGACTGCTTGGATGATGCAGGCACGCGTAATCCAGATAAAGCAAGACAGAGGATGACAATCGTAAGAAGATGGAAAACGCTGGACCAAGATCAGCAATACAAGCAGTGAGTATAATAAATGGTCTTTTTCTTCTCTTAAATGTCAGGTTGGGGGCTTATATCTAGTATTATAGAATGTTGTATATCAGCCCTGAACGGTGGGAGTTGTATCTCATATTTTCCAAACCCGGTGACAGGTTCCCTTTAAGATCTTTGCCAAGAGAAGGTTGTAAGGTTGTGCAAAATTTCATGACAACTATGCAATAATTTGATTTTGAGGTATAAGACTCTAGGTAGGTTGGCATACACAAATAATATATTTACTTAGCACATATAAAATAGTTTTTGAAGATCCACATCATACTTTCATAGGTTTTCTTGTTGTTTTAAACACAAATTTAAATGGAGTTTCCAGAAGTCCTTAAATTTCACATCGAGGCTACCACAGATCCCTGAAGCTGAGTTCCCACACTTCACTGTGAACCGGGATGCTGAACTGCAGTGACCCCTAGAAACTTATGGAACTCCTAGTGATCTCATTAAGGTCATCACAGTTCATCATCCCGATTCAAAGTGACGTGCTGGTGGGAATACAGCCTCAGTGACCTGCGGTAACCTCGATGACATCACCGCTAGTCACTGAGGCTCACTCGCAGCACCTCATTCATGGTTTTCAGCATGGATGATTGCACAGTCTAGGTTGTAAACCATGTATAGCGCAGACATGGATTACGGCATAAGACATCTTCACTTCAGACAGGTGAGTGATATAACTGTTTATTATTTTTCTTTTTTTTACAGGGTACAATGGCTTCAAAGGAATGGGAGTAAAGTGAGTAGTTTTGTTGTTTATTATTTTCTGTTTTTTCTACAGAGGACAAGTGCTGAAATGGATTTGGCGTAAGGTGAGTATCATGGTTGTGTAATATTTTCATTTTTTTTTACAGGTGACAAGTGCTTCAATGGAATGGCCGTAAGGTGAGCATGACTTTGTTATTTTTAAACAAATTTGTAAAACGGTCTGGTTTTTTATTTCAAATAAAAGACTTTATTCTGCATGTTTTTTATTTACAATATGACTATGGAGTTAGTAGTGAAGAAGTGTCTTATAGATGCCCCTCCATTACTAACACCTGAGCTTAATATCACCTGACAATACAAAGGTGACTTCAACCCCACAAATATTACCCCACTTGCAACTGCCACAGGGCAAGTGGGAAGAGCTGGACAAAGCGACAGAATTGGCGCATCTAATAGATGCGCGTTTTCTGGGGAAGATGCAGGCTGCTGATATTAGGCTGTGGAGATATATTTAAGGCCCCTTAGCTACCTGAGAATACCAGCCCCCAGCTGTCTGCTTTAACTTGGCTGGTTAGCAAAAATGGGGGTACCCCATGCCGTTTCTCTTAATTATTTGTCTAGATAACCCCTCTATTCTTGATAACCAGCCATGATAAATCTGACAGCTGAGGGACCGAGCCTGAGCAATAACACAAACTTTCCGGTGAAGTCCATGTTTGGTGTCCATGCCCGAACAGTAGGTGTTTGGTACAGATGCCGAACTTTACTATTTGGGTTCGCCCATCTCTAATTACTACATAAAATGACATTTTTCGGAATTTTAACATTTGGCCTGGTCCTCAAGGTGAAAACAGGCTGGGATTGAAGGGGTTAATGACTTGGGGAAGGGGTTGAGAGAACAATATTACAAAACGAACTAGATAACATGTCTGAATAGGCAAACACTTGGCAAATGAGACTTAGGGTACCGTCTCACAGTGGCACTTTTGTCGCTACGACAGTACGATCCGTGACGTTCCAGCGATATCCATACGATATCGCTGTGTCTGACATGCAGCAGCGATCAGGGACCCTGCTGAGAATCGTACGTCGTAGCAGATCGTTTGGAACTTTCTTTCGTCGCTGGATCTCCCGCTGTCATCGCTGGATTGGTGTGTGTGACACCGATCCAGCGATGCGTTCGCTTGTAACCAGGGTAAACATCGGGTTAATAAGCGCAGGGCCGCGCTTAGTAACCCAATGTTTATCCTGGTTACCATTGTAAATGTAAAAAAAACCCAAACACTACATCCTTACATTCCGGTGTCCGTCAGGTCCCTTGCCGTCTGCTTTCCCGCACTGACTGACTGCCGGCCGTAAAGTGAAAGCAGAGCACAGCGGTGACGTCACCGCTGTGCTGTGCTTTCACTTTACGGCCGGCAGTCAGTCAGTGCAGGAAGCAGACGGCAAGGGACAGACACCGGAATGTAAGTATGTAGTGTTTGGTTTTTTTTACGCTGGCCCTGCGCTTAGTAACCCGATGTTTACCCTTGTTACCCAGGGACCTCGGCATCGTTGGTCGCTGGAGAGCTGTCTGTGTGACAGCTCTCCAGCGACCACACAACGACTTACCAACGATTACGGCCAGGTCGTATAGCTGGTCGTGATCGTTGGTAAATCGTATAGTGTAACGGTACCCTTAATGTTGATAAATGTAGAGTAATGCATTTAGGATGGATGTTGCATATAAATTAAATGGAAGCAAACTCAGGACTACTGAACAGGAGAAGGACTTAGGCATTCTGGTTACAAGTAAGCTGAGCAGCAGTACTCAATGTCAGGTAGCAAAGCAAACAAGATTTTAGGGTGTCTAAATATAGAGATAAAATACGTACGCTACTCACCTGGTAGCAGTGTTTTTTCAGGAGCCATGACAGCACAACGAGAGAGGGGATCCGCCCTTCAGGGACAGGAAACCTCAGACATAAAAAGGGCGGCACCTCACTCCCCCGCCAGTTGGTTTACAGAGTATGAAAGGACCTTCTAGGTTAGTAGCACATAGACAATATTAATATATGGTACAATTCACCCAGTGAATAAACTTAGGAATTTTCTAAAGGAAGTGTTGAACCCATAAACAAAGAGGGTAGGGAATATAAGGGTGCTGTCATGGCTCCTGAAAAAACACTGCTACCAGGTGAGTAGCGTACGTATTTATTCAGTCGCCATGACAGCACAACGAGAGACTTTCAGAGAAGTAAAAAGTGACTAGGGAGGGATAATAGCCTCCAGCACCCTTCTCCCAAACGTGAGGTCGGAGGAGCCACCTAGATCTAACCTATAGTGTCTAAGAAAGGTGGATGGAGAAGACCATGTGGCCGCCTTACAGATGTCTTCAATCGACACTTCTGCCCTCTCAGCCCAAGATGTGGCTACCGCACGAGTGGAGTGTGCCTTTATGCCTTCTGGAATTTCCACGCCACCTGCGGTGTAAGCAAGAAATATGGCCTCCCTAATCCATCTGGCTAGCGTATTCTTTGATACCCTAAGCCCCTTCCTAACTCCCTGGTAGGATAAAAATAAGGAATGATCTTTTTTCCAGGCGTCTGTTACTGCAATATATCTGAGAAGGCATCTACGCACGTCCAAACAATGAAATCTCTGTTCTTTATTGTTAGAGGGATTAGGACAAAATGAAGGCAAGATTACCTCCTGGGACCTATGAAATTTTGACGCGACCTTTGGAAGATAAAGAGGGTCAGGCCTCATCACCACTCTATCTTCCGTAATTTGCATATACGGACGCTGCCTGGACAATGCTTGCAGATCACTAACTCTTCTTGCCGATGTGAGGGCAACTAAGAGGGCTGTTTTGACAGACAGGATCTTGATTGGGACAGAGTCAATGGGCTCAAACGGAGCTTGTGTTAGAGCCGAGAGCACAAGATTTAGATCCCATGGCACTATCTTTTGTTTAACAACCGGCCTGGATCTGGTGACCGCTTTAAAAAACCTTGTTATCCAGTGATTACCAGCTATGTTGGAATTATATAGTGCCCCTAGAGCCGAAACCTGAACTCTAAGGGTGCTGGTGGCTAAGCCTAAATCTAGGCCCTTCTGTAGAAATTCTAGGATCTGAGCAATATCAGGTTTCTGATCGATCTGTGCTCCTGAGCTTGATAGGAACTTCCTCCATATTCTAACATAAATGCTAGTCGTGGAGGCTTTCCTACTCTTAAGTAGCGTATTTACAAGGTTCTGAGAGAATCCCTTCTTTTTCAGAAGTGACCTCTCAAGTTCCACGCTGTCAGATGTAAGTTGGCTACTCGTGGATGCAAAACTGGACCCTGGGAGAGGAGGTCTGGAATTTCTGGGAGAATCCATGGTTGGGAAATGGACATGCTTCTTAACCATGGGAACCAAGACCTTCTGGGCCAGAATGGAGCTATTAATATAACTCGGGCTTTGTCTTCCCGAATCTTTCTCAGAACTAAAGGAATTAGATTCAGAGGGGGAAACGCATAGGCGAGACTGAAGTTCCAGGAGATCAGAAGAGCGTCGATTGCGTACGGGTTGTCTCTTGGGTCTAGGGAACAGAATTGATGGAGCTTCTTGTTTCCTCGACTGGCAAACAGATCTATTTCTGGACATCCCCACAACCGTACGATCTGATTGAAGACAGCCGGTTTTAGAGACCAATCCCCTTGTTTGAGCTTGTTGCGGCTTAAGTAATCGGCCGTGGTATTTAGTTTCCCCTTTATATGAAGGGCCGTAAGGGAGAGTAGGTGGTTTTCGGCCATCTGAAAAATACGATTTGTAACGTTCATTAATGACGTAGACCGTGTGCCTCCTTGGCGGTTCACATAAGCAACTGTCACCTGGTTGTCAGAGAGTATTGTAACATGTCTACCCTGTAGAGGTACAAGAAACCTATCCAAGGCGCGTTCCACCGCCATCAATTCTTTCAGATTGGAAGACGAGTCCTGCTCAGATCGGGACCATAGACCCTGAACGTAATTATTTTCCCAATGTGCTCCCCACCCCGTGGGACTAGCATCAGTTGTTATTACTCGTGATATATGATATGTCCAAGGTACCCCTTTACGCAGATTAGGGATGTGCGTCCACCACCTTAGTGAAACCGTGGCGTCTACGGATAGAGTGAATTTCTTATCTAGGTTGGCGCCTAGTCGCCGAAAATTACGTAGAACATCCCACTGAAGAGACCTAGAGTGAAACTGTGCCCACATCACCGCCGGAAAACAAGAAGTAAGTGACCCCAAAAGAGACATAGCACTTCTTAAGGAGACTACGGGATTTTTAATTGCCCTAGAGGCCAGCCGGTGGATAGCATCGACTTTTGAGTCTGGCAGGCGACATTCCTGCTGAGCTGAATCTACAATAAGACCCAAAAACTGCTGTGATGTGGAGGGTTGAAGACGCGATTTTTTAAGATTGACAATCCAACCTAAGTTATGAAGTGCTACCATCACTTTCTCTAACTGTTCTTTACAGTGTAACTTTGAACGCCCCACGATCAGTAAGTCATCCAAGTAAGGAATTATCAGTATGTTTTGCTCATGAAGGTGTGCCATAACCTCTACCATAACCTTAGTAAAGACCCGGGGTGCGACTGCAACACCAAAGGGGAGTGCCTGATATTGGAAGTGCTCCACTGTGCCGGCAAGAGAAATCGCCACCCTGAGAAAACGCTGGTGATCTGCATGTATCGGAACATGGTAATAGGCGTCTTTTAGATCTAAGACCACCATGAAGCACTCGTGAAAAAGAAGCTTTATTGCCGTTTTCACAGATTCCATTTTGAAGGATGGGATTAGCAAGAATTCATTCAGGCCTCTCAGATTAATAATGGTACGGTATGACCCATCTGGCTTCTTTACCAAGAATAACGGGGAATAGAACCCCCTACCTCGCTCTTCCGTGGGTACCCGAATAAGAACCCCCTTTTGTCTGAGATCCTGAACTTCTGACTCCAACGCCAACTGTTCTGCAGGAGAAGAACGGATAGGAGTTAGTTTAAATTTGTCCTGAGGGATCTGATGAAACTGGAACTTTAATCCCTCTTTAATGATACTGAGTATCCATGGACTGTTGGTGATCCTCAACCAGGCTGGGTAGAAAGCTAAAAGCCTACCGCCCACCTGGACCGCTAGTCATTGAGTTTTCTTCGAGTCCCGAGGGGTGTTAAACATATACCCCCTACCTCTTCTTCTGCTGCTGCCGTAATATCTGGATGAATCTCTATTTGGTTCTCTATCAGATCTGCGGCGATAAGACCATCCCCTGCTGTAGTCACGCCTATAAAAAGGTTTTCTTAATAGAGGGAACCGCTTCTTAGAGTCGCCCGCCTTCTCAAGCAGCTCATCAAGTACCGGACCGAACAGATGAACTCCTTCACAGGGGATGCCGCATAGTCTTGACCTAGCTTGTAAATCACCTGGCCAACATTTAATCCAAAGAGCTCTGCGGGCTGCGTTGGATAAGGCTGAGGATCTTGCGGCCAGCCTGACCGAATCTGCTGATGCATCCGAAAGGAAGGCTGCAGCATCTTGGATCATGGGCATAGATGATAGGATTTCACTTCTAGGAACTTTATCCTTAAGTTGATCTTCCAGGTGGCCTAGCCACACCATCAAGGACCGAGCTGTGCAAGTAGCCGCCACTGCCGGTCTCAGGGATCCCGCCGAAGTCTCCCAAGCTCCTTTAAGGAATACATCAGCCTTTCTATCGAGCGGGTCCTTTAAGTTACCTAAATCTTCAAATGGAAGAGAAGAGTTTTTGCATGCTTTGGCCACTGCTGCGTCTAACTTCGGGACTTTGTCCCAAGAAGCTGAAGCTTCTTCCTCGAACGGGTATCTTCTCTTAAATGCTGGCGGAAGTGACCCCTTTCTTTCGGATTTCTTCCACTCCTTCATAATCAGAGACTTGATTTTCTCCACCACAGGAAAAACCCTTCGGGATTTACGGTCTATGCCCCTGAACATAATGTCCTGAATGGAGCATTCTGGCTGAGTCTCTTCAATCCCCATGGTGTTGTTGACAGCTTTCACCAGATGATTAATCCTATCTAATGATAGACACGTTCGGCTAGACTCTACGTCCTCTGATGATGAAGATGATGGATGAGAATCCGAGCTCACACTATCGGAATCCATCTCCGATACAGGGGATGAACCTAGTATTCTCTTCTTAGATTGTTTCTTATGAGGACTGGATTTTAAGGAGTCCCTGATCTCCTGTCTGACCATGTCCCTAAGGGTAGACGTCAGGTCAGGGGCCTCCTCTTCGATTAAGTGCTGTATGCAGGATCTGCACAGCTTCTTTTTATGCCCATCTGGGAGAGGCTCTGTACAAACGGCACACTCCCTATGTTTTGCTTTGGAAGCACATTTTTTCCCCTAAATAAGGAGAGAGGGAATACAAGGAGGGACACCAATCAGAAAGCGTACTTTCACGTAGCTCACTTACCCATCCTTGAAGTAAACGGTACCGTGATCGGGGGGTCCTCTTTGGCCGGAGAATTTCTACGGCCCGAGGATTTGGTGGACCTCTGAGCAGCTTTAGCTCCACCAGCACGACTACTGCCACTGGAACGCCGCTGGGAGCTTCTCTGAGACTTTCCTGTCTGTGGCTGCTCCAAAGGCTGCTGCTGTTCACCGCACAGCTGCGGAGTTCCCTCCGGTGACTCCATTAGGAAATGGACAGGAACCAGGATGGGCATCTGTGCGGCTCTTAAATACATCCCCCTGGGTACCACCCCCGGATGGGGGTCAGCAGGGCTTCCTCCAGGTGTCAACGATCGGTATTAACTACCGATAGGCTCTGGCCACTGCACGCCGTGCCCCACGCTGAGCGCCGAACTCCCTGCGGCCAGTATCCTCCCCCTGCCCCTGGGCGCCGCCATTAGCCGGCGAAAGAACGCTACCGCGCGTGCGCGGCCGCGTCACCGCCCGGCGCCGCTCGCTGCGTCATCCGGACACGCCCCTTCCGGTCACAGCTGCGGCGCCGAGGGCAGACGCGCCGAACAGAGGACGGCAGCGTCCTCCGGCCAAGACGGACCACCAAGGCAGGAGTGGACAGACCCCAGAGGCCACGTAGACACGGCGGCGTATACTCACAAGGTAACGTGACACCTAGAAGCTAACCCCTTGGGGCTGCTTCCTCCTGCTCTCACCGACACTAACAGTCCCCCTGCCGTGTGGTGCTACCGGCCTCCTGACTAGGCCGAGGCAGGGGACCCCCGCTACCTGATCCGGCCTGTCAGGAGTGGGAAGACTTCTTTCTTCAACCTTCTTCAAAAAGGTCTGCCTGAAGAGGTTCCACTGTCAGGGACAGGAAACCAACTGGCGGGGGAGTGAGGTGCCGCCCTTTTTATGTCTGAGGTTTCCTGTCCCTGAAGGGCGGATCCCCTCTCTCGTTGTGCTGTCATGGCGACTGAATAAATCCCGTAATCCCAACGTATTGTTACCACTCTATAAATCACTTGTAAAGCCACATCTAGCATATGGGATACAGTTTTGGGCTACACATTTTAAAATGGATATTCAGAAGTTAGGGTATGTTTCCACGTGCCGGATTATATCAGGATTTGCTGCGGGTTGGACGCTTCGTACAGCCACAGCGTCCAATCTGCAGCATTCAGATGTTACAGCGTAGTGGAGGGGATTTTATGAAATCCTGTCTCCACTATGCGTGCAGGGCCGCATCCGGAGGCCCTGCGTATTAAGACATGCTGTGCTTTATTAACCGTAGCTTGTCTATTTATCTTGCGGAGACTCTCTGTCTCCGCAAGATAAATACTACAGTCAATGAATACGATGCGGTGATTCCGCATGTGCTCAATGAACACATATGGAATCACTGCGCGTACAGCAAGGGGCGGCGCTTTGGGTGGAGCGGGGTATCCTCTGCGTCCAAAGCGCTGGGTTTCCTGAACGTGGAAACATACCCTTAGAGGCAGTTCAAATGTGAGCAAATAAATAGATTATTACAAGGGATGGAGGCCTCTCATATACTGTAATTAGAGGTTGGAAAAGTTGGTCTTGTTTAACTTCGCAAAAAGATGTCTCAAAGAAAATCTTATTTATATCTCATTTACATGTATAAATATATGTGTGGTCAGAGGACTGGCACATGACTTATTTCTTCCAAACACCATACTAAGGACCTGGGGGCACTCATTATGGGTGGAAGAAAGGTGATTCTGATAGCTAAAAGGAAAGGGTTCTTTGCAGTTAGAGCAGTTACACGGTAGAATGCCGACCACAGGAGGCAGTAATGGCAGACACTATAATAGCTTTCAACAAAGGGCTGGATGATTTCCTCAGTACAGATAACATTTTGGGATATAGATAATTTACAGACAAAATGTATAATTGGATGAGAAAGGTTGAACTTGATGGACCTAGGTTTTTTTTCAACCTATGTAACTATATGTAGCAGTAAAAGGAAAACTCTTTGAAATCATGAAACAAAGAGCCAACTAAACATTTTAATTCTTAGGTTAGAATGCAGGAGGTTAAAATCATAAAGAAATTGATTATTTCTAGTGATGAGCGAATATACTCGTTACTCGAGATTTCCCGAGCACGCTCGGGGGTCCTCCGAGTATTTTTTATTGCTTGGAGATTTAGTTTTTCTTGCCGCAGCTGAATGATTTACATCTGTTAGCCAGCATAAGTACATGTGGGGGTTGCCTGGTTGCTAGGGAATCCCCACATGTACTTATTCTGGCTAACAGATGTAAATCATTCAGCTGCGGCAAGAAAAACTAAATCTCCAAGCAATAAAAAATACTCGGAGGACCCCCGAGCGTGCTCGGGAAATCTCGAGTAACGAGAATATTCGCTCATCAATAATTATTTCATAACTGAACCTGACTACTTTTTAAAATGTGTAGAACTGTGAAATAAATCTGTAGCTTTATTTATTAAGAACTTTTCACTTACTTGTTCTTACTGCATCTGTAAAGAAAAAGTTCAGAGTTAGTGTGTTTGTCCAGTAAGATAATCAAGTTGTATTTTTAATAGTCAGCATGTTATAAACATAAATTAAGACATAATTTATGGTTATAAAATATAATCTATAAAAATAAATAAAACACAGATATTAACTGAATGATTTACAATATCTCGCTATGAATGCAAACAAGTCCCATCGTAGTAATGAAAAATGGAAGTAAACCCACAAGTCCAATGTTTCTTTCTCCCCTATTTTGCAGTCACGTTCATTTTCCCAAAGTGATTAGAAATTGTTGCATTTATATATTCATGTTTTAATGCAATATTTAAGGCACAAGCAAAAAGTGAATTAAAGAGGAGAATTCTCAGACTTTTCCTTACAGGTGTCTTCCATTTATTATCCATTACTGGCTTTGACTTCTAAAACTGCATAAAAAAATAATTCCCTGCAAAATAATATCTTCAACATTTTGAAATATTTGCAGTCTATAAGATTTGATTCATAATTTGAAAATAGCTTTTTCTCACCTGCAACACAAGGAAGATTCAATGTCAGATGCGCAAGCAAAAGTACGATCATTAAGGTATTCATGTTGACTGATGAATACATAAAAATATTGTGCTACAGATATATATATGCATTTAGGTAATGATTGTGACCATTTATCATAATCCGTAAAACAATAATCCTGACATATTGTTCTGGTGACATGTAATTGAGTGCGACGTGTTTGTTTTCCTGGGATTCGATGTGAATATTTTTCTGCCCAATGATGACAGAAGTATTCTAGGAGTGATACCTTTATTGGCTAACCAGAAAATATATTTATATGTATTTAGCTATTAAATGCGTAAAAGAAAAAAATGGTGTGGGGTCCCCCTTATTTTTGATACCCAGCTGAGGGAAAGCAGACAGCTGGGGGGTTGGTGTTATTATTCTGGTAAAGGTGCAAAAAACATGGAGCTTCCCAGGCTATTAACCCCTTCATGACCTTGGGATTTTTCGTTTTTCCATGTTTGTTTTTCACTCCCCTCCTTCCCAGAGCCATAACTTTTTTATTTTTCTGTCAATATGGCCATGTGAGGGCTTATTTTTTGCGGGACGAGTTGTACTTTTGAACAACATCATTGGTTTTACTATGTTGTGTACTAGAAAACGGGAAAAAAATTCCAAGTGCGGTGAAATTGCAAAAAAAGTGCAATCCCACACTTGTTTTTTGTTTGGCTTTTTTGCTAGGTTCACTAAATGCTAAAACTGACCTGACATTATGATTCTCCAGGTCAGTACGAGTTCATAGACACCTAACATGACTAGGTTAATTTTTATCTAAGTGGTGAAAAAAAATTCCAAACTTTGCTAAAAAAAATAAATTAAAATCGCGACATTTTCCGATACTCGTAGCGTCTCCATTTTTCGTGATCTGGGGTCGGTTGAGGGCATATTTTTTGCGTGCCGAGATGATGTTTTGAATGATAGCATTTTGGTGCAGATACGTTCTTTTGATTGCCCGTTATTGCATTTTAATGCAATGTCGCGGCGACCTAAAAAACGTAATTCTGGTGTTTCGAATTTTTTTCTCGCTACGCCGTTTAGCGATCAGGTTAATGCTTTTCTTTTAATTGATAGATCGGGCGATTCTGAGCGCGGCGATACCAAATATGTGTAGATTTGATTTTTTTTTTTGATTGATTTATTTTGATTGGGGCGAAAGGAGGGTGATTTAAACTTTTATATTTTTTTTATTTTGTTCACATTTTTTTTACCTTTTTTTTTACTTTTGCCATGCTTCAATAGCCTCCATGGGAGGCTAGAAGCAGGCACAACGCGATCGGCTCTGCTACATAGCAGCGATCTGCTGATCGCTGCTATGTAGCAGAAATGGAGGTGTGCTGTGAGCGCCGACCACAGGGTGGCGCTCACAGCCACCGGCGATCAGTAACCATAGAGGTCTCCAGGACCTCTATGGTTACAATGGAGACGCATCAGCTCACAGCTATCTGGTTATTAAAAGGAGGACCTCCCCCCAAAAAATGACATGGGTCCCCTTATTTTTAATAACTAATAAAGTCTAAACAGACAGCTGCAGGCTGATATTAATAGGTTGGGAAGGTGCCCTGTATATTTTCCCCAGACCAGACTAATAAGAGTAGGCCTCAGCCGCCCTAGAAATGGCACATCGATTACATGCGTCAAATTTAGCCTCAGCTCAGCATAATAGCTTTGGGGTTGATGTCAGCTTTATAATGTGTGCGTATATATCACGCCCAGGGGTTAGTAATGGAGAACTGTCTATTAGTGTTGAGCGATACCATCCGATATTCGGAAATATCGGTATCGGATTGGATCGGCTGATATCCCAAAAATATCGGATATCGCCGATAGCGATACCCGATGCCAATGTAAGTCAATGGGACAAAAATATCGGAATTAAAATAAACCCTTTCTTTCCTTGTAGGTTAATTCTACATGAAGGAAAACAACTAAGAAAATGTAAGATGTATTGGGGAGGTGGAGGAGACATTAAAGGCATAGAGGTTTAGCCCAATTAAATGGAATAGCAGGAATTAATTTTTTTTTAAAGACGTTCGGAGTTACAAAGATATTGACTATGTTAAGATTTTTTATATTTTGTCAGATATTTATGTTTCACTACTTCCATGCTCTTCACCTTCATTTTTACTTCTCCCACACTTTCTTCTTCATCATCCTCAGCAGCAGTATCTTTTTCATCAACTTCTTCTTCACCTTATTCATCTTCTTCTTCTTCACCTTCTTCCTATTATTCTTTTTTTTTTTACATTCTTCAGATTCTTTTTATTCAACTATTATTCTTCATATTCTACTTCTTCATCTTCTTCATATTCTTCTTCATCATATTCTTATTCGAGGTGGGATGGCTTTTGTGCTATTTTTTTTTATCAAAAAACAGTATTACTAAAAACTCTGTGTTATTTAAATGCACTTTTGCTTTTTTACTTAGTTACATCAGGGTTTTCGCTTACTTTTTTCTCTTGTAAGTTTTAATGCTTTGTGGCCAATGTGAACATGCGTTTAACCTCTTCATGTGTACCAATTCAAGTATAGCTCAATTTTTGTGTTTTTTTTTTCTTCTCTGTATTGTTGCATTCTGTGCAAGTCGGGGTGTGGCCTCCCTGTTTCTGAGCTAGAGACTATAGTCTAGTCTAGTGTTTCACTGGTTGGGCCCAGTCCTTTTTGTCTGCCTTTATTCACACTGAGGTCAACATTGACACATGGTAAAGTTTTAATATTAGACAGTGTAGGACTGTCCCGATCAGAGTTACCGTGACGAGGTGGGATGGCTTTTGTGCTATTTTTTGATCAAAAAACAGTATTACTAAAAACTCTGTTATTTAAATGCACTTTTGCTTTTTTACTTAGTTACATCAGGGTTTTCGCTTACTTTTTTCTCTGCTTAATGCTTTGTGGCCAATGTGAACATGCGTTTAACCTCTGCATGTGTACCAACTCAAGTATAGCTAAATTTTTGTGTTTTTTTTATATTCTTATTTGTGACAGGCATTCCTGTAGTTATCTATAAAAGTTTGAAGATTACACCTTCCGTTCTGCCTATCACAAAAGATTTGTCCGCGTTCTGTTTGGCCTGCAGCAGCAGGTTTTTTCCAGGGGCACCACGAGGAGGAACGGACTCACCCCCATACACTGCTCAGTCTTCTTCTGCTTATAATTTAGATAATATCTTTTGCTCTGATTTTTATTCTTATGCTTAATGTTCTTCTGCTTTTTGTTCTGCAGCTTCTTGTTCTTCTGCCTCTTGGTCTTCTTCGGAGTGGTCTTCAGGGCCATCGTCTATAGGGTCATCGTTTCCGGGGTCGTCATCTCCGGGGTCATTGTCTTCTTTGGGGTGGTCTTCAGGGTCGTCGTCTTTAGAGTTGTCGTCTCTGGGAGATCCAGAGTGATTAGCAACAACCATTTCCAAAAGCTTGAACTTGGAAATGTAGCAGAAGGTACAAGAAGGCTGAGGAACTGCCAAGAACCAGCTGACGGTACTGGAACCCGGATGGGTAGCAGAAGGTACAAGAGCCAATGGAACTACTGAGGACCAGCTGACAGTACTGGAACCCGGTTACTAAGCAGGAGGTACCCGTGCCAGAAAGCACTACCAAGGACCACCAGACGGCGGAACTTGTACATTGAGAAGGAGGCACCTAAGCCAAAGGCTCTGCCTGGAACCAGCTGACAGTACTGGAACCAGGATGTGTGGCAGAAGGTGAAAGAGCAAATTACACTGCCGAGAACTAACTGACGGTACTGGAACCCGGATGGGTAGCAGAAGGTACAAGAGCCAATGGAACTACCAAGGACCAGCTGACGGTACTGGAACCCAGTTACTAAGCAGGAGGTACCCATGTCAGAAAGCACTACCAAGAACCACCAGACGTTGGTGGAACTCGGATACCGAGAAGAAGGCACCTAAGCCAAAGGCTCTGCCTGGAACCAGCTGACGGTACTGGAACCAGGATGTGTAGCAGAAGGTACAAGAGCAAAAGACACTGCCGAGAACCAGCTGACGGTACTGGAACCCGGATGGGTAGCAGAAGGTACAAGAGCTAATGGAACTACAGAGGACCAGCTGACGGTACTGGAACCCGGTTACTAAGCAGGAGGTACCCGTGCCAGAAAGCACTACAAGGACCACCAGACGTTGGTGGAACTCTGATACCCAGCCAAAGGCTCTGCTTGGAACCAGCTAACGGTACTGGAACCAGGGGGACCTATTCAAGATTATCTTCCGAAGAACCAGCTAATGGTGCTGGAACTCAGATAGGCAGCAGAAGGTCCACATGAAAAAAAAATTGCTAGGCCGTGAGCCGGCCATAGTTACCGAGAACCCACAGTCCTACAGGGGGAGTTTGTCCTATTGCCACTACGGAACCAGCCTTGATTGCCAGTTCCAGCAGCCCACATAGGAAGCACCTAAACTGCAGGCACCATAGAGTTGACTTACCCGACCGCAACCCGACAGGACAACGTATTGGAGGCAAAGTGACCTTGACACTACCCGGAAACAGCTGGCGTGCTGGAACCAGGCTGGGCAGGAGGGGGTAACCGTGACAAAGACACTTCTGAGCAACAACTGGCGGTGTTGGAACCCAGGGATTACAGGAGAAAGAGTGTAGGCTGAGGCCTAATTGGAGCAAGTTTAAAATCTGTAGTGGTGTCAATGTGGAGGGAGCAGGAGAAATTGCCGCACACACAGCTGGGGATCAGCTAACGTTACTGAACCCCAAAACAATGGAGCATATGTTGACTGTGAAGACGGCACTTCTGAGCATCAACTGGCGGTGTTGGAGCCCAGGGATTACAGTTCAGGTGGTAGAAACATGAACACAACAGGATACCTGGATACTGTTGCCAACCAGTTATTTAATCTGGAAGAGGAGTGGCAAATTCCTGCGAGATCCAGGCCTTGTTCATTTTCAGAAAAGTAAGCCGGTCAACATTATTGGAGGATAGTCGCATGCGACGGTCTGTTAGTACGCCACCTGCGGCACTAAAGACACGTTCTGATAATACACTAGCAGCAGGGCAAGCCAGCACCTCCAATGCATACTGGCTAAGCTCTGGCCATGTATCCAGCTTAGAGACCCAAAACTTGAAGGGGGAAGAGCTGTTGTGAATTCTGTGGCAGAGCTCCCTCCTGTGGTCACAAGTGGTACTTCGGCTGATTCTCTCTGTGAGCTTCCGTTGGTGGAGGAAAGTGGTACTGCGGCTTCTGAGTTTCCTTCCTCAGGTGATGTGGTGAAGTCGTTAGGTGCTGCTCTATTTAACTCCACCTAGTGCTTTGATCCTGGCCTCCAGTCAATGTTCTAGTATTGGACCTGTGTCCTCCTGGATTGTTCCTGTGGCCTGCTGCTCTGCATAGCTAAGTTCTGCTTTGCTATTTTGTTTGCTGTTTTTTTCTGTCCAGCTTGTCTATTTGTTTTTTCCTGCTTGCTGGAAGCTCTGGGACGCAAAGGGTGTACCTCCGTGCCGTTAGTTCGGTACGGAGGGTCTTTTTGCCCCCTTTGCGTGGTTTTTGTAGGGTTTTGTGTTGACCGCAAAGTTACCTTTCCTATCCTCGCTCTGTTCAGAAAGTCGGGCCTCACTTTGCTAAATCTATTTCATCTCTACGTTTGTCTTTTCATCTTAACTCACAGTCATTATATGTGGGGGCTGCCTTTTCCTTTGGGGTATTTCTCTGAGGCAAGGTAGGCTTATTTTCTATCTTCAGGCTAGCTAGTTTCTCAGGCTGTGCCGAGTTGCATAGGGAGCGTTAGGCGCAATCCATGGCTGCCTCTAGTGTGGTTTGAGAGGATTAGGGATTGCGGTCAGCAGAGTTCCCACGTCTCAGAGCTCGTTCAATGTTTTTGGGTTATTGTCAGGTCACTGTATGTGCTCTGACCTCTATGTCCATTGTGGTACTGAATTACCTTATCATAACAGTACTGGAGGCCGAAAGTACTAATGATTCTCAATAGAGGGAAAAAAGAAGTTCTGAGACCATTTTTTTTTCTCTGCACTGTGTTTTGCCTTTTTTTTCCCCTAGACATTTGGGTGGTTCAGGACACAGGTGTAGCGATGGACATTAAAGGTCTGTCTTCATGTGTGGATCAGCTCACGGCAAGAGTACAAAATATTCAAGACTTTGTGGTTCAGAATTCTATGCTAGAACCGAGAATTCCTATTCCTGATTTGTTTTTTGGAGATAGAACTAAATTTCTTAGTTTCAAAAATAATTGTAAACTATTTCTAGCTTTGAAACCTCGCTCCTCTGGTGACCCAGTTCAACAAGTTAGGATCATTATTTCTTTTTTACGTGGCGACCCTCGGGACTGGGCATTTTCTCTTGCGTCAGGAGATCCTGCATTAAGTAATATCGATGCGTTTTTCCTGGCTCTCGGATTGCTGTACGATGAACCTAATTCAGTGGATCAGGCAGAGAAAAATTTGCTGGCTCTGTGTCAGGGTCAGGATGAGATAGAGGTATATTGTCAGAAATTTAGAAAGTGGTCTGTACTCACTCAATGGAATGAAGGTGCGCTCGCAGCTATTTTCAGAAAGGGTCTCTCTGAAGCCCTTAAGGATGTCATGGTGGGATTTCCTATGCCTGCTGGTCTGAATGAGTCTGTCTTTGGCCATTCAGATCGGGTGACGCTTGCGTGAGCGTAAATCTGTGCACCATTTGGCGGTATTACCTGAGCTTAAACCTGAGCCTTTGCAGTGCGATAGGACTTTGACCAGAGTTGAACGGCAAGAACACAGACGTCTGAATGGGCTGTGTTTCTACTGTGGTGATTCCACTCATGCTATCTCTGATTGTCCTAAGCGCACTAAGCGGTTCGCTAGGTCTGCCACCATTGGTACGGTACAGTCAAAATTTCTTCTGTCCGTTACCTTGATCTGCTCTTTGTCATCGTATTCTGTCATGGCATTTGTGGATTCAGGCGCTGCCCTGAATTTGATGGACTTGGAGTATGCTAGGCGTTGTGGGTTTTTCTTGGAGCCCTTGCAGTGTCCTATTCCATTGAGAGGAATTGATGCTACGCCTTTGGCCAAGAATAAGCCTCAGTACTGGACCCAGCTGACCATGTGCATGGCTCCTGCACATCAGGAGGTTATTCGCTTTCTGGTGTTGCATAATCTGCATGATGTGGTCGTGTTGGGGTGGACGAATAAAGTTATCTCTGAGGTTCATTGTTCGGTGTTGGCTGGTCATCCTGGAATCTTTGGTACCAGAGAGTTAGTGGCTAGATCCTTTTGGTGGCCATCTCTGTCGCGGGATGTGCGTTCTTTTGTGCAGTCCTGTGGGATTTGTGCTCGGGCTAAGCCCTGCTGTTCTCGTGCCAGTGGGTTGCTTTTGCCCTTGCCGGTCCCGAAGAGGCCTTGGACACATATCTCTATGGATTTTATTTCAGATCTTCCCATCTCTCAAAAGATGTCAGTCATTTGGGTGGTCTGTGATCGCTTCTCTAAGATGGTCCATTTGGTACCCTTGTCTAAATTACCTTCCTCCTCTGATTTGGTGCCATTGTTCTTCCAGCATGTGGTTCGTTTACATGGCATTCCAGAGAATATCGTTTCTGACAGAGGTTCCCAGTTTGTTTCGAGGTTTTGGCGAGCCTTTTGTGGTAGGTTGGGCATTGATTTGTCTTTTTTCTTTTTCCTCGGCTTTGCATCCTCAGACTAATGGCCAGACCGAACGAACCAATCAGACCTTGGAAACATATCTGAGATGCTTTGTTTCTGCTGATCAGGATGACTGGGTGTCCCTTTTGCCTTTGGCTGAGTTCGCCCTTAATAATCGGGCCAGCTCGGCTACCTTGGTTTCGCCATTTTTCTGCAACTCTGGGTTCCATCCTCGTTTCTCTTCAAGGCAGGTTGAGTCTTCGGACTGTCCTGGTGTGGATACTGTGGTGGACAGGTTGCAACAGATTTGGACTCATGTAGTGGACAATTTGACCTTGTCCCAGGAGAAGGCTCAACGTTTCGCTAATTGCAGACGCTGTGTGTGTCCCCGACTTCGTGTTCGGGATTTGGTTTGGTTATCTTCTCGTCATATTCCTATGAAGGTTTCCTCTCCTAAGTTTAAACCTCGTTTCATTGGTCCGTATAGGATTTCTGAGGTTCTTAATCCTGTGTCTTTTCGTCTGACCCTTCCAGATTCTTTTTCCATACATAACGTATTCCATAGGTCATTGCTGTGGAGATACGTGGCACCTATGGTTCCATCTGTTGATCCTCCTGCCCCGGTTTTGGTGGAGGGGGAGTTGGAGTATATTGTGGAGAAGATTTTGGATTCTCGTGTTTCAAGACGGAAACTCCAGTATCTGGTTAAGTGGAAGGGTTATGCTCAGGAAGATAATTCCTGGGTCTTTGCCTCTGATGTCCATGCTCCCGATCTTGTTTGTGCCTTTCATATGGCTCATCCTGGTCGTCCTGGGGGCTCTGGTGAGGGTTCGGTGACCCCTCCTCAAGGGGGGGTACTGTTGTGAATTCTGTGGCATAGCTCCCTCCTGTGGTCACAAGTGGTACTTCGGCTGATTCTCTCTGTGAGCTTCCGTTGGTGGAGGAAAGTGGTACTGCGGCTTCTGAGTTTCCTTCCTCAGGTGATGTGGTGAAGTCGTTAGGTGCTGCTCTATTTAACTCCACCTAGTGCTTTGATCCTGGCCTCCAGTCAATGTTCTAGTATTGGACGTGTTTCCTCCTGGATCGTTCCTGTGGCCTGCTGCTCTGAATAGCTAAGTTCTGCTTTGCTATTTTGTTTGCTGTTTTTTTCTGTCCAGCTTGTCTATTTGTTTTTTCCTGCTTGCTGGAAGCTCTGGGACGCAGAGGGTGTACCTCCGTGCCGTTAGTTCGGTACGGAGGGTCTTTTTGCCCCCTTTGCGTGGTTTTTGTAGGGTTTTGTGTTGACCGCAAAGTTACCTTTCCTATCCTCGCTCTGTTCAGAAAGTCGGGCCTCACTTTGCTAAATCTATTTCATCTCTACGTTTGTCTTTTCATCTTAACTCACAGTCATTATATGTTGGGGCTGCCTTTTCCTTTGGGGTATTTCTCTGAGGCAAGGTAGGCTTATTTTCTATCTTCAGGCTAGCTAGTTTCTCAGGCTGTGCCGAGTTGCATAGGGAGCGTTAGGCGCAATCCACGGCTGCCTCTAGTGTGGTTTGAGAGGATTAGGGATTGCGGTCAGCAGAGTTCCCACGTCTCAGAGCTCGTTCAATGTTTTTGGGTTATTGTCAGGTCACTGTATGTGCTCTGACCTCTATGTCCATTGTGGTACTGAATTACCTTATCATAACAAAGAGCCGTGTGGGAATACACTGAGAGGGCAAGACATGTGGTCTGTCACCAACTGACGGAAACATTGCCTCCTGCTGACTGGAGCCATCTGTGATGGTGTAGACATTTGTGGATCTAGGAGGGTGGACACCCAATAATCAGCCGTGTTGAGAATGTGGGCGATGCGGCGGTCGTTTCTCAGGCACTGCAGCATGAAATCAACCATGTGTTGCAGACTGCCAACTGGCCAAGAAACGCTGTCCCCTGCTAGAGGCGTGATCTCTGCCTGCTCTGCATCACTCCACCCTCCCTCTACATACTGACTTCTAGAGCATTGTGTTCCTCCCTCCTCTGGACAGATGTCTTTCTCCTCCATTGACTCCTCCTCATCCTCCTCACAAATTGTGCCCTGCCTAGGCCTTTGTGAGGAACCACGTTGCGCAGACTGTCCAGAAGCAGATGGCATTTGTGACTCCTCATCCTCCACCTCTTCCACAACCTCCTCCCTAAAGCGCTTGCAGAGTTTTTTCCAGCAGGCAGATAAGTCATGCTGACTACTGCATCATCTGCACTCGCGATCCGCGTGGAATCATCGAATGCAAGCAAAACCTCGCAGATATCCTTCAAAGTGGCCCACTCAGTGGTTGTGAAGTCTGAACGGCGCACAGTGCAACTTTTTTGTGCCCGATGCAGCTGGTACTCCATTACTGCTGTCTGCTGCTCACACAACGGCTCCAACATATGTAACGTTGAATTCCACCTGGTGGGTAGGTCACATATGATGCAATGTTCCGGAAGGCGTAATCGACGCTGCAGAGCTGCAATGCGCGATCTTGCCATGCTGGAACGCCGCAAATGAGCACACTCTAGGCAGACCTCGTGCAGCAGTGCATCAAGATCCAGATAGTGCAGTGGTCCCCAACTCCAGGCCTCGAGGGCCGCCAACAGTGCAGGTTTTCAGGATTTCCTTAGTATTGCACAGGGGTTGAAATCATCACCTGTGCAGATGATCACATTACCACCGATGCAATACTAAAGAAATCCTGAAAACCTGCACTGTTGGCGGCCCTCGAGGCCTGGAGTTGGGGACCCCTGAGATAGTCCCTCAAAAAACTCTGCACGACCAAGTTGAGCACATGTGCCAGACATGGGATGTGAGTGAGGTTGCCTAGGCCCAGAGCTTCCACCAGATTTCGGCCATTGTCACACACTACCATGCCTGGCTGGAGATTCGCTAGCACAAACCACACGTTGTTCTGCTGCTTGATGGAATTCCAGAGCTCCTGCGCTGTGTGGCTTCGATTCCCCAAAGAAATTAATTTCAATATGGCCTGTTGACGGTTGGCCACGGCTGTGCTCATATCGATCGTAACAGTTAAGCGTTCACAGGTCCATGTGAAGGTAGACTATGATGGCTCCTGCAGCGCTGATTCAGAGGAACTGGAGTATGAGAAGGAGTCAATGTGTACAGTCTGGATTCCTGCAATCCTTGGACTTGGCAGAACAAGTAAAGTGCCACTCTCAAGATCTGTACCCGGCTCCACAACATTTACACAATAGGCAGTGAGGGAAAGGTATCGTCCCTGTCCATGGTGACTGGTCCATGCATCGGTGGTGAGGTGGACCTTGCTACTGACGGCGTTTAGTAGCGCATGTTTAATGTTTCCCTCCACATGCTTTTGCAGGGCAGGGACGGCTTGCCTGCTAAAATAAAAGCGGCTGGGCACGTTGTATTGTGGGACTGCCAATGCCATGAAGTTACAGAAGGTGTCAGTCTCCACCAGCCTGAATAAGAGCATTTCAAGGGACAGTAGTTTTGCAATGCCAGCATTCAGAGCCTGTGCTCGGGGGTGGTTTGCCGAGAATGGCCGCCTTTTCTCCCATGCCTGTGCTACCGATGGCTGTAGACTGGGCTGGGAGTGTGAGGATGACAGGGAACGTGGTGCTGTGGGTGGAATTACGCTAGGTCTCTGTGCAACAGTGCCAGAGGTTCTTCCATGGCGATCCTGTGAGGAAGCCGAACCAGCTGTGTGTAAGCTGGAGGAAGAGGCTACAACACGAGCTGAAGCGGTGGTAGGTGCCGCTGTAGGTTGGCCTAGGTCTTCAGTGTTTTTTTGTAACTCCACCACGTGCTTGGTCCGCACATGTTTCCACATATTTGTGGTATTGAGGTTGCTGACACTTTTCCCTCTTTTCTCTTTCTGATTACACAGCTAGCATTTGACAAAGCAAATGTCATCTGCAACTGTGTCAAAAAAGGACCAGGCACTGCAAGTCTTGGGAGCGCCCGTTTTGGGTTTTGGAAGAGGCATGCTCCTAATGGGTGCCGAAGTGGAGGCTACAGGCAACGCAGTCTTCCCCCTCCCTCTCCCTCCTTTTTGGGCTGTTTGGGGAATCTCTTCCTCAGAGCTGCTCCCACCACCTTCCTGTACCTCACGCAATGATGGGTCAAGGACCTCATCATCTACACTACCCTCTTCCAACAACTGCTTCTCCTGGGTAGTCTCGGCAGCACAGTACGCACCAGAAAGTGGCACCTGAGTCTTATCATCAGATGCGTACTGAGGTGTGCTGACCGTAGGCACTTGCCCACCCGCCTCTTCAGATTCAGAGTGACAAAGCAGTTGCGCATCACTGCATACTGCCTCTTCTTCCATTTCTCCAATGCTGCTTGGATGGCCCCCTCTTTCCAAGCCAAGAGATTCAGAGAACAGAAGTAGAGATGGCTCCTGTCCTGGGCTCTCTGACTGCCTGGGCAATTTGGCAGGTGGTGAAGCGACAGATGGGTGCTCTCCAGTGCTCTGTGCCTGAGAGGATGTGGCACTAATTGAAGTCGATGCGTTAGCTGCCATCTATCCGACAACGGCTTCAATTTGTTCGTGCCACAGCAGTGGGGTACGGCGAGCTCCTACAAAGCTGCGCATGAAGGACTGTTCCCTGCTAAAACTGGGGGATGATGAGTCACCAGTGTCTGCAGCAGGCACAGCATCCCCACGTCCTCTCCCTGCAGAAACTCCACAACCACGTGCCTTACTCCCTGCCTTCTTCATCTTGGTAGACTGATAAAGATAGGCAGAAAAGTACTAAGGGCTTAGTGTGCTTATTCCTGCTAACAGTTATAAGAAACACTAATTTTATAAAGTGTGGACTAGACTTTAATATGAGCTAATGTGGCCTACACAACTGTAAAGTGGAGTGTTTGGTGAACTTTATTAACTTTTTGTTTATTTCACAAAAAGACACTGGATGTGCCCAAAGATGTAAAACTGAGAGTATCACAAACTTTTTGGAGCGATTGCAATGCAGGAAGGTAACCTACAATGCAATAGATGAGGCTCCAAAAATAGGCTAATACTAATTTGGCTGGGGCTGCAGGGCACAAGGCTGCAGAAAGGCTCCTCTATGTACTCCTATATAGTGTTTTTCCGCAATCTAGCAGGATACGGATGGAAACCCACTAATAGGATAAATCTGGAAAAATGTGCAGCAGGCATGGATACCACACTTACCGCAAAAATTCTCGGCTTATACTCGAGTATATACAGTATATATCAAGATTAAATGGTAAAAAAAGTTTCAATCTCCTCTACTGAGTGCATTTATGCTCAAATCTCTGTACATTGCGTTCCATATTATTTTCAATTTAAAAAGAACCTGACAGGTGATACAAAACTGTGGGCAAGCAAAACCGTGGGCAGGTATAAGGCACTGGCTGTATGATCATAGCCATTTATGTTTGATTCTGAAATGCTGCAACATTTCAGAGGAAAACATTATTTTAATAGCCACCATGAAATTCTGAATAGGATATTCAAGATGCCGACAATTCCACGCTCCCCAAAAATCAGGCAAGAGAATCACAGAGATCAGAAGAGTTGCATACTTTATTCAGGGCTATAAAACTATGCGTTTCGTGGATGTCCTATCCATTTCCTCACGTACATAGCCAATAAATTTGATAATTACTGATTTCCTTGCTTCATCGTCCCATGTGTGATATATATATATTTATATGGATGTGGATACACATACGTGTGTGCCTATACTTTATTGCATCTCTGTTACTTTATCTTATGATACTGCAGAAAACTATTGCTATTATGTGTATGATATTGATGTAAAAACTGTAATCTAAATATATATACCAGTACAGACCAAAAGTTTGGACAAACCTTCTCATTTAAAGTTTTTTCTGTATTTTCATGACTATGAAAATTGTACATTCACACTGAAGGCATCAAAACTATGAATTGACACATGTGGAATTATATACTTAAAAAAGTGTGAAGCAACTGAAATTATGTCTTATATTCTAGGTTCTTCAAAGTAGCCACCTTTTGCTTTGATGACTGCTTTGCATACTCTTGGCATTCTCTTGATGAGCTTCAAGAGGTAGTCACCGGGAATGGTCTTCCAACAATCTTGAAGGAGTTCCCAGAGATGCTTAGCACTTGTTGGCCCTTTTGCCTTCACTCTGCGGTTCAGCTCACCCCATACCATCTCGATTGGGTTCAGGTCTGGTGACTGTGGAGGCCAGGTCATCTGGCGTAGCACCCCATCACTCTCCTTCTTGGTCAAATAGCCCTTACACAGCCTGGAGGTGTGTTTGGGGTCATTGTCCTGTTGAAAAATAAAAGATGGTCCAACTACACGCAAACCGGATGGAATAGCATGGCGCTGCAAGATGCTGTGGTAGCCATGCTGGTTCAGTATGCCTTCAATTTTGAATAAATCCCCAGTGTCACCAGAAAAGCACCCCCACACCATCACACCTCCTCCGCCATTCTTCACGGTGGGAACCAGGCATGTAGAGTCCATCCGTTCACCTTTTCTGCGTCGCACAAAGACACGGTGGTTGGAACCAAAGATCTCAAATTTGGACTCATCACTCAGACGAAAGCACAGATTTCCACTGGTCTAATGTCCATTCCTTGTGTTCTTTAGCCCAAACAAGTCTCTTCTGCTTGTTGCCTGTCCTTAGCAGTGGTTTCCTAGCAGATATTTTACCATGAAGGCCTGGTGCACAAAGTCTCCTCTTAACTGTTATTGTAGAGATGTGTCTGCTGCTAGAACTCTGTGTAGCATTGACTTGGTCTCTAATCTGAGCTGCTGTTGACCTGCGATTTCTGAGGCTGGTGACCCGGATAAACTTATCCTCAGAAGCAGAGGTGACTCTTGGTCTTCCTTTCCTGGGGCGGTCCTCATGTGAGCCAGTTTCTTTGTAGCGCTTGATGGTTTTTGCCACTGCACTTGGGCACACTTTCAAAGTTTGCCCAATTTTTCGGACTGACTGACCTTCATTTCTTAAAGTAAGGATGGCCACTCGTTTTTCTTTACTTAGCTGCTTTTTTCTTGCCATAATACAAATTCTAACAGTCTATTCATTAGGACTATCAGCTGTGTATCCACCAGACTTCTGCACAACACAACTGATGGTCCCAACCCCATTTATAAGACAAGAAATCCCACTTATTAAACCTGACAGGGCACACCTGTGAAGTGAAAACCATTCCCGGAGACTACCTCTTGAAGCTCATCAAGAGAATGCCAGAATGTGCAAAGCAGTCATCAAAGCAAAAGGTGGCTACTTTGAAGAACCTAGAATACAAGACATAATTTCAGTTGCTTCACACTTTTTTGTTAAGTATATAATTCCACATGTGTTAATTCATAGTTTTGATGCCTTCAGTGTGAATGTACAATTTTCATAGTCATGAAAATACAGAAAAATCTTTAAATGAGAAGGTGTGTCCAAACTTTTGGCCTGTCCTGTAGATGCAGAGGATGAGTCAAGAGAGGGCTTTTTGAGGATAGGTGTGATTGAGGCATGTTTAAAGCTTGAGGGGAAAACACCAGTTGTTAGTGATAGGTTGAAGGGATGGGTTAGGGTTGGGATGAAGACTGTGGTGAGGTTTGGGATGAAGTGGGATGGGATCGGGTCAAGTGCACAGGTGGTGAGATGTGATCCTGAGATTAAGGTGGAGAGTCGATCTTCTGTAATGATGGAGAAGTTGGTTTTGGAGGAGGAGGGCTGAGCAGTTAGAAGGAAGGGCTCTGGGGGTTATCGATCAAAACTGTTTCTGATGTTATCAATCTTCTGCTTGAAAAATGAGGCAATGTCTTCGGCTGAGATGAGTGGAGAGGGACGTGGTGCTGGGGGACGGAGAAGAGAATTGAAAGTGTTGAATAACTGTTTAGGGTTGTGAGACAGGGAGGACATGAGAGATGAGAAATAAGTTTGTTTTGCTGCAGCAAGTGTGGCCTTGAAAGTAGTGAGGGACTGTTTGAATGCAATGAAGTGCTCGTTGGAGTGGGATCTTTGCCATCTCTGCTCAGCAACCCTGGTAGGCCCTCTCAGTTCTTTGATCGGGCTGGTATGCCAGGGCTGTCTGTTGATTTTGCGAACTTTGGTATGTGTGAGAGGGGCAACCGATTCCAGAGCTACAGCTATTGTGGTGTTATATAAAGCAGCAGTGGCATCCACATAGTGTATGTAACTTATGTCTGTAAGAGGGAGGAGGGATTCAGAGAGTGAATGTAGATCGAGGTGTTTAAGATTTCTGCGAGGGTGTGCGAGTTTGTGGAGTGGGGATTGTGGACAAGGAGTAAAGAGGAAAGAGAATGGTGAGGTGAGTTAGAGAGGTTAGAGAGGGGGCAGAGGTGGATGAAGATGAGGTCCAATGTGTGGCCATCTTTGTGAGTGGCTGCAGAAGACCATTAAGCGAGGCCGAAGGAGGAAGTTTAGTGGCAGCTGAGAGGGAAGTGTCAATGGGGATCTTGAAGTCATCCATGATGATAGTGGGGATGTCCACGGAAAGGAAATGAAGTAGCCAGGTGGTGAAGTGATCAAAGCAGGTGGTGGCTGGCCCTTGGGGGCGGTAAATGACAGCAAGTTGGAGGTTGCAGGGGGAATAGATGCTCACAAAGTGCACCACAAAGGAAGGGAGGGTAACAGAGGGTGGCAGTGGGATTGGGGTGAAGGAGCGGTTATCTGACAGGAGAAAACCAACTCCTCTTCCATGCTTGCTGCTGGGTTGGGGTGTGTGGGAAAGGTGGAATCCACCATATAAGAGAGCAGCAGGAGAGGCTGTGTCAGAGGGAGTGAGCCATGTTTCGGTGATGGCGAGGAAGGAAAGTTTGTGAGTATTGAAAAGATCATTGATGTAGGAAAGTTTGTTGCAGACAGAGCGAGTGTTCCATAGAGCTCCTGTTAGTGGGACTGGGGAAGCAGGTGATGGGCAAATGGGTATAGTGTTAGAGAGGTTATGGAAAGTTGTGATAGAGCGTGGATGGGAGGTAGAAATGACTGTGTGAATGCGGTGAAAAGGACCAGGATTTGGAGCAATATCACTGGCAGTGAGGAGGAGCAGAGAAAGTGTTAGCAGGTGGGAGCAGACTGTCTAAGGAGACTGTCTGTGTTTGGAGACAGAAGATTGTATGTTGAGGAACAGTTCAGAGGAGGAGGTGAGATGGATTAGGAGGATGGAGGGAGAGATAACCAGTTCCCTACTAGGTGTCGGGATAAGGGGGGGGTCAGCAGAAAGTGAAAGATTATAGGGGTGAGAGTGAAAAACAGAAATATTGTTTACAGTGACATAGTGACTGTATTCAGATACCTAAAGTCCCCTTCTGGTTCAATTCTGGAATTCTGAGCATTACACTTGTATGATACACTTATGTGATACACGGGGCAGACTGACGTCTTGGCAGACTTATGCTATACAATATATGTGCAACAAAGTGCTTTCAGGTGTGAAGCAGAAAGGAGTGGTCTGTGCTCAAAAGATCCACTCATCCCTAGTTTTCTCTCTATATGAATGAACATAAGAGCTTCAAAACTCTCTGTACTCACCCAGGGAGCATAGGTATGCATATTATTGCTAACCTCCTACTTACCAATAATTTTGAATTTCATACAGCAGGGTTAAATCTTCCCTGCACCTCAATATATACAGTATATAAAAAAAAAAAAATATATATATATATATATATATATATGTACATCAGAGTGAAGTGTTCTTTAAAACACCAAGTTTCACATTCCAAATCAGATCTGTGATATCTAAAAACAGTGTAAACCTTGTACCTCTATATTCTAATTCTTCACGGGAGAAAGTGTTGGAATATGAGAAACTGATTTGCCTTTGTTTAAAGTTACTTTGAGAGGAGATTATAATGACACCATAAATAAAATACATTATTTACTTTACAGAGGTTTCTAACAATACCGACCAAAGCAGAGCTACGTGAATATTCCAGGATACTTCAATCATTAATGACGGGTGTCAGCTTGACCAGGTCATTTTTTTATTTATTTTTTTTAACTCTTGTTCCTGAAAGAGTTCTTAAGTAATGTACTGGGATATGTTATACCGTCTAAGTTAGTACTCAGAAAGATAGGTCCATTATTTCTATATTTTACGTTTCATCTTTCCTTCAGCTTAATGGATTGTTTAGGTAAAAAAAAAGTCATATACAAATACCCTATTAGGATACTCCATGTTTATAATGTTCAAGACTTTATGTTTAACCCCATATATGAGTCAGAGCAGAGCAATTGTGTCCTCAAGAGAAAGAGAACATGAACTTTAGTGTCACCTATTAGATGTTGCAATCCTAAGGGTAAGTGCACACGTAGAAAGGAGCTTTGCGGATTTTTCCACAGCGGAATTTAGAAATCCGCAGGTAAAAGGCACTGCGTTTTACCTGTGGATTTATGTAAAGAAGCTGCGGAGACACCATCACGTGTTTCTCGATGCAAGCAGTGAATAGCCAGGCCTTTCCCCGGGAAGGAATAACCACGGGAAGGGCAGCATCCTATGAAGGAAAGCCACCTATGCCAAGCATGGTATCCATCCACAGACAGCTGTTTCGGGGTTTTTGCCCCTCATCAGTGTGGAGTAGGAATCTGGCTACTAGGAGCAGTGCCTAGTAAAAAGGCTATAAAGGCACAGATGATTGGCCTCGGGGAGACCAAAACATCCAACAAGGCGGAGACACCATCACGTGTTTCTCAACGCAGTGATTCCAGAACACTGCCCCCATCTCTTATGGGAAATATGCAGATGCATGTAAAGAAGCTGCGGAGACACCATCACGTGTTTCTCGACGCAAGCAGTGAATAGCCAGGCCTTTCCCCGGGAAGGAACAACCACGGGAAGGGCAGCATCCTATGAAGGAAAGCCACCTATGCCAAGCATGGTATCCATCCACAGACAGCTGTTTCGGGGTTTTGCCCCTCATCAGTGTGGAGTAGGAATCTGGCTATTAGGAGAAACACGTGATGGTGTCTCCGCGGAGTTGGATGTTTTGGTCTCCACGAGGCCAATCATCTGTGCCTTTATTACCTGTGGATTTACCGCAGATTCCACCTGCGGTTTTACACCTGTGGATTCCTATTATGGAGCAGGTGTAAACCGCTGCGGAATCCGCACAAAGAATTGACATGCTCCTGAATGTAACCCGCAGCGTTGCCGCACTTTTTTTTCCCGCAGCATGGGCACTGCGGATTGTACTGTAAACGCATTGAAAGCTGCTGCGGACCCGCAGCTGCAGATCCGCTGCGGATCTGCAGCAAAATCCGCAACGTGTGCACATAGCCTAAAAGTCAGTATCAACCTTTTAATGAGCCTTGCCATATAACTTTGGATAAAAGCCAAAGCAGCACCTCAATATGCAGACACAAGTTTCCGGATGTTGCCCCTCCTCAGTGCCAAGCATGAGATCTGATTTGGCAGAGTAAGAAGCCTCTGATTAGGGTCTAAGGGGTAATATTTCTCCTTATGGAGAGCGACAGGCCTGACATGCCAAGGTAAGAAGGATTATAGGCCATGCAATGCTGCTCTAGAAAACTAAATATGCAAATTGTCTCTTCACAGGTGGCACTAGAGTTCATGTCATAGTAACATAGTAACATAGTTAGTAAGGCCGAAAAAAGACATTTGTCCATCCAGTTCAGCCTATATTCCATCATAATAAATCCCCAGATCTACGTCCTTCTACAGAACCTAATAATTGTATGATACAATATTGTTCTGCTCCAGGAAGACATCCAGGCCTCTCTTGAACCCCTCGACTGAGTTCGCCATCACCACCTCCTCAGGCAAGCAATTCCAGATTCTCACTGCCCTAACAGTAAAGAATCCTCTTCTATGTTGGTGGAAAAACCTTCTCTCCTCCAGACGCAAAGAATGCCCCCTTGTGCCCGTCACCTTCCTTGGTATAAACAGATCCTCAGCGAGATATTTGTATTGTCCCCTTATATACTTATACATGGTTATTAGATCGCCCCTCAGTCGTCTTTTTTCTAGACTAAATAATCCTAACTCCTTAACTGCTTTACATAGTTTTGTATCATCTGCAAATATCGATATTTTACTGTGTAAACCTTCTACCAGATCATTAATGAATATGTTGAAGAGAACACGTCCCAATACCTACCCCTGCGGTACCCCACTGGTCACAGCGACCCAGTTAGAGACTATACCATTTATAACCACCCTCTGCTTTCTATCACTAAGCCAGTTACTAACCCATTTACACACATTTTTCCCCAGACCAAGCATTCTCATTTTGTGTACCAACCTCTTGTGCGGCACGGTATCAAACGCTTTGGAAAAATCGAGATATACCACGTCCAATGACTCACCGTGGTCCAGCCTATAGCTTACCTCTTCATAAAAGCGATTTCTCATAAACCCATGCTGATATGGAGTTAGAGTTATTCTCATTGAGATAATCCAGAATAACATCCCTCAGAAACCCTTCAAATATTTTACCAACAATAGAGGTTAGACTTACTGGCCTATAATTTCCAGGTTCACTTTTAGAGCCCTTTTTGTCCTCTTCATCTCTAAAAAGACAATTTGCATGTATAATTTTCCAGAGAAGCATTACATGGCCTATAATCCTACTTACCCAGGCATGTCAGTCTCCATAATGAGAACCTTTATTACCCCTTAGACCTTTGGAGGAATCATTACATCCATGCATTGCACATAGTGATTCCATAAAATTAGTGTACTGCTTAATTTTTCCCGCAGAAGTGCCAATTCCTTTCATCTCATGATTTTTTCGGCTTTAAAAAATCTGCAAATACTGTGTACCATGTTTGCAAAAAATATGCACCTTTTAGGCTTTTACATGTCAGCTATCGTTTAAGTGGGTGGGACATTTCAGAAGGGAGCAGGGCAGCAATCGCCTACTAGATTCATAGTTATTTATGCTGGAAACTGGTGAAAATTATAGTTGGAATCCCACATCTTGCTTATATTTAACATTGTGGGGCACAAAAGCCCAAAGTTGTGCTAAATTTCCCCAAACGAAAGCTGATTACTGTGTATCTCAGCAGCGTGACACATGATAAGCAGAGTATGATTAGCGCACCCTTAACAAAAAGAGTTTTACTAAAACAGACATCACTTTTACAGAATGCCAATGCAAGGTTTTTTTTCATTAATGAGGATCTGGCAATAGCAAGTAACAAAATTTTATGGGAACCGGTCATCAGTTTCATGCTGCCCGAACCACAGGAAGCCAGAATCAGGCACTGCGTGATTACAACCAGGTACGTTTTACTCTGAGATACTGCTGCGTTTCACACTAGTTTGATGAGGTCCCTAAATGGCTTTTTCGTGCCCCCGCACCTCATGACTGACAGGTCTCTCTCTATATATGCGCATAAGAGAGAACTGTCAGTTATCTGGAGCATGATGGCGAGAAGCAATCTGGCCAACTTTTCCTCATACAGTATGTCTATTCTGGAACGCTGCAGAGTTTTAGTGTAAAACATACGTGGGTGCAATATTGCAGCCAAACTCTGAATCATGATGCCCATGACTTGGGCAGTACAGTATGATGATGACCGTTTGACCAAATGCAGGTATCCACCTTGGCACTTATCGATGACTTCAGGTGGAGAAAAAACAGGAATGAAAGCAGCGCAACATGTCACTTGGGAGACAATGTGGAAAAAAGAAGATAGCAGACTGTCAGAGGTTAGCTGGCAATTTTTGGCTGGCAATTTTTGCCCTGGAGGTACGCCAAAGCACGGGCCCATGAGTGGCACTGTCCATATTTAAGCTTAGGTGTCATGTAATCCTTGAATAGAAATGAATCACTAATAGTTTATTATTGTTTATGGCTGCACAATTTTAGCAAAATTGTGCAGCCACTAACAATATGTAAGAAATTTGCTCATGATTCTTAACTTTACAGTGGAAAGACACTACGATTTGAGGCATTTAACATCACAATGACCTAGACACTTGCAGTCATAACCCTCATAGTTTAATAATAAATTATGAACCCACAATTATAATTTCATAGCCCCTTGCAATGATCACCGTTAGTTCACTAATTAGTCCAGGTTATAACAAGCCTTCACCCTGCAGTAATCAGTCACCCCTTCCCTCAGATTATAATCACCCACCACCTGCTGCATATTAATTCTTCAGCCCAAATTATTGTATCCTAACTGCATGTCGAAATCATTCCCCTCCTCTCCCCCTGGGATTATAATTATTCCCCATCCCCTATAGTATGTTAAATAAAGAGTTATTCCGTGTCAGGAGAAACAGTCAGCTGACTCCAATTGTCAGGACAATTACGCAATGACTGATGAGTAGTGTCGAGTATTCCGGGTATCGGCCGATATTCGCTGTATCAGAATTCCGATACCGAGTTCCGATACTTTTGCGATACCGGTTACCGGAATCGGAAGTTCCCATAGTGCAATGATGCACTATAATGGAGTGTGGGCGGTGCGTGGGTGGAGACTGCGCGTGTGTGTGCGCGGGCGAGGTCTGTGCGTGCCTGCCCGGGGGTCTGTGCGGGATGCTGGGGGTCTGTGCGTGCCTGCCGGGGGTCTGTGCGTGCCTGCCGGGGGTCTGTGCGGGCCTGCCGGGGCTCTGTGCAGGCTGCCGGGGGTCTGTGCATCTGTTCAGGTATCGTCCGATGGGACGATGCCTGCAACAATGATAGTGATTGACACATTAGCCAATGATGGGACAGTAGTAGTCCCATCATCAGGCTAACATAGTAACATAGTAACATAGTTAGTAAGGCCGAAAAAAGACATTTGTCCATCCAGTTCAGCCTATATTCCATCATAATAAATCCCCAGATCTACGTCCTTCTACAGAACCTAATTGTATGATACAATATTGTTCTGCTCCAGGAAGACATCCAGGCCTCTCTTGAACCCCTCGACTGAGTTCGCCATCACCACCTCCTCAGGCAAGCAATTCCAGATTCTCACTGCCCTAACAGTAAAGAATCCTCTTCTATGTTGGTGGAAAAACCTTCTCTCCTCCAGACGCAAAGAATGCCCCCTTGTGCCCGTCACCTTCCTTGGTATAAACAGATCCTCAGCGAGATATTTGTATTGTCCCCTTATATACTTATACATGGTTATTAGATCGCCCCTCAGTCGTCTTTTTTCTAGACTAAATAATCCTAATTTTGCTAATCTATCTGGGTATTGTAGTTCTCCCATCCCCTTTATTAATTTTGTTGCCCTCCTTTGTACTCTCTCTAGGTCCATTATATCCTTCCTGAGCACCGGTGCCCAAAACTGGACACAGTACTCCATGTGCGGTCTAACTAGGGATTTGTACAGAGGCAGTATAATGCTCTCATCATGTGTATCCAGACCTCTTTTAATGCACCCCATGATCCTGTTTGCCTTGGCAGCTGCTGCCTGGCACTGGCTGCTCCAGGTAAGTTTATTATTAACTAGGATCCCCAAGTCCTTCTCCCTGTCAGATTTACCCAGTGGTTTCCCATTCAGTGTGTAATGGTGATATTGATTCCTTCTTCCCATGTGTATAACCTTACATTTATCATTGTTAAACCTCATCTGCCACCTTTCAGCCCAAGTTTCCAACTTATCCAGATCCATCTGTAGCAGAATACTATCTTCTCTTGTATTAACTGCTTTACATAGTTTTGTATCATCTGCAAATATCGATATTTTACTGTGTAAACCTTCTACCAGATCATTAATGAATATGTTGAAGAGAACACGTCCCAATACCTACCCCTGCGGTACCCCACTGGTCACAGCGACCCAGTTAGAGACTATACCATTTATAACCACCCTCTGCTTTCTATCACTAAGCCAGTTACTAACCCATTTACACACATTTTCCCCCAGACCAAGCATTCTCATTTTGTGTACCAACCTCTTGTGCGGCACGGTATCAAACGCTTTGGAAAAATCGAGATATACCACGTCCAATGACTCACCGTGGTCCAGCCTATAGCTTACCTCTTCATAAAAACTGATTAGATTGGTTTGACAGGAGCGATTTCTCATAAACCCATGTTGATATGGAGTTAAACAGTTATTCTCATTGAGATAATCCAGAATAACATCCCTCAGAAACCCTTCAAATATTTTACCAACAATAGAGGTTAGACTTACTGGCCTATAATTTCCAGGTTCACTTTTAGAGCCCTTTTTGAATATTGGCACCACATTTGCTATGCGCCAATCCTGGGGAACAGACCCTGTCGCTATAGAGTCCCTAAAAATAAGAAACAATGGTTTATCTATTACATTACTTAGTTCTCTTAGTACTCGTGGGTGTATGCCATCCGGACCCGGAGATTTATCTATTTTAATCTTATTTAGCCGGTTTCGCACCTCTTCTTGGGTTAGATTGGTGACCCTTAATATAGGGTTTTCATTGTTTCTTGGGATTTCACCTAGCATTTCATTTTCCACCGTGAATACCGTGGAGAAGAAGGTGTTTAATATGTTAGCTTTTTCCTCATCATCTACAACCATTCTTTCCTCGCTATTTTTTAAGGGGCCTACATTTTCAGTTTTTATTCTTTTACTATTGATATAGTTGAAGAACAGTTTGGGATTAGTTTTACTCTCCTTAGCAATGTGCTTCTCTGTTTCCTTTTTGGCAGCTTTAATTAGTTTTTTAGATAAAGTATTTTTCTCCCTATAGTTTTTTAGAGCTTCAATGGTGCCATCCTGCTTTAGTAGTGCAAATGCTTTCTTTTTACTGTTAATTGCCTGTCTTACTTCTTTGTTTAGCCACATTGGGTTTTTCCTATTTCTAGTCCTTTTATTCCCACATGGTATAAACCGCTTACACTGCCTATTTAGGATGTTCTTAAACATTTCCCATTTATTATCTGTATTCTTATTTCTGAGGATATTGTCCCAGTCTACCAGATTAAGGGCATCTCTAAGCTGGTCAAACTTTGCCTTCCTAAAGTTCAGTGTTTTTGTGACTCCCTGAAAAGTCCCCCTAGTGAAAGACAGGTGAAACTGTACAATATTGTGGTCGCTATTTCCTAGATGCCCGACCACCTGCAGATTTGTTATTCTGTCAGGTCTATTAGATAGTATTAGGTCTAAAAGTGCTGCTCCTCTGGTTGGATTCTGCACCAATTGTGAAAGATAATTTTTCTTGGTTATTAGCAGAAACCTGTTGCCTTTATGGGTTTCACAGGTTTCTGTTTCCCAGTTAATATCCGGGTAGTTAAAGTCCCCCATAACCAGGACCTCATTATGGGTTGCAGCTTCATCTATCTGCTTTAGAAGTAGATTTTCCATGGTTTCTGTTATATTTGGGGGTTTGTAACAGACCCCAATGAGAATTTTGTTACCATTTTTCCCTCCATGAATTTCGACCCATATGGACTCGACATCCTCATTTCCTTCGCTAATATCCTCCCTTAAAGTGGACTTTAGACAAGACTTTACATAGAGACAAACCCCTCCTCCTCTCCGATTTTTACGATCCTTTCTAAACAGACTGTAACCCTGTAAGTTAACTGCCCAGTCATAGCTTTCATCTAACCATGTCTCGGTTATTCCCACTATGTCAAAGTTACCTGTAGATATTTCTGCTTCTAGTTCTTCCATCTTGTTTGTCAGGCTTCTGGCGTTTGCGAGCATGCAGTTTAGAGGATTTTGTTTTGTTCCAATCTCCTCGCTGTGGATTGTTTTAGAAATGTTCTTACCTCCCTTCTGAGTATGTTTTCCTGGGTCTTCTTTGTTCGCGTCTAATGTTTTTCTTCCCGTCCCCTCTTCTTCTAGTTTAACGCCCTCCTGATGAGTGTAGCGAGTCTTCTGGCGAATGTGTGTTTCCCAGGTTTGTTGAGGTGTAGTCCGTCTCTGGCGAGGAGTCCATCATACAAGTAATTCACACCGTGGTCCAGGAATCCGAATCCTTGTTGTCTGCACCATCGTCTTAGCCAGTTGTTTGCATCAAGGATCCTGTCCCATCTCCTGGTGCCATGCCCGTCTACTGGAAGGATAGAAGAAAAAACTACCTGTGCATCCAGTTCCTTTACTTTCTTCCCCAACTCTTCAAAGTCTTTGCAGATTGTCAGTAGGTCCTTCCTTGCCGTGTCATTGGTGCCAATATGTATCAGAAGAAATGGGTGGACGTCCTTGGAGCTGAAGAGCTTTGGTACTTTGGTATCCTATCGGTCACATCCTTGATCATCGCACCTGGAAGGCAGCATACTTTTCTTGCAGTTATGTCCGGTCTGCAGATGGCTGCTTCTGTGCCTCTCAGTAGTGAGTCTCCCACCACCACCACTCTTCGTTGCTTCTTGGCTGTACTTTTTGCTGTCACTTGTTGCTGTGTGCCCTTTTCTTTTTTGCTTGCTGGTATTGCTTCATCCTTAGGTGTGCCATCTTCATCCTCTACAAAGATTTGATATCGGTTCTTCAGTTGTGTGGTTGGTGATTTCTCCATGGTCTTCTTGCTTCTTTTGGTCACATGCTTCCACTCATCTGCTTTTGGAGATTCTCTGACACTTTTTTCACCTTCTGTGACCAGTAGAGATGCTTCTGTTCTGTCTAGAAAGTCTTCATTCTCTTTGATGAGTTTCAAAGTTGCTATTCTTTCTTCCAGACCCCGCACCTTTTCTTCTAAAAGGGCCACTAGTCTACACTTCTGACAGGTGAAATTTGATTCTTCTTCTGGTCGATCTGTGAACATGTAGCACATGCTGCAGCTCACCATGTAGGTTGTCACATCTGCCATGTTGCTCCTAGATCCTGCTGACTTGCTGTGTGTTATCCTTCTTGTGTAATCTACTCAGCCGGCGCGCGGTTTGGTGATGCTTTCCAAGCAGCTGGTCCCGGCTGTACCCAACGATCTTCTAGCTTAGGGAGACTCTTCGCTCTTCCCAGAAGGCACCTGGAATATGCAAATTAGCCTCTTCAAGCTTGAATCCCTGGTTTGGTGATGATTTCCAAGCAGCTGGTCCCGGCTGTACCCAACGATCTTCTAGCTTAGGGAGACTCTTCGCTCTTCCTAGAAGGCACCTGGAATATGCAAATTAGCCTCTTCAAGCTTGAATCCCTGGTTTGGTGATGATTTCCAAGCAGCTAGTCCCGGCTGTACCCAACGATCTTCTAGCTTAGGGAGACTCTTCGCTCTTCCCAGAAGGCACCTGGAATATGCAAATTAGCCTCTTCAAGCTTCAATCCCTGGTTTGGTGATGATTTCCAAGCAGCTGGTCCCGGCTGTACCCAACGATCTTCTAGCTTAGGGAGACTCTTCGCTCTTCCCAGAAGGCACCTGGAATATGCAAATTAGCCTCTTCAAGCTTGAATCCCTGGTTTGGTGATGATTTCCAAGCAGCTGGTCCCGGCTGTACCCAACGATCTTCTAGCTTAGGGAGACTCTTCGCTCTTCCCAGAAGGCACCTGGAATATGCAAATTAGCCTCTTCAAGCTTGAATCCCTGGTTAATGTGTTGAATGAAAAAAAAAAAACTACATACATAGTACATACATACTACATACTACTGGTTAATGTGTTGAATGAAAAAAAAAACTACATACATAGTACATACATACTACATACTACATACATACATACTACATACAGTACATACTACATACATACTACATACTGTACATACATACTACATACATACTGCATACTACATACAGTACATACTACATACATACTACATACATACATACTACATACATACATACTACATACATACTACATGCATACTACATACTACATACATACTACATACTACATACATACATACATACATACT
Organism: Ranitomeya imitator; assembly: GCF_032444005.1. NCBI lineage: Eukaryota > Metazoa > Chordata > Amphibia > Anura > Dendrobatidae > Ranitomeya > Ranitomeya imitator. Next base: position 802,818,190 of record NC_091283.1, read on the forward strand.
ACATACATACTACATACATACTACACACACTGCATACATACATACATACTACATACATACATACTACATACATACTACATACAATACATTCATACATTACATACAATACATACCTATCAGGGGCGGATTATCAGAGGGTCAATATGGGCGGTAGCCCAGGGCCCAGTGGTCTGGGGGGGCCCTGGGCTACCGCACTGTTGACCCTCTGATCATCTGTTATTCGAATGCCGCTGCCGGCGGCCGCCGCCGGCATTTATGTGCCCGCCCCCGGCCCCCTGCCGTAGCCGGTGGGCAGAGAGAGGGGGCCCGCATGGGGCCCCTTCTCATCTGCTCACCGGGCCCCTTCCGGCGCTGCCTGCGGCGGTTTCCTATTGACGTGCGGGCAAGCGCCCGCACGTCAATAGTTAACACCAGCCGCCAGCCAATTGGAGGCTGGCGGCTGATGTCGGCCGCAGGCGCACACGTCGCCGGCGTCTGACGTCATTGTCAGTCGCCGGCGAGTGTGCTCTGTTGGAGGGAGCTCACCGCGGCGCTGGAGCGAGGACAGGTGAGGAGACTTTGTTTTTTTTTGTTTTTTTTTTACAACGGTGGACTGGACACACTGAGGGCAATGCTGGAGGACACTGGGGCAGATGGCTGGAGGACACTGGGGCAGATGGCTGGAGGACACTGGGGCAGATGGCAGGAGGACACTGGGGCAATGCTGGAGGACACTGGGGCAGATGGCTGGAGGACACTGGGGCAATGCTGGAGGACACTGGGGCAATGCTGGAGGACACTGGGGCAGATGGCTGGAGGACACTGGGGCAGATGGCTGGAGGACACTGGGGCAGATGGCTGGAGGACACTGGGGCAGATGGCTGGAAGACACTGGGGCAGATTGTTGGAGGACACTGGGACAATGCTGGAAGACACTGGGGCAATGCTGGAGGACACGGGCAGATGGCTGGATGACACTGGGGCAATGCTGGATGACACTGGGGCAGATTGCTGGATGACACTGGGACAGATTGCTGGATGACACTGGGGCAGATTGCTGGATGACACTGGGGCAGATTGCTGGAGGACACTGGGGCAATGCTGAAGGACACTGGGGCAATGCTGGAGGACATTGGGGCAGATTGCTGGAGCTGGAGGACACTGGGGCAATGCTGGAGACACTGGGGGAAATGCTGGACTTACTGGGGCAGATTTCTGGACACACTGGTGGTAATATTCTGGACACACTGTCTGGGGGCAATGCTGGACGCACTGGGGCAGATTGCTGGACACACTGTCTGGGGGCAATGCTGGACACACTGGGGGCAATATGCTGGAGACACTGGGGCAGATTGCTGGACACTGGGGCAATATGCTGGACATACTGGGGCAGATTGCTGGACACAATGGGGGCAGGACTGGAGGCATGGGCAGAATGTAGACACGGGGCATGATTGGAGACACGGGGCAGAATTAAAGACATGGGGCAGGATTGGATCATGTGGCAGGATGGATACGATGGAGACATATGGGGCAGGATGTGGAGATCATATGGGGTAGAATGGATACTCATGAGGGCAGGATGCGAGAACATATGGCTGGAGCCAGGAATGAGACACACGGGGCCAGGATGTGGAATATTATTACCATAGGGGCTAATTTAGGGATATTATTACTGCAGTGATGTATTTATTTTATTTTTTGAGTATACTGTTTTAAATGGGGGGCGGTCCTGTTACTGTGCAGAGTGACACTATATCACCTTTTTTTCTTCATGTGGTGTAATGTAGAAGTTGTGAAAATTAAGTAATGTGTTCTGCAAGCGGAGCTCGAGATAACTGTGTTATTTCCTGCAGAAACGAGTCCTGGCTGGGAGAAATGATGGCGGTCTGTGCTGGCTGAAAGATGAAGGACTTCACCTAGAGACGTCACTGGTGAGTCAGTGTTACCTATACACTGACACTATACAATGTATACTATATTGAGCTCCTGTGTATAATACCACCAGTGATCTCTGTATTACCTCTACACAGACACTGCATACTAAGTACAGATCTCCTGTGAATACTGGCACTTATGGTGATAGTATTGTGTTGTTGTTTTTTACTGATCAGTATTGTAGTATTCAGTCACTATGTGGTGGTAATATGTGGTCTGGAAATGGTGTTGTGGTATTTGTCCCTTGTATGTGATATTATTCGATCACTGTGGTTGTAATTTGTGGTCTGGTCATGGCGCGGTGGTATTTGATCCTTGTATGTAATATAATTCGATCACTGTGGTTGTAATTTGTGGTCTGGTCACGGTGCGGTGGTATTTATTCCTTGTATGTGATATTATTGGTCAAAATATACCTAAATTGTATTGCAGATTCTAACAAATATTTAATAGGTTACAGTAGAGTAGGGCCCGGCCATTTTTCTGGAATAATCTGGTTCGGGTATATCATGACCCCCGTCACATGACCCCCGTCACATGACCCCCGTCACATGACCCCCGTCACATGACCCCCGTCACATGACCGGGGGGGGCCCACAGTGTCTGAACAGCCCGGGGCCCTGGCTACCCTTAATCCACCCCTGATACCTATAGACATACAGTACATTAAACATAGATTACATACCATCACTAGTCACTTTGTTCCCCGAAGCCAGTGTCATCGGTAAAAAATATTAAAATAACAAACAACCAATATACTCCCTGATCCGCAGAAATCCACGAGTGTCCCACGATGATCTCCCATGGAGAACGGCAGCATCAGCTGATGCAACTGCTCTCCAGGGGCTCCAGGAATCCAATGACGGGAGGAAGGTATCCTTCCGCACTGTATTCCTCCATCGCTGTAAAAAAATAGTCCCTAGTCTCACTTTTGGCATTGCTGTGTGAGAAATTTTCCCACGCAGCAATTGCCATAAAGTGAGACTTTGAACTATAGTAACCTCAGTGATGCACTGCAGGAGCCATTGTCTCCTGTCAGTGTGTCACTGAAGGTCCAATAGAGCAGTGACATCACCCGATGTCACTTTTCTACAGGGGAGATCGTCGTGGGACACTCGTTATTAATTGGACTACGGCAGACAGGTAGTATACGGTTTATTATTTTACATTTTTGCAGGCACCGAAGTATGGTAAGTATGGTTAATTGAAGAAGATTAAAATACTTTTTTCCTAATGTGTGTGTGTTTTATTAACCCTTTATTACTATTGGATTAATAATGGATAGTCGTCTTATTGACGCCTCTCCGTTATTAACCCGCCTTAATGTCACCTTGCAATAGCAAGGTGACATTAACCCCTTATTACCCCATATCCCACCGCTACACGGGAGTGGGAAGAGAGGGGCTAAGTGCCAGAATTGGCGTATCTTACAGACGCGCCATTTCTGGGGCGGCTGCGGACTGGTATTTGTAGCCGGGGGGGGCAATATCCATGGCCCCTCTCTAGGCTATGAATATCAGCCTGCAGCTGTCTGCATAGCCTTTCTGGCTATAAAATATAGGGGGACCCCCCGTAATTTTTTTTGGGTCCCCCTATTTTAATAGCCAGTAAAGGCTACGCAGACAGCTGCGGGTTGATATTCATAGCAGGCTGCAAATATTGACCGTCGGCTTTCCCCCTCTGGTGCTGTTTTTTCCGTTTTTTTTTTTTTTTTTTAATTCAACAATCATTAAGGCCTCTTTCACACTTCGACGTACCGACGCACGTTGTGATATTTGTGCACGACGTGGGCAGCGGATGCAGTTTTTCAACGCTTCCGCTGCCCATTCTGAAGTCTGGGGAGGAGGGGGCAGAGTTTTGGCCGCGCGTGCACGGTAGAAAATGGCGGACACGACGGACAAAAAATGTTCACTTGAACGTTTTTTCGTGCTGACGGTCCGCCAAAACACAACGGATCCATTGCACGACGGATGCGTCCTGTGGCCGTCCGTTGCGATCCGTCGCTAATACAAGTCTATGGGTAAAAACGCATCCTGCGAGCACATTTGCAGGATCCATTTTTTCCCCAAAATGACGGATTGCGATGGATTGCTATAAACACAAGTGTGAAAGTAGCCTTAGAAACATCGGCCTTTCTATAATATATCTATGGATATATCTATATATAGATATATTTATAGATATAAGGCAAAAAAGAGGCAGCACTCCATATTTGCAATGTTCAACGTGCAGGATTTAATCAACCCACTGTTCAGGGCGCCCTGAACAGTGGGTTGATTAAATCCTGCACGTTGAACATTGCAAATATGGAGTGCTGCCTCTTTTCTGCCTTATATTGATAGAGTTGGATACAAGGACTGTTATCCTGGGGCCGTGCACTTGAAGATAAGTACATCTTGTGCTGTTCCTTTTTTCTTTATATTTATAGATAGATATATCTATAGATACATAGATGTACCTATCCATATATCTGGCTGCTTTCACACAACAGGTTTTTGCCGTCAGGCACAATCGGGCGAGTTTTGAAAAAATCGGATCTGTTTTTTCCGCCGGATCTGTTTTTTTCCGCCTTATCCGTTTTTTTCTGCTGGATCCGTTTTTTCAAACAGCGAAGGAAACAACAAAGAAGGAAAAAAGGACAAGAAGAGGACATGGATTCAGGAAAAAGGAATGATCCACCCCGTATGACTCGCTCACAGGTACTTAGCCGGTGGTGGTAAATATATCGTCTACAACTCTGGGTATATCTGAGCATAATGTGTTACAGAAAGGTCTTTCCTTTTGTCCTGCTCAGAACCTTAACACTTTTGATTTAGAAATGGAAATATGAGATTGAAAGCAGATTTTGCCGACTCCCCATCACAAGAGACCCTCAGGTCAGATACTGAGGATGGTCAGGGACCTCTGACAGCAATCAGTCTAGGCCTGGGGCCTAAGAGTTTCTTTAGACCTCCCCATAGTTCCCATGCCCTAGAAGCATTTATTGGCTTTGTTAATCTTTTTCTGACCTCCGTAGAGATATTGACCGTGGATCGCTACACTATCCTCATATATCCTCCCAACTTGTCAGTCACGGATCGTCAAGCCTTAAAATCCCTCCAAAAGGATTATAGTCTCATTATTAAACCGGCAGACAAGGGGGGAGCTATTGTGGTGATGGATAAATCATACTATGTTCAGGAGATCCTGAGACAACTTCATGACACCTCCACCTATGTTGAACTATCCAGGGATCCAACACCACAAATCAGGGAACTCATTTCAGGGATTTTATCCAAATACTCGGAACTTGGGGTACTTGACTTAAAGACACGGGAGTACCTGACTAAAAATCCTCCGATTACCCCGGTCTTCTACATCCTCCCGAAGATCCATAAGAACCTCAGTCGACCCCCAGGGAGACCTATAGTGGCGTCCACGGAGTCCATCTTATCCCCGCTTTCTATATTTTTAGAAAAAGTCCTAACACCTCTGATTCGCAAGACACCCTCATTTATTCTAGACACGGGTGAATTTTTTAACACAATTAGAGAGTTGCATACAATACCCAGGGATTCCATTCTTGTCTTGTTTGACGTTAAAGATCTCTATACCTCTATACCCCACACCGAAGGTATTAATTCAGTGCATAAATTATTATCATCCTCAGGGATTGGTCCTCTCTAAAAATTTCTTTTTATTCCAGGACACATACTATCTGCAAAGGAAGGGGACCGCAATGGGCTTGAACCTAGCCCCCCCCTTTCGCTAATTGCTATATGGCAGATTTCGAGATTTATATGAATTCCCTGTACCAGAATACCATCTTACTATGGAAATGCTTCATAGATGATATTTTTTGCATCCATATAGGATCAATTTTCTTGACACTACAGTCATTAAAGATGGTGAGGGACATATTTCCACAGACCTATATATTAAAAGTACAGACCGTAACAGTCTACTGCACTATCAAAGTTTTCATCCCAATCCTGTTAAGAGGTCTATTCCTAAATCTCAAACACAGCGAATTGAGCGCATTGTCTCCAATGACACACTACTCGATCAACGCAGAAGCGAATTACACACTAAGTTTCGGAAGAGGGGTTACCCTGACCATATTCTTGATTCTTGCAGTACCATCAATCAACGAACTAAAGTTAAAATAGATAACCGTATTCCATTTGTACATGGCTATCACCCGTTTGCGTACATTCTCCACAGGACCATACGCCGTCACTGGCATCTCCTATGAGAGGCTCACCCTAATATCCCCGAATTCAATTCTCCATTTCTCCCGTTTCAAAAGAGTGCCAAACATAAGGGACAAACTGGTTAGAGCTGACCTGGGTAGGGACTCATTATCGTCACGTCAAATAACTCTACATCAGCCTAGGTGCGGCACATTTCTTTGCCTACACTGTAACCAGTGTGGCAACGTACAGAAAGGCAGTTCCATCTTTCACCCCTACTCGGGTAAACAGTTCAAAATCAAAGATTACTACACGTGTGATACTTCCAATGTGGTTTATCTAATTAGATGCCCCTGCGGTCTAGGTTACGTAAGCGAAACCACTCAGCCTATTAAAGACCGGATCTCAAAGCACAAGTCTACCGTGAGGTGTAAAAATCTCTTACTGCCCATCTCGAAACATTTCACTGATCATAATCACAAAGTCTCACAAATGAGATTTCAGATAATTGAACAGGTCTCTATTCCCAAGTGAGGAGGGGACTGTGTTAGACTGTTAAAACAAAGAGAGGCATACTGGATACACACACTCGATACCCTGCATCCTCGTGGGTTAAATAGGGACTATGACTTGATGTCATTTATATAAATACTGTATTCTATAATCCACCCAGGTACCGTATTCAAGTACCCTGATCATACAGGCTTTAATTGGCTCATATAGAGAATCCATCAAGATAATATGCCGTGATTATTATGCATGATTCTAATTATTGCATTCTTATTTGCAGAGTCGTTTGTACTGAGAACGTTTATGATGCTGTCTGCTTGTCCGTCTATACATCTTCACCCTGTGTGCACCTCTGTTTATAAGCGATACATCACAATGACTCAGGAGCCTGTAAGATCATCATCAGCCTCTCTCAATATGTCTGCTGGGACACAAATACTTCCACTGTGGACCGCACAGCCTAGCCGCAACACTTCCGCATCACTTCCACTTTGCCATTTTTTTTTTTTTAAAGGGGAAGGGAAAAAAAGAAAAAAAGGAGAAAAAAAAAATCTCACCTTCTATTTTGCAGCTACCTATGCACTCCATATAGTACACTGTATATGGGCACTCACAGTTACTGAATTTTTTCACCTTATTACAGCACTAGTGCCGTACATCCCACATCACGTCCAAGGGACGCTTCCATATCTTCCTTATGGAAATTGGTATGTTGACAATTAAACAAGCTTACCTTGTCTATTAATGGGGTTCATTTTGTCTTGGGTGCATATTCCAGCTGTACCGATTGTTCGTTGGGTGCATTTTGTCTGAGCATAATACGCTATTTTCCCTGCTTTCTAGGTATCCTAAATACTATTAGGCCTTATTGTTAAATATATCTCTCCTCCCTCTCCCCTTCCCCCATTCTTTGTATATACTTTATTTTGTTATACACTGCCTATATGTCGGTTGACCAACAGTTTTGTTATATTCTGTAAATACAATCTCTTTTGTATGTAGTTACTGAAGAAGGCCAAGCATTGAGGCCGAAACGTTTATTTTGATGACTACAATAAATTACAAAAAACTCCATTTAAGCTGAGTGCATAAGTTTATCTTTCACTATATACGGCTTTGGACCCTATAAACAGGCTCAAGTCACCAGTCATATGGGTTTTGTGCTATCCTATACGGGGGACAGAGAGACAGAGAGAGAAACACCACATCTGTGAGGACCTTACGAGAGGCTTAGCAGTAAGGGACTACAGCACTACAGCGCAAGGGAATGCTATTGATTTCCACCTGGACAAGTGGAATCTTGACTTGCCTCCAAATCGGCCGGACCCTACCTGCCCTGTGATCTGGTGCCCTGGACTGTGGCTGCTGAAACCAACAGTAAACAAGGTAAAGAGACTGCAATCCTGTGTCCTCGTTCTTCACTGCACCTCTCACCATTCTACCATCTATACACTGGGAAGCCCTGGGGATATACTTCACCTATGAGAAGTTATACCATCTTAGCTGCCATAACATCACCCCAGCGGACCCCTTAAAGCAGCGTTGGTCACCCTGACCGAATACCACAGGTGGCGTCATGAACACAAACTTTATCCCCTTTCCCTTTTACACGGACGTCCCAGGGCCACGGACCAAGTTGCAGCCACCATGACACCCCCTTGTGAACACCGGACCCGGTACCGAGTACCCCTTTGCCCTGACGGGGCGCTCCATTTACACCGGCAATGTGCTGTTGAGAACAAGGATTTCTGTTCCCACATAAACAATCCAATCACTCCAATCACTCGATGAATAGGCAGTATTTTGCTTGTTTAGTATAATACACATAATAGTCCTCCATATATTATAATGTGCACCTCAGTTCTCCATATAGTATAATACACTCCTCAGTCCTGCATATATTAAAATACACTGCTCATTTCTTCATATAGTATAATACACTCCTCATAGTCCTCCATATACCATAATACACTCCTCATAGTGCTCCATATAGTATAATGCACCGCCATAGTCATCCATGTAGTACAATTCACTTCCCATAGTATAATGCACCCCATAGTTCTTCATATACTATAATGTATTTCCCTTAGTCCTCGATACAGTATAATGCAGCCTACATATAGTATAATGATGCCACCCCAGAGTATAATGCAGTCACCCCACAGAATATATTGTAGCCCCGAGTATAATGTGACCCCCAGAGAATATAATGCAGCCCCCTCATATGGTATAATGCAGTCCCTCATATATAATATATGGTAGCCCCGTCACAGAGCATAATGCAGCCCCCCATAGAATATAATGTAGCCCCTCCATAGAATACAATGCAGCTCTCCTCATATAGTATAATGCAGCTCCCCATAGAATATAATGCAGCCCCCTCATAGAGTATGATGCAATCACCTCTCATAGAATATAATAAATGTATTACGTAGAATACATTTAATATAGAATATAATACAGCCTACCTCCCCATAGAATATAATGTAGCCCCATAAAAGAGTATGATGCAATCCTCCCTCATAGACTGTAATACAGCCCCCCATAGAATATAATACAACCACCCATAGAATGTAATACAGTCCACCATAGAATATAATACAGCCCCCATAGAATGTAATACAGCCCCCCATAGAATATAATACAACCCACAATAGAATGTAATACAGCCCCCCATAGAATGTAATACAGCCCCCCATAGAATGTAATACAGCCCCCCATAGAATGTAATACAGCCCACCATAGAATATAATACAGCCCAAATAGAATATAATACAACCTACAATAGAATGTAATACAGCACCCCATAGAATGTAATACAGCCCCCTCATAAAATGTAATACAGCCCCCATAGAATGTAATACAGCGCCCCATAAAATGTAATACAGCCCCCATAGAATATTATACCACTCCCCATAGAATGTAATACAGCCGCCCCATATAATGTAATACAGTCCTCCCCGTAGAAAGTTATACAGCACCCCCATAGAATACAATACAACCCCCCATAGAATGTAAAACAACCCCCATAGAATGTAATACAGCCCACCCATAGAATGTAATACAGCCCCCCATAGAATATAATACAACCCCCATAGAATGCAATACAGCCCCTCATAGAATGTAATACAGCCCTCCATAGAATATAATAAAACACCCCATAGAATGTAATACAGCCCCCCATAGAATGTAATGTAGCGCCCCCCCCCCAATAGCCCCACAATCCAGTTATCACTCATTGATATATTAAAAAAAAACATATAATCCTCACCGCCGGTGAGGACGCCGGTATAGTTGAATGTGGCGGCACTGGCAGTGGGGTGAGTCTGCACTGGCATGGGGGGAGTCGGCCCAGTGGCAGAGCGTGCAGGGATCAAGAGGCCCACTACTGACACCGGCCTTCTGGCATTTGCCAGAAGTGCCCGATGACCAGTCCGGCCCTGGATGGAGGTGTTGAAATGGGCAGTGATGGAGGTGGAGGAATGGGCAATGATGAGGTAGTGGGGGAGAAGGCAATGATGGTTGTGGGGGTGGCAATGATGGAGGCTACTTTATTTTCTACGAGGGGGCTACCCCAACCACTGCTACATAATTACCTTATATTATACTCTGATATTAGCATGTTTTAGCGCACAATTGGTCGTCCTGTATTTATTTCTATGTAGCTATATAGTGGGCCCCAAGAATTATTTTCTCTGGTGGGTCCAAGGTGCTCCAGTGCGACGCTGCTTGCAGATAGGGGTTCTTTTCTTCTGACCATGGTTTGTGTTCCTTTTAGGTCTTGTTGGGGGTCATGGAGGAGGAATGGAGGTCTGGATCGCTCTTCTTAAGTGCCACTGGCTTGGGAGGAGATATGAAAGTTGTGTGGCTGGAGAGAATTAGGGGTGTCGCTGCGAGAAATCCCAGCTTACCTTCTTGTACTTACCTTTGTAGCTGATCCACTCTCTCATTTACAGATCAGCAAATTCTTCAGACTCATGCAAAATGCCCAGAAAGAGTGAAAGGAGTGCTCGGGTTATCTCTGGGTGGGGCAGAGGGGGCTCTAAGGGGGTCCACCTTGAGCTACACTACAGTAACTGTATCAGCGTGCACAATGCACCAATACAGTTACATTCCGCAGCAGAGCAGGGAGAATTGATCTCCCTGCTCTGCCACCTGGCCGCTGTGGGGCCCCCAAGCAGCCCCGTCATCACAAGTTCAACTGTATCGGCTGAACGAAGGAGTGTCACGCTCCTTCTCCCATCATCTCCCTCTCAGCGTCTGACATCCCTGATACAGACATTGACGCGATGACGTCACTACTTGGCGCCCGCTGTGCGGAGATGTGCCTGTGCTTGAAGCAGCAAAGGAACCAGGGGAAAAAGGTGAGTATTGCATTTATTTATTTTTTTATGAGGGTGCATTATACTATGTAGAGTCTGCCTATGGGGTTTGCATTATACAGCAAAGAGTCTGCCTATGGGTGGTACATTATACAATATAGAGTCTGCCTATGGGTGTGCATTTTACTATAGAGTTTGCCTATGGGGGTGCATTATACAGCATAGATTCTGCCTATGGGGAGTGCATTATACAATATAGAGTCTGCCTATAGTGGGTGCATAATACAAAATAGTCTGCCTATAGGGGGTACATTATACAATATAGAGTCTGCCTATGAGGGGATACATTATACAATATAGAGTCTGCCTATGGGGGGTGCATTATACTATATAGAGTCTGCCTATGGGGCTTGCATTATACTCTAGAGGCCTATGGGGAGAGCATTTTAATATATAGAGTTTGCCTATGGAGCTGCATTATACAATATAGAGTCTGCCTATGGGGAGTGCATTATACAATATAGAGTCTGCCTAAGGGGGTGCATTATACTATATAGAATCTGCCTATAGGAGTTGCATTATTGTAAAGAGGCCTATGGAGAGTGCATTATAATATATAGAGTCTGCCTATGGGGGTGCATTATACTATATTGGGTGTGCCTATGGGGAATGCATTATACTATATAGAGACTGCCTTTGGGGAGTATATTATACTATAAGGAGGTCTATGGGGAGTACATTATACTATATGGAGGCCTATGGGGAATGCATTATACTATGTTGAGGACTATCTGGTGCATTATACTAAACAGAGGCTACCTAGGGGGCCATCATACAGTGTGGGGATTACAGTGCGTGGGCCATCATGCAGTGTTGGAGCCATCAAACAGTTTAGGGGCTACTAAGGGGTTAGTATACTGTGTGTGTGGGTACTATACAGTCAGGGGGCATTATACTGTGTATAAGAGACCATCATACTGTGTATAAGGGAGCTCTCTGTACAGGGGGGAGACTTGGGATAGTATTAAATGTAAAGTGGGTACTTATTGTTATAGGGAACTCAGGTTACTGTGACTCTCAAAGCAGCACACAGAGGGTAGGTATTATTACTTTCTAGGGGGCAAAATGTTTGCACTGTTTTCTAGGGCACTTGCATCCAGCAGAACTATATTCTAGAGGGTTGCTTTAGAATTTGGAATGCACACAGTACCACACAGTAGGTGTAGCAGTAGTGACTCATATGGTAGCAGTGTTGGGGTATCAGTAAAAAAATGTTAGATCATTATATGATGTGTAATGCTTTGGCTTTTCCTTTGTTTAATGTTACACTGAAAATTTTTATAATGACCCAATAAAAAATACATTTATTATTAATTCAATCATTTATGGATTTCAGACAGACCAGGGAAGATTTCATTTTTTTTCACTTCTGTTGCTGAGACTTCTTGACATAAAGGGAACCTGTCACTTGATTCATGCTGCTCAAAAAACGGACAGCATGAACCAGAGCCTGGCTGCATGTTTGCAGCCAATTATTTTTTCCTCTAATAACGCACCGGAATTTTAAGGAGAATGTAGCTTGAAGAGCCGACCAGGAACCAAAGGGAGACAAGACTAGTTCTTCATTGCCCCCAACTTGTTTCACCCACATTTAAACCTACAAGACAAAAAAGTAAACGAAAACACTGATGTAACTAAGTAAAAAAGCAAAAGTGAATTTAAATAACACAGAGTTTTTAGTAATACTGTTTTTTGATCAAAAAATAGCACAAAAGCCATCCCACCTCGTCACGGTAACTCTGATCGGGACAGTCCTACACTGTCTAATATTAAAACCTTATATTGTGTCAATGTTGACCTCAGTGTGAATACAGTATTACTAAAAACTCTGTGTTATTTAAATGCACTTTTGTTTTTTTACTTAGTTACATCAGGGTTTTCGTTTACTTTTTTGTCTTGTAGGTTTCAATGTTTTGTGGCCAATGTGAACATGCGTTTAACCTCTGCATGTATACCAACTCAATTTAAGCTCAATTTTGTGTTTTTTTTTCTCTGTATTGTTGCATTCTGTGCAAGCCGGGGTGTGGCCTCCCTGTTTCTGAGCTAAAGACTATATAAGGCTTCCCCAGTCTAGTGTTTCACTGGTTGGGCTCAGTCCTTTTGTCTGCCCTTATTCACACAGAGGTCAACATTGACACAATGTAAGGTTTTAATATTAGACAGTGTAGGACTGTCCCGGTCAGGGTTACCGTGACGAAATGCGATGGCTTTTGTGCTATTTTTTTTATCAAAAAACAGTATTACTAAAAAGCTCTGTGTTATTTAAATGCACTTTTGCTTTCTTACTTAGTTACATCAGTGTTTTTGTTTACTTTTTTGTCTTGTAGGTTTCAATGTTTTGTGGCCAATGTGAACATGCGTTTAACCTCTGCATGTGTACCAACTCAATTTAAGCTCAATTTTGTGTTTTTTTTTGTTTCACCCACAGTTGATTGACTGGTCTCTCCTATGTGTGTACCAAGTATGGACTGGGGCTGAAATTCAGCCCTGGCATTTGAAATCACACAGGCCCATGCTGTCTCCGTCTCCATGAACCAGATGGGATATATTACTAATATTACCCTGGATGGAGGAAAGGAAGATTTTCTACAAGACCAATATTTCTAATGATACCCATGACCTGCTGGGGTAATTGACGGAGTCAGTGACTTTGTGCTCCATCACAACAGCTAGGGGTTGGTTGAGGGCTTATTTTTTGCATTCCAAGCTGACGTTTTTATTGATACCACTTTTGTGCAGATACGATCTTTTGATCACCCGTTATTGCATTTTAATGCAATGTCGCGACAACCAAAAAAACGTAATTCTGGCGTTTTGAATTTTTTTCTCGCTATGCTGTTTAGCCATCAGATTAATGCTTTTTTTATTGATAGATTGGGCGAATCTTGCCTTGCGCAGGCGTGTACTATGGAGGACAGAGAATGAACTTCAATCCAATATTGCAGCCAGCATGCAGCCAGCGGGTAAGGAAAGGGTGAATCAAAAACCCCAAAACCCCGCCTCCATGGCTGAAGATTGTTCCCTCCAAATTCAGGTGACAGTGTCCCTTTAAAGAGATTGTCCACTACTTTAACATTGATGACTATCCTCAGGATAGGTCATTACTGTTTGATCGGTTGGGGTGCAACACCCTGAACCCCAACAGATCAGTTGTTCTCAGTGCCAACTGCAGCCGGAAGTGCTTGTTTGCGAAGCTACTACATCTACTGATAGTGCCCGCTGCTGGATACTGCACATCCACCCCTATTCAAATCAATACGACAGGTCAGCAATGTTAAAGTAGAGGACTACTCAGCAGCATGATATTGCAATGGTCGATTCACTAAGAAACATCTAGATGCCTTTCTTTAAAAAAAAATTATATTATAACTTATGGGTACTAGACTCAGGGACAGGACATTGATCCAGGGGATTATGAAGGGAGCATTTTAAAAATTTGAATCCCATCTCTGCATTGTGGATTTTGGTTCCCACCATAATTCTCACAGCCATGCACCTCATGGCTTACAATACTCTAGCTGTACATACAGGTGCTTCTCACAAAATTATAATATCATCAAAAAGTTCATTTATTTCAGTTCTTCAATACAAAAAGTGAAACTCATATATTATATAGAGTCATTACAAACAGAGTGATCTATTTCAAGTGTTTATTTCTGTTAATATTGATGATTATGGCTTACAGCCAATGAAAACCCCAAAGTCATTATCTCAGTAAATTAGAATACTGTACTTTATAACACTGATCATGAATCAATAATCATCATTAATCATTTAAAAATTATCTTAAAATCTGAAATGTTGGCCTACTGAAATGTATGTTCAGTAAATGCACGCAGTACTTGGTCAGGGCTCCTTTTGCATCAATTACTGCATCAATGCGGCGTGGCATGGGGGAGATCGGCCTGTGGCACTGCTGAGGTGTTATGGAAGCCCAGGTTGCTTTGATAGCAGCCTTCAGTTCATCTGCATTGTTGGGTCTGATGTCTCTCATCTTCCTCTTGACGATACTATGGGGTTTTAGGTCAGGCGAGTTTGCTGGCCAATCAATCACAGTGATAATGTTTTTAAACCAGGTATTGGTACTTTTGGCAGTGTGGACAGGTGCCAAGTCCTGCTGGAGAATGAAATTTCCATCTCCAAAAAGCTTGTCGGCAGAGGGAAGCATGAAGTGGTCTAAAATTTCCTGGTAGACGACTGCGCTGACTTTGGTCTTGATAAAACACAGTGGACCTACACCAGCAGATGACATGGCTCCCCAAACCATCACTGATTGTGGAAACTTCACACTAGACCTCAAGCAAAATTTACTGAAAACACAACGTGACACTTATAGCCCATGTCCTGGATACGTCTGTGTGTGGTGGCTCTTGAAGCAATGACTCCAGCAGCAGTCCACTCCTTTTGAATCTCCTCCAAATTTTTGAATGGCCTTTATTAACAATCCTTTCAAGGCTGCGGTTATCCCAGTTGCTTGTGCACCTTGTTCTACCATACTTTTTCTTTCCACTCAACTTTCCATTAATATGCTTGGAAACAGAGCTCTGTGAACAGCCACCTTCTTTAGCAATGACCTTTTGTGGCTTATCCTCCTTGTGGAGTGTGTCAATGACTGCCTTCTGTACATCTGTCAAGTCAGCAGTCATCTCCATGATTGTGGATCCTGCTGAAACAGACTAAGGAACCTTTTTAAAGGGAATCTGCCTCTCTAACATTTCCCGGCGACTGCGCACTGCAGTACTTTGCTCTACCCTCAACAGGGCAGATAAAGTACGCCTGCGCAGGAGCCACGGCAGGAAGCAAAGAAGAGGACTTCATCATATGAAGATGGGAGGCGCTGGACCCGGACTGCGACACCCAATCGGACCGGACCGCATTGGGACCGCCCCTGGGTGAGTATAATCTAACTTGTTTTTCTCATCTTTCAGTGTACATCGGGGGCTTATCTACAGCATTACAGAATGCTGTACATAAGCCCCCGATGCCGGTGGCCGCAGCTAATAGGTGAATTTTGGGGTGACAGATTTCCTTTAACCCCTTTCTGACCTCGGACGGGATAATACGTCCGAGGTCAGATCCCCTGCTTTGATGCAGGGCTCCGCGGTGAGCCCGCATCAAAGCCGGGACATGTCAGCTGTTTTCAACAGCTGACATGTGCCTGTAATAGGCGCGAGCAGAATCGCGATCTGCCCGCGCCTATTAACTAGTTAAATACCGCTGTCAAACGCAGAGAGCGGCATTTAACTACCGCTTCCTGCCGGGAGGCCGGAAATGACGTCATCGCCGACCCCCGTCACATGATCGGGGGTCGGCGATGCTTCAGAATTGTAACCATAGAGGTCCTTGAGACCTCTATGGTTACTGATCGCCGGCAGCTGTGAGCGCCACCCTGTGGTCGGCGCTCATAGCACACCTGATTTTCAGCTACATAGCAGCGAACAGCAGATCGCTGCTATGTAGTAGAGGCGATCATGCTGTGCCTGCTTCTAGCCTGTGAAAAAAATAAAAAAAATATAAAAGTTTAAATCACTCCCCTTTTGCCCCAATCAAAATAAATCAATAAAAAAATATCAAATCTACGCATATTTGGTATCGCTGTGCTCAGAATCGCCCGATCTATCAACAAAAAAAAAGCATTAACCTGATCGCTAAACAGGGTAGCGACCCCATCCTGTCATGTGCTGCACCCATCCTGCGTCCCCATCCTGTCATGTGCTGCACCCATCCTGCGTCCCCATCCTGTCATCTGCTGCACCCACCCTGCGTCCCCATCCTGTCATGTGCTGCACCCATCCTGCATCCCCATCCTGTCATTTGCTGCTCCCATCCTGCGCCCCCATCCTGTCATGTGTTGCTCCCATCCTGCGCCCCCATTCTGTCATGTGCTCCTCCCATCCTGCGCCCCCGTTCTGTCATGTGCTGCTCCCATCCTGCGCCCCCGTTCTGTCATGTACTGCTCCCATCCTGCGCCACGATTCTTTAATTTGCTGCTCCCATCCATATGCCCCATACGCTGCTCCATAAAGGTTTATGGCCCCCATAAGATGCTCCATGGTATATGCCCCGTACACTGCTCCATAAAGTTTGATGGCCCCCATAAGATGCTCCATAGTGTATGCCCCGTACGCTGTTCCATAAAGGTTTATGGCCCCCATAAGATGCTCCATGGTATATGCCCCCGTACACTGCTCCATAAAGGTTTATGGCCCCCATAAGATGCTCCATGGTATATGCCCCCGTACACTGCTCCATTATGGTTTATGGCCCCCATAAGATGCTCCATAGTATATGCCCCGTACACTACTCCATTATGGTTTATGGCCCCCATAAGATGCTCCATAGTGTATGCCCCGTACGCTGTTCCATAAAGGTTTATGGCCCCCATAAGATGCTCCATGGTATATGCCCCCGTACACTGCTCCATTATGGTTTATGGCCCCATAAGATGCTCCATTGTATATGCCCCCGTACACTGCTCCATTATGGTTTATGGCCCCCATAAGATGCTCCATAGTGTATGCCCCGTACGCTGTTCCATAAAGGTTTATGGCCCCCATAAGATGCTCCATACTATATGCCCCCATACACTGCTCCATTATGGTTTATGGCCTCATAAGATGCTCCATATTCTATGCCCCCGTACACTGCTCCATTATGGTTGATGACCCCCTTAACATGCTCCATTCTATATGCCCCCGTACACTGCTCCATTATGGTTGATGGCCCCCTTAACATGCTCCATTCTATATGCCCCCGTATGCTGCTGCTGCTGCAATTAAAAAAAAAAAAAACATACTCACCTATCTGTTGTGAATTCTGTTGTTAAGCTCCCTCCTGTGGTCATGAATGGTACTTCGGCTGGTTCTGTCCATGGGCTTCCCCTGGTGGTTGAGAGTGGGGCTGCGGCTTCTGAGGTTCCTTCCACAGGTGACGAGGTTAATTCGTTAGCTGGCTGCTCTATTTAACTCCACCTAGATCATTGCTCCATGCCACCTGTCAATGTTCCAGTATTGGTCTAGTTCGCTCCTGGATCGTTCTTGTGACCTGTCTTCCCAGCAGAAGCTAAGTTCCTGCTTGTTTTTCTCTGTTTGCTATTTTTTCTGTCCAGCTTGCTATTTTGATTTTTGTCTTGCTTGCTGGAAGCTCTGGGATGCAGAGGGAGCGCCTCCGCACCGTGAGTCGGTGCAGAGGGTCTTTTTGCGCCCTCTGCGTGGTCTTTTTGTAGTTTTTTGTGCTGACCGCAAAGTTACCTTTAGTATCCTCTGTCTGTTCAGTAAATCTATTTCATCTCTGTGTTTGTGATTTTCATCTTAACTCACAGTCATTATATGTGGGGGGCTGCCTGTTCCTTTGGGGAATTTCTCTGAGGCAAGGTAGGCTTTATTTTTCTATCTTTAGGGCTAGCTAGTTCCTTAGGCTGTGACGAGTTGCATAGGGAGCGTTAGGAGCAATCCACGGCTATTTCTAGTGTGTGTGATAGGACTAGGGATTGCGGTCAGCAGAGTTCCCACGTCTCAGAGCTTGTCATGTATTATTAGTAACTATCAGGTCATTCCGTGTGCTCTTAACCACCAGGTCCATTATTGTCCTCACCACCAGGTCATAACGGTACAGGTGGCCAAAAGTATTAATGCATCTCAATAGAGGGATAAGAGAAGTTCTGAGACCATTTTTTTTTCTTTGCAGTGTGTTTTGTCTCTCTTTTCCCCTTTACCTCTGGGTGGTTCAGGATACAGGTGTAGATATGGACATTCAAGGTCTGTCCTCTTGTATGGATAATCTCACTGCAAGGGTACAAAACATTCAAGATTTTGTGGTTCAGAATCCGATGTTAGAGCTTAGGATTCCAATTCCTGATTTGTTTTTTGGGGATAGATCTAAGTTTCTGAATTTCAAAAATAATTGTAAATTGTTTCTTGCTTTGAAACCTCGCTCCTCAGGTGACCCTGTTCAACAAGTGAAAATCATTATTTCTTTGTTACGTGGCGACCCTCAAGACTGGGCATTTTCCCTTGCGCCAGGAGATCCAGCATTGCGTGATGTTGTTGTGTTTTTTCTGGCGCTTGGATTGCTTTATGATGAACCAAATTCAGTGGATCAGGCAGAGAAAATCTTGCTGGCTCTGTGTCAGGGTCAGGATGAGGTAGAGATATATTGTCAGAAGTTTAGGAAGTGGTCTGTACTCACTCAGTGGAATGAATGTGCGCTGGCAGCAATTTTCAGAAAGGGTCTCTCTGAAGCCCTTAAGGATGTCATGGTGGGATTTCCCATGCCTGCTGGTCTGAATGAGTCTGTCTTTGGCCATTCAGATCGATCGACGCTTGCGTGAGCGTAAAGTTGTGCACGGTATTATCTGAGCATAGACCTGAGCCTATGCAATGTGATAGGACTTTGACCAGAGCTGAACAGCAAGAACACAGACGTCGGAATGGGCTGTGTTTTTACTGTGGTGATTCCACTCATGCTATCTCCGATTGTCCTAAGCGCACTAAGCGTTTCGCTAGGTCTGCCACCATTGGTACGGTACAGTCTAAATTTCTTTTGTCCGTTACTCTGATTTGCTCTTTGTCATCCTATTCTGTTATGGCATTTGTGGATTCAGGCGCTGCCCTGAATTTGATGGACTTGGAGTTTGCTAGACACTGTGGTTTTTTCTTGGAGCCCTTGCAGTATCCTATTCCATTGAGAGGAATTGATGCTACGCCTTTGGCCAAGAATAAGCCCCAGTACTGGACCCAATTGACCATGTGCATGGCTCCTGCACATCAGGAGGATATTCGCTTTTTGGTGTTGCATAATCTGCATGATGTGGTCGTTTTGGGGTTGCCGTGGCTACAGGTCCATAATCCAGTATTGGATTGGAAATCTATGTCTGTGTCCAGCTGGGGTTGTCAGGGGGTACATGGTGATGTTCCATTTTTGTCTATTTCGTCATCCACCCCTTCTGAAGTCCCGGAGTTTTTGTCGGATTACCGGGATGTATTTGATGAGCCCAAATCCAGTGCCCTACCTCCTCATAGGGATTGCGATTGTGCTATCAATTTGATTCCTAGTAGTAAGTTTCCTAAGGGCCGACTGTTCAATTTATCTGTGCCAGAACACGCCGCTATGCGGAGTTATATAAAGGAATCCTTGGAGAAGGGTCATATTCGCCCGTCGTCGTCACCATTGGGAGCAGGGTTCTTTTTTGTGGCCAAGAAGGATGGTTCTTTGAGACCTTGTATTGATTACCACCTTCTTAATAAGATCACAGTCAAATTTCAGTACCCTTTGCCGCTGCTGTCTGATTTATTTGCTCGGGGGCTAGTTGGTTCACCAAGATAGATCTTCATGGTCCGTATAAGATTTCTGAGGTTCTCAATCCTGTGTCATTTCGTTTGACCCTTCCAGCTTCTTTTGCCATCCATAATGTATTCCATAGGTCGTTGTTGCGGAGATACGTGGCGCCTGTGGTTCCATCCGTTGATCCTCCTGCCCCGGTGTTGGTTGAGGGGGAGTTGGAGTATGTGGTGGAGAAGATTTTGGATTCTCGTATTTCGAGACGGAAACTCCAGTACCTGGTCAAGTGGAAGGGTTATGGTCAGGAAGATAATTCCTGGGTCTTTGCCTCCGATGTTCGTGCTGCCGATCTGGTTCGTGCCTTTCATTTGGCTCGTGCTGGTCGGCCTGGGGGCTCTGGTGAGGGTTCGGTGACCCCTCCTAAAGGGGGGGTACTGTTGTGAATTCTGTTGTTAAGCTCCCTCCTGTGGTCATGAATGGTACTTCGGCTGGTTCTGTCCATGGGCTTCCTCTGGTGGTTATGAGTGGGGCTGCGGCTTCTGAGGTTCCTTCCACAGGTGACGAGGTTAATTCGTTAGCTGGCTGCTCTATTTAACTCCACCTAGATCATTGCTCCATGCCACCTGTCAATGTTCCAGTATTGGTCTAGTTCACTCCTGGTTCGTTCTTGTGACCTGTCTTCCCAGCAGAAGCTAAGTTCCTGCTTGTTTTTCTCTGTTTGCTATTTTTTCTGTCCAGCTTGCTATTTTGATTTTTGTCTTGCTTGCTGGAAGCTCTGGGACGCAGAGGGAGCGCCTCCGCACCGTGAGTCGGTGCGGAGGGTCTTTTTGCGCCCTCTGCGTGGTCTTTTTGTAGTTTTTTGTGCTGACCGCAAAGTTACCTTTCCTATCCTCTGTCTGTTCAGTAAGTCAGGCCTCACTTTGCTAAATCTATTTCATCTCTGTGTTTGTGATTTTCATCTTAACTCACAGTCATTATATGTGGGGGGCTGCCTGTTCCTTTGGGGAATTTCTCTGAGGCAAGGTAGGCTTTATTTTTCTATCTTTAGGGCTAGCTAGTGCCTTAGGCTGTGACGAGTTGCATAGGGAGCGTTAGGAGCAATCCACGGCTATTTCTAGTGTGTGTGATAGGATTAGGGATTGCGGTCAGCAGGGTTCCCACGTCTCAGAGCTTGTCCTGTATTATTAGTAACTATCAGGTCATTCCGTGTGCTCTTAACCACCAGGTCCATTATTGTCCTCACCACCAGGTCATAACACCTATCGTCGCTGGGCGCCGAGTGCTGGGGGGCCTGAGCAGGCGGGGACACTGGCGCGCTGTGGGGGTCAGGTGCCGGTATCGCCGCTAGTTCAGGCCCCCTTCCCCAGCACTTGCTATATTCACCTGTCCTCCGTTCCACCGCTGCGCGCCGCCATCTTCCCGGTCCTCTGGCTGTGACTGGTCAGTCAGAGGGCGGCGCCGGCGCGCATTAAGTGCGTCATCGCGCCCTATGAACTGAAGGTCACAGGCCGAGGACCGGGAAGATGGCGGAGCGCAGCGGTGGAACGGAGGACAGGTGAATATAGCCGATATTCACCCTCCTGGCGGTCCCTGCTTCTCTGTTGGAGATCGCGGTGTGCGTTCAATGTGAACGCATACCACGATCTCCCGGGAGCATCACTCTGTGAGGCCCAGACTGCGCCGACGCTTGCGCAGTCTATAAAGGCTTCGGACAGAGTGACGCTCCCAGCGTTATATTATAGATGGAGAGATGTATGGGGTTTACAGTTGGATCTTTGTTAGGGGAACTGAGGGAGGGGGGTACCGTAGAGTCATCATACTGTGCGTGTGGCCGAGTACACTGTGGGGCTATCATACTGTGTTTTGGAGCACTTTTTTTTGCATCATACTTTGTTATCTGTTTTATTCAAGGGTTTTTTTATCCTTTGTTATTACATATTTAAATTAGGCGATTGAGCCACATTCTTTTTACTGCTCTTACATAGCATATTATAAAATTACACTATAAGTCCAAAAGTCAATTGTTTTAAGGAAAAACTTCCTTAATTATAGACTTTTTTTTAACAAAAATCAAGGTCGGCCGAAGACTTTGTCCAAGCTTTGAACTTTGGCCCTCTGTGTACTTGAGTTTGACATCCCTGCCTTAAATGGTGTTATTCTCATCATGATAAAGGGTTACAATTGCAAAGAGGTTGAAAAAACAACCAACTTTGCCGTTTTACTTTTGATCAAAAATTTTATCTGTTCTCAAGAAGAGACCTCCACTGCAATCTGTGGCTAGTATCTTACGCTTGCCTCTTAGGAGTGCTCTTTGCTATAGACTGTGTAGTGTGCTAATGTAGGTTGATTTTTCATCTAAAACCTCAGTATTCAGGTTAAGTTGCCATGTTGGCACTTTGCAATAAATAAGTGGGTTCTGGATTGCAGTTTGGTCACTCGTTCTCTAAAAGGTTCGCCATCACTGCTATAGACTACTCCACAATTGCTTTGCTCTAGTTTTGATAAATCCTGTGTATTAGGAGGTTTGAGGTGCAACTCAGCATGGGGCTGTTGTGGTGATCTGTCCCCCACACAGGAGATATGGCCTCAGTTATTATTTGTCTTAATATAGCTATGGAAGATAAGAAAAAGCCTCCTCTTCCTTAACAGGCTATTAACCCTCATACATGCTGTGATTTTTTAGGCTACAATACAATGAGAGGGTTTCTAAGGCAAACTATGTTGGTTTGTTCCCTATTAGATTAGTCCTACATCTATGATTTACTAACTTTTATATGCCAATGCAGTTGTAGGAATAGTCACACACTATTAAGCTTTTACTCTATATTCAGACTATTTTGTATCTAATACCAACATGCATATATATATATTTTCACCATATCTCATGTGTATAGACCCTGAATCTACGGGTCTCCAAAGGCAAGTTTCCTCACACGGCCCAGCTGTTTCTGTCTTTGCTAATGCTCAAAATCAAAGTGGAAAATGAAGTTACAGGCTGATCCAACTTCAGTGGAAATGCCACAAGACAAGGAAATGATGCTCAGTAGTGTGTGTGGCCTCCACATGCCTATATGATCTCCCTACAATGCCTGGGCATGCTCGTGATGAGGCGGCAGATGGTCTCCTGAGGGATCTCCTCCCAGACCTGGACTAAAGCATCCACCATCTCCTGGACAGTCTGTGGTGCAACATGACGTTGGTGGATAGAGCGAGACACGATGTCCCAGATGTGCTCAATTGGATTCAGGTCTGGGGAACCGGCGTGCCAGTCCATAGCTTCAATGCCTTCATCTTGTAGGAACTGCTGACACACTCCAGCCACATGAGGTCTGGCATTGTCCTGCATTAGGAGGAACCCAGGGCCAACCGCACCAGCATATGGTCTCACAAGGGGTCTGGGGATCTCATCTCGGTACCTAATGGCAGTCAGGCTACCTATGGTGAGCACGTGGAGGGCTGTGCGGCCCTCCAAAGAAATGCCATCCCAGACCATTACTGACCCACTGCCAAACCGATCATGTTGAAGGATGTTGCAGGCAGCAGATCGTTCTCCATGGCTTCTCCAGACTCTGTCACATGTGCTCAGTGTGAACCTGCTTTCATCTGTGAAGAGCACAGGGCGCCAGTGGCGAATTTGCCAATCCTGGTGTTCTGTGGCAAATGCCAAGCGTCCTGCACGGTGTTGGGCTGTGAGCACAACCCCCATCTGTGGACATCGGACACTCAGACCATCCTCATGGAGTCGGTTTCTCACCATTTGTGCAGACACATGCACATTTGTGGCCTGCTGGAGGTCATTTTGCAGGGCTCTGGCAGTGCTCCTCCTGTTCCTCCTTGCACAAAGGCTGAGGTAGCGGTCCTGCTGCTGGGTTGTTGCCCTCCTACGTCCCCCTCCACATCTCTTGGTGTACTGGCCTGTCTCCTGGTAGCGCCCCCAGCCTCTGGACACTACGCTGACAGACACAGCAAACCTTCTTGCCACAGCTCCTGGATGAGCTGCACTACCTGAGCCATATTTATTAGGAGGCTTGAGCATTAGGTTAAATTACTTTCTTCATAACAAAAAATTTAATAAACATATTATTTTTCCACAGTTTTATTGGATCTCCATTGTTACTGAATGAGTGAAAATGATCCAAGTGTTCACTATTACTCTGCAGTGAATGTTTCCTTCTGTAGAGAACAGCAAACATTTCTACATTAAATTTCGCTTAGACCTGACAATAACTGTTAATTATTCAGGCGCTTAACAGGTCCGGCGACAGCATGAATTTGCTCGTGATGGGACTCCACCGCTCTCTTGTGCCGTGCCTTACAGCCCTGGTTACAACGCGAACCTCTATCCGACTGCTTGCACACAACGAGCTGGCACTGAATGTACACACTGGAGAAACGATCCAAGAAGCTGAATGCATTGAATTCGAATCTCACTGTGCTTGGTGAGGACGATGGAAAGGTGTGATAGTCTGAGACTCTGGAGCACCTGTGATTTAATAAGGAAAAAAAGGCCACTTTTAGGTTTATGTCACAAATATCTCCCAAGGAGATGAACATCAAAAAGCAAAGAAGATGCTATTAAAGGGAATCCGTCAGCAGGTTTTTGCAATGTAATCTGACAGCAGCACAATGTAGGGACAGGGAGACAGATTTCAGCAATGTATCACTTAGCAGTTCTCTGAATGCTCAGCTGTGTGTAACCCTGCCCCCATCTCTGATTGGCAGCTTTCTGTGTACACTGTATATTGACAAAATCTGCTAATTAGTGATGGAGACGTGGTTGAACCAGGAGACAGGAGTCACCTAGTCATGTAGTGATAATCTCCTAGTGACAAAATACTGATTTTATTGAAACAGCAAGACACAGACAAGTGAAACATCACTGGAATCAGGTTCTCTGCCCCTACATTATGTTGCACTCAGATTGCATAGTATTAACCTGCAGACAGATATCTTTTAAAGGACAACTGGATTCTATGGTGATGTTACCAGGAATGGAATCTATATGCAGTTCAATGTCATATAATGAGTAAACTAAGGACTTGTCCACTTTAATAAATCATTTTTTTTAAAAAACAAACAAAAAAAACAACAACATATATTATACTCATCACAATGTATCTTGTTTCAGAGTTCCCCAATAATCCGCTTCAATCTGCAGCTCTGCCACAGGTAAAATGAGGCACTACACAGTTCTCAATTACATATAAGCATAGCGCATGGTGCTCTGTCCATGGCTGCCTTACATATCTCTGGATCCCAGATGAATGATCGTGACTAGTGATGAGCAAAAGTGCTCGTTACTCGAGTTTGCCTAGGGTCAGGGCTGCCACAAGTAATTTCAGGGCCCCATACTCGTAAAATTTGCAGGCCCCCTCGAGACTCCACACCAGATCCACCTCCACCCCTCAAACCGTCCACAGTCCCACTGCCACTCTTGGAAACACGCTACTTCTGCACCACATCCTCACCAATCATACATCAACAGTTCCCATCGAACACCATATCACATACATAGCCAGCAGCTTTTGTGATGGCAAAAAGATTTATTAAGCCGCCACCACGACAAAGTAGACTCTTTTGGCCTGGCCTTACTCTACTCTAACCTATTAACCATTTCTTAAAATATCCAATACTCTTTTAAAGTCATTTTTTATTTATTTTTCTTTAACGGTATGTGTCACATACATTTTTAAAATGACCAATAATACAACATACCAGGGACAAATACCACCACACATGATCTGACAACATATTACCACCACATAGTAACTGAATAATACCACAAACAAGGAACAAATAACGCCACACCATGACCTGATCACATATTACCACCACAGTGACCGTATACTACAATACTGATTAATGAAAAAACACAATACTAAAATTACCATAAATGCCACTATATACAAGAGCTCTGTACACATATACAGTGTACAGAGTCGGTGTACAGGTAATACAGTGATCACCGGTGACATCTCTAGTTAGTCCTTCATCTTTGGTTTTCTTCTTCATCCAGTGCAGACCGCCATAATTTCTTCCAGCCAGGACTCGTCTCTGCAGAAAATAACACACAGATATTTAGAATACATTCCCCAATTTTTCCCCAGCTTCTACACTACACCAGATGAAGAAAAAAAGCGAGTGTCGCCCTGCAGAGTAATAGTACTCCCCACTATAAACAGTAACCTCAAAAATAAAATACCTCACAGCAGTAATAATATCCCTTACAGTAATAATGTCCTACAACCTGGCACGCTCCTGTAATAATGACCCCCATCCTGGCCTCCATGTGTCTCATTCCTGACTCCCATGTGTCTCCATCCTTGCTCTATCACATTTGTCTTCATCATGCCCCTATATATGTCTCCATCCTGCCCCTATATACAGCTCTGGCAAAAATTAAGAGACCACCACATCAAAACCCTGTCGTGGGCAGCCCGATCTCCAGACCTGAACACCATTGAAAACCTCTGGAATGTAATCAAGAGGATGATGGATAGTCACAAGCCATCAAACAAAGAAGAACTGCTTACATTTTTGCGCCAGGAGCAGTGTGATAGACTGGTGGAAAGCATGCCAAGACGCATGAAAGCTGTGATTAAAAATCATGGTTATTCCACAAAATATTGATTTCTGAACTGTTGCTGAATTAAAACATTAGTATTGTTGTTTCTAAATCATTATGAACTTGTTTTCTTTGCATTATTTGAGGTCTGAAAGCACTGTTTGTTTGTTTGTTTTTAATTTTTACCATTTTTCTTTTTCAGAAAAAAAATACAAAATTTATTGCTTGGAAATTCGGGGACATGTTGTCAGAAGTTTATAGAATAAAAGAGCAATTTACCGTATATACTCGAGTATAAGCCGACACGAGTATAAGCCGACCCCCCTAATTTTGGCACAAAAAACTGGGAAAACTTATTGACTCGAGCAAGGACTTTGAAGAGTTGGGGAAGAAAGTAAAGGAACTGGATGCACAGGTAGTTTTTTCTTCTATCCTTCCAGTAGACGGGCATGGCACCAGGAGATGGAACAGGATCCTTGATGCAAACAACTGGCTAAGACGATGGTGCAGACAACAAGGATTTGGATTCCTGGACCACGGTGTGAATTACTGGTATGATGGACTCCTCGCCAGAGACGGACTACACCTCAACAAACCTGGGAAACACACATTCGCCAGAAGACTCGCTACACTCATCAGGAGGGCGTTAAACTAGAAGAAGAGGGGACGGGAAGAAAAACATTAGACTCGAACAAAGACGACCCAGGAAAACATACTCAGAAGGGAGGTAAGAACATTTCTAAAACAATCCACAGTGAGGAGATTGGAACAAAACAAAATCCTCTAAACTGCATGCTCGCAAACGCCAGAAGCCTGACAAACAAGATGGAAGAACTAGAAGCAGAAATATCTACAGGTAACTTTGACATAGTGGGAATAACCGAGACATGGTTAGATGAAAGCTATGACTGGGCAGTTAACTTACAGGGTTACAGTCTGTTTAGAAAGGATCGTAAAAATCGGAGAGGAGGAGGGGTTTGTCTCTATGTAAAGTCTTGTCTAAAGTCCACTTTAAGGGAGGATATTAGCGAAGGGAATGAGGATGTCGAGTCCATATGGGTTGAAATTCATGGAGGGAAAAATGGTAACAAAATTCTCATTGGGGTCTGTTACAAACCCCCAAATATAACAGAAAGCATGGAAAGTCTACTTCTAAAGCAGATAGATGAAGCTGCAACCCATAATGAGGTCCTGGTTATGGGGGACTTTAACTACCCGGATATTAACTGGGAAACAGAAACCTGTGAAACCCATAAAGGCAACAGGTTTCTGCTAATAACCAAGAAAAATTATCTTTCACAATTGGTGCAGAATCCAACCAGAGGAGCAGCACTTTTAGACCTAATACTATCTAATAGACCTGACAGAATAACAAATCTGCAGGTGGTTGGGCATTTAGGAAATAGCGACCACAATATTGTGCAGTTTCACCTGTCTTTCACTAGGGGGACTTGTCAGGGAGTCACAAAAACATTGAACTTTAGGAAGGCAAAGTTTGAACAGCTTAGAGATGCCCTTAATCTGGTAGACTGGGACAATATCCTCAGAAATGAGAATACAGATAATAAATGGGAAATGTTTAAGAACATCCTAAATAGGCAGTGTAAGCGGTTTATACCTTGTGGGAATAAAAGGACTAGAAATAGGAAAAACCCAATGTGGCTAAACAAAGAAGTAAGACAGGCAATTAACAGTAAAAAGAAAGCATTTGCACTACTAAAGCAGGATGGCACCATTGAAGCTCTAAAAAACTATAGGGAGAAAAATACTTTATCTAAAAAACTAATTAAAGCTGCCAAAAAGGAAACAGAGAAGCACATTGCTAAGGAGAGTAAAACTAATCCCAAACTGTTCTTCAACTATATCAATAGTAAAAGAATAAAAACTGAAAATGTAGGCCCCTTAAAAAATAGTGAGGAAAGAATGGTTGTAGATGACGAGGAAAAAGCTAACATATTAAACACCTTCTTCTCCACGGTATTCACGGTGGAAAATGAAATGCTAGGTGAAATCCCAAGAAACAATGAAAACCCTATATTAAGGGTCACCAATCTAACCCAAGAAGAGGTGCGAAACCGGCTAAATAAGATTAAAATAGATAAATCTCCGGGTCCGGATGGCATACACCCACGAGTACTAAGAGAACTAAGTAATGTAATAGATAAACCATTATTTCTTATTTTTAGTGACTCTATAGCGACAGGGTCTGTTCCGCAGGACTGGCGCATAGCAAATGTGGTGCCAATATTCAAAAAGGGCTCTAAAAGTGAACCTGGAAATTATAGGCCAGTAAGTCTAACCTCTATTGTTGGTAAAATATTTGAAGGGTTTCTGAGGGATGTTATTCTGGATTATCTCAATGAGAATAACTGTTTAACTCCATATCAGCATGGGTTTATGAGAAATCGCTCCTGTCAAACCAATCTAATCAGTTTTTATGAAGAGGTAAGCTATAGACTGGACCACGGTGAGTCATTGGACGTGGTATATCTCGATTTTTCCAAAGCGTTTGATACCGTGCCGCACAAGAGGTTGGTACACAAAATGAGAATGCTTGGTCTGGGGGAAAATGTGTGTAAATGGGTTAGTAACTGGCTTAGTGATAGAAAGCAGAGGGTGGTTATAAATGGTATAGTCTCTAACTGGGTCGCTGTGACCAGTGGGGTACCGCAGGGGTCAGTATTGGGACCTGTTCTCTTCAACATATTCATTAATGATCTGGTAGAAGGTTTACACAGTAAAATATCGATATTTGCAGATGATACAAAACTATGTAAAGCAGTTAATACAAGAGAAGATAGTATTCTGCTACAGATGGATCTGGATAAGTTGGAAACTTGGGCTGAAAGGTGGCAGATGAGGTTTAACAATGATAAATGTAAGGTTATACACATGGGAAGAGGGAA
Organism: Ranitomeya imitator; assembly: GCF_032444005.1. Lineage (NCBI taxonomy): Eukaryota > Metazoa > Chordata > Amphibia > Anura > Dendrobatidae > Ranitomeya > Ranitomeya imitator. The sequence continues at coordinate 802,847,921 of NC_091283.1, forward strand.
TCAATATCACCATTACACACTGAACGGGAAACCACTGGGTAAATCTGACAGGGAGAAGGACTTGGGGATCCTAGTTAATGATAAACTTACCTGGAGCAGCCAGTGCCAGGCAGCAGCTGCCAAGGCAAACAGGATCATGGGGTGCATTAAAAGAGGTCTGGATACACATGATGAGAGCATTATACTGCCTCTGTACAAATCCCTAGTTAGACCGCACATGGAGTACTGTGTCCAGTTTTGGGCACCGGTGCTCAGGAAGGATATAATGGAACTAGAGAGAGTACAAAGGAGGGCAACAAAATTAATAAAGGGGATGGGAGAACTACAATACCCAGATAGATTAGCGAAATTAGGATTATTTAGTCTAGAAAAAAGACGACTGAGGGGCGATCTAATAACCATGTATAAGTATATAAGGGGACAATACAAATATCTCGCTGAGGATCTGTTTATACCAAGGAAGGTGACGGGCACAAGGGGGCATTCTTTGCGTCTGGAGGAGAGAAGGTTTTTCCACCAACATAGAAGAGGATTCTTTACTGTTAGGGCAGTGAGAATCTGGAATTGCTTGCCTGAGGAGGTGGTGATGGCGAACTCAGTCGAGGGGTTCAAGAGAGGCCTGGATGTCTTCCTGGAGCAGAACAATATTGTATCATACAATTATTAGGTTCTGTAGAAGGACGTAGATCTGGGTATTTATTATGATGGAATATAGGCTGAACTGGATGGACAAATGTCTTTTTTCGGCCTTACTAACTATGTTACTATGTTACTATGTTACTATGAGTATAAGCCTAGGGTGGAAAATGCAGCAGCTACCGGTGAATTTCAAAAATAAAAATAGATGCTCTATACCGTTCATTATGGCCCCATAGCTGTGCCATATAGTGCTCTGCACCGTTCATTATTGCCCCATAGCTGTGCCATATAGTGCTCTGCACCGTTCATTATTGCTCCATAGCTGTGCCATATAGTGCTCTGCACCGTTCATTATTGCCCCATAGCTGTGCCATATAGTGCTCTGCACCGTTCATTATTGCCCCATAGCTGTGCCATATAGTGCTCTGCACCGTTCATTATTGCCCCATAGCTGTGCCATATAGTGCTCTGCACCGTTCATTATTGCCCCATAGCTGTGCCATATAGTGCTCTGCACCGTTCATTATTGCCCCATAGCTGTGCCATATAGTGCTCTGCACTGTTCATTATTGCCCCATAGCTGTGCCATATAGTGCTCTACACTGTTCATTATTACCCCATAGATGTACCATAGAAAGCTGTGCCATTGCTGCTGCTGCTGCTGCAATAATAAAAAAAAAATGCCATACTCACCTCTTGCTGCTTGCAGCTCCTCAGCGTCCCGTCCCGGCGTCTCTCTGCACTGACTGATCAGGCAGAGGGCGGCGCGCACACTATATGCGTCATCGCCCCCTCTGACCTGAACAGTCAGTGCAAGAGGACGCGAAGACAGAGCGGCGCCCGGCGTGTGGAACGTGGACAGATGAATATGAAATACTTACCTGCTCCCAGCGTCCCGCTCCTTCCCCCGGACAGCTGGTCTTCGGTGCCGCAGCCTCTTCCTCTATCAGCGGTCACCGTTACTGCTCATTAGAGAAATGAATATGCGGCTCCACCCCTATGGGAGTGGAGTCCATATTCATTTCTCTAATGAGCGGTCCCACATGACCGTTGAACAGGGGAAGAGCTGCGGCACCCGGAGACCGTGGGACTGCAGGGACAGCGCCAGTAGCCCCGGAAGCAGGTAAGTATGCCTCAGCCCTCTCTCCCCCTCACCCGCCGACCCTGCCGCCGACCGTGACTCGAGTATGAGCCGAGAGGGGCACTTTCAGCCCAAAAATTTGGGCTGAAAATCTCGGCTTCTACTCGAGTATATACGGTACATTTTACTCAAAAATATACCTATAAAGAGAAAAATCAGACAAACTGAACATTTTACAGTGGCCTCTTAATTTTTGCCAGAGCTGTATGTCTTCTGATCCTGGCCCCATATGTCTTCATCCTGACCTCATATATGTCTCCATCCTGAACCCATATATGTCATTTCATCCTGTCCCTTCATATGTCCTCCAATCCTGCCCACCATATGTCCTCCCATCTTGGTCCCATATGTCTCCACCCTGTCTTTCCCATATGTCTCCATCCTACCCACCCCCCCATATGTCTTTATCAGGCCCCAACATATGTCTCCATCCTGCCATCCTGCCCCCCCCCCTTATTTGTTTCCATCCTGCCCCCATATGTCCTCCCATCCTGGCCCCATAGGTCTCCATCCTGCCCCACCCCATAGGTCTTAATCCTGCCCCCATATATGTCCTCTGATTCTGCCCCATATATGTCCTGTCATGGTTTGGACAAGGTTAATGCCCTGCCCTCTCAGGGTTAATTGTTGTGGCCATCTTTTGGATCTGGGAGGGATATTTATGCCCACAATGGACTAGGATACTCTGTCAGCTATACTTAGGTTCTGTCTGTGTGCCTGACCCCCTGGTGTGCGTGTGCATACTGTGTTGTTTGTTTGCTCTCCATGCTCGATCTGGTCTGTTTGATTCTCTTGGCTTCTCTGCTTTGTGTTTCTAGTCATTCGCTTACTCGGCCTTCTGAACTCCAGCTTCCATCTGACTATCCTTCTGTCTCACCCTCCAGTACCAGGGTTATCTCCCGGTTATTGACCTCAGCACGTTCGCCTCCTTTGCACCCCGGCGCCTGGCTCTGCCCCTGACCACTCCCCCTCTGTCACATGGTTCAAGTCCTGCTCTGGGCTCCCTTACTGCAGCGAGTAGCCACCCGGTAGTAGTTACACCCGGGATCCTTGACTTGTCCCCTATGTCTCCATCATGCCCCCCATATGAAAGGCCCCCACATAGGTCTTCTCATCCTGGCACCATAGGTCTCCATCCTGCCCCATATATGTCCTTTCACTCTGTCGCCCCATATGCCTCCATCCTGCCCCCACATATGTCCTCTCACCCTGTCCCACCACCCCCCACCATATTGCAGATTTCGGTAATAAAAAACTCCTTACCTGGCCAGGGTCCAACGGCATTCTCTTCTTTAACCATTTGAGGCACGGACATGCTACCGCATGACAGTGACATCACACGTCGGCGATGTGTGCGTTGCCATCAGCTGCCAGCTTCTGATTGGTTGGCGGCTCCTATTGCAGTGCAGGAAGCGGTCCTGCATGGCAATAATTTCAACTGAACTTGAGTCCAAGGCTAATACTTGAGAACCCTGAAAGGATGACCCCTTTATTTATTCAGAGTTCTCTTTATATATTATTTTAAAATGTTTTTTTTCTAAAGCAGATACCCCCTTTAACTTATTTGATAAATGTCTTAGGCCGGCGTCACATTCAGCGTAGGGAAATACAGTCCGTTTTTTACGGCTGTAATACGCAGAAAAAATCCAGAAATAGTGATCCGTATGTAGCCTGTTGGCAAGGTGTGGTGGCGTATTTTGCGCATGTAATGTTGCGTATGTAATCCGAATGACATCTGTACTGCGTTTTTTCCACACAACCTGACAAAATGGACATATAACAGTTTTGGAGCCTGAAATTCATTTAAATCAGCATCAACAACCCTATTTAAGGCCTCTACAACAGGTGGCACCCTCCCATATGGCCATTTTGTGGTTGTGCATCTGTTGGTGTGTTGTCTTAACGTTTGCACCATGTCTGACCTACTGCACTTTACCCCAACTCTTCGGGTTTTGTTTAACTGGGTCTTGTCGCGTCGGTTTGGCCAGCCATACCCTGTGATTGCGGATCCGCGAAGGAGGAGAAGAAGATTGTGGGTGCATTCTCTTTTGACCCAACACCTCACTAAAGGCCATTTTCAGAGGCTCTATACAGCTCTGCGTGCACATCCTGATAAGTTCTACCTATACTGTAGAATGACAATACCAACATCTGATATCTTGTTGGAGACAGTACGTCCGGGACTCACGTATCAGGACATCAGGATGCGAAAAAGCATATCCGCAGAGGAGCGTCTTCTCCTTACCTTACGGGATGTATTCACCATCCTCACATACTGTATGTTGATGATGTTTTTTTTCAGGGTTGTTTGCTAGCAGCTATTTGAAAAAATATGTGATAATTAGGACAAAACCACAATCAAAATATGTATTTTTAATGTTCTACTTATGTACCCTAGGTAAATATCGATTAATTTCATTGATAATCCTGTGTTTTTTATTAAACAACATACTTGCGCTTTTTCATGTTTTGTCTAAACTATTGTTACCTAACTAATACGATTTTTTGTGTCCTTTCAGCTTCCTGTCAACTGGATTGTCTAATGCGGGACTACACCTGGAGTTTCTCATTGGTCGCTCCACCATTTCTGGCATTGTGCGCTCAACATGTAGTGAAATATGGGCGAAACTACATGAACTTGTTATGCCTGAGCCAAAAATGGCTGATTGGCTAAAAATAGCCCGTTGGTTCAATGACACCTGTGACTTCCCACATTGCATTGGAGCCCTGGATGGGAAACATATCAGGGTGCGTAAGCCGTCGAACTCTGGCTCCCAATTCTACAATTATAAGCAGTTTTTCTCTGTATTTCTGTTAGCTGTACTTGACAGTAACTACAGGTTTATAATTGTAGACATTGCGGCCTATGGGCGAACAGGAGACTCAAGGGTCTTCAATTCGTCCATTATGGGTCGGTGGCTACGTGAAAACCAGTTAGACTTCCCACCACCACAACAACTCCCAGGCTCCAATGCTGGAGCAGTGCCATATGTTCTTGTGGGAGATGAGGCCTTCCAATTGACAAGGAATGTTATGAGGCCTTATCCCAGGCGCAACCTGGATCACCGGCGGCGTGTTTTTAATTTGAGGCTTTCCAGGGCGCGTAGACTGGTGGAGTGTGCCTTTGGGATTCTGTGTGCCAAATGGCGTCTCCTCCAGTCTGCCATTCTGCTGGGTGAGGCTACTATTAATGAAGTTATTAAAGCGTGTGTTGTTTTGCACAATTTTACTAGACTTCATGATTGCCCGTCATCTGTTATTGGTGAAGAAATGTTGCCCAATGTGAGTAGATCTACACCACATGGCCCTCCTCCGTGCCATCCCCTTTCTGGGATAAAAGTGAGAGATATTTTCACAAATTATTTTGTTTCTCCTCAGGGTGCTACTTCCTGGCAAGATTATGTTGTTTCTCAGTTGTGATTTCATTATTTTCAAAATATATTATCACCATAAAATATTTTTGGGCTAGAGAAACTGTACTCTGTGTGTTGTATTTACCTAATTACCATATGGTTATGAACAGAGCATATGTGTGTGATGTAAGAATGATTGTCCCACAAACGTCAATTGGCTTTTGACTACATTTTTTACTTATAGCAAAAGCCTTTTTTTGTTAACTTTAAACCATATTTGTTTCATATGGCTTTGTCTTTTTTTTTTTTTTTTTTAAACACAACAGAACAAAGTGCTAATACAGCACAAAGTTAACCAAAACATGGTTAGGCGGAACAAATACAAACAGAAATAACTTTGGGTTACAGATTTCTGTACGTTGGTGGAGGTGATGGCGGAAGCTCAGGGTCCTGCTCAGGTGACCTTTGTTGGGTCAATTGTCCTTCACCCTGTGTGGATGCTGTGTGTGGCGGATCCAAATTCAGGCCTTGAGCATATTGGCCAATTGGGTATTGCCCATAAGAGATCTGACTCTGGCCCTCATGCTGCTGAACATATTGCCTAGACTCATAGCCACCCCCAATATGGCCATGTTATCCAAACCCAGGTTGGGACCAGCCTACAGCACTGGCCCTGGAAAAGTGGGCATATTGGGAAAGTTGGTTGTAGGCTGCCATATGGTACGGTGCTGGCCTTAGTTGATTTTGGGTGGGGAGGGGTTGAGGTGTAGGCACACGTGGAGGAGGTGCTTCAAATCCTGATTGACCATGCACCTGTTGAGTTCATGGAAGGCGCAAGAGGTTATGTGGTGAAAGCTGCCTTCTCTCAATAAATTCCAAAACCTCATAGGGGTCATTTGGGAAGGTGCATAAATCAATCAGGATTTTAATACACCCTCTCACACGTAGCCTCACCTCACGGGGAAGGGAACGGAGGTACCGGGCCAGGCTGCGAGCAAAGGCCTCCTCACCATCATCCGTGGCTGCCCTGGCCAAATAATTAAGAACCCCAGCATCCACATTCCTCCTACTGTCTTGCAGCTCTCTCCTTCTGCGGCCTCTGCGTAAAGGCCCAGCTGCCTGTGGGGAGGACACCAGTGGGACAGTAGGGCTGCTGCCGTGTCCATGCTCTTCCTGGCTTACAGCATCAGGTGCTGCTGAGGGTGGTGGTGCTGCATCTTGGCCACTTGTTGCTGTATCTTGGGATGCAGAAGCCGATGGTCCAGGAAGGATGGAAGTAGAAGAGGCCAAAGATGGGTCTGCCATCTCTTCTTCTACACCAACCGGATCAATGACAACCTCTGAGTCCGAACCGGTCTCCTTCTCAGTGAGGATGGACTGTGTTCTGTTATGAAATAAATAAAATTAATACCCCTAATTAAGAGTTGAGTCAATTGCTAACATATGTTTATTGTGTTGTGATGTTTTTACTTACGGTCTTAGATCCATACTGGGATCCAAAAAGGAAAGCTGATCATAGTATATATACTTTCGCTTTTTGGTTGGAGCTGCTGACCCACTTCTTGCCCGCTGCTGCCTTTCCCGGCGATATTGGTCCCTGATGCTGCGCCATCGTGTCATAACATCTTCCACTGCAATGACATAGTAACAAATATTCTATAAGCTCATTCTGCACATTGCTTAAAACAGTTGGCATTGATTGATCATATTTTAACGATGCTAATAAAATGCCTTCTTAAATGAAGTTCCTAAAGTTTAAATTGTTTAAAACCACAAAAACATTATACACAATAAAATGAAACAACACAAGGACAGGGTCCACTCCCCTCTGTACCAGTCTGGCATTCACAAAAATAGTACCCAAAGCAACACCTATATTATCTATGTACGTAAACCCTTTCTCATGTTCAGCATCTTTGTTTTTGCTCAAAAATACAAAAAAAAAAAAAAAAAAAGACTACGCCAAAAAATAATCTGCGTGAAATCATGTAGGTTAAGCATTTTTCAAGGTTAATTAATGTCGCAACATGAGTGTACTTACAAAGTTGTGTCAGCTCCGCACGTGGCCGTTGATCATAATCTGGGAATAGGATCCCACAGATGGTCCTCCAAGCAGCCTCTTTCCTGGCCCGGTTTGAATAGTTGGGATCCCGCTGGTCCCATATTTCAGGCCTTTCTTGGACCAGGATGAGGAGCATATCCACATTAATTATGGATGCCATGCTGCTTGCAACTCCGTGGAGGCGAGAACCAGACTTCCAGGATGTCTGTCTGGCTTTTTCAGCTAATTAGCATGTCTGAGCTTCCTGATTGAGGGCTTGGCACATTTCCTGGCGCCTGGAGATGTCTGGTGTATTTCTCGCAAGTCACACTGTTGGTCCGTGTGTAATCCGTATTTTTCTCGCCCCCATAGACTTGCATTGGCGTATTTTTTGCGCAATACGCTGACAAACGCAGCATGCTGCAATTTTCTACAGCTGTACAAGACCGTATAATATGGATACGTAAAATACGGCAGATAGAAGCTGGGCCATAGAGAATCATTGTACCGTGTGCAATTCGTATTTTCTGCGCCTCTCATACATTCGTAAACCTCGCTAGTGTGACGCCGGCCTTAAGTGTTTTTCCCTTTCAGACAATATTCTACTCTGGCTGCACTTTATTAAAACATAAACCAGGTTATACTCACCATCCCGTGTCCACCCGTGTGTCTCCACTGTGTGGTGGCTAATCGATAAGCTCAACGACTCTGATGAATAGGTTCAGCCTACACGGGCAGAGCTGCTGAGTTCGCTCACCGATTGACAGCTTTGCTTTTGTCAGCACCATAGCCAATGCCAGATACTCAGAGAAGTGACAGAAACTCATCAGTAGACCCGAGGAAAGTGAGCACAGTGTGGTTTGCTATGTATTAACAAACTACATCCGAGGCATTATTTGTTAACTGCAATATGCATTTTTCTTAGATAGAAAACATAATTATGCCAAAGGGAGATATCACCAACACCTATACGGTGCCATAACTTACCCATTACGAATGAGATAATAAACATTTCTTGACATGTCGTAAGGATCCGGAGAAGCCACACACGTATCTACAAACAAGACCAGGGAGGGATCTGTGGTGTCCAAGGTGCCTTGTAGGTACAAATTCTGATTGAGTGCCACATAATATGGATACTGCTGCACCGGGTGTAGGAAACTTGGAGAGTTGAAGAAGGTTAGGTTAGCAGAATACAGGCCATGTTGGGTTAAGGAGTTCTCCATGATGTCATCGGCAAAGTACAAGGAATCTACTATCGTATCTTGGTACATCTGACATCTCAGACTGAGACTTAATTTCTTACTGCGAATTACCGCTGGTTCCATAGAATAAGTGAACAGAGTGTTTGTGTAGCTGATGGTGTCATTGACAACCTGGTGAGAAGAAAGAAAATTAATATCCAGCTCAGTGTTACATCACAGCCTACAGTCATGGGAAAAAGCGTTGGCCAGAAAATGAAGTACCGTATATACTCGAGTATAAGCCGACCCCCCTAATTTTGCCACAAAAAAACTGGGAAAACTTAATGACTCAAGTATAAGCCTAGGGTGGGAAATGCAGCAGCTACCGGTAAATGTCAAAAGTAAAAATAGATACCAATAAAAGTAAAATTAATTGAGACATCAGTAGGTTAAGTGTTTTTGAATATCCATATTGAATCAGGAGCCCCATATAATGCTTCATAAAGATTATGATGGCCCCATAAGATGCTCCATATTAAAAAATGCCCCATATAATCCTGCATAAAGGTTAATAATGGCCCCATAAGATGCTCCATAAAGATATTTGCCCCATATAGTGCTAAACAAACCTTGATTATGGCCCTATAAGATGCTCCATACATACATTTGCCCCATATAATGTTCCACAAACTTTAATTATGGCCCCATAAGATGCTCCATAAAGATATTTGCCCCATATAATGCTGCACAAATGTTATGGCCCCATAAGATACTCCATACAGACATTTGCCCCATATAGTGCTGCACAAACTTTGATTATGGCCCCATAAGATGCTCCATACAGACATTTGCCCCATATAGTGCTGCACAAACGTTATGGCCCCATACAGACACTTGCCCCATATAGTGCTGCACAAACATTATGGCCCCGTACAGACACTTGCCCCATATAGTGCTGCACAAACATTATGGCCCCATACAGACACTTGTCCCATATAGTGCTGCACAAACATTATAGCCCCATACAGACACTGGCCCCATATAGTGCTGCACAAACATTATGGCCCCATACAGACACTGGCCCCATATAGTGCTGCACAAACATTATGGCCCCGTACAGACACTTGCCCCATATAGTGCTGCACAAACGTTATGGCCCCATACAGACACTGGCCCCATATAGTGCTGCACAAACGTTATGGCCCCACACAGACTCTTGACCCATATAGTGCTGCACAAACGTTATGGCCCCATACAGACACTTGCCCCATATAGTGCTGCACAAACGTTATGGCCCCATACAGACACTTTCCCCATATAGTGCTGCACAAACGTTATGGCCCCATACAGACACTTGCCCCATATAGTGCTGCACAAATGTTATGGCCCCATAAAATGCCCAATACAGACACTTGCCCCATTTGCTGTTGCTGCATTAAAAAAAAAATTACATACTCCCCTCTCCGTCGCTCAGGCCCCCGGCACTTTCAATATTCACCTGCTCCTCGTTCCGGCGCCACTCCATCTTCAGCGTCTTCCGCAGTGACATTCAGGCAGAGGGCGCACACTAACCACGTCATCGCGCCCTCTGACCTGAGCGTCACTGCAGAAGACGCAGCGGCGCCCGGAACGAGGAGCAGGTGAATATCGTGCAGCGCTGCGCTCCCCCTCCCCGTTATACTCACCTACTCCTGGCGCGGTCCCTGCACGTTCCTGCTTCCCGGTGCCGCACGTCTTCCTGTGCTGAGCGGTCACCGTTACCGCTCATTACAGTAATGAATATGCGGCTCCACCCCAATGGGAGGTGGAGCCACATATTCATTACTGTAATGCGCGGTACCATGTGACCGCTCAATACAGGAAGAAGCTGGGGCGCCGGGAAGCAGGGACGTGCAGGGACCGTGCCAGGAGTAGGTGAGTATAATTAGACAGCCCCCGCTCCCCCTCCCCTGCCAACCACTGGGTATGACTCGAGTGTAAGCCAAGAGGGGGACTTCAGACCAAAAAAGTGGGCTAAAAATCTCAGCTTATACTCGACTATATACGGTATATCTCCAAGAAAATTATTCCAATTACACGTTTTGTTACACATATGTTTATTTCCTTTGTGTGTACTGAGGCAACACAAAAAAAAAGATTAAAAGGGCAAATTGGACATAATTTCACCCAAAACCGCAAAAATGGATGGAGAAAAATTATTGGCCCCCTCAACTTAATATTTGATTGCACACTCTTTGGAATAAATATCTGCAATTAATTACTTCCTATAACCATCAACAAGCTTTTTACACCTTTCACCTGGAAATTTTGTACCACTCTTTTTTTTGCAAACATATCCAGTTCTCTTATATTTGAATGTGGCTTCTCCCAACAGCAATTTTAAACTCTCTCTGACCTCGGACGGGATAGTACGTCCGAGGTCAGATACCGCGCTTTGATGTGGGCTCCGGCGGTGAGCCTGCATCAAAGCCGGGACATGTCAGCTGTTTTGAACAGCTAACATGTGCCCGCAATAGCGGCGGGTGAAATCGTGATTCACACGCCGCTATTAACTAGTTAAATGCCGCTGCCAAACGCTGACAGTGGCATTTAACCGGCGCTTCCGGCCGAGAAAATGAGCCCATTGCTGACCCCCGTTCACATGATCGGGGATCAGCGATGCTTCTGCTTTGTAACCATAGAGGTCCTCGAGACCTCTATGGTTATTGATGCCGGCCTGCTGTGAGCGCCACCCTGTGGTCGGCGTTCATAGCCCACCTGCATTTCGGCTGCATAGCAGCGATCTGATGATCGCTGCTATGTAGCAGAGCCAATCGAGTGGTGCCAGCTTCTAGCCTCCCATGGAGGCTATTGAAGCATGGCAAAAGTTAAAAAAAAAAGTTAAAAAAAATGTGAAAAAAATAAAAAAAATATAAAAGTTTAAATCACCCCCCTTTCACCCCATTCAAAATAAATCAATAAAAAAAATTAAACCTACACATATTTGGTATAGCCGCGTTCAGAATCGCCCGATCTATCAATAAAAAAAGGATTAACCTGATCGCTAAACGGCGTAGCGAGAAAAAAAATTGAAACGCCAGAATTAAGTTTTTTGGATCGCCGCTACATTGCATTAAAATGCAATAACGGGCGATCAAAAGAACGTATCTGCACCAAAATGCTATCATTAAAAACGCCAGCTTAGCATACAAAAAATAAGCCCTCAACCAACCCCAGATCATGAAAAATGTAGACGCTACGGGTATCGGAAAATGGCGCAATTTTTGTTTTTTTTTAAGCAAAGTTTGGAATTTGTTTTCACCACTTAGATAAAAGAGAACCTAGACATGTTTGGTGTCTATGAACTCGTACTGACCAGAAGAATCATAATGGCAGGTCAGTTTTAGCATTTAATGAACCTAGTAAAAAAAGCCAATCAAAATACAAGTGTGGGATTGCACTTTTTTTGCAATTTCACCGCATTTGGAATTTTTTTCCCGTTTTCTAGCACATGACATGCTAAAACCAATGATGTAGTTCAAAAGTACAACTTGTTTCGCAAAAAATAAGCCTTCAAATGGCAATATTGATGGAAAAATAAAAAATGTATGGCTCTGGGAAGAAGGGGAGCAAAAAACGAACACGTAAAAATGGAAAATCCAAAGGTTATGAAGGGGTTAAGATCTCTCCACGGGTTTCAATGGGATTTAGATCCGGATTTATTGCTTGACACTTAAGGACTCTCCAGCGCTTTTGTCTATTTCTGGGGGCTTCCTGAATTATGTTTGGGGTCATTGGGGTTATTGTCCTGCTTGAAGACCCATGACATAGGACACAAACCCAGCTTTCTGACACTAGGCAGCACATTGTGACCCCAAATTCTTTGGTAATCTTCAGATTTCATGATGCACACCTTCAAGGCACACAGTGTCAGAGGCAGCAAAACAACCTCAAAACACCACCATATTGCTTACTGTTAGCTCCTTTCTTATTGTGGAATATTCTCCTCAATGCACAGTGACAGTGCGCTCCCTCGCTGGATCTAATTAGAAGAAACAGGCTGGCAACAGAGAGCACTGTCAGTACACATTGTAAGGAAATAACCGGGCAAGAAGAGACCAGTCCCCCCCCCCCCAAAAAAAAAAAAGTGACATATGTTCAAAAAAGTGTACTTTGGCCTTCATAGGGCAGTTATACTTTTTCTGATTTACTTATGTCTAATAAATTAATATTGACATCCATGCATTAGAAAATGTTTACTAAGTCTATTTTTTTTAAATTTTACAATGGGAGTCTATGGAAGATAAACGACACTGGGACCTATACCTTAGTTATATGTCTCATATACAAGTTTTCCTACCTGCTTAACTGTTAGACAACTTTGATAAGGAACGTGAAACTCCAAACAGTCAGACAGAATACGGGGGCGGCACTGGGGATCATTTAGTAAAATATTATCTGAAGAGTAACCCAAGGAGTCTAGATACCGTGAAGATACTCGTGCAACCATGTAGTCTGAATGGCAGGACAAAGTTACTGCAAAATGTAAAGAATAAGTTTTATCTCAATTTATTATAACACACAAAGATAATGTCACAACAGATACCACCCCCAGGTAACAATTAGATCCATCATATCACCCAAAAAACATGGAATCCATTATTTAGTTTGCCTAATAATTCACACTTTCTGGGGTAATTAGTGATAATCCACATTATACCTCCCACAGTGGTTTTATCCAAATGTTCTTAACAAATTCAGGGGAGCAGGTTATGCATGTATGACTGGTGGGAATTGTTGGCCAAGGGTATGATCAAGTATAGGCTCTGGGTGCTCTTGGTGGGAGAGAATAAACCACGTCAAACCAAGATATTTAGATAAAAGACTACAAACAGAATGTATTCCCTAACCATAGTAAAGCATCAATTGCATATAGCTGAAGAGCCCAGAGTGAATAAAACCATGAGGGGCAACTTGCAAAACCAGACATGGAGCACAACAGAGGGCAGCAGGAAGAGGAGCTTGATATTTCGGAGACAGGTGAGTGACAGTTCTATGGTATATCTGTTGCCTTGGAATTTTTTTTGTACTCATTTCTTGACATAACTTTCAATAATGAGATCCCTTTGCTGTGTTGTAAGCCATTGATGGACCATGACTTTGCTGTAAAATACAACTAAAAATTTTAGGAAAATCGTAATAGAAGAGCTAAACTTTAGCTCATCCGGTCGCCGTCGGCCTTGGGAACAGCAGATCGGCAGATGTGTCGGGTGCCGTATCCCCACTGATCAGATACTGATGACCCATCCTAAGGATAGGTCAGCAATATTAAAGTGTGTGTATATATATATATATATATATATATTATGCAACTACATTATTTTAGTTTTGTTATGTTTATTTTTCCCCTCAAAAGTATTTGTTTGTTTCTCCAATGATTTGTACAGATTATGGCTGGCATTAAAGGTGGAAAAAGTTCTGAAATGATGATTATTAGTAAGATTTTTAAACATGGCAAAAGCCTGGCATTTTACTGAGTGTGCAGACTTTTTATATCTTTGTATAGGTTGTACTAGAGAAAAGGAGTCTTTCTGGAGAAGAGCTATTTTGCATACTTTTCCCAGGGAAAATTTCCTATAACATTTTCTACTCCATCAGAATTTCCCCATTTTAAATCAGTTCCTAAAAAGGAGCTACATTTTTAGGACAAAATGCTCGTTTAGTTACTGAACTATACATTACCATTTGTGTTGTTCTGGAAGACGGAGTAATATGAAGCAGAGAACTCCAGGCCCAAGTCAGTATCATCATGCAGTCTGGTGTACACAATGCTTATGCTGTTCGATGAAGAGCTAAAATCCCGAGCAGTTGTCTCACAAAGTTGTCCAAGTAAGGGTGATCTTTGTGGTGTCCCATCATAGACCGACAAGGAGAAGGAGTGACAGGACATGGGATCTTTCACTCTAGCCATTAAAAAGGCAAAAAAGAACAAAATATCTTTATTCAATGCCAAAGAAAATGACAGTGTACAATAAATCACTACTATCATCAAACTCAAAATATATTATAGTACAAAAACTAACAAGAAATAAAAAGCTAAAGATGATGTAATAGAATAATATAAAATAAAACGGATAAAATACTAATAACATTTCAGTAAAAGACAAAATCTAAACCATTTAATTCAGTCAAACAAAACGCAGGACTTTTGGATATGGGACGGACCCCCACTCTACAGTAAAACAGCTTGGACACCTAGACAAATAAACACACAAAATGCATTATTTTGGTTGTCACAATGGCCACAGCTTTATTCAAATAACAAGATTAACATAATATCAGTAGGTTCCGGTTGCTGTGCCTTAACGCAAATATGTGCATGGTGTTGTAGCAGCTAGATACCGTAAATATTTTTTGTGCTATACCATATGGGATAAATTTAAATTTTTGCACAATAAATGTTGGACTTTTAACTAGATACATGTTTTCCTGCTGGAATTTATCTGTTTTCTCGCACATTGGACTGGTCGTTCAGCCTTTTTTAGTGCGGGAAGGAATGAGGAGTAATCCAGATAACAGGCTTTTTAAGAAAGCCATCAACCAATTCTGCATGCTATGGAAAGACTGTGCGTACAAGTAAACTTTTATCTCTATGTAAAATTCAAGAGCAATGACAGATTACCGTACTTTAAAAAATGCAACTCTACCAAATTGTGACTGATGGTAGAGGAGCAAAAGCGAAATAGCAGTCGCTAAAAATCCTGTAATGTGGAATGTGGAACTAAACCATAATAAAAGGGGTAACCACGATGTGAATACATGTATAGAGACTAGAGACGAGTGAACATCGTCAGCTCCCTCCTTATTCGGCAAGCTATAGCGCTTACCGAAGAAGCCGCATCGGGAACCCGGATACCCGGAGCGCTCCGGCTGATCAGCTGTTTGGTGCCGCAGCTGCATGTGTCGCGGCTGTGTGACAGTCACAACACATGCAAGGAGACCCCGTTTGTTATTAAAGTCTATGTAGTTATACAAACAAAGCTGCAGGAGTTAAGTCTCGCTTTGCTTAGTGCTTCGGGGGTGTTTTATATAAAGAAAAAGTATAATGCAAGGACAACTTAATTTTTAGCTTATGGTCAAGGGCCCTTAGTAAAGAAATTTTCTAGATTTTCTTTAATTTACACTGGAGATTTATCATTATGATCGCATGGAGTCAAGCAAATTTGCTGAACCCCAGTAATCAGCTGTAGTTAGCTTGTGAATTTGGTAGTTGGTATTTCATTCTCAACACAGGAGTCATTGAAATTAACAAACTAAATGTCTAATGCACAAATTTATCAGGTTCTTCAAGTGACCTAAGGGTATTCCTATCCCCAAAATTTACGGCATATCTAAAGATTCTTAAAATAAGTGCTCCAGAGGTCAGACCCACATTTTTCAGACATTTTTGGCACATTCTGAAAGTATAAAAATGTTATATTCTACAACAGCTTTAAGTCTAGAAACCTAAATAACTAAAATGCTTCCACATTTTTTTTTTTTTTTTTTTGAAGAAAAAAAATTACAATTTTATTACTGTTTAATGATATTCTCGCACTTACTGGAACTGTGAAAATTGAAGCTGAATCTTGTAATTGTTGATAACATTGATGTGCCAGACACAGTAGTCAGAATCTGGAGAAGCAATCCTGGATGAATGAAATACTCCTTGTAAATTTGTAAAGATGCCTCCACATTTCTCTGCAAATATTGGAAAGCAAATATTATCAATGCGTAATCTTTAAAGACAGTCAAATTGTAATTTAATTTTAGAAACAGATTTTTCTGAGGCAGAATAGGACGGGGTTGTGTCTAAAGATGGCTTCCAGTCATTAGCAAATTTTACTTATGTGCGGATTTGTAATATAGCATTCATTGCTCGAAAGCTTTTGAAAAAATACAGTCTCTACTAATTGTGGTTAAAATATACCCCGACATGTGTGGGTACATGGTGAAAGACTGCAAACAAACAAGCAAACCTATGAAGTGCGATCTTTTAGTTATTTGTTGCATTTAAACATCCAGATGCTTCGCCTATGCATCTCCAATGAGAATACTAGCAATAGGTATAGCACAGTTTATAGGGTCAGACTGGTTTGCTGGGGTGTAGGGGTTGGGGGGCGATTTTATCTGAAGCTGTTAATGAATGCACTCTGGCAACAAATTATTTTTTACTGGAATTTTAAATGGGGTCACTGTGGCAGCACTGATTATGGGATATTGTTATGAATGGTTTGGATTTTCGTACCTGACATTGAATTGGTTGAAGTTGACGTATTATAATAAGCTTCATAACCAAAATTTTGTACAGATCCGTCAGTTGTGAACACAACGGTCATTGTATTTGATGATGAATGAAATGTGTGTTTTCTTGAGTGGCAAATTCTCCCTAGTATAGAACTTCCAGGAGGTCCATCATATACCGTCACAGAATCATGGTTACAATTTTCATAACTTTCCAATCTGTTAAAGAAAAAAAAAAATGGAAAAATACAACAAAAGTAAAACAGTAAGAAGATCACATACACACACATGTAATATCTCCTGTATATGTATTCCACGAAGTACAGTTCAATAATAATGGCAGAGGTTGTAACATCCTCTATAATGCTATGACCTGGAGATCGAGCATCGATTTTCTACATGATATACTTGGCTAAGAAACAGTTGCGAGGATAGCCATAAGGTGAAGGACAGAATTTATTACATATGCAGGTGGTGGGAAATACTGAAGACCTCACATTATACATCAGGTCATCAATAATAGCTACAAAGCCGCCAACAGATTATCATTATTAACCCCTTAGCTGGAGACACAATCAAGACTTACTCCATGCCTGGAAAGTTGAGTTCTATGAAAGTATTTCGTGCTGTTCGGATTTCCCACGTACAGTGACAATTGAGAGGATAAAAGCTGGGATATAAGGGGCTGGTAAATCTGCCAGAGCTTCCCGTTAATATTTCTCCACATGTGTAAACGTCATTTCTATCTGAAGAACAGTAATAAATTACATTTACTAAATAATATAAAATGTACAATTCAGCAGAAGAATAATGGCTGGAGTAAAACAGTACTTTAGCCTGTACTTTGCCGTCACCACCAACTAGACCTCATTGTCCTCCTAAGCCTTGGTGTTTTCCCTTCAACACTGCACAGACTATGAAGATTATTTAAAGAGGTTGTCGTGTGGATAAAAATATTTGTAAAAATGGTATAAAACAATAAAAGAAGATATACCTACCCCAACAATCTCCTGCAGCTCCTATTCCATCCTTACCTGGTCTCCACTTCATGGGCTAATCTCAAGACAATGTAAATGCCCGTTCAGCCAATCACTGGCCACAGCAGTGACCTGTCTAACCAAGTGATGGGCTGAGTGGGCATTTCCTTCCTTTTCTGATATTTGGAAATAGGACAAGGAAGAAGAACAAGAGACCAGTAAGGACGTTTAAAGCATTGAAATGGGACCTATGGGAAAATTTGTGAGGCTGAGTATGCCTGCCTTTAAATCAGTCTGAACTCTGAATCCACAGGACATCCCTGAGGGAGGTGAGTTTCAGGCTGTGACTGTAAGGGTATGTTCCCACGTTCAGTAAATGCTGCGGGTTGGATGCTGCGTACATCCGTAGCATCCAACCCGCAGCATCCAGATGTTGCAGCATAGTGGATGGGATTTCAAAAAATCCCATGTCCACTATGCGTGCACTGCTCACCCGCGGAGACGGACATGCGGCACGTCTTTCCAGACCGCAGCATGTCAATTTATCTTGGAGAGAGGCGAGTCTCTGCAAGATAAATTTCACCTCTACAATGTATTGGGAGTGGTGATTCTGCACGGTTCATTGAACACATGCGGAATCACCTGTGTTCAAAAGCCGGCAGCGCTTTGGACGGAGCGGACATGTTTTGCATCCAAAGCGCTGCCGATTACTGACCGTGGAAACGTAGCCTAACAGTGGGGAAGCAAATGCTATTGAATGAATCTTCTACCTATCATCAGCTCTCATCCCAGCCCTTAAAATAACTGAGCACCAGTCTTCATTAAATCGATGGGCTTTATATACTTACCAAGAGGTGGTGGCCTCTTTGCCATCTTTTCCAACATTAGTGTTAGCAATTTAGGTCATACACTGGTGAGTCGGCTGTCAGTCAGTGCCATGGCGTGGTTACAGTCGCCTCTCACTTTGTACTGAGTGGTGACTGAATCTGCACCGGCGGCGCCTCATTGAATAAAAGGCTACACTCACCCTGGTGTAGATTCATACGAGAGAATCCGCCCGATTATGCTAATGACACTGTCACTGATCAGAGTGTCATCTGAGTGTGATCTGATTCTCTCGCATGAGAGAATCACAGAACAGGTTGAGTAGAAGAAGGAGTACTTAATTTCTCCCTCTTCTCCATTGTTTGTGAGTGTACACCGGACTGCACTCGGATGACGTCCGGCTGCAGTCTGATATTTCATACGCACCCATAAACTTGTATGGGCAGGTGTGATCCAAATATCGGAGCCACTCGCAACATGAGAAATTAATCACAAATCTGTACTGCCCCATAGTATAGCAGTGGGCCATGTGCTATCTGATAAAACATTGAATAGCACTTAGCCATATTATACGCCAGTGTGAGCATACCCTAAGCTGAAAGCTGCAGGGAGGTATAAAGTTCATTTCCTCCTGGCAGTGGGGCTCTCAGTGCAGCATCTGAGCAGCTTTACAACACTATTAACTGCAGATTAACCCCTTATCTGCAGGCTAATAATGTCTGGGAACATGCCTGGTTTCCTTTACCTTCCAGAGATGAATTTTTGGAAGTTATTACTGCACAGAGACCATACATTCATAATAATAGTTGTATGAGTGTTTAATGGATCCCCATAGTCAATAATGGCTAAGTCTGATCCACAAAACTATCAAGAATAGGACATCCTTTGAGTATCACAGATTTGAGATACAGAAATGTATTTAAAACTTATGTGTGCATCGATCAATGAAACTCTATGATTCTGGAGCGCCCCCGTGGGCAGTGGGGTACTCAGTACCGGGTCCTTCGGTTCTCAAGGAGGATGTCATGGTGGCTGACCCGGTCTGTGGCCCTCGGGAGGTCCGTTGATAAAAGGTGGGAAAGGTCTTTAAAGGGATATGTTAGTGACACCACATGTGGTATTCGGTCAGGGTGACCGACGCTGCTTAGGGGTCCGCTGGGGTGATGTTATGGCAGCTAGATGGTATACCTTCCCACAGGTGAAGTGTGTCCCCAGGGCTTCCCAGTGTGTAAGATGGTGGATGGTGAAAGGCGCAGTGAAGAACGAGGACACAAGGTTGCAGTCTCTTTACCTTTTTTCTGAAGGCTTCAGTATCCACAGTCCAGGGCACCAGACCACAGGGCAGGCAGAGACTGGCTGGTTTGGAGGCAAATCCAGAGTCCCCTTATCCAGGTGGAAATTAGTAGCCTTCCTCTAGCACCTGGATGTTGTAGTACCTTACTGCTGAGCCTGTCATAAGGTCCTCACAACTGTTGTAGATGTTCTAGATGTTATGTCTCTCTCTGTCCCCCAGATGGATAGGAACAAACCCGTATGACTGGTGGCTTGAGGCTTTTTACAAGGACTCTAGCACGCCCCGGCCTCTGATAGTTGCCACTGTTCCTCCTGGGTGGTGGGTGGATCAGTAACTTGCAATTAGCTGTCCTGCCGGTCTTTGGAGCAAGGCATAAAGGACTGTTGCTCCCTCGGTTTTCCGGCTACCGGATCCTGCGCCTCAGAAGGAGGCAGCCTGTGCAGGGCAGAACTCTTTCTGGTATCCACTCCTTTTGCTAAGACTTCTTCTCACTCTCTACAATACAGTTCTCTGTTTGTGTCCCTTCTTAGGAACTGCCGCACGTGGGGCAGGCACAGCTCCGTGTCCTTCTGTCTAGGACAGGATCCCACTCCTGTCAGGAACCAACTACCTGAGCGGAGCTCAGATAGCAGCTGCCTGAGCAAAGCTCAGATTGCTTCTGCCTAACTTCCTCTCCAGACCACCAGTTTTACCTAATTGTGAAGAGTGCCCTAATAAATAGGAGCATTGCTCCCCCTGGCGGACTGGAGTATGAAATGTGTTGTGTTGGTGTTACCTGGTAAAGAGATCTCCTTTATTGCCTCCAAACATAACATCATTCCCCCTAGAGGGAAATTATATTACTGCAATGACCAGGACCCTGGGGCGCTGCAATTCAGTATGCAGTCTGTTTGAAAACACAGTAGATGGATGTATACATAAGATGTGAATTGAGGCTAATATATAAAATAACAATTAAGTACTCACCTTCCCCGAGTTCAGTACCAGCTCTTCACAGCTGCTCCGATCTCTGTGTTTTGAAGTCTCAGTTGTGAGATCATGGCTGCAACCTATCACTTAGCTCAGTTTCTCTTTGGGTGTAGATAGCATAAGCTGCTGAGCTCAGCGATTGTCTGCAGCAGTAATGTGCACTGTAGTCTTGATATCAGAGCAGAAACAGCGGTTGAGCGCCTGCACTGGACCCAGAGAAGGTGAGTGCTTGTGTTTCTTATCTTATTTGTATGAAAGCGTTTAGGGTTTTTCAAATAGTAAAACCCCTTTAAATAACAAAGAAACAATCTATCTTGCTAATGGCAGCAAAATAAAAGCAAAAGGCATTGGACGTAAAGTCCTCATGTGGTGCTCCAGTAAAAATAGAAATTTTGTAGCCATTCCAGTAAAAGACGTACTGCTCGTTCCCAGAAGGAGAAGTCACTGTAAAATTCCAAGATGACGAGGGTCCAAAATGGAAAGCGAGTGATAGCTAATGCAAAAACAGATACGCTTTTATGGTATATAATGTTATAAAAGTTCCCCTTTGTAGTGTACGTGCATGATTACCATTTCATCCCAATGAGGGACATAAAACTACTTTAGTTGTGATTACTGCGGATTCCAGCAGTGGGACCTGTAGGTGTAAATGTTGTTCACAGACCCACCCTTTTATACAAGTACTAAGAAAAGAGCACTTATAATTATCTGTAATTTGTTTTAGATGAGAAATAAGAAAGGGCATAAAGGGGAAAAAATCATATCATCACATATATTTTTCCATGACTTATGTCCTTCTTTCAGTTTCCTGATGTATTTTTCGGGAATTTAAAAAAAAGAAAAACATACAATACCAACTCCATCATCCTTTACTGTATGTGCATAGAATAAAAAATGATTATATCAGAAAGAAAAAAAATCATAATGAAAATGTGCCAGCTGTGGATCCACCATATTGTGATGCCCCAGGTCTGCACTGTTCATTATCCTCATTCCCTATATTTGCACTGCTTTTATATATACACATATACATACATACATACATACATATATATATAGTAATTCATAAACACTATTTTTTTAATAGTATAAATTACAGAAATCCACAACCATCTTCAATCCTCTCCACAATAAATTATATAAATCCTAATTGGAAATGTGGCATATTCACTCTAAGCCGTAATACGTTTGGTCCATACAAATAAAGATTATATATTTGATTAGCGTGACGCCCCAGGGTCCTGGTCGTCACTATAGCATTGCTTTCCTCACGGGGAGTGTGATGTTACATTTGGAAGTGATGAAGGAGATCTTTTATCAGGTAACCACAATGCATGCAACATGTTCACACTCCAGACCAGTAGGGGGAACTCTAAACCTGTTTAAGGTGAACTCCCCTATAATTACATCCTGATCTGGACGGAAAGGGTCCAGTTTCTGCTTCAGTTCAGAAAGTGAGAGACACAGAAGAGAGCAGACCGACATAGAGTGTCAGAAGGTCTGAAGGGGCCTATAGTCTGAAGTACTGCAGCCCCTGGAGGGAGAGACATACAGAAAGCCGAACAATGTTCAGTGAGTGTGCAGGAGAGCGAAGCACAGGAGGGTAACATCAGGGGAGACCAGCTAAGATCAGGCTGCCTCCTTCTGAAGCGCAGATTACCGGTAGCCGGACCACCGAGGTTGTAAGGACTCTATGACTTACAGCAGAGACCGGCAGGACAGCTGAATTGCAAGTTATCTGTCCCCACACACACCTGAAGACACGGTGACAACACATAGAGCCCGGGGCATGCTAAAGTCCCTGTAAACAGACTCAAGTCACCAGTCATAGGGGTTATGTCCTATCCTATACAGGGGTCAGAGAGAGAACATCTGTGAGGACCTTATCTGAAGCCATAGGCAGTAAGGGACTACAACATCACAGCGCTAGAGGAAGGCTTTGATTTCTACCTGGGTAAGGGGGCTCCTAACTTGCCTCCAAGCTGACCGAACCCTGCCTGCCCCGTGATCTGATGCCCTGCACTGTGGCTGCCTGAGGACTTCAGTAAACCAGGTAAAGAGACTGCAAACCTCTGTCCTCATTCTTTACTGCGCCTTTCACCATCTTCCATCTACACAGCGGGAGCCCAGGGGATATACTTCACCTGTGGGAAGTTATACCATCTGGCTGCCATAACATCACCCCAGAGGACCCCTTAAAGCAGCGTCGATCACCATTGACTGAATACCACAGGTGGGGTCACGAACATAAACTTTATTCCCTTTAAAGACCTTTCCCTTTTACATGGGCGCCCAGGGCCACAGACCAGGTCGCCACCATGACATCCCCCTGTGAACGCAGGATCCGGTACTGGCTACCCCACGGCCCTGGCAGGGCAACTCATTTACAGCTTGCTTTTTTGGTAAGATATAGAAAAAATATGACGTCATATACAGATTTGCTCCAATATACTCATCTTTTAGAATGTGCAGATAATAATATATTAATGATGAACTTACGAGAAGGAGTAGAGGTAGAAGCCTGGATAGTATAGAAGGGTTCTGGTGTAGACACTGATGAAGCTACAAATAAAGTAGAGTATTAAGGAAAGGCAATTACGTTTTCTGTTCTGTCATAGAATTTAAAAACTGAAAATGATCCACAATAAGGGTAGGTGCACACGAACATATAAGAAAAATCAGTTTCATCCAGAAAAATGGGATGATTTTTTTGTCAGCCGTACACACAGTCTGTTGCTATTAATGTTTACAGAACAATTTACAGTTTCACATTACAGAATTGCAAAATATTTGTAAAAATCGGATGTTACACTGTGGCTCCATATAGCAGACGATTTTTTTTCTCGCATTCAAAGACTTGAATGGGTAAGTCTCATCCGATTTACAGAAGGATCTAGTGCATGCTGTGATTTTTTTTCACACACAGATTTGGTCAGTAAAACAAAAATTATTCATCTGCACTGCCGCATTGAATAATATTGGTCCGAGAGTTGTCTGTGTTTTTCACGGGCAGCACTCGGATCGAAAATATGGTCATGAGCATGAGCCCTAAGAGTCAAGGGCAATGGGGGAACCCTTGCATTACGCTTAGACGCCTCTTACCCAGCCAAACCAGATTTCATACTTTGCACTGATGAGGCGCAGCACCCTGAAACACAGTATCTGCAAATTAAGATTTTGGTTTTGGTATTTATTCTGTCATGTGACAGGGCTCGCTAAAGGGTCAATATTGACTTTTAGGCTTTTAGGATTGCTACTTCCTAGAGGTGGCACTAGAGTTCTAGTCCTCTTCCTCGCTGAAAAGACAATTTGCATATTTCCCAGAGGAGCATAGTGGCTTAAAAGTCTTCTCATCTCGGCATGTTTGACATGTCACT
This sequence comes from Ranitomeya imitator, assembly GCF_032444005.1. NCBI lineage: Eukaryota > Metazoa > Chordata > Amphibia > Anura > Dendrobatidae > Ranitomeya > Ranitomeya imitator. The sequence continues at coordinate 802,871,983 of NC_091283.1, forward strand.
CTCCGAAAGGAGAGACATTACCCCTTAGAATGGAGAGAAGGCACGCATGACTCGCCACAGTTTCATTCAGATGAGGCTTTTCAGAGCTCCATTCTTGAAATTGGTTGTGGTCCAAATAGTCCAACCACACAAATCAGTAAATTATAACATATCCCTTGAGTAAGTGATAACTTGTATTGTTGGGAGTAAAATCTTTACGGCGATTCCACAGAAATTTGTTTTGTTAACTATGGAGAAGGAGGTTACCCATATAGTGTGCTGCAATATTTTCTATATCTTTATAGACTTGCCGGAGGAAAATACAAACTTTACATGCCAGAAATGCAAGCTTATAAAATAAAGGTGCAAAGTCTTCAGGAGAGAATAGCTACACTGAAGCTCATTAAAAGAAGATGAGTTTTTCGTTGACAGAGCAGAAGAATCTCTTCAGAATGTTGCAAGAGAAGAACTTTTCAATGTTCCTACAGAAGCTAATGGCAGAGTAGAAATAACTATTCAGAATGTTTGAAGAGAAGAACCTTTGAATGTACCTGCAGAAGAAGAGAATTGGAAGCATGTGACCCAAAGAAGCAGTAAGATGATGAGGCAGTCAGTACCCATACCGCTGAAGAACAGCTACCAAGCTCACACAGGACAACTATTAAGATGTACATCAAAAAAATGCTTTGCCCACAAAAACACCCCAGTAAGAAATCAGAAGCTTCTTGAAAGGAGAAAAAGAAATGCTATGATTAAGAAGAAGAGAAAGAGTGGTGGTCGTGGGGGATTTCCTACTGAGAGGAACAGAAGCCGCTATCTGCCGAACGGACATTACTTCACAAGAAGTGCGCTGTCATCCAGGTGCCCAAATCAAAGATGTGTCTGATAGGGTTTCAATACTCTTCAGTGCTACAGATGACTAACCATGGCTACTAATACATGTAGTAATAAATGACACAGCAAGAAAGATCTAGAAACAATATGCAGAGACTTTGAAGACCTAGGCCGGAGAGTGAAGAAACTGGAGCCAGGTTGTCTTCTCATCCATCTTCCCAGTGGATGGACAAGGACTAAGGAGATTGAACGGGATTCTAGAGGTGAACAACTTGATGGTGCTGTGAGCAACGTTTTAGGTTTCTTGACCATGGAGTGAATTACCTGTATGAAGGGAGTAGGTGTTGCATTGTATGTTAGGGAAACGTATATATCTCCACAGAGATTCAAGCTTCAGAGACTTGTAGCTCTGTAGAACTGTTAGGGTAAGAATTCAAGGTGAGAAGAACAGAAAGGACACTATTGTAAGTATTTACTATAGACCACCTGGATAGACTGAAGATATAGATGAATTCTTTTTACATCAAATGTCTCTGTAATAAAAAAAAGAATGACATAGTGATCATGGGAGATTTTAAATATCCAGACATTTGTTGGGAATCTCTCTCAGTCAAAAGTATTTTGTCCAGAAACTTCTTATCTTCTCTTGCTGACAACTTTGTCTTTCAAAAGGTAGAAGATAGAACATGAGGATCTGCAATATTGGACCTAATTCCTACCAATAAGGAGGAATGGTTGAGGAAGTAAAGGTGGGGGGGCATGGCCTAGAACCTGATGTGAGCGGTCGGCTTCTGGAGCTCCTCCGCTGTGACCCTGCATTTATCCTGAGGATAAGATCTCTCTGGGAGCTGATAAAGTGTTGTGCGGCTGAGGGAAGTCACTGGAGGTCATCCCCGACGTGTGAAGCTGTGCAGAGCTGCGGATATGGTCCGGAAAAGGCAGCAGGACGCCAAGGCAGGAGCAGTGACCCGGACCCAAGATGGCGCCGACAGTGTGGAGGCGGCTGAGAGAGCGGACGCTGCAAATGCCTCATATGCAAAGAGGCTAGAGGTGGCTGCTAAGCTTGAAAAGTATGCCTGGGTGGATGGAGCAGGGAAGGAGACAGCTGAAGAGGAAGAGGAATAGGCTGGAGAGAAAATGAAAATGCAAGGAAAAGGCTCAGAGGATAATACAGTACAGGGGGGCCAGAGGGGGAGGAAGGAAAGCAGGAAAATAATGGTGTGGAATAAGAGACTGTGGAGGAGCTTATCACAGGGGAACCCACTTTGCGAGACATTTATGATCTGATCAGATCATGCAAAACTGCAATAACAACTCTCATTCATAGAGTGGATGGGACTATAGCAGAAGTTAATACAATAAAGGCAGACATGACCAAAATGGATAAGAGAGTGGGAGAGGTGGAGGAGAGAGTAAAGGTACCGTTACACTAAACGACTTACCAACGATCACGACCAGCTATATGACCTGGCCGTGATCGTTGGTAAGTCGTTGTGTGGTCGCTGGGGAGCTGTCACACAGACAGCTCTCTCCAGCGACCAACGATCAGGGGAAAGACTTCGGCATCATTGAAACTGTCTTCAACGATGCCGAAGTCCCCGGGTAACCAGGGTAAACAACGGGTTACTAAGTGCAGGGCCGCGCCTAGTAACCCGATATTTATCCTGGTTACCATTGTAAAAGCATAAAAAAAAAACACTACATACTCACATTCCGATGTCTGTCACGTCCCCCGCCATCAGCTTCCCTGCACTGACTGTGTGAGCGCCGGCCGTAAAGCAGAGCACAGCGGTGACGTCACTGCTGTGCTCTGCTTTACGGCCAGTGCTGACAGTCAGTGCAGGGAAGCTGACAGCAGGGGACGTGACAGACATCGGAATGTGAGTATGTACTGTTTTTTTTTTTTTTACTTTTACAATGGTAACCAGGGTAAATATCGGGTTACTAAGCGCGGCCCTGCGTTTAGTAACCCGATATTTACCCTGGTTACAAGTGAACACATCGCTGGATCGGCGTCACACAAACGCCGATCCAGCGATGACAGTGGGTGATCAGCGACCAAAAAAAGGTCCTGATCATTCCCCAGCGACCAACGATCTCCCAGCAGGGGCCTGATCGTTGGTCGCTGTCACACATAACGAGATCGTTAGCGGGATCGTTGCTACGTCACAAAAAGCGTGACGTTGCAACGATATCGTTAACGAAATCGTTATGTGTGAAGGTACCTTAAGTGTGCTGGAGGATTAACTCTCTAAAATTGCAGAGGCCCCATACTCAGTGTCTGCAAAAATGTGCTGCTTTGATTAATAAGAATGAGGATCTGGAGAATTGCTCACGCAGGAATGATGTGAGACTATTGGGCATCCCTGAGAAGACTGAAGGAAATGACCCTACAAAATTTATTGAAAAATGGCTCCTGTACAAGATAGGCGCTGATAACCTGTCTAAGTTATTTGCAGTGGAAAGGGCTCACCACGTTCCTATGAGACCTCTCCTGCCGGGGTCCCTCCTTGTACTATCTTTGCTAGGATCCTGAACTATAGAGACAGAGATTCCATATTGATGAGTGCTCGTACAGCTGAGGACATGCACATTAATGGCCAAAAGATCTCCATTTACCCAGATTACTCGGCTGAGGTGCAAAAGCAAAGGATGAGTTAGCGGTTAAAAGGAGATTGAGAGACTTGAAATTGATTTATTCTACTCTATACCTGGCGAAATTAAGGGTTGTAGCCCTGGGTGGGGTTCACTTTTTTCCAACACCAGAAGAAGCCACTAAGTGTCTGGACTTAAATAAGCAGAAGCTTACAGCTGACAAAGAAAGAGGGAAGTGAAAGGAAGATGTTAGAGATGAAGATGGTGCTGGCTTATTGATACCTCTGGACTTTGGTTTAATAGTTGTTGCGGTTCTCAGGGGACTTATTGTAATAATGTTGTTCTATATGTGGAGGGGTTGGGGAGGTGTTCTAGTTACAGCGTTTTACAGGTACTGAGGGAAGGGTAGCTAGACGCTGGGCTACCTACTCTCTGGTAAGAAAGGTGAAACACAACAGCGGATCAGTTATGCAGAGCCAGCATCAGCACTCGGCGCACCCGGGTAAGTGCCAGGCCCTGAGCAGCCAGGGGGCCCACTCGCCGTCGGGGATACTGGCGCGCTATAGTGCTGGCCCCCTCAAGTGGACCCCCCGCATGCTCCGGGCCCCGGCACTTGCGATACTTACAGCACCTCTCCCGGTTCCATCGCTGCAGCGTCTTCCGTCCTCTGACTGTGACGTTCAGGTCAGGGGGCGCGATGACGTCACCGGTGTGCGCCCTCTGCCTGAGCAGTCGCAGCACAGAGAGCAGGAAGACGCCAATGGTGAGGAGTCCAGAGCAGAGCAGTGTCAACCAACGAGAGGTGAGTATTTCATTTTTTTTTTTTATATTTGGAGCAATTTATGGGGACCATCAGAAGGGGCCCATATATGGAGCATTATATGGGGCTACTAATATAGGGAGCATCTTATGGGGCCAATTCTATAGGGAGCATTATATGGGGCCAATTTAATATGGAGCATCTTATGGGGCCAATTCAATATGAAGCAGTATATGGGGCCAATTACATATGGAGCAGTATATGGGGCCAATAATATATGAAGCATCTCATGGGACTAAGTATATAAGGAGCATTTTATATGGCCAATTATATATGGAGCATTATATGGGGCCCATTATACATGGAGCATCTTATGGGGCTAATTATTTTTGGAGCATTATATGGGACACATTCTGTAAGGAGTATTATATGGGGCCCATTCTGTATGGAGCATCATATGGGGCTCATTTTGTATTGAGCAATATATGGGACTCAGTATACTGTATGGGGCGGATCATATACTGTATGGAGCATTATATGAGGCCCATTATATATGGAGCAATAGATGGGGCCCATCATATACTGTATGGAGAATTATATGTGGCTCACTATACTATATGGAGCATTATATGGGGTCAATTCCGTATGGAGCAATATATGCGGCTCATTCTGTATGGAGCACTCTGTGGTGACCATTATACTGTATGGAGCATTATATGAGGCTCATTATTCTGTATGGAGCATAATATTGGGCTCGTTATTCTGTTTGGAGCAATATATGGGGCTCATTATTCTGTATAGAGGACTATGTGGTGCCAATTATACTGTATGGAGCACTATATGGGGCCATTATACTGTATGGGGCAATATATGAGGCTCATTATTCTGTTTGAAGCAATATATGGGGCTCATTATTCTGTATAGAGGACTATACTGTCCGGTTTCTGAGCTAATGTAGAATGTACAATAGATATCACTCATGTAATGTAAGAAGTAAGTGAAATCTTTGGCATTGTACTATACCTATAGTTCTCTGTCGTATCGGTGCATTATGAATTGTGGTATGTGTTAAAGGCCCCCCGGGACTCTTTCGCCCAGGGCCCATGAAAACCTGGAGCCAGCCCTGCAGTTATGGGTTATTTTGTTAATGAATATTGGGGTGGGAGGAGGGGGGGGGGGCTGGGGTCTATTGCTGGAAATTGGGACTTATAGCTTACTGGGAACAGCATCCTATTTCAAGGGGTCAGGAATTTGTATTTGTGAGGCTTTATGGTAGGAGACACAATTAAAATTGTTAGTTGGAATATAAGAGGATTGTCGGAGGGTACTCGGAGAACGGCAATTATGGAATATGTGAGAAAACGGGGCCTGGATGTCATTTGCCTCCAGGAGACACATTTGCTTACAGAAAAGGTAGATGTGTTAAAAAGGAAGTGGATTGGGAAGTCTTATCACTCTGTGTATTCTTCATATGCTAGGTGGGGTTTCGGTTCTGATTGGGGCGTCCGCGCCTTTTGAAGAAATTGAAAGTCATGTATGTTAGGAGTCGAGTTTCCTCTGCTGCACAGGGGGAATCTCGATCCGTCTCCGCTGCGGTCTCCCATTCTCCTCCAGCCGCAGTGGAGCCTGCTCAGCAGGGACGTCGATCCCAGCGTCTCGCTCAGTCTGACTCTGTGAGAAGAGTTACTGCTGCTTCTCCAGCTTCTGCCTGTAAAGCCTATACTGGTCAGCAGCGAGTGGACTTCTCTGGGACTAAGTCCTTGTCTGCGCACACTGAGCATGCCCAGGGCAAGATCTCCCGTTGGAGATCGAGGGTCATGTGCTCAGACTCTGCAGCGCATTCTATTGGTCCTCTTGGCAGGTCTTGGAAGGGCAAAGTTTCTGTGGCCGCTTCCTGTCCTGCAACTATATAAACTGCACATGACCGCACGGCCATGCGCTAGTGTACAATTTAATACGTGTGTTTGTTGTGAGTGCAAGTCGTTCTTTAAATACCCCTACCCTATTGTATGATTGTTCGCATATGGAGTATGGCTGCTATCTAGCGCCCGACTTATCACTCAACGTGTCACACACGTGTCAGCGTCTACTGCTGTGACCGCCAGTGCGGTGCCACGCGCCAGTGTGCGCTTCCTGACCCACGTCTGGGTGCTTAGTGGTGCCTGCCAGCACGGCACAGTTCGCACTTCGGTGCCTTAATTATATAATTCCTTTCACACCCAGTAGCGGTGTAGTGCCAGCAAGGGTCTAATCGGACTACAATCCCTGTTGGGGTTTAGTTCGCTGACCACTTGCTCGCGCTCTATGTGCGGTACCGCGGTCCTGTGACGCAACAGGATCGCTTTCTTCACGCTGGGTGAGGTTTAACCCACGCGTGTATTCTTTTGTATACCGCCATATTGTCTGTCATTTCCTAGCAGCAGGTTTCACCTGCACGGTGGACCCCAGACTGCGAACGCATCTATATCATCTCTCTTGGTGCGTTCCGCCAGTCCTAACAATGTAGATAAAGATGGGCAGTATGTTTTGTTATTTTGTAAAATTTATGGGCAACCATTATGTCTGGTGGCTGTTTACTTCCCACCCCCATATTCTTGGAAAAACGCTCAAGAAATATTTGAATTGTATAAAAAGGAAGTAATGGTGGCTGGGAATTTAGGAGCCAGCGACCATGCTAACCACAAATTTGGATTACAAGAGGAAGACCAGTGAGGACTCAGACTTTAAGGTTGGACTTTAGAAATGCTGATGTTAATAGACTCAAAAAGTGGGTAGGAAAGGACCAATGGATGGATGTTATAAAGGACAGAAATGTCAAAGAAGGATGGGAGATTTTGCTAAATGAAATTTTCACCGCACAATTGGTAACAATTCCAAAAAGAAGGAAGAATTGTAAGCAGTTAAAGAGATCAGGGTGGATGAACACAGAACTTAATCACTCGTTATAAAGGAAAAAAGAAATGTATATCAAATGGAAAGAGGAGGCCATATCTAAAGAAGAATATAATGCTGTGTTCAGGGAACGCAGGGCAAGCATTAGAAGAGCAAAAGTCAGTAACGAAGTAAAGCTAGTACTGAAGTAAAAATTACAATAGAGACAAAAAGTAGTAAAAAAGGATTTGGGGGGGCGTGTCAAAAACAAAAGAAAAGTCAAAGATGCTATAGGATTTTTACAAGATGAAAAGGGGGAAGTGGTTGAAAATTATGTTGAGAAAGCCAAACTTTTAAATTCCTATTTTGCATTTGTGTTCTCTAAGAAAGCAATTGTAACATGGTGCAATTGAATGAATAAAATAATCCACACTATCTATAAACAGAGAGCTGTTGAGGGAACACTTATCTAATTTAAATGATTTTAAATCTCCAGGTCCAGATGAATCGCATCTTAATGTACTGAAAGAGTTAGCAGAGGAAATTACAGAACCACTAGCCAGAATCTTAGAAAAATCCTGGAAAATAGGAGAAGTCCAAGAAGATTGGAGAAAGGCAAATGTTGTCCCTATCTTCACAAAGGGAAAGAAGATGGAGTCAGGAGATTACAGACCAGTGAGCCTTACTTCTATACCTGAACAAATTATTACAGCAAGTTTGTAAGTACTTGGGGACAATAATACAGTAATTAATCAAAACCAGCATGGGTTTGTAGCAAACAAGTTATATCAGATTAATCTAATTTCCAACTATGATGGAATCACTAACTGGGTGGATTACGGAAATGCCGTAGATATAGTATATCTTGACTTCAGCAAAACATTTCATAAAATAGCTCATACTATCCTTATTGAAAAAATGACTGAGTATGGGATTGACATAGCTAAAGTTTCATGGATTCATAACTGGCTCAGTGATCGTGCTCAAAGAGTGGTAATAAATGGTTGCACATCCAATTGGAAAAGTGTTTCAAGTGGGTACTACAAAGCTCTGTCCTGGTCCCAGTGTTGTTAAACACTTTTATAAGTGATATAGATAAGGAAACTGAAGGTAAACTAATCAAATTTGCAGATGATGCAAATCTAGGAGGGATAGTTAACACTTAAGAAGACAGAGAAAAGATTCAGAAGGATCTAGATAAGCTTGAACAATGGGCAGCGACTAAGGGTACCGTCACACTATAACATTTCGATCGCTACGACGGTACGATTCGTGACGTTCCAGCGATATCGTTACGATATCGCTGTGTCTGACACGCAGCAGCGATCAGGGATCCTGCTGAGAATCGTACGTCGTAGCAGATCGTTTAGAACTTTCTTTCATCGCTGGATCTCCCGCTGTCATCGCTAGATCGGTGTGTGTGACACCGATCTAGCGATCTAGCGATGCGATCTAGCGATGCGTTCGCTTGTAACCAGGGTAAACATCGGGTAACTAAGCGCAGGACCGCGCTTAGTTACCCGATGTTTACCCTGGTTACAAGCGTTAAACTAAAAAAAAACAAACAGCACATACTTACATTCTGGTGTCCGTCAGGTCCCTTGCAGTCTGCTTCCAGCACTGTGACTGCCGGCCGTAAAGTGAAAGCAGAGCACAGCGGCTGTGCTTTCACTTTCACTTTACGGCCGGCAGTCAGTGAGTACGGGAAGCAGAGACTGCAAGGGACCTGACGGACACCAGAATGTAAGTATGTGCTGTTTGTTTTTTTTTAGTTTAACGCTTGTAACCAGGGTAAACATCGGGTAACTAAGCGCGGTCCTGCGCTTAGTTACCCGATGTTTACCCTGGTTACCCGGGGACCTCGGCATCGTTGGTCGCTGGAGAGCTGTCTGTGTGACAGCTCCCCAGCGACCACACTACGATTTACCTACGATCACGGCCAGGTCATATCGCTGGTCGTGATCGTAGGTAAATCGTATAGTGTGACGGTACCCTAATAGAATGGTATTTAGCAGTGAGAAATGCAAGATTCTACATCTGGGCAAGAAAAACAAAATTTACATCTATAGAATGGGAGGAATAGAACTAAGCAATAGCATGTGTGAAAACGACGGGTATACTAACAGATCACATACTGCACATGAGTCAACAAAGTGATGTAGAAGCAAAAAAGGCAAACACGGTTCTAGGATGTATTAAGAGAAGCATAGAGTCTAGATCACATGAAGTAATTATCCCCCTCTACTCTTGCTTGGTTAGGCCTCATCTGGAATCCAGTTCTGAGCACCATATTTTAAAAAAGACTTTGAAGAACTGGAGCAAGTTCAGGGAAGAACTACCAGGATGGTGAGCGGACTGCAATGTATATCCTACGAGGAACGATTAAAGGATCTGGGAATGTTTAGCTTGTAAATAAGAAGGTTAAGAGGAGACTTAATAGCTATCTACAAATATCTAAAGAGATGTCACAGTGTAGAGGGTTCATCATTATTCTCATATGCACATGGAAACATGAGAACCAATGGAATGAAACTGAAAGGGAAAAGATACAGATTAGATATTAGAAAATACTTTTTGACAGTGACGGTGATCAATGAGTAGAACAAGCTGCCATGAGAGGTGGTGAGTTCTCCTTCAATGGAAGTTTTCAAACAGAGGCTGGACAGACATTTGCCTGAAATAGTTTATTGAATCCTGCATTAAGCAGGGGGTTGGACACGTTGACTATTGAGGCCCTTTCCAAGTCTAACATGCCATGATTCTATGAAATTTGATAAGAAGTGTTGTAAATAATGTTTGTAGGTTAGAGGCTTTCGATCACCATCCCAATACATTTTGAATATTTCATGAGATGAAAAAAATCTGATCACATCTTACCTCTGCATGTAACTCCGGCATCTTCTGGATGCCCACAGTTATGTACGCCCAGTCCTCGATGGGAGCAGTTCCACAGAGACGTTTCATTTCCAAGACACTTTAAATCATCCAAAACAATAGGTCCTTCTCCCCGGCCAAAGTAGGCACCTATGTGAGGGGAAATGGGCGGGCCACAACCGACTTGGCGGCATACCACTTCTGCATCACTCATATCCCAAAGGTCATCGCATACTGTTCCCCATTTTCCATTAAAGTAGATTTCAACCCGGCCAAAACATCGGCTTCCATTTGCCAGTCTCAGAGACAACGCTTGTGCTGCACAAAAAGGATAGTAATATGTTTCAGTGCACATTGTAATTGTCTACTTCTCCATGGTTACAGACTACAAGTGCATCTATGTAGTCTGATTCTTCACACTTTCTTTTTTCTGTACTCTTGTTTTACCATCCTTCCTAATGTACTGTGAAGGGTTACATCTTCACCAGACAGATGCAAAAAGGTAAGACATCTTTAGGTGTATTCAAATAAAAATGTATTTGTTTATATTTTGTTTGCTGTGAAGAAATAATCCAACAATTTCAAGGTTGGGCTATTTTTGTGGAGGTTATTCATCATTATCCTTCTTTAATCCAATTTTTATAATTATAGATAAAAAAATACTAGAAGTGATCAAATATTGAAATAACTCAGAAAACAAAGTAATAATAAATATCTACTCAACACTGCATCCATATCCTGGATTTAGAAAATAAGGATAATTACCTGAACTGTTGAATTTTGGGACTGAAGAGCCTGCAATTAAATTATAGATATAAAACAGATTAAAAAAAATAGATAAAATATAACGATCTTTCACCAGCATTTTTCAAGGTGTTGTCCAATGTTAAAAAAAGTATTGTTTTCTTCGAGAAAACAGCGCCACATCTGTCTACCGGCTGTATTGTAGCTCAGCTGGATTCACTTTGGTGGAGCTGAGCTCAACCTATGGACAGCTGTGGTGCTGTTCCAGGAAGAAAGCAGACATTTTTATTTGTATCCTGTACACCTTTTTACCCCTTCAGGATTGACCGATTTTTCACTTTTGCAGTTTCGCTTTTTTCTCCATCCCTCCCCCCTTCTTTCAAGAGCTGTTTTTTCTGTTGATATTGCCATATGAGGGCTTATTTAGTGCAGGACAAGCTGTAATTTGGAGTGATACTATTCATTTTACCATATTATGTACTGACAAATGGGGAAAAAAAATCCAAGTGGAGTAAAATTGTAAAAAAAAACAAACAAACAAACTGTAATTCTGCCATTCATTGTACAGTAAAATGACCAACAGGCCAGTACAATTATGGCGATATCAAAACAGTCTAGTTCTTTTTATATATCAGTGGTAAAAAAAAAAATACAGAACCTAGTAAAATAAAAATGTAGTTTGTCTCACCATATCCTGAGACCCATAATGCATAACGTGTTTTTTTATGGATATATATGATGTACTGATCTTATTTTTTCATGTTTTTTGAGGAAGTGCAGAGACTGAAAAAGCTCAAATCTGGAGTCAATATTTGTTTCTTCACAGTGTTCAATGGATGGCTTAAATACTTTTCAATTTTATGGAATGGACTTTAACACATATTTTTTATTACTTTATTTGTTGATTTAAACTTTATTTTTTTATATCGTTTCAAACATATTTAACTCTTATATTAACTATTTAATAGTCCCTATGAGGACTTGGACCTGTGAATATTTGATCACTTTTACTATATACTGCTGTATTGCTTTATATAGTTAAATTAACATCTTCCTAAGAAGCCTTGTCTTAGGCCACGTTCACATGTTCAGTATTTGATCAGTATTTTAAAGGGAACCTGTCACCCCGTTTTTTCAGTATGAGATAAAAATATTGTTAAATAGGGCCTGAGCTGTGCGTTACAATAGTGTATTTTGTGTACCCTGATTCCCCACCTATGCTGCCGAAATACCTTACCAAAGTCGCCGTTTTCGCCTGTCAATCAGGCTGGTCTGGTCAAATGGGCATGGTGATATCGCTGCTTCTTCCCTCTGATCTTGCATATCTTTCCGTTGGTGGCGTAGTGGTTTGCGCATGCCCAACTGCTGAATCCACTGCACAGGTGAAGGAAAAGAGCGCGATCGGCGCTATTCCCCTGGTTATCGGTGGGGCGGCCATTTTCCTGAGGCCGTGCGTGCGCAGATGGAGTGCTCTGCTGCCCGGGGTTTCAGGAAAATGGCCGCGGGATGCCGCGCGTGCGCAGATGGAGATCGCGGCGGCCATTTTCCTGAAGGCGAGTTCGCAATAAGCAAGATCTGGGGGAAGAAACAGCGGTGTTACCACGCCCATTTGACCAGACCAGCCTAATTGACAGGCGAAAACGGCGACTTTGGTAAGGTATTTCGGCAGCATAGGTGGGGAATCCGGGTACACAAAATACACTATTGTAGCGCACAGCTCAGGCCCTATTTACCGGTATTTTTATCTCATACTGAAAAAACAGGGTGACAGGTTCCCTTTAACTCATGGTTTATGATTACCTTTGTGTACCTTGTTTTATCTTTCTGTTCTTACTGGTTATTCAGTGCTTTTTGTACTTGCTATAATTTACCTGTCAGTGTAGATTATTTAATTACTATATATTAATACTTATCCATGTAGTTTGCAGCTCACGAGTCACGTTTCTGTGTGGATGCGTCCTCCATATTATTCTGGATTTGTTATGTATGTTTCTTTTATAGATATTAGAACAATATTTTTTATTTTTTTTTACATTTACTATCATGTGGGGTGCAATATTTGTAGGAGTTTATGATATAACCGGTAGAAATATGGATGGCTAAACAATATAAGGGCATATAATTGATTGATCCACCATGATCACCTTATGTATATACAGTATTAATATATTAATTATGAACTTACCAGATGTGGCAGAAGTGGAATTATCAGTAATATATGAGGGTCCTGATGAAGCTGCTGATGAACCTTGGCATGTAATAAAGCATTAGAGATAGTTACTTATCACTGTTTGGATCTTCTTTTACATTGTTAAAATAATCTTTTTAGCTTAGTTTTATCAATTTCTACTGAAGCTTGAAAATCAATATGACCATAATTTCAGTTCCTTTTAAGGTACATTACCCATTTTTTCTAGAGTACCCAGTGGTATTTTTGCCCAGATACTTATCAAAACATTTGACTATTCTTAATTTTTGGAAAATTGTGAGTCAATTGAAAACGTGCACAGTGTTAGTTTTCTTTTACATACGGGGAAATTAAAAGCAAAGCCACAAAAACAGGAATAAAAAAATCCTCCAAGATTCCCAGAATTAACACAGCAAAAAAAGGGGCAGCAGTATTTACCTGTCCAGGTCTCAGAACTAATGCAGCAAACCCATGTAGTAAAGATGGTGGCCACACAGGGAAAAGATACTGATGAGACAACCACTCACAACCTACCAATTCATGGAGGGGGTGATTGCTTAGTATTAAATTGTAGTTGTATAGGGCGCTTATTAAACACTATCTAAGTGCGCCCCATAAGAACAGACATCCTAGATTACAAGGCCAAAAATGATCACCTCATATTCTGTATTTTTTTGTTTGCACGTAATTTTTCAGGGTGCAGCCAAGCCCAGCATTTTTGGCTTTTTTTGCTGGGTGCATTAGTTCTGAGACCTGGGCAGATAAATACTGCTGCCTTTTTCTGCTGCTAAATGATAACTAGTGAGGAATTAATGTATATTAGTTTACACAGGTAAGATCAACGCCAACGTTAGGGGCAGGCATACCAGGCAGCTGTCTAGGGCCACCGCTCCTCCTGGGGAGCGTGCTGCTAATACAACATGGCCCATCCCCCCAGTGATACAGTTGAAAGCAGTGATGGAGGAGAGAACGTTATCTGATGCTGCTTCTCCCATCCCTCCCCCGCTCCTTCTGACTCTGAACGCACATGATGATGTCACTTCATCATGCGCCACACTGTAACAGGAGTGGAGCTGATGAGACTGGAGCACAACCTGGAACAGTGTGGGGAACAAGGAGGAGGGGTGAGTATTGTATATGTATACTGTGTGTGTGGATGTGTATATATCTGTATGTGTAGGGGGGCTGCAGTATACTAAGTGTGTGTGGAGGCTGCATTATACTATGTGTGTGTGGGGGCTGCATTATACTGTGAGTGGGGGGCTGCATTATACTATGTGTGTGTGGACTGCTTTGTACTGTGGGGGCTGCATTATACTGTGCGTAAGGGATGTATTATACTATGTGCATGGGGGGCTGCATTATACTGTGAGTGGGGGGCTGCATTATACTATGTGTGTGGGGACTGCTTTGTACTGTGGGGGCTGCATTATACTGTGCGTACGGGATGTATTATACTATGAGTGGGGGGCTGCATTATACTGTGAGCAGAGGGGCTGCATTATACTGTGAGTGGGGGCCTGTATTCTGTGTGGGGAGCTGCATTATACTATGTGGGCATCTACACTATACTGTATGTGGGTAGGGGCTGCATTATACTGTATGTGGGTGAGGGTTGCATTATAATGTGTATGGGAGGCTGCACTATACTGTGTGGGGGGCTGCTTTATACTGTGTGGAGAGCTCCATTATAATGTGTATTGAGGGCTGCATTATACTGTGAGTGGGTGGCTGCACTATACTGTGTTTGGGGGGCTGTGAGGGCTGCATTATACTGTGTTGGGGACTACATTATACTGTGTATGGGGGCTGCATTATACTGTGTGTGGTGGGCTGCATTATACTGTGTGGAGGGGGGCTGCACTATACTGAGAGTTGGGGGCTGCATTATACTGTGTGTGGGGGCTGCATAATACTGTGCATGGGGAGCTGCACTATACTGTGTGGGGGCTGCACTATACTTTGTGTGGGGGCTGCATTATACTGTGTACATGGGGCTGCATTATACTGTGTGTGGGGGCTGCACTATATTGTAGGGGGGCTGCAATATACAGTATGGGGAGGGCTGCATTATACTGTATGGGGAGCTGCATTATATTGTATGTGTGGGGGGCTGCATTATACTGTGTATGGGAGCTGGACTATACTCTGTGTGGGGATGCACTATACTGTTTGTGGGTTCTGCACTATACTGTATGTGGGGGCTGCAATATACTGTATATGTGGGGCTGAATTATACTGTGTGGGGTGGCTGCATTATACTGTATGGGGGCAGCATTTTACTGTGTATTGGAGGGCTGCATTATACTGTGAGTGGGGGCTGCATTATACTGTGTGTGGGGCTGCATTATACTGTGTGAGGGAGGAGCTGTATTATACTGTGAGTGGGGGGCTGCATTATACGGTGTGTGGGAGCTGCACTATACTGTATATGGGTGGGGAGCTGCATTATACTGAGTGGGGGGCTGCATTATACTGAGTGGGGGGCTGCATTATACTGTGTGTGGGAGCTGCATTATACTATGTGTAGGTGGCTGCATTATACTGTGTATGGGGAGCTGTACTATACTGTGTGGGGGGCTGCACTATACTGTGTATGGGGGCTACATTATACTGTGTGTGAGGGGCTGCACTATATTGTGTATATGTGTGTGTAGCGGGGCTGCATTGAACTGGGTGTGGTGGGGAGAGGCTACACTATACTCTGAAGGGGCTGCACTATAATCTGAGGGGGACTCCATTATACTCTGAGGGGGCCTGCATTATAATCTGAGGGGGGCTGCATTATACTCTGAGGGGGCCGCAGTATACCCTGATGGGGCTGCATTATACACTTATGGGGCTGCATTATACTGTGTGTGTGTGGGGCTGCAGTATACTCTATGAAGGGGCTGCAGTAGACGATGAGGGGGCTGCAGTATACTGTGAGGGGGCTGGATTATATTCTATCAAGCATTATACTGTATGGAAACTGCATTATACTGTATCGAGGACTATCTGTGCCCATTATTCTTCCTCAGCCATTGTAAAGTATCTTGGGGGGGAAAGCGTCACTATACTGTATATGGGGAGCTGTACTATACTGTAGGGGGGCTGCACTATACTGTGTGCAGGGGCTGCATTATACTGTGTATGTGGGGCTGCTTTATACTGTAGTGAAGCTGAATATACTGTGTGGGGGGTGTATTATACTGTGTGGGGGGCTGCATTATACTGTGTGTATATGTGGGGGGCTGCATTATACTGTGTGGAGGTTGCATTACACTGTGTATTGCGAGCTGCACTATACTGTGTGGGGGCTGTACTATACTGTGTGTAGGGGGCTGCATTACACTGCGTATATGGGGCTGCATTATACTGTGTGTGGGGGGCTGCACTATACTGTGTGAGGGCTGCACTATACTGTGTGTGGGGTCTGCATTATACTGTGTGTGGGGGCTGCATTATACTGTGTATGTGGGGCTGCACTATACTGCGGGGGGCTGCATTATACTGTGTGTGTATATGTGTTGGGGGCTGCATTATACTGTGTGGAGGCTGCATTATACTGTGTATGGGGATCTGCAATATACTGCGTGGAGGCTGCTCTATACTGTGTGTGGGGAGGCTTCTCTATACTGTGTGTGGGGGGGCTGCATTATACTGTGTATGTGGGGCTGCATTATACTGTGTGTAGGGGCTGGATTATACTGTGTGGGGGAGGGGCTGCACTATACGGTATTTTGGGTGGGGACTGCATTACACTGTGAGTGGGGGCTGCATTATACTGTGTATGGAGGGCTGCACTATACTGTATGTGGGGACTGCACTATACTGTGTGGGGGCTGCATTATACTGTGTGTGAGAGGATGCATTATACTGTATGGGGGGCTGCATTATACTGTGTATGGAGGGCTGCATTATACTGTGTGGGGCTGCATTCTATGTGCGTGGGGGCTGCATTATGCTGTGGGGGAGGGGCTACATTATACTGTGAGTGGGGGATTGCATAATACTGTATGGGGGCTGCATAATATTGTGTTTGGGGGCTGCACTATACTGTGTGTGGGGGCTGTATAATACTGTGTATGGGGAGCTGCACTATACTGCGTGAGGGGGCTGCACTATACTGTGTGAGGGGGCTGCAATGTACTGTGTGTGAGGGCTGCATTATACTGTGTGGGGGGGCTGCATTATACTGTGTATGGGGAGCTGCACTATACTGTGTGAGGGGGCTGCATTATACTGTGTGGGAGGCTGCATTATACTGTGTGTGAGGGCCTGCACTATATTGTGTATATGTGTGTGTATGTGTGTGTGTAGTGGGGCTGCATTATACTGGGTGTGGTGGGGAGAGGGTGCACTATACTCTGAAGGGGCTGCACTATAATCTGAGGGGGGCTGCATTATACTCTGAGGGGGGCTGCATTGTACTCTGAGGGGGCCATAGTATACCCTGATGGGGCTGCATTATACACTGATGGGGCTACATTATACCCTGAGGGGGCTGCATTATAGTGTGTGTTGGGCTGCAGTATACTCTGAGAGGGCTGCAGTATACTCTGAGGGGGGCTGCAGTAGACTCTGAGGGGGGCTGCATTATATTCTATAAAGCATTATACTGTATGGGAACTGTATTATACTGTATCGAGGACTATCTGTGCCCATCATTCTTCCTCAGCCATTGTAAAGAAACTCGTGAAAAAGTGTCAAACGACTTCAATATTGTCGATCACGCTCAGTTAACGGCCTGAACTCAGAGCATATAAAATGTGTGATGTAAAATGTGTGATGTAAAATGTGTAAAATGTTTGTGTGATGGTGCAATATGTGAGCATTTGGGGCCCCACTTTAAACTTATGCCCAGGTTCCCCCTTTGTCTAATACTAGCCATGGATAGTATGAAACTCATTGGAAGCTGTTCACATCTGTATTCAGCATTTATTCCAATTTTGAATATAGCTTACTAAAACCCTTCTTCCGACAACACTTCTTAGGCTAGGTTCACATTAGCATTTCTGTGTGCAGCATATCATCTGCATGCGCAAACGCATGCCAAAATGCATGCTTACGCCTCCGCATCATCTGACCCATGACGCAAAAAAACGCTGCGTGTGCATGCGTTTAAATGCATTTTGGCATGCGTATGCGTTGTTTATGTGCATGGTGGAGGTGGTGACATAATTTCCTGGACATGCACAGTCTAAAGTACGCATGCATATTGAACGCATGTGTACACATGTCCTTGCATACCAATGCATTCCCATAGACAGTAATGTGTTTTTTACGCACTCATCCGCATTTATCCACATACGCATGATTGCGCAATATTTGACGCCCCAAAAAATGCAACATGTTGCATTCACGGACACCGCCGCACACCATGAAACGACGCATGCATCCGCATGTGAACGCATGCAAATGCATGTCCCTGCGTACACCATGTTAAAGATATGTACGCATGCGGATCTATGCCGATCACACGCTGCGCACAAAAACGCAAATATGAACCCGGCCCTAGTCATGTAATCGTGCATTAAAACTTCACTTTTATTTAAATGTCATTAGAGCCTATATTAAAAACATTGTGAACCAAGTATCTCCCTGCTAATTGTGTGTCTCATTGAGTTCTACCACAACACATAAAACAGGTCTCTACAAGTCAATCTATATCACCACACTATATATTCAGGGTCTGCTGTCCATATTAACCCCTTCATGACCCAGCCTATTTTGACCTTAAAGACCTTGCCATTTTTTGCAATTCTGACCAGTGTCCCTTTATGAGGTAATAACTCAGGAACGCTCCAACGGATCCTAGCGGTTCTGAGATTGTTTTTTCGTGACATATTGGGCTTCATGTTAGTGGTAAATTTAGGTCAATAAATTCTGCGTTTATTTGTGATAAAAACGGAAATTTGGCGAAAATTTTGAAAATTTCGCAATTTTCACATTTTGAATTTTTATTCTGTTAAACCAGAGAGATATGTGACACAAAATAGTTAATAAATAACATTTCCCACATGTTTACTTTACATCAGCACAATTTTGGAAACAAAAATTTTTTTTGTTAGGAAGTTATAAGGGTTAAAATTTGACCAGCGATTTGTCATTTTTACAACGAAATTTACAAAACCATTTTTTTTAGGGACCACCTCACATTTGAAGTCAGTTTGAGGGGTCTATATGGCTGAAAATACCCAAAAGTGACACCATTCTAAAAACTGCACCCCTCAAGGTACTCAAAACCACATTCAAGAAGTTTATTAACCCTTCAGGTGCTTCACAGCAGCAGAAGCAACATGGAAGGAAAAAATGAACATTTAACTTTTTAGTCACAAAAATTATCTTTTAGCAACAATTTTTTTATTTTCCCAATGGTAAAAGGAGAAACTGAACCACGAAAGTTGTTGTCCAATTTGTCCTGAGTACGCTGATACCTCATATGTGGGGGTAAACCACTGTTTGGGCGCACGGCAGGGCTTGGAAGGGAAGGAGCGCCATTTGACGTTTTGAATCAAAAATTGGCTCCACTCTTTAGCGGACACCATGTCACGTTTGGAGAGCCCCCGTGTGCCTAAAAATTGGAGCTCCCCCACAAGTGACCCCATTTTGGAAACTAGACGCCCCAAGGAACTTATCTAGATGCATAGTGAGCACTTTGAACCCCCAGGTGCTTCACAAATTGATCCGTAAAAATGAAAAAGTACTTTTTTTTCACAAAAAAATTCTTTTCGCCTCAATTTTTTCATTTTCACATGGGCAGTAGGATAAAATGGATCATAAAATTTGTTGGGCAATTTCTCCCGAGTACGTCGATACCTCATATGTGGGGGTAAACCACTGTTTGGGCACTCGGCAGGGCTCGGAAGGGAAGGCGCGCCATTTGACTTTTTGAATGGAAAATTAGCTCCAATTGTTAGCGGACACCATGTCGCGTTTGGAGAGCCCCTGTGTGCCTAAACATTGGAGCTCCCCCACAAGTGACCCCATTTTGGAAACTTGACCCCCCAAGGAACTTATCTAGATGCATATTGAGCACTTTAAACCCCCAGGTGCTTCACAGAAGTTTATAACGCAGAGCCATGAAAATAAAAAATAATTTTTCTTTCCTCAAAAATGATTTTTTAGCCTGGAATTTCCTATTTTGCCAAGGATAATAGGAGAAATTGGACCCCAAATATTGTTGTCCAGTTTGTCCTGAGTACGCTGATACACCATATGTGGGGGTAAACCACTGTTTGGGCGCACGGCAGGGCTCGGAAGGGATGGCACGCCATTTGGCTTTTTAAATGGAAAATTAGCTCCAATCATTAGCGGACACCATGTCACGCTTGGAGAGCCCCTGTGTGGCTAAACATTGGAGATCCCCCAGAAATGACACCATTTTGGAAACTAGACCCCCAAAGGAACTAATCTAGATGTGTGGTGAGGACTTTGAACCCCCAAGTGCTTCACAGAAGTTTATAACGCAGAGCCATGAAAATAAAAAATAAAAATTATTTTCTCAAAAATGATCTTTTAGCCTGCAATTTTTTATTTTCCCAAGGGTAACAGGAGAAATTTGACCCCAAAAGTTGTTGTCCAGTTTCTCCTGAGTACGCTGATACCCCATATGTGGGGGTAAATCTCTGTTTGGGCACATGCCGGGGCTCGGAAGTGAAGTAGTGACGTTTTGAAATGCAGACTTTGATGGAATGCTCTGTGGGCGTCACGTTGCGTTTGCAGAGCCCCTGATGTGGCTTAACAGTAGAAACCCCCCACAAGTGACCCCATTTTGGAAACTAGACCCCCAAAGGAACTTATCTAGATGTGTGGTGAGCACTTTGAACCCCCAAGTGCTTCATAGAAGTTTATAATGCAGAGCCGTGAAAATAATAAATACGTTTTCTTTCCTCAAAAATAATTATTTAGCCCAGAATTTTTTATTTTCCCAAGGGTTACAGGAGAAATTGGACCCCAAAAGTTGTTGTCCAGTTTCTCCTGAGTACGCTGATACCCCATGAGTGGGGGTAAACCACTGTTTGAGCGCACGTCGGGGCTCAAAAGGGAAGTAGTGACTTTTGAAATGCAGACTTTGATGGAATGGTCTGCGGGTGTCACGTTGCGTTTGCAGAGCCCCTGGTGTGCCTAAACAGTAGAAACCCCCCACAAGTGACCCCATTTTAGAAACTAGACCCCCCAAGGAACTTATCTAGATATGTGGTGAGCACTTTGAACCCCCAAGTGCTTCACAGACGTTTACAACGCAGAGCCGTGAAAATAAAAAATCATTTTTCTTTCCTCAAAAATTATGTTTTAGCAAGCATTTTTTTAGATTCACAAGTGTAACAGGAGAAATTGGACCCCAGTAATTGTTGCGCAGTTTGTCCTGAGTATGCTGGTACCCCATATGTGGGGGTAAACCACTGTTTGGGCACACGTCGGGGCTCAGAAGTGAGGGAGCACCATTTGACTTTTTGAATACGAGATTGGCTGGAATCAATGGTGGCGCCATGTTGCGTTTGGAGACCCCTGATGTGCCTAAACAGTGGTAACCCCTCAATTCTAACTCCAACACTAACCCCAACACACCCCTAACCCTAATCCCAACTGTAGCCATAACCCTAATCACAACCCTAACCACAACCCTAATTCCAACCCTAAGGCTATGTGCCCACGTTGCGGATTCGTGTGAGATATTTCCGCACCATTTTTGAAAAATCCGCGGGTAAAAGGCACTGCGTTTTACCTGCGGATTTTCCGCGGATTTCCAGTGTTTTTTGTGCGGATTTCACCTGCGGATTCCTATTGAGGAACAGGTGTAAAACGCTGCGGAATCCACACAAAGAATTGACATGCTGCGGAAAGTACAACGCAGCGTTTCCGCGCAGTATTTTCCGCACCATGGGCACAGCGGATTTGGTTTTTCATATGTTTACATGGTACTGTAAACCTGATGGAACACTGCTGCGAATCTGCAGCCAAATCCGCACCGTGTGCACATAGCCTAATTCTAAAGGTATGTGCACACGCTGCGGAAAACGCTGCGGATCCGCAGCAGTTTCCCATGAGTTTACAGTTCAATGTAAACCTACGGGAAACAAAAATCACTATGCTGCGGAAAAACTGCACGGAAACGCAGCGGTTTACATTCCGCAGCATGTAACTTCTTTGTGCGGATTCCGCAGCGGTTTTACAACTGCTCCAATAGAAAATCGCAGTTGTAAAACCGCAGTGAAATGCGCAGAAAAAAACGCGGTAAATCCACCATAAATCCGCAGCGGTTTAGCACTGCGGATTTATCAAATCCGCAGCGGAAAAATCCGCAGAGGACCAGAATACGTGTGCACATACCGAAACCCTAACCCTACCCCTAACCCTAGCCCTAACCCTAACCCTAACCCTACCCCTACCCCTAACCCTAACCCTACCCCTAACCCTACCCCTAACCCTACCCCTACCCCTAACCCTACCCCTAGCCCTAACCCTAACCCTACCCCTAACCCTAACCCTAACCCTATTCTAACATTAGTGGAAAAAAAAAATTTTTTATTATTTTTTTATTGTCCCTACCTATGGGGGTGAAAAAGGGGGGGGGGGGTCATTTATTATTTTTTTCATTTTGATCACTGAGATATAATCTATCTCAGTGATCAAAATGCACTTTGGAACGAATCTGCCGGCCGGCAGATTCGGCGGGCGCACTGCGCATGCGCCCGCCATTTTGGAAGATGGCGGCGCCCAGGGAGAAGACGGACGGGACCCCGGCTGGATCGGTAAGTATGATGGGGTTGGGGGGGACCACAGAGGGGGGGATCGGAGCACGGGGGGGGAATCGGAGCGCGGGAGGGGTGGAACGGAGCACGGGGGGCGTGGAACGGAGCACGGGGGGCTGGAACGGAGCACGGGGGGTGGAACGGAGCACCGGGGGGGGGGTGGATCGGAGTGCAGGGGGGGTGATTGGAGCACGGGGGGGGTGATTGGAGCATGGGGGGAGCGGACAAGAGCACGGGGGGGAGCGGAGCACAGGACGGAGGGGAGCCGGAGCAGTGTACCGGCCAGATCGGGGGGCTGGGGGGGCGATCGGTGGGGTGGGGTGGGGGCACATTAGTATTTCCAGCCATGGCCGATGATATTTCAGCATCGGCCATGGCTGGATTGTAATATTTCACCCGTTATAATAGGTGAAATATTACAAATCGCTCTGATTGGCAGTTTCACTTTCAACAGCCAATCAGAGCGATCGTAGCCACGAGGGGGTGAAGCCACCCCCCCTGGGCTAAACTACCACTCCCCCTGTCCCTGCAGATCGGGTGAAATGGGAGTTAACCCTTTCACCCAATCTGCAGGGACGCGATCTTTCCATGACGCCGCATAGGCGTCATGGGTCGGATTGGCACCGACTTTCATGACGCCTACGTGGCGTCATGGGTCGGGAAGGGGTTAAAAATCTAACATGTTTCACCGAATCTTCTTATTAATAATAATAATCTTTATTTATATAGCGCCAACATATTCCGCAGCGCTTTACAGTTTAACAGTTTCAAACACAAAAGTCATAAGTAACAACGTTAACAATACAATAATTAAAGCGAAATAAGACGACCCTGCTCGTGAGAGCTTACAATCTACAATGAGGTGGGGGAGATACAAAGTACAGGTGTGTATTTACAATGATGTATTTACAATGATGGTCCAGCCATCTTCAGGGGGTGGGGAATAGATGGGGATAGTGAATGGGTTACACACACACAAACATAACTTTGATTAGTGAACGTGATAGGCCGCTCTGAACAAATGTGTTTTGAGCGAGCGCCTAAAACTATGCAAATTATCTTATTCAGGGGATATATTCTCTGAACTTCCCCTAGTTGGAGTTGCAGGTGAAAATCAATGACCATGAGTGACCTATAATGCCAGTTACAAATTTTGCCAGATAATCTAGTTTTTCCAGTCAATTAATATGACTTAAAAATGTAATTATTTGGTACACGGAAAGGGGAAAATGCTCTTTACAGTCAGATAGCAGAGACTTTTCGGCTAATGTACCTGAGGCTGTAGACCTTTCTGTAGACTTTGATGGACTTGTATCTACAAAAAATAAAAGTAGCAATAAATACTAAAACATTACATGTACTATAGAGAAATATGCTTTCTGACTCTGATCCTCTATGCCTGTTCACATTCATTACATAATCCCTTCTAAATGGCAGACACCACTCCAGAATACAAAAGTCCCCATTATAAATCAATGGGATTTGTCACAAAGTGGTATCTGGTTTGGCTAGGTGAGAGGTGTCTGACCTGGATGCCTCTTTCCCTGCCAAACCAGATCTCACACTTCCTATTGAGGAGGAGCAGCACCCCGAGACACAGTGTCTGCAAATTAAGATTCTGGTTTTGGCATTTATCCTAAGTCATGTGACAAGGCTCGTTAAAGGGTCGACATTGACTTCTAGGATTGCTATTTCTTGTAGGTGGCACTAGAATTCTAGTTCTCTTCCTCTCTGAAGAGACAATTTGAGTATTTCCTATGGGAGTATTCTGGCTTAAAAGTCTCCTCATCTCGGCATGTTTGAAATGTCACTCTACGCAAGGAGAAATGTTACCCAATGGAATGGAGAGAAGGCACACACGCCTGGCCACAACTTCATTCAGATGAGGCTTTTCAGAGCTCCATTCTTGAAATCAATTGGGGCCCAAATAGTCCAACCGCACAAATCAGTAAATTATAACATATCCCGTGAATAAGTGAAAACTTGTATTGTTGGGAATAACGTTTTAGTACGCATCAGTATGCAGACTAATATCCTTGCCTATGTGTACAGTATATTTAGTCAAATACAGTATTAAGGAAACATAATAATAACTAACTAAAATTCTGTTTTCAGATTTAAAAAAATATTACAAATAACTATGAGAAAAAGTAAAAAATAAATAAATAAAATGAGATATGAATGATAGAAATGTGAAAGTCTGGGCAATATGACAACATCATATATAGGACTGAGCCAATGTACTCATCTTGCACAATGTTTTGCATATTCTTAATTAACTTACCAGAAGTTGCAGATATAGAATTCTGGGTAGTATATGAGGGTCCTGTTGAAAACACTGATGAGCCATGGAATATAGTAATAGTGGAAGATTTAGTTGTTAACTATAATTTTTTGAGTTTGCAGAGAATCGAGGATCAAAACCCTAGTCCCTCGACATAACACAGCACGTACAAGCGCTTCTAAATTAGAATATCATCAAAAAGTTAATTTATTTCAGTTCTTCAGTACAAAAAGTGAAACTCATATATTATATAGAGTCATTACAAACAGAGTGAGCTATTTAAAGCGTTTATTTCTGTTAATGTTGATGATTATGGCTTACAGCAGTGAAAACCCAAAGTCATTATCTCAGTAAATTAGAATACTTTATAAGACCAGCTTGAAAATCTGATTTTAAAATCTGACATGTTCTCCTACTAAAATGTATGTTCAGTAAATGCACTCAATACTTGGTTGGGGCTCTTTTTGCATCAATTACTGCATCAAAGCTGTGTGGCATGGAGGAGATCAGCCTGTGGCACTGCTGAGATGTTATGGAAGCCCAGGTTGCTTTGATAGCAGCCTTGAGCTCATTTGCATTGTTGGGTCTGGTGTCTATTATCTTCCTCTTGACAATACAGCACTCTGTGAACAGCCACCTTCTTTAGCAATGTCTTTTTGTGGCTTACTCTCCTCGTGGAGTGTGTCAATGACTGCCTTCTGCACATCTGACAAGTCAGCAGTCTTCCCCATGATTGTGGATCCTACTGAAACAGACTAAGGGACCTTTTTAAATGCTTAGGAAGCCCAGGTTGCTTTGATAGCAGCCTTCAGCTCATTTGCATTGTTCGGTCTGGTGTCTATTGTCTTCCTCTTGACAATACAGCACTCTGTAAACAGCCACCTTCTTTAGCAATGTCCTTTTGTGGCTTATGCTCCTTGTGGAGTGAGTCAATGACTGCCTTTTGGACATCTGACAAGTCAGCAGTCTTCCCCATGATTGTGGATCCTACTGAAACAGACTAAGGGACACTATGTTTGTAATGACTCTATGTAATATATGAGATTCAACTTTTTGATTTGAAGAACTGAAATAAGTTAACTTTTGGATGATATTCTAATTTAGTGAGAAGCACTTGTATGTATATATACTGTGTATATATATATATATATATATATTTTTTTTTTTTTTTTTTTGCAAAAATATCACACATTCGGTGTAAAAACCAAAAACATTTTATAGGGAGCCAATTGTTTATACCTGATGTTGGAGAAATAAAATGCTGCGGACCTGTAAAAGAACCAAATGATTAAGTGCATACGTGAAGGGTAAGTGAAGTTATTGAGTTTTGGCCTAGGAGAGAATAATCAGTAGCAAGTAATATTTAAAATGCAGAGATACATGTGCTGACCTCGCAAACCTGTATTAGACTATTACATAACTAAGAATTACTTAATTCAGTGTTAAAGTAATTTTTGTGAATGTGGCTTGAAATTGATGCCAGTGATAGGCTGCAGCAGTCACATGGGTTAACATCACAGGACCTCTGAAAGAATAACACTGTTGGGTGGGGGGATCACTGGAGTGAAGAGATGGTACTGGGATGCAGGCATTTATCAAATAAGTAATGGTTCTTTTACTATTTTGTGCGATTTAATTCTAATTCTAGGTAAAATCCCTTTAATTTTAAAATTGCCATCTGCAGTATCTGGAGGCGACAGTGCACATACCATGGATTTAAAAAAAATGTCCGAAGAGTGAAGAAATAGAAAGATCGAAAAAACATCTAACACTATTCTCATTGGATGACAAAAATGGCATTATAATGGGCACCTATTCTGATTTTTCTATGGGATCACCTCTATTCTATGTACTTCACTGTCAGAAATGTTACAGTAAAGGATACATTTTTTTTTTGCAATAATTTTTCTATCATTGATCCAATGCATGTAAAATAAGAAATAAGCAAATTTGCAAATAGTCTTAATTAAAAATATTCCATATTTTCCACCATGGTAACAGACTCCAAAAAACTGTTTGTAGACAGAACAAGAAAAGTCAAAAGGAATTTTTGATGCTAAAAAAATGACTATAAGACCAAAAATATAGCAGATGAAATAACCAGATCATAGATGATGCAAAGTCTAACCATTTTCCCCAAAGCATATTTTGCGTGTTCCTACTAGCTTCCTCAGGGGGTGCAATTATCATTGCACTCCCTGAAAAAGCAAGTGGGAACAAGAGGACCACATATTGGAGAGCCTGGTTAGTGGGACTCTGCATAGTGCACCTTATTATTGGTGAGAGTGTTCTGGTATGCATATATGACACACACACAATTTTGTTAACAATTTCAACAGGACGACACAAGCTTGTAAAGCAAGGAAAAATGTTGTAAAGTGTATATATCATTGGATGTAGTCGAGACTGTGACAAAGTCACTGGCAAAGTACTGGAGGGGAGATATGTTTCACTGAGGCTGTTAGCTTCAGTGATCTGAAACCTAGAAGTTTGCTCCAGCACACTAAGTACTGAGAGGGGTTAATTGGCGATTTTAAAGGCTAGGCTTTTTTATGAACATCTGCAGAGCGGGTGGGAGTCTGTTCACCCTATCTCCTTCCTAGGGTAGGGTTTAGAAGTTATATAGACAGCCTTCTGAGTCACTTGGTGTCCAATGTGTCTGGAGTCGGCAGCTCTAGAGAAGTGTTTGCGTTAAACCGTACTGAACCCGGTGGTTATATCCTGAGCGGGCGGATCCCCGCAGCTGCAGAGACTGTATACCATTTTGCTTTATTTTCCTATTTTGTCTAAAGGGCCATGTTTATTTTCACTTCCACTGGTTTATGCCACATGTATATAATAAACCAGTGGAAGATTTAAAGAGACAGAGTACCTGTGTCTACCTCTGTGTGCAGCCGAGTGAGCCGATCTACCACAGGACATATTTCCTAAGCCCATCAAAAATGACTTACAAGCCAAGTACATTATTTTGTGCTCTGTACCCAATACAACTAAAAGCTGTAAAATAATAATAATATATAGCAAAATAATATAACATAATTTCAGATTTTATAGGGTGATTAGTAATTCATTACCTGATGTTGTAGAATTGATGTTTTGGTCTGTAAGAGAAGAATATGATTTGTTACATCTCACCTTGTTACTATATATACAGTTGTGCTCAAACGTTTACATACCCTGGCAGAATTTTTGCTTTCTTGGCCTTTTTTCAGAGAATAAGGATGATAACACCAAAACTTTTTCTCCACTCATGGTTAGTGGTTGGTTGAAGCCATTTATTGTCAAACTACTGCGCTTTCTCTTTTTAAATCATAATGACAACCCAAAACATCCAAATGACCCTGATCAAAAGTTCACATACCCCATTTTTTAATACTGTGTATTGCCCCCTTTAACATCAATGCCAGCTTGAAGTCTTTCGTGGTAGTTGTAGATGATATTCTTTATTTTCTCAGATGGTAAATCTGCCCACTCTTCTTGGTAAAGACTTCCAGTTCTTCTAAATTCCTAGGCTGTCTAGCATGAACTGTGTGCTTGAGATCTCCCCAGAGTGGATCAATGATATTGTGGTCAAGAGACTGAGATGGCCACTCCAGAAACTTCACTATGTTCTGCTGTAGTCAATGATAGGTCAATTTAGCCATGTGTTTTAGATCGTTGTCATGTTGGAATATCCAAGCACGTCCCATGTGCAGCTTCCAGGCTGATGATTGCAAATTTTCCTCCAGTATTTGCTGACAATGTGCTGCATTCATCTTTCCTTCAACTTTGATCAAGTTTCCTGTGCCTTTGTAGGGCACACATCCCCAAAACATTAGCGATTCATCTCTGTGCTTTACAGTAGGAATGGTGTTCCTTTCATCATAGGCCTTGTTGACCCTTCTCCAAACTTAAAGTTTATGGTTGTGGCCAAAAAGTTAAATTTTAGTCTCATCACGCCAAAATACTTTGTTTTAAAAGTTTTGAGGCTTGTCTCTGTGCTGTTTTGCATATTTTTGGTGAGATACTTCATGGCATTTGTACCAGTTAGCATGTTATCATTTCTACTCTGAATAAGTGATAACTTGTTTTCTGGACAACCTCTTTCAGTTTTCTGGTTCCATATAATTTTGGATATGATCTTGTTATCTGGAGCCAGAAAACGATCTGCTTGTGTTAGTATTATAGGCCCCTAGAACTATAACATAAATTAATGATGCAAAACATAACCTCAGTCAATGCAATATACAAGGAAAAATGGCAGTGAGTATTCTATCATGATAAGAAAACTCTCTCATTAACACCCATTAGCACCCATACCGAAGAAGAACAGCTACCAGGCTCTCCCGCAGGACAACTATGAAGATGTACTTCAAAAAAGCACTTTGCCCACAAAGAATATCCCAGTAAGAAATCAGAAGCTTCTTGAAGGGAAAAAAAGGAGTGCAATGGTGAAGAAAAAAAGGAGAGTGGTGGTCGAGAGGGATTCCCTACTGAGAGGAACAGAAGCTGCCTGGATATTACTTCACAAGTAGTGTGCTGTCTTCCAGGTGCCCAAATCAAAGATGTGTTTCGAATCAAAACTCTTCAGTGCTACAGGCGACCACCCATGGCCACAAATCCATGTAGGAATAAATGACACAGCAAAAAAGGATCTGGAAACTATATGCAGAGACTTTGAAGACGAAGGCCAGAAAGTGAAGGAACTGGGAGCGCAGGTCATCTTCTCATCCATCTCCTTAGTGGATGGACATGGACCAACGAGATTGAACAGGATTCTAGAGGTGAACAACTGGCTACGCTGATGGTGCTGTGAGCAAACTTTTGGGGTTTCTTGACCATCGAGTGAATTACCTGTATGATGGACTCCTTGCAAGAGATGGGTGGCATCTTACAAAAACAGGAAAACACATGTTTGATAGATGACTTGCTACACTCATCAGGAGAGCGTTAAACTACAGCAATATGGGAATGGGATGGGAAATAGATGGCCAGGAAAAAAATATCCAGCAAATGAATTATTTTGAGAACGCTGCTATTAGAAGTGGAAAGAAAGAACAAAAACAACAAACTCTGAATGAAAATAGAGGTAGTGAAGCTGAATACAAACTAAAATGTGTCTATAGAAATGCACAGAGCATGGGAAACAAACAAGGAGAATTGGAGCTGTTAACATGGGAAGAGAGATAAGATGTCATAGGCATCACTGAAACTTGGTGGGATGATACACATGGAATACAAATCTTAAAGGCTTATTTATTAGAAACAGGATGAACAAGAAAGGAATATGTGTTGCACTGTATGTTAGGAAAACATATCTTCACAGAGATTCAAGCTTCAGAGACTGGTAGCTTTGTAGAAACTGTTTGGGTAAGATTTCAAGGAGAGAACAGAAAGCACACTATAGTAGGTGTTTACTATAGGCCACCTGGACAGACTGAAGATATGGATAAACTCTTTTTACATCAGATGTCTCTGTTCTAAAAAATAGAATGACATAGTGATCAGGGGAGATTTTAACTACCCAGACATTTGTTGGGAATCTCTCTCAGTCAAAAGTACTGTGTCCAGAGAATTTTTATCTTCTCTTGCTGACAACTTTATCTTTCACAAGGTAGAAGAGAGACCATGAGGATCTGCAATCTTGGATATAATTCTTACCAACAAGGAGGAAATGGTTGAGGAATAAAAGGTGACTGGGAATTTAGGAGGCAGCGATCATGCTATCCTCGAATTTGGATTACAAGAGGAGGAAGACCACTGAGTACTCAGACTTTAAGGTTGGACTTCAGAAACACACATTTTATTGGACTCAAAAAGAAGGTGGGAAAGATCCAATGGCTAGATGTTCTAAAGGACAGAAATGTCCAAGAAGAATGGGAGATTTTGCTAAATGAAATTCTCACCGCACAATCGGTAACAATCCTGAAAAGGAAGAATTCTAAGCATTTAAAGATACCAGGGTGGATGAACACAGAATGTAATCACTTGTTAAAAGGGGAAAAAGAAATGTATATCAAATGGAAAGAGGAGGACATGTCTAAAAAAAGAATATAATGTTTGCAGGGAATGCAGGGCAAGCGTTAGAAGAGCTAAAGCCAGTAACAAAGTAAAGCCAGTAATGAAGTAAAGCTTGCAATGGAGACCAAAAGCAGTAAAAAAGGATTTGGGGAGATATGTCAAAAGCAAAAGAAAAGTCAAAGATGATATAGGATTTTTTAGAGGATGAAAAGGGTGAAGTGGTCAAAAATGATGCTGAGAAGGCCAAACTAAAATTATTATTTTGCATTTGTGTTCTCTAAGAAAGCAATTGAAACATCAACTGATCTGCATGGTACCATCGAAGTAATAAAATAATCCACACTCTCCATAAACAGAGAGATTGTGAGAGAACGCTTAGCTAATTTAAATGAATTTAAATCTCCTGGTCCAGATGAATTACATCCTAGGGTACTGAAAGAGTTATCAGAGGAAATTGCACAACCACTAGCCAGAATCTTTGAAAAATCCTGAAAAACAGAAGTCCCAGACGATTGGAGAAAGGGACAACATTTGCCTATATTCAAAAAGGGAAAGAAGACGGAGCTAGAAGATTACATGCCAGTGAGCCTTAGTTCTATACATGGAAAGATATTTGAACAAATTATTAAACAACATGTATGTAAGTACTTGGATAATAATACAGTAATTAACCAAAGCAAAACAAGTAATGCCGTCTAATCTAATTTCCTTCTATGATGGAATCACTGACTGTGTGAATTGGGAAATGGTGTAGATATAGTATATCTCGGCTTCAGTAAAGCATTTGATAAAGTATTTCATACTATCCTTACTGAAAAAATGACCAAGTATGGGATTGACAAGGCTAAGGTTAGGTGGATTTATAACTTGCTCAGTGATCCTACTCAAACAGTGGTAATAAATGGTTGTACATCCAGTTGGAAAAGTATTTCAAGTTGGGCACCCTAAAGCTCTGTCCTGGCCCCAGTGCTCAACATTTTTATAAATGATCTAGATAAGGGAACTGAAGGTAAACTAATCAAATTTGCAGATGATGCAAATCTAGGAGGGATAGTTAACACTAGAGAAGACAGAGAAAGGATTCAGAAGG
Source organism: Ranitomeya imitator (assembly GCF_032444005.1). Taxonomy (NCBI): domain Eukaryota; kingdom Metazoa; phylum Chordata; class Amphibia; order Anura; family Dendrobatidae; genus Ranitomeya; species Ranitomeya imitator. The sequence goes on from NC_091283.1 coordinate 802,903,939, forward strand.
ATCTAAATAACATGCATTTAACATGGAGAAATGCAAGATTCTACATCTGGGAGAGAAATACAAACATTACAACTATAGACTGGGAGGAGTAGAACTAAGCAATGGTATGTATGAAAAAATACTAATAGATCACATACTGCACATGAGTCAACAGTGTGATGCAGCAGCAAAAAAGGCAAATACATTTCTAGGATGTATTAAGAGAAGCATAGAGCCTAGATCATGTGAAGTAATTATTCCCCTCTACTCCTCCTTGGTCAGGCCTCATCTGGAATAGTGTGTCCAGTTCTGAGCACCACATTTTAAAAAAGACATTGAAAAACTGGAAAACGTTGAGAGATGAAATATCAGGAGCGGACTGCAAAGTATTTCTTACGAGGAACAATTAAAGGATCTGGGAATGTTTAGCCTGCAAAAAAGAAGGCTAAGAGGAGACTTAATAGCTGTCTACAAATATCTGAAGGGCGGTCACAGTGTATAGGGATCATCCTTATTCTCATATGCACATGGAAACATGGGAAGCAGTGGAATGAAACTGAAAGGGAGAAAATACCGATTAGATATTAGAAAAAACTTTTTGACAGTGAGGCTGTTTAATGAGTGGAACAGGCTGCCACGAGAGGTGGTGAGTTCTCCTTCAATGGAAGTCTTCAAACAGAGGCTGGACAGACATCTGTCTGAGATGGTTTAGTGAATCCTGCATTGAGCAGAGGGTTGGAAACGAAGACCCTTGAGGTCCTTCCACCTCTATCATTCTATGATTCTATGAAATTTGATAAGAAGTGCTGTAAATAATATGTGTAGGTTAGAGGCCTTAGATCACCATCCCAATACATTTTGAACATTTCATGAGATGAAAAAAAATCTAATCACATCTTACCTCTGCATGTAACTCCGGCATCTTCTGGATGCCCACAGTTATGTACGCCCAGTCCTCGATGGGAGCAGTTCCACAGAGACGTTTCATTTCCAAGACAATTTAAATCATCCAAAACAATAGGTCCTTCTCCCCGGCCAAAGTAGGCACCTACGTGAGGGGAAATGGGCGGGCCACAACCGACTTGGCGGCATACCACTTCTGCATCACTCATATCCCAGAGGTCATCGCATACTGTTCCCCATTTTCCCTTAAAGTAGATTTCAACCCGGCCAAAACATCGGCTTCCATTTGCCAGTCTCAGAGACAACGCTTGTGCTGCACAAAAAGGATAATAATATGTTTCAGTGCACATTATCAGGTCATAAAAGTTGGAAGTTATAATACTCTTAAAAGCCATGTCCACCTGTGCAACTATGTGTACAGTTCCTATGTAATTGTTTACATCTCCATGGTTACAGACTACAAGTGCATCCATGTAGTCTGATTCTTCACACGTTTTTCTATCTGTACGCTTCTTTTACTAATCTTCCTAATGTGAAGGGTTACATCTTCAGTAGACAGATGCAAAAAGGTAAGATATTTTTAGGTGCATTCAAATCAAATTTATTTATTTATATTTTGTGTTGCTGTGAAGCGAAAATCTATCAGTGTCATGGTTGGACTATTTTGGTGGATGTTTTTCATCATTATCCTTATTTAACCCCTTAGTGACAGAGCCAATTTGGTACTTAATGACCAGGCCAATTTTTGCAATTCTGACCACTGTCACTTTATGAGGTTATAACTCTGGAACGCTTCAACGGATCCCGCTGATTCTGAGATTGTTTTTTCGTGACATATTGTACTTCATGTTAGTGGTAACATTTCTTCGATATTACTTGCGATTATTTATGAAAAAAACGGAAATATGGCGAAAATTTTTAAAATTTTGCAATTTTCAAACTTTGTATTTTTATGCCCTTAAATCAGAGAGATATGTCATAAAAAATAGTTAATAAATAACATTTCCCACATGTCTACTTTACATCAGCACAATTTTGGAAACAAAATTTTTTTTTGTTAGGGAGTTATAAGGGTTAAAAGTTGACCAGCAATTTCTCATTTTTACAACACCATTTTTTTTTAGGGACCACATCACATTTGAAGTCATTTTGAGGGGTCTATATGATAGAAAATAATGAAGTGTGACACCATTCTAAAAACTACACCCCTCAAGGTTCTCAAAACCACATTCAAGAAGTTTATTAACCCTTTACGTGCTTCACAGGAACTGAAACAATGTGGAAGGAAAAAATGAACATTTAACTTTTTTTTGCAAACATCTTAATTCAGAACCATTTTTTTTATTTTCACAAGTGTAAAAACAGAAATGTAACCATAAATTTTGTTATGCAATTTCTCCTGAATACGCCAATACCCCATATGTGGGGGTAAACCACTGTTAGGGCGCACCGCAGAACTTAGAAGTGAAGGAGCGCCGTTTGACTTTTTCAATGCAGAATTGGCTGGAATTGAGATCGGACACCATGTCACATTTAGAGAGCCCCTGATGTACCTAAACAGTGGAAACTCCCCACAAGTGACACCATTTTGGAAACTAGACCCCTTAAGGAACTTATCTAGATGTGTGGTGAGCACTTTGAACCCCCAAGTGCTTCACAGAAGTTTATAACGTAGAGCCGTGAAAATAAAAAATCGCTTTTGTTTACACAAAAATGATCTTTTTGCCCACAAATTCTTATTTTCACAAGGGTAACAGGAGAAATTAGACCACAAAAGTTGTTGTGCAATTTCTCCTGAGTACGCTGATACCCAATATGTGGGGGTAAACAACTGTTAGGGCGCACCGCAGAGCTTGGAAGAGAAGGAGTGCCGTTTTACTTTTTCAATGTAGAATTGGCTGGAATTGAGATTGGACGCCATGTCGCGTTTGGAGAGCCCCTGATGTGCCTAAACAGTGGAAACCCCCCACAAGTGACACCATTTTGGAAACTAGACCCCTTAAGGAACTTATCTAGATGTGTGGCGAGCACTTTGAACCCCCATGTGCTTCACAGAAGTTTATAACGTAGAGCCGTGAAAAAAAAAAATTGCATTTTTTTCTACAAAAATTATCTTTTTGCCCACAAATTTTTATTTTCACAAAGGTAACAGGAGAAATTAGACCACAAAAGTTGTTGTGCAATTTCTCCTGAGTACGTCGATACCCAATATGTGGGGGTAAACCACTGTTTGGGCGCACCGCAGAGCTTGGAAGAGAAAGAGTGCCGTTTTACTTTTTCAATGTAGAATTGGCTGGAATTGAGATCGGACGCCATGTCGCGTTTGGAGAGCCCCTGATGTGCCTAAACAGTAGAAATCCCCCACAAGTGACCCCATTTTGGAAACTAGACCCCCCATGGAACTTATCTAGATGTGTGGTGAGAACCTTGAATGCCCAAGTGCTTCACAGAAGTTTATAATGCAGAGCCGTGAAAATAAAAAATATTTTTTTTTTCCACAAAAAAGATTTTTTAGCCACCAAATTTTTATTTTCACAAGGGTAACAAGAGAAACTGGACCCCAAAAGTTGTTGTCCAATTTGTCCTGAGTATGCTGGTACCCCATATGTGGGGGTAAACCACTGTTTGGGCGCACGGCAGAGCTCGGAAGGAAGGAGCGCCGTTTTGGAATGCAGACTTTGATAGAATGGTCTGCGGGTATTATGTTGCGTTTGCAGAGCCCCTGATGTACCTAACCAGTAGAAACCCTCCACAAGTGACCCCATTTTGGAAACTAGACCCCCCAAGGAACTTATCTAGATGTGTGGTGAGAACTTTGAATGCCCAAGTGCTTCACAGAAGTTTAGAATGCAGAGTCGTGAAAATAAAAAATATTTTTTTTTCCACAAAAAAGATATTATAGCCCCCAAGTTTTTATTTTCACAAGGGTAACAGGAGAAATTGGACTGCAATAGTTGTTGTCCAATTTATCCCGAGTACGCTGATGCGCCATATGTGGCGGTAAACCACTGTTTGGGCGCACGGCAGAGCTCGGAAGGGAAGGAGCGCCTTTTTGGAATGCAGACTTTGATAGAATGGTCTGTGGGCATTATGTTGCGATTGCAGAGCCCCTGATGTACCTAAACTGTAGTAACCCCCCACAAGTGACCCCATTTTGGAAACTAGACCCCACAAGGAACTTATCTAGATGTGTGGTGAGAACTTTGAATGCCCAAGTGCTTCACAGAAGTTTAGAATGCAGAGTCGTGAAAATAAAAAATATTTTTTTTTTCACAAAAAAGATATTGTAGCCCCCAAGTTTTTATTTTCACAAGGGTAACAAGAGAAATTGGACCCCAGAAGTTGTTGTCCAATTTATCCCGAGTACGCTGATGCCCCATATGTGGGGGTAACCCACTGTTTGGGCGCACGGCAGAGCTCAGAAGGGAGGGAGCACCATTTGACTTTTTGAGCGCAAAATTGGCTGTCGTGTTTGGAGACCCCCTGATGTACCTAAACAGTGGAAACCCCCCAATTCTAGCTCCAACCCTAACCCCAACACACCCCTAACCCTAATCCCAACCTCATCCATAATCCTAATCACTAACCCTAACCATAATCACAACCCTTACCCCAAAACAACCCTAATGTCAATCCTAACCATAACCCTAATCAAAACCCTAAATCCAACACACCCCTAATCCTAATCTCAACCCTAACCTCAAACCTAACCCTAATCCCAATACACCCCTAATCACAACCCTAACCTTAACCCTAATCCCAAACCTAACCCTAATGCCAACCCTAACCCTAATACGAACCCTAATCCAAACCCTAACCCTAATCCCAGCTCTAACCCTAACTTTAGCCCCAACCCTAACCCTAGCCCTAGGGATACTTTCACACTTGCGTCGTTTGGCATTCCGTCGCAATCCGTCGTTTTGGACAAGAAACGGATCCTGCAAATGTGCCCGCAGGATGCGTTTTTTGCCCATAGACTTGTATTGCCGATGGATCGTGACGGATGGCCACACGTCGCGTCCGTCGTGCACTGGATCAGTTGTGTTTTGGCGGAGCGTCGGCACAAAAAAACGTTCAATGAAACGTTTTTTTGTACGTCGCATCCGCCATTTCTGACCGCGCATGCGTGGCCGTAACTCCGCCCCCTCCCCCCAGGACATAGATTGGGCAGCGGATGTGTTGAAAAACTACAGCTGCTGCCCACGTTGTGCACAATTTTCACAACGTGCGTCGGTATGTCGGGCCGACGCATTGCGACGGCCCCGTACCGACGTAAGTGTGAAAGAAGCCCCAACCCTAACCCTAAATTTAGCCCCAACCCTAACCCTAAATTTATCCCCAACCCTAGCCCTACCCCTAACCTAACCCTATCCCTAACCTAACCCTACCCCTAACCCTACCCCTAACCCTACCCCTAACCTACCCCTAACCCTAACCCTACCCCTAACCTAACCCTAACCTAACCCTACCCCTAACCCTAACCCTACCCCTAACCCTACCCCTAACCCTACCCCTAACCCTACCCCTACCCCTAACCTAACCCTACCCCTAACCCTACCCCTAACCCTAACCTAACCCTACCCCTAACCCTAACCCTACCCCTAACCCTACCCCTAACCTAACCCTAACCTACCCCTAACCCTAACCCTACCCCTAACCCTAACCCTACCCCTAATTTTAGCCCCAACTGCTGTTCTCCTGCCGGCCGGCAGATGGAGACAGATGGCGGGCGCACTGGGCATGCGTCCGCCATGTTCTGCTGCCGGCGGCCAGGAGGAGCAGCAAGAGGATCCAGGGACCTAGGTGAGTATGCTAGGGTCCCCGAATCCCCCTATTTCTCTGTCCTCTGATGTGCGATCACATCAGAGGACAGAGAATTACACTTTACTTTTTTTTTTTTTTTTTTTTTTGCGGTCGCCGGTAAACAGTTAATTACCGGCGATCGCAAAACAGGGGTCGGTAATACCGACCCCGATCGTGCTCTTTGGGGTCTCGGCTACCCCCGGCAGCCGAGACCCCAAAGATTCTCCCGGTGCCGGCCGGCGGGCGCACTGCGCATGCGCCCGCCATTTTGAAGATGGCGGCGCCCACCAGGAGACACGAGGAGCATCGGGGGAGCTAGGTGAGTATTGGGGGGCCACCTGGGACCCCTTTTCTCTGTCCTCCGATGTGCGATCACATCGGAGGACAGAGAAATTAAAAAGAGATCGCTTTTTTTTTTGCGATCGCCGGTAAACGGTTAATTACCGGCGATCGCAAATGCGGGGTGGGTTAAAAAAACCCCGAATCATGTTCTCTGGGGTCTCGGCTACCCTCGGCAGCCGAGACCCCGGAGAAAATCGGCCTCTGGGGGGCGCTATGGACTTTTTCCACAGCGCCGTTAATTAACGGCGCTGTGGTTTAAGTACCCTTAGCGGCCGCCGTTAAAAGGCGTATCGGCGGTCGCTAAGGGGTTAATCTGATTTTTATAATTATAAATAAATACTAGAACTGATCAAATATTCAAATAACTCAGAAAACAAACAAACTGCATCCATAGCCTGGATTTAGAAAAGAAGGAAACTTACCTGAACTGTTGAGTTTTGGGACTGAAAAGCCTGCAAATAAATGACAGATGTAAAACAGAAGAACTAGATAAAATATAATGATCTTTCGCCAGCATTTTTCAAGGTGTTGCCCATTGTTAAAAAAATATATATTGTTTTCATCAAGAAAACAGCGCCACATCTGTCTACAGGCTGTGCTGTAGCTCAGCTGGGTTCACTTTGGTGGAGCTGAGCTGTAATACCAGGCTCATCCTATGGACAGCTGTGCTGCTGTTCCTGGAAGAAAGCAGACATTTTTATTTGTATCCTGTACACCCTTTATCCCCTTCAGGACTGACCAATTTTTCACTTTTGCATTTTTTGTTTTTTTCTCCATCCACCTCCCCCTCCCCCCGTTCTTTTACGAGCTATTTTTGTAACATTTTTTCTGTTGATGTTATTTGGTACACGGAAAGGGGAAAATGCTCTTTACAGTCAGATAGCAGAGACTTTTGGGCTAATGTACCTGAGGCTGTAGACATTTCTGTAGACTGTGATGGACTTGTATCTACAAAAAATAAAAGTAGCAATAAATACTAAAACATTACATGTACTATAGAGAAATATGCTTTCTGACTCTGATCCTCTATGCCTGTTCACATTCATTACATAATCCCTTCTAAATGGCAGACACCACTCCAGAATACAAAAGTCCCCATTATAAATCAATGGGATTTGTCACAAAGTGGTATCTGGTTTGGCTACGTGAGAGGCGTCTGACCTGGACCCTTGGATCCTCAGATGCCTCTTTCCCTGCCAAACCAGATCTCACACTTCCCATTGAGGAGGAGCAGCACCCCGAGACACAGTGTCTGCAAATTAAGATTCTGGTTTTGGCATTTATCCTAAGTCATGTGACAAGGCTCGTTAAAGGGTCGACATTGACTTCTAGGATTGCTATTTCTTGTAGGTGGCACTAGAATTCTAATTCTCTTCCTCTCTGAAGAGACAATTTGAGTATTTCCTATGGGAGTGGCTTAAAAGTCTCCTCATCTCGGCATGTTTGAAATGTCACTCTACACAAGGAGAAATGTTACCCAATGGAATGGAGAGAAGGCACACAACTTCATTCAGATGAGGCTTTTCAGAGTGCCATTCTTGAAATCAATTGGGGCCCAAATAGTCCAACCACACAAATCAGTAAATTATAACATATCCCGTGAATAAGTGAAAACTTGTATTTTTGGGAATAACCTTTTAGTACGCATCAGTATGCAGACTAATATCCTTGCCTATGTGTACAGTATATTTAGTCAAATACAGTATTAAGGAAACATAATAATAATAACTAACAAAACTTCTGTTTTCAGATTTTAAAAAAATATTACAAATAACTATGAGAAAAAGTAAAAAATAAATAAATAAAATGAGATATGAATGATAGAATTGTGAAAGTCTGGGCAATATGACAACATCATATATAGGACTGAGCCAATGTACTCATCTTGCACAATGTTTTGCATATTCTTAATTAACTTACCAGAAGTTGCAGATATAGAATTCTGGGTAGAATATGAGGGTCCTGTTGAAAACACTGATGAGCCATGGAATATAGTAATAGTGGAAGATTTAGTTGTTAACTATAATTTTTTGAGTTTGCAGAGAATCGAGGAACAAAACCCTAGTCCCTCGACATAACACAGCACGTACAAGCGCTTCTAAATTAGAATATCATCAAAAAGTTAATTTATTTCAGTTCTTCAATATAAAAAGTGAAACTCGTATATTATATAGAGTCATTACAAACAGAGTGAGCCATTTCAAGCGTTTATTTCTGTTAATGTTGATGATTATGGCTTACAGCCAATGAAAACCCAAAAGTCATTATCTCAGTAAATTAGAATACTTTATAATACCAGCTTGAAAGTCTGATTTTAAAATCTGAAATGTTGGCCTACTAAAATGTATGTTCAGTAAATGCACTCAATACTTGGTCGGGGCTCTTTTTGCATCAATTACTGCTTCAAAGCAGCGTGGCATGGAGGCGATCAGCCTGTGGCACTGCTGAGGTGTTATGGAAGCCCAGGTTGCTTTGATAGCAGCCTTCAGCTCATTTGCATTGTTGGGTCTGGTGTCTCTCATCTTCCTCTTGACAATACAGCACTCTGTAAACAGCCACCTTCTTTAGCAATGACCTTTTGTGGCTTACTCTCCTTGTGGAGTGTGTCAGTGACTGCCTTCTCGACATCTGACAAGTCAGCAGTCTTCCCCATGATTGTGGATCCTACTGAAACAGACTAAGGGACCTTTTTAAACGCTTAGGAAGCCTTTTCAGGTGTTTTTTGTTAATTACCGTATATACTCGAGTATAAGCCGAGATTTTCAGCCCAAATTTTTGGGCTGAAAGTGCCCCCCTCGGCTTATACTCGAGTCACGGTAGTGGTGGGGTCGGCGGGTGAGGGGCTGAGGGCGCTGAGGCATACTTACCTAGTCCCAGCGATCCTCGCGCTGTCCCTGCCGTCCCACGGGCTTCGGCGCTGCAGTTTCTTCCTCTCTTCAGCGGTCACGTGGGACCGCTCATTACAGAAATGAATAAGCGGCTCCACCTCCCATAGGGGCGGAGCCGCTTATTCATTTCTCTAATCAGCGGTGCCGGTGACCGCTGATAGAGAAAGAAGCTGCGGCACCGAAGACAGGAGGGGACAGCGCGAGGATCGCCAGGACTAGGTGAGTATAGCATATTCACCTGTCCTCGTTCCAGCCGCCGGGCGCCGATCCATCTTCCCGGCCGGCGCCTCCATCTTCCCGGCGTCTCTGCTCTCTGACTGTTCAGGCAGAGGGCGCGATGACGCATACAGTGTGCGCGGCGCCCTCTGCCTGATCAGTCAGAGCAGAGACGCCGGGAAGATGGAGGCGCCGGAACGAGACGCCGGGAGCTGCAATCAAGGGAGGTGAGTATGTGTTTTTTTTTCTTTATTGCGGCAGCGGCGGCACAAATTTATGTGGAACATCTATGGGGCACAGTGAACGGTGCAGAGCACCGTATATGGCACAGCACAGCTATGTATGGGGCACAGTGAACGGTGCAGAGCACCGTATATGGCACAGCACAGCTATGGGGCACAGTGAACGGTGCAGAGCACCGTATATGGCACAGCACAGCTATGTATGGGGCACAGTGAACGGTGCAGAGCACCGTATATGGCACAGCACAGCTATGGGGCACAGTGAACGGTGCAGAGCACCGTATATGGCACAGCTATGGGGCACAGTGAACGGTGCAGAGCACCGTATATGGCACAGCACAGCTATGGGGCACAGTGAACGGTGCAGAGCACCATATATGGCACAGCACAGCTATGTATGGGGCACAGTGAACGGTGCAGAGCACCGTATATGGTACAGCACAGCTATGGGGCACAGTGAACGGTGCAGAGCACCGTATATGGCACAGCTATGGGGCACAGTGAACGGTGCAGAGCACCGTATATGGCACAGCTAGGGGGCACAATGAACGGTGCAGAGCACTATATGGTTCACACCTATGGGGAAATATGAACGGTGCAGAGCACTATATGGCACAGCTATGGGGAAATAATGATCTATTTTTATTTTTGAAATTCACCGGTAAATGCTGAATTTCCACCCTAGGCTTATACTCGAGTCAATAAGTTTTCCCAGTTTTTTGTGGCAAAATTAGGGGGGTCGGCTTATACTCGGGTCGGCTTATACTCGAGTATATACGGTATTCTAATTTGCTGAGATAAAGACTTTTGGGTTTTCATTGTCTGTAAGCCATAATCATCAACAATAACAGAAATAAACACTTGAAATAGATCACTATGTTTGTAATGACTCTATGTAATATATGAGATTCAACTTTTTGATTTGAAGAACTGAAATAAGTTAACTTTTGGATGATATTCTAATTTAGTGAGAAGCACTTGTATGTATATATACTGTATATATGTATATATATATATATATTTAATTTTTTTTTTTGCAAAAATATCACAAATTCGGGGTGAAAAGCCAAAACATTTTCTAGGGTGCCAGTTGTTTATACCTGATGTTGGAGAAATAAAATGCTGCGGACCTGTAAAAGAACCAAACGTTTAAGTGCAAAAGGAGAAGGGTAAGTGAAGTTATTGAGTTTTGGCCTAGGAGAGAATAATCAGTAGCAAGTAATATTTAAAATGCAGAGATACATGTGCTGACCTCGCAAACCTGTATTAGAATATTACATAACGAAGAATTACTTAATTCAGTGTTAAAGTAATTTTTGTGAATGTGGCTTGAAATTGACGCCAGTGATAGGCTGCAGCAGTCACATGGGTTAACATCACAGGACCTCTGAAAGAATAACACTGTTGGGTGGGGGGGTCACAGGAGTGAAGAGATGGTACTGGGATGCAGGCATTTATCAAATAAGTAATGGTTCTTTTGCTATTTTTTGTGATTTAATTCTAATTCTAGGTAAAATCCCTTTAATTTTAAAATTGCCATCTGCAGTATCTGGAGGCGACAGTGCACATACCATGGATTTAAAAATTTTTTCCGAAGAGTGAAGAAATAGAAAGATCGAAAAAACATCTAACACTATTCTCATTGGATGACAAAAATTGCATTATAATGGGCACCTATTCTGATTTTTCTATGGGATCACCTCTATTCTATATACTTCACTGCCAGGAATGTTACAGTAAAGGATAAAAAAAAAATTTTGCAATAATTTTTCTATCATTGATCCAATGCATGTAAAATAAGAAATAAGCAAATTTGCAAATAGTCTTAATTAAAAATATTCAGACATTTTCCACCATGGTAACAGACTCCAAAAAACTGTTTGTAGACAGAACAAGAAAAGTCAAAAGGAATTTTTGATGCTAAAAAAATGACTATAAGACCAAAAATATAGCAGACGAAATAACCAGATCATGGATGATGCAAAGTCTAACCATTTTCCCAAACGCGTATTTTGCGTGTTCCTACTAGCTTCCTCAGGGGGTGCAATTATTATTATATCAAAAGTGACTTACAAGCCAAGAACATTTTTTTTGTGCTCTGTACCCAATACAACTAAAAGCTGTAAAATAATATTAATAATAATATATAGCAAAATAATATAACATAATTTCAGATTTTATAGGGTGATTAGTAATTCATTACCTGATGTTGTAGAATTGATGTTTTGGTCTGTAAGAGAAGAATATGATTTGTTTCATCTCACCTTGTTACTATATATACAGTTGTGCTCAAACGTTTACATACCCTGGCAGAATTTTTGCTTTCTTGGCCTTTTTTCAGAGAATAAGGATGATAACACCAAAACTTTTTCTCCACTCAAGGTTAGTGGTTGGTTGAAGCCATTTATTGCCAAACTACTGTGCTTTCTCATTTTACATCATAATGACAACCCAAAACATCCAAATGACCCTGATCAAAAGTTTACATACCCCATTTCTTAATACTGTGTATTGCCCCCTTTAACATCAATGACAGCTTGAAGTCTTTCGTGGTAGTTGTGGATAACGTTCTTTATTTTCTCAGATGGTAAATCTGCCCACACTTCTTGGTAAAGGCTTCCAGTTCCTCTAAATTCCTGGGCTGTCTAGCATGATCTGCGCGCTTGAGATCTCCCCAGAGTGGCTCAATGATATTGAGGTCAAGAGACTGAGATGGCCACTCCAGAACCTTCACTTTGTTCTGCTCTAGTCAATGATAGGTCAATTTTGCCATGTGTTTTAGATCGTTGTCATATTGGAATATCCAAGTACGTCCCATGTGCAGCTTCCAGGCTCATGATTGCAAATTTTCCTCCAGTATTTGCTGACAATGTGCTACATTCATCTTTCCTTCAACTTTGACCAAGTTTCCTGTGCCTTTGTAGCGCACACATCCCCAAAACATTAGCGATCCATCTCTGTGCTTTACAGTAGGAATGGTTCTGTGAGGTTTTGCATATTTTTGGCAAGATACTTCATGGCATTTGTACCAGTTAGCATGTTATCATTTCTACTTTGAATAAGTGATAACTTGTTTTCTGGACAACCCCTTTCAGTTTTCTGGTTCCATATAATTTTGGATATGATCTTGTTATGTGGAGCCAGAAAACGATCTGCTTGTGTAAGTATTGCAGGCCCCTAGAACTATAATATAAATCAAAGATGCAAAACATAACCTCAGTCAATGCAATACAAGGAAAAATGGCAGTGAGTATTCTATCATGATAAGAAAACTCTCTCATTAACACCCATTAGCACCCATACCATTGAAGAACAGCTACCAGGCTCTCACACAGGACAACTATGAAGATGTACTTCAAAAAAGTGCTTTGCCCACAAAGAATATCCCAGTAAGAAATCAGGAGCTTCTTGAAGGGAGAAAAAGGAGTGCTATGGTGAAGAAAAAAGGAGAAGGGTGGTCGAGAGGGATTCCCTACTGAGAGGAACGGAAGCTGCCTGGATATTACTTCACAAGTAGTGTGCTGTCTTCCAGGTGCCCAAATCAAAGATGTGTCGAATCAAAACTCTTCAGTGCTACAGGCGACCACCCATGGCCACAAATCCATGTAGGAATAAATGACACAGCAAAAAAGGATCTGGAAACTATATGCAGAGACTTTGAAGACGAAGGCCAGAAAGTGAAGGAACTGGGAGTGCAGGTCATTTTCTCATCCATCTCCTTAGTGGATGGACATGGACCAACGAGACTGAACAGGATTCTAAAGGTGAACAACTGGCTACGTTGATGGTGCTGTGAGCAAACATTTTGGGTTTCTTGACCATCGAGTGAATTACCTGTATGATGGACTCCTTGCAAGAGATGGGTGGCATCTTACAAAAGCAGGAAAACACATGTTTGATAGATGACTTGCTACACTCATCAGGAGAGCGTTAAACTACAGCAATGTGGGAATGGGATGGGAAATAGACGGCCAGGAAAAAAATATCCAGCAAATGAATTATTTTGAGAACGCTGCTATTAGAAGTGGAAAGAAAGAACAAAAACAACAAACTCTGAATGAAAATAGAGGTAGTGAAGCCGAATACAAACTAAAATGTGTCTATAGAAATGCACAGAGCATGGGAAACAAACAAGGAGAACTGGAGCTGTTAACATGGGAAAAGAGATAAGATGTCATAGGCATCACTGAAACTTGGTGGGATGATGCACATGGAATACAAATCTTAAAGGCTTATTTATTAGAAACAGGATGAACAAGAAGGGAATATGTGTTGCATTGTATGTTAGGAAAACTTATATCTTCACAGAGATTCAAGCTTCAGAGACTGGTAGCTTTGTAGAAACTGTTTGGGTAAGATTTCAAGGAGAGAACAGAAAGCACACTATAGTAGGTGTTTACTATAGGCCACCTGGACAGACTGAAGATATGGATAAACTCTTTTTACATCAGATGTCTCTGTTCTAAAAAATAGAATGACATAGTGATCATGGGAGATTTTACCTACCCAGACATTTGTTGGGAATCTCTCTGTCAAAAGTACTGTGTCCAGAGAATTTTTATCTTCTCTTGCTGACAACTTTATCTTTCAAAAGGTAGAAGAGAGACCATGAGGATCTGCAATCTTGGATATAATTCTTACCAACAAGGAGGAAATGGTTGAGGAATAAAAGGTGACTGGGAATTTAGGAGGCAGCGATCATGCTATCCTCGAATTTGGATTACAAGAGGAGGAAGATCACTGAGTACTCAGACTTTAAGGTTGGACTTCAGAAACACAGATTTTAATGGACTCAAAAAGAAGGTGGGAAAGATCCAATGGCTAGATGTTCTAAAGGACAGAAATGTCCAAGAAGGATGGGAGATTTTGCTAAATGAAATTCTCACCGCACAATCGGTAACAATCATGAAAAGAAGTTAGAATTCTAAGCATTTAAAGAGACCAGTGTGGATGAACACAGAACGTAATCACTTGTTAAAAGGGGAAAAAGAAATGTATATCAAATGGAAAGAGGAGGTCATGTCTAAAAAAAGAATATCATGTTTGCAGGGAATGCAGGGCAAGTGTTAGAAGAGCTAAAGCCAATAGCGAAGTAAAGCCAGTAATGAAGTAAAGCTTGCAATGGAGACCAAAAGCAGTAAAAAAGGATTTGGGAAGATATGTCAAAAGCAAAAGAAAAGCCTACGATGATATAGGATTTTTACAGGATGAAAAGGGTGAAGTGGTCAAAAATGATGCTGAGAAGGCCAAACTAAAATTATTATTTTGCATTTGTGTTCTCTAAGAAAGCAATTGAAACATCAACTGATCTGCATGGTACCATCGAAGTAATAAGATAATCCACACTCTCCATAAACAGATGGTGAGAGAACACTTAGCTAATTTAAATTAATTTAAATCTCCTGGTCCAGATGAATTACATCCTAGGTTACTGAAAGAGTTAGCAGAGGAAATTGCACAACCACTAGCTAGAATCTTTGAAAAATCCTGAAAAACAGAAGTCCCAGACGATTGGAGAAAGGAACAACATTTACCTATATTCAAAAAGGGAAAGAAGACGGAGCTAGGAGATTACATGCCAGTGAGCCTTAGTTCTATACCTGGAAAGATATGTGAACAATTTATTAAACAACATGTATGTAAGTACTTGGATAATAATACAGTACTTAACCAAAGCCAGCATGAGTTTGTAGCAAACAAATAATGCCGTCTAATCTAATTTCCTTCTATGATGGAATTACTGACTGTGTGAATTGGGAAATGCTGTAGAAATAGTATATCTTGGCTTCAGTAAAGCATTTGATAAAGTATCTCATACTATCCTTACTGAAAAAATGACCAACTATGGGATTGACAAGGCTAAGGTTAGGTGGATTTATAACTTGCTCAGTGATCGTACTCAAACAGTGGTAATAAATGGTTGTACATCCAGTTGGAAAAGTGTTTCAATTGGGGCACCCTAAAGCTCTGTCCTGGCCCCAGTGCTCAACATTTTTATAAATGATCTAGATAAGGGAACTGAAGGTAAACTAATCGAATTTGCAGATGATCCAAATCTAGGAGGGATAGTTAACACTAGAGAAGACAGAAAAAGGATTCAGAAGGATCTAAATAAGCATGAACAATGGGTAGTGACTAATAGAATGGTATTTAACATGTAGAAATGCAAGATTCTACATCTGGGAGAGAAATACAAAAACTGCAGCTATAGAATGGGAGGAGTAGAACTAAGCAATGGCATGTATGAAAAAATACTAATAGATCACATACTGCACATGAGTCAACAGTGTGATGCAGCAGCAAAAAAGGCAAACACATTTCTAGGGATGTATTATTAAGAGAAGCATAGAGCCTAGATCATGTGAAGCAATTATCCTCCTCTACTCCTTGGCAAGGCCTCATCTGGAATAGTGTGTCCAGTTCTGAGCACCACATTTTAAAAAAGACATTGAAAAACTGGAAAACGCTGAGAGATGAGATATCAGGAGTGGACTGCAAAGTATGTCATATGGGGAACAATTAAAGGATCTGGGAATGTTTGGCCTGCAAAAAAGAAGACTAAGAGGAGACTTAATAGCTGTCTACAAATATCTAAAGGGTGGTCACAGTGTATAGGGATCATCCTTATTCTCATATGCACATGGAAACATGGGAAGCAATGGAATGAAACTGAAAGGGAGAAGATACAGATTAGATATTAGAAAAAACTTTTTGACAGTGAGGCTGTTTAATGAGTGGACCAGGCTGCCACGAGAGGTGGTGAGTTCTCCTTCAATGGAAGTCTTCAAACAGAGGCTGGACAGACATCTGTCTGAGATGTTTTAGTGAATCCTGCATTGAGCAGGGGGTCGGAAATGAAGACCCTTTAGGTCCTTCCAACTCTATCATTCTATGATTCTATGAAATTTGATAAGAAGTGCTGTAAATAATATGTGTAGGTTAGAGGCCTTCGATCACCATCCCAATACATTTTGAACATTTCATGAGATGAAAAAAAAATCTGATCACATCTTACCTCTGCATGTAACTCCGGCATCTTCTGGATGCCCACAGTTATGTACGCCCAGTCCTCGATGGGAGCAGTTCCACAGAGACGTTTCATTTCCAAGACAATTTAAATCATCCAAAACAATAGGTCCTTCTCCCCGGCCAAAGTAGGCACCTACGTGAGGGGAAATGGGTGGGCCACAACCGACTTGGCGGCATACCACTTCTGCATCACTCATATCCCAGAGGTCATCGCATACTGTTCCCCATTTTCCCTTAAAGTAGATTTCAACCCGGCCAAAACATCGGCTTCCATTTGCCAGTCTCAGAGACAACGCTTGTGCTGCACAAAAAGAATAATAATGTGTTTCAGTGCACATTATCAGGTCATAAAAGTTGGAAGTTATAATACTCTTAAAAGCCATGTCCACCTGTGCAACTATGTGTACAGTTCCTATGTAATTGTTTACATCTCCATGGTTACAGACTACAAGTGCATCCATGTAGTCTGATTCTTCACACGTTTTTCTATCTGTACGCTTCTTTTATTAATCTTCCTAATGTGAAGGGTTACATCTTCAGTAGACAGATGCAAAAAGGTAAGATATTTTTTAGGCGTATTCAAATCAAATTTATTTATTTATATTTTGTGTTGCTAACAATGTCATGGTTGGACTATTTTTGTGGAGATTTTTCATCATTATCCTTATTTAATCTGATTTTTATAATTATAGATAAAGAAATACTAGAACTGATCAAATATTCAAATAACTCAGGAAACAAACAAACTGCATCCATAGCCTGGATTTTGAAAAGAAAGAAACTTACCTGAACTGAATTTTGGGACTGAAAAGCCTGCAAATAAATGACAGATGTAAAACAGAAGAACTAGATAAAATATAATGATCTTTCGCCAGCATTTTTCAAGGTGTTGCCCATTGTTAAAAAAATATATATTGTTTTCATCAAGAAAACAGCGCCACATCTGTCTACAGGCTGTGCCGTAGCTCAGCTGGGTTCACTTTGGTGGAGCTGAGCTGTAATACCAGGCTCAACCTATGGACAGCTGTGCTGCTGTTCCTGGAAGAAAGCAGACATTTTTATTTGTATCCTGGACACCCTTTATCCCCTTCAGGACTGACCAATTTTTCACTTTTGCATTTTTTGTTTTTTTCTCCATCCACCTCCCCCTCCCCCCGTTCTTTTACGAGCTATTTTTGTAACATTTTTTCTGTTGACATTGCCATATGAGGGCTTATTTATTGCAGGACAAGCTGTAATTTGGAGTGATACTATTCATCTTACCATATGATGTACTGACAAATAAGGAAAAAAATTCTAAGTGGAGTAAAATTGTAAAAAAAAAACTGCAATTCTGCCATTCGTTATACAGTAAAAAATGACCAACAGGTCAGTACCACTATGGAGATACCAAAACAGTCTAGTTGTTTTGATATATCAGTGGTAAAAAAAAAAATACAGAACATTGTAAAATAAAAAAATTTAGTTTGTCTCGCCATTTCCTAAGAAGGGGGTGGAGACGCATATTCATCACTGTAATGAGCGGTACCACGTGACCGCTCACACAGGACAGGCTGCCGGCGCTGAGAGGAGGCATCGCGGGAGCTGGGTGAGTATTTCTCTGCAAGCGGGCGGGCGCACGAGGGGTGGGAGGCGGGAGGTGACCCCAAACTTTATTTTTAACAAAAAAAAAAAACCTTGATTTTTCATTCCTTCTCTCAAGCGAACGCTGCTGGGGAGAAGGAATGAATGCTGGCTTCAGCACCAAAAGCAGGGGACAGCGCTTAACTGTAGCGCTGTCTCCTGCACGGTCCGTGTGGTCCTCAGTCGGCACACGGCTACCGCACGTGTGCCACGTGAGCACACGGACACACGGACACGTACCGGAATTATCTGGACGTGTGAGACTGGCCTTAAAGAGGTTTTCCAGCACTTAGCTAGTGAATATCAGATCACTGAGACTCCTGCAGAGGCCGAACATACACAGTGTACAGAGATGGCAGAGCACAGCTTTCTACACCATGTAGTGGCTTAGATACAGCAGAGTATCCAAGAGTAGCTCTGCAAGGTGCATGGAGCTGTTTCAGCTGTTTTTCTTTTTTTTAATGCAGCATGATCTGGCATTTTTTTTACAAAGTCAAATATTCAGAAAAATAAACAATTCAAAATGTTACAAAATTCATAACGCTGCAAAAAAAGGGACAAAATTATAGATGCTCGATATACATAGGGTCTATTACATGTACTTAACCATGCGTGGTAAAAAAAAATGTTATGAAGGAGCCTGTAAAACAAAAATACCAAAATATAATTTACATGTATGTAAAGGACCTACCTTGATTTGTGGCATCTTGAATCGGTGTTGTGACTAAAATAAATACAATGGAAATGTAATAAGAAGCTGAGTGAACATACAAAACACATAAAAAAAATTAATTAAGCTACTGCCTATAGATTGTAAACCACAAGTATCGATGAAATAATGTTCCCACAATAACACTGCAGGAAACTAGAGAGACACTACGCAAGGGGGATATGTCTGCCCTAAATGACTTACCAAACCAAGCACAGGTGCTTGTTGCTCCCTTGCCATGGCGAAGCCATCTAGTGTGCTTTCCCACCAAATTATTATGTATTTATCTATATGAAAATCAAGTGGTAAGGAGCGCCAATCAGTTCAGCCATACCAAGGGTTCACCAATCAACCCGTGCTTGGTTTGAACAGTCATTTTGTGCTCACAGTCTCCCTTTAGAGCCAATTAATTAGCAGATGATGGAAACAGCTATGTGAATGTGTCCCCAGTAGCTTGAGAGACAGAACACATTAAAGCTACGTTCCCATTTTGGTGATTTTTTTATGTATATAATTTATGATGTATATATTTTTTATGTATATAAAACAGATTTTCTGCATAATTCCTGCACTTATTATGTAAATTAGGTAACTTGAGTTTTTAACTCAATTGTTGAGTGTGTTTTTTACACATTTTTTATGCTGCGTTTTTGTCTCTTGTTGGTGGTCATGTTTTTAAAAAAAAGCTACTTTATTTTTTAAACTTTTCGGTATTTGGCTTTGACAAAACCTTATGTGGACAAACGCATTTTTAACTTGCAGATTTTCTGCACCTAATGCAATGGAGCAAAACTACACATAAAACTCAGCGTTCCCGTAAGAGAAAAGGAGATGTTGCGGATTTGAAACACGAACCGCAAGCCAGTAAAAATCGCATCCACTTTTCTGAAACTGTAAGCTATTGCTTTTTTGATGCATCTGTCCTGTCACTAGGGCAAAAGTGGACAGATTTTGCTCTTGTTTTGTTCCCGCTATTCCCCCTTTTTTTTTTTTTTATCCACCATCCAGCTCCAGAGATATGGGTCCTTTAGCCATTCTACTAATTGTTATATCTTTACTAATAAGGGACTGCTGACAGGATCCTCGGGGGCATGTCTTTAGACTGCTCTGCATAATTATCCTGTGAGCACCGCCCCCTCGTAAAGACCATACAATTTAGTTCTAAATAAAGGCTCATATCTCTAGGACCATTTTTAAGGATTTATAGAAAAAAAATAATAAAAGGAATACTCAGGGGAACCAAATTTAAAAAAATATAAAGCTCAAAAGTCAGTTGTATAAGTGAAGGAACCTTTATTATTAAAAGACAAATACTTTCATGGGTAGGCATTAAAAGTTGTGAAGTGAGAAAAAAGGGGAAAAATATATATACAGAGAATAAATAATAATCCAATAAGGGAACATAAAAAGGGGGGAAATGTGGCGAAGTGACCAATACTAGATCCCTGTAAGGTCCTAAATCATAAGTCTTACCTATCCATGGAGGTAGACACCCTGAGAGGCAAGTGAAGGCACCCCTGCTCCTCCTCGTCTAGCCCTGAGAACCCCAATGACGACTCTAGAAAGGTGTTTTACCCTTAGGGCACTCACTTTGCAAATCTTAATGTATACCCATTAAAGTACGGTATTTGCCTTTTAAGAGTAATCAGTAGAGCAGCGGAAATAAAATAAGAGCAAAAAAACGGTTTCTTTCGACCTGGTGACAGGTCCTCTTTACATGTGAGAGATAAATGGGAACAATTTGGCATACGAATAAAATGACTCAAAATACATGGAATGTCAAATAAATGAAATAGAACCAGAATGTGAAGATGGTGAGTGCCCATATCACCAATGCCCCTACTCTTACCTGTGGTAGAGAGAGATGGCAGCGCAACAAGCACAAGTGAGAGCAGGAGAAGCATGGTCGCCATGCTGGAGGACAAGTCTATGAGCACATCAGAGCGGCCGCTTGTATATAAAGCTGCTGATTCCTGGCACCTTCACATAAAGCTTTTGAAGAACCAGGAAACTGGCACATAACAGCTATAGAGATAACACTTGGTGTGGGACTATTAGATGGATGGAAAGAAAATAAACACAAGTCTCCATGTGACGCCTCAAAACTGCAATCCTAGACTGCGTAACATCAGGAATTTTACAGTAAATTTATCTAAGGTTACATAGTATCCTTAGGAGCAGCACGGTGGCTCAGTGGTTAGCATTGCAGCGCTGGGTCCTGGGTTCAAACCCCAAAAAGGACAACATCTCCAAGGAGTTTGAATGTTCTCCTGATGTTTGTGTGGGTTTCCTCAACATTCCAAAGACATACTTATACTTGTGCAACCCAATGTGAACAGTGATGATAATATCTGTGAAGTGCTGCGGAATATGATAGTGCTATATAAGAAACGTATACTAACTAAATCTATGACCTCCACTGAAAAAAATGGAAACCCTTTGGGATGACATTTTGGACTACAGTCTGATAGGAAAGAGAAAATCCAAAGTGTAAAGTTCTGGGTTCGTACCGGATACCCAAACTTCCACAGGGTTTCACTCTTCCCTACAGTCTGAGTGTCTACAGGTGCAGGTCCGCTCACGACTACCCTCTATAAGTCAAATGAAGAGACGCTATTGAATAGTGGGTCCTGTTGTGGCAGAACCATGCCGTTCTTGTATTACATGGACAGCTATTTATCTTCATGGTCACCATGTATAACCCTATATTCCCCATCCCTGACATTCTCTATGCAAGACTCACTTGGCATACACTTGTTTCCCTCAGTGAGAATGTGAATGTGACATTTATATAATAATATTTTTCTCAATAGTGCTTCTGTTGTTTCTTCCCTATAACCATCTTTTTTACAACAATGTAATTAGATGTCTTAGTTTTTTGCCTTGTGTGTAAGCTGGTGTTGGTCTTGTGCTAATACACAGGTAAGGCCGGAGTCACACATGCGAGAAACACGTCCGTGTCTCGCATGTGAAATCCAAGCTCTGGCGCCTGCACTTCGGAGCGGAGCATACGGCCGCATAGCAAAATATGGAGCCGCACGCTCCGCTACCAAGTGCCGGCGCCAGAGCTTGCTTTTCACATGCGAGACACAGACGTGTTTCTCGCATGTGTGACTCAGGCCTTAAGGTCTCTCTTGCCGGCGATTCAGCAGCTTCCACGGACACCATGCCGATGCAACAGGGACTTCAGTTCCACTCTCCTACCTTGACAAGGCGTGATTGCCAACGTCATGCTGATAGACAGCCGGCTGCCCATTGCATAACTGTCCTTCAGAATGATGTTGATGGTCACACCCCATCGACAGAGCAGCCTGGATGAAAAAGAGCTGCTTAATTGATGTAGAGCAGCTGAATCGCTGGCAGGAGGTGTCAGTCACTGCTCTGAGCCCGTGCTAGGTACAACAGTCAAGTAGTTGCCTCTGCATAGAAAGTACTTGCCTGTTAGATTTTAGGCACAAAGTGAAAAAAATACTAGATAACCTCTTTAAATATCCCCACATGTTATGATGCCCCCACAGTCTCTCTACAAGTATTATTAAAATTAAAAAAATAATAATCTACTGACAGAACCTCGGCGAACCCACTGTCAGACAGTGACAATGTGTTAATGAACCCACACAGTGACATCATCGCTCATACATAACGTCAGTGTCCCGGCGCAATAACATCATTATGTCGATTTGCCCATGGCTTGTCCAGTGATTCACTATGCCGTACTGCAGGCCACAGGCCTAAAGTGACATGATGACTGCAGAATGAAGAGCAGTACTGCAAAGAGCCCAAGTTTTCCAGCTCTACCGCAGAGATCAAAGGGAACCGGTCTCTGGGTTTTTCTTTTTTACTTCGCTCTGACCTTGGCAAGACAGAGAAAACTGTGACTGCGCAGGAGCTCGTTATCGAGGACACTGTGTGGATGATGTGGAACGTGTCATCCACGTGAAGTATGAAGAGAGGAGGTGTTGGAGCAAGACTACTGATGAGCGAATATACTAGTTACTCGAGGTTTCTCGAGCACGCTCGGGGGTCCTCCGAGCATTTTTTAGTGCTCAGAGTTTTATTTTTTCTTGCCGCAGCTGAATGATTTACATCTGTTAGCCAGCATAAGTACATGTGAGGATTCCCTAGCAACCAGGCAACCCCCACGTCGTACTTATGCTGGCTATCAGATGTAAATCATTCAGCTGCGGCAAGAAAAACAAACTCCAAGCACTAAAAAATACTCGGAGGACTCCCGAGCGTGCTCGAGAAATCTTGAGTAACGAGTATATTCGCTCATCACTAATCAAGACCAGTGATGCCCATTGGACCAGACCACCCAATAAGTGAGTATAATAAAAGCTATTTGTTTAATGAAGAGCGCATTGGGGACTTACAGTGGCATGTAAAGGTTTAGGCACCCCTGTTCAAAATTACTGTTATTGTGAATCATTAAGCAAGTTGAAAATTAAATAATCTCTAAAAAGGCTAAAGTTAAAGATGGCACATTTCCTTTGTATTTTAGGCAACAAAAAAAAGATATTTTCGTCCTTTACATTTCAAAAATTTAAAAAAGGAAAATGGGCATGTGCAAAAGTTTGGGCACCCTGCATGATTAGTACCACCTTTTTGAAAATATCTCAGCTTGTGATATACAAACATATAACTGCATTTCCAGATATCAAGAAAAGTGGGTCAGACAACCTTGGGTCATACTTGGATGTGCCAGCATGTTTATATTGTCTTTAGATTTTTCTTTTTGCCGATAAGTTTATTATATTACAGAATTTATATCTTAATTGACAGGAACCTTAAGAATCTGCTGTAATCTGAGTGTCCGTGTCACGGGATAAGGAAGAGCAGAAGTAATTTGGTCATAAATAAGATATGAAGAGTAACACCTTATTTACAAAGGCAATAGGACAAGAATTCTTGAAATGGTGGTACCACGTGGGTGACATTTTGTATGAAAGTCATTTTCATCCTCGTCACAGATGTCTGTACTTATCTTTGAAAATGTGCAACAGAATTAAAAAAAAAAATCAAAATTGTTATTGTTAAATGCTATTTTTTTTTTGGGGGGGGGGGGGTTCTTGCACTTTTGGTTTTTTTTCACCTTTTCCAAGAGCAATAACTTTTTTAATTCTTCTTCAATATAGCAGCATAAAGGCTTGTGTTTAGCGGGACAAATTCTACTTTTGAAAGACACCATTCATTTTATCATATCATGTACTGAAAATGTGAAGAAAAAAAAATCCAAACTGGGTGAAACTGTGAAAAATTGTTTTTTTCGGGTTCTGTTTTAATGGCATTCATTGTGACCGAATAGCATGATTCACCATGTCAGTTTCATTACCAAACTTGTATTTTTAA
The DNA here is from genome assembly GCF_032444005.1 of Ranitomeya imitator. Classification (NCBI taxonomy): domain Eukaryota; kingdom Metazoa; phylum Chordata; class Amphibia; order Anura; family Dendrobatidae; genus Ranitomeya; species Ranitomeya imitator. Next base: position 802,928,022 of record NC_091283.1, read on the forward strand.
AATATATTAGTAGTGACAAAAAAAATTCCACAATTTGTAAAAAACAAAAAAAAAAATCTTTGTGTCTCTGTTTTTTGTGATGGGTTATTTTTCCTTCAAAGGAAGTGTATGAAAGGTTTTTTATGCATACTGCGCTGTAGTTTTTATTGATATGATTTTGTTGTATATATGACTCATTGATCACTTTTTATTACACCAGTAGTACACATGAAAGTAGAGGAGCATTGTACAGATTTTGCAGTGGGGCTTAAAACCTTCAAATCGTAAATAATCAGGTAGCAGAAGAAATTTTGTCTGCAGAATAGGAAACCAGGACAAGAGTTGGGCTCCACACAATAAGATGCAATAGACGTGCATGATATCTTACCCATTGGTTGCATGGGAAGAGACAATCTATGCCTTTTGAAGCCCCAATGATATGAGAGATCCAACTAATTACACTACCAATTGCTTTTTCTGCATGGTGCCCCCCAATAAGAAAGGAGTTTCAAGGAAAAATAAGTGGACTTTACAGTATCCAAACAATCCATCTGCAATACACCCATACAAAGATCATGTCCAATACTTCTTCATGGAGGGCAATTTTGTGGCATACAATGCAACGCCCCAGGGTCCTGGTCGTTGCAGTAATGTCGTTTCCCTCTAGGGGAGAGTGATATTACGTTTGGAGGCAAAGAAGGACAACTGCATCCAGGTATCACAAACATGCAAAACATTTCACACTCCAGGCCACCAGGGGGAGCTCTTCTCCTATTTATTAGGTCACTCCCCACACTTAGGTAAAACTGGTCATCTGGAGGGAAAGTTAGTGAGTTGCTGGCTGAGCTTCGCTCAGGTAGTTGGTCCCTGACAGGGGTGGGATCCTGTCAGAAATCGAGGAAGAAGGACACGGAGCTGTGCCTGCCCTGAGAGCTGCAGCTTCTAGAAAAAGACACTGAAGGAGAACTGTATTGCAGAGAGGGTGACAGAAGTCGTAGCAAAGGAGTGGATTCCAGGAGGGGATCAGCCCTACACAGGCTGCCTCCTTCTGAGGCGCAGGATCCTGTTAGCCAGAACACTGAGGGAGCAACGCTCCTTTATGCCTTGCTCCAGAGACCGGCAGGGCAGGTAATTTCACGTTACCTGCCCTCCCTATACCCTGGAGGCAAGGTGGCACCCATTAGAGGCTGGGGCATGATAGAGTCCCTGTAAAAACGCCTCAAGCCACCAGTCATATGGGTTTGTCCTATCCTATCCGGGGGACAGAGAGAGACACATAGCATCTACAACATCTGTGAGGATCTTATGAGAAGCTTAGCAGTAAGGGACTACAACACTGCAGCGCTAGAGGAAGGCTACTGATTTCCACCTGGACAAGGGGACTCTGGACTTGCCTTAAAACCAGCCAGACTCTGTTTGCCCTGTGATCCGGTGCTCTGGACTGTGGATGCTGAAGTCTTCAGTAAAGGTAAAGAGACTGCAACCTTGTGTCCTCGTTCTTCACTGCGCCTCTCACCATCCACCATCTACACACTGGGAAGCCCTGGGGACATACTTCATCTGTGGGAAGGTATACCATCTAGCTGCCATAACATTACCCCAGCGGACCCCTTAAAGCAGCGTCGGTCACCCTGACCGAATACCACAGGTGGCGTCACAAACATTTCCCCTTTAAAGACCTTTCCCTTTTAAATGGATGTCCCAGGGCCGCGGACCGGGTCAGCCACCGTGACATCGCCCTGTGAACCAAAGGACCTGGTACCGAGTACCCCGCTGCCCTTGGGGGCGCTCCAGCAACAACATCAACAGTTCAATGGAAGCTCTGAAGATAAGTTATAATTCAGAGGAATGGAGGCTCTTCATCCATATATCCAAAACAAGCCTAAAAGCCGTTTTGCTGCATAATGGCAATGCGCCACCTTCAATTCCAGTAACATGTCCTTAAAGATTCATTTTTTATATTCACATCTAGACCTTTTTTTCGCCAAACTGGGTAGCAGTGAGCAACAAGAACGGTGAGAGATTTCACCAAGATATTGCGGTGATGGAGAAAATACGAGGGGCATTCATTAAAGATTTCTCCTGACCCACTATTTGAGGACTGAGAGCAAGAAAACTTGTCAGTTATTAGTCCTTCTCTACATAGGTGCCACCTAGGGACAGACACTTCTCTCATCTCATCTCAAACACCTCTGTTGTAGAAGTTGACAGATTGCTCCAAAAGCCACGTTGTGACTTCGGAAATCAGTCTCATCATCTGGAAAATGCTTGCCCTTAAAATTAGCTTAATTGTTGGAAAGAGATGGAAGTCCGATGGTGCGAGGTTGGGTGAATAAGGGGGATGCGGTAGAATTTCAAAGCCACAGGAGCATGCTTCCATTTGGGCAACATGCGAGTTGTGAACTGGCGCATTGTCTACCCTCTCCTAGTGTATCCTCACCCATCCTCTGTAGACTGTGAGCCCTCGCAGGCAGGGTCCTCTCTCCTTCTGTACTTGTGTTTGCCTTGCTTTGCTCATGCTTATTGTGCTTGTCTATGTCTGCCCCCTTCACATATAAAGCGCCATGGAATAAATGGTGCTATAAAATTGTATAATAATAATAAATAATAATAATAATTGTCTTGCCGTTTGCGGACACCTTTGGTGAGCATGCCACATCTCTTGGTTTTGATAGCCTCCCGCAATTTCCCCAGCAGTGAATCATAGTACACCCCAGTGACATAGTACACCCCAAACTACTGTGAGCATGACATTGCCTACCGAGAGTTGGGCACGTGCCTTCTTTGGAGGCAGTGAGTCATAATGCTTCCAATGCATCGACTGGACTTTAGTCTCAGGATCATATTGATGGACCCTGCTTTCATCCTGTGTGATCAGTCTGTTGAAAAAGTCCTCCTGGTTTCCACGGCACATCGTCAATAGAGCCTGAGAGCTTTTGACTAGTTCCTGATTCTGTGAGAAGCCGGGAAACAGCAAGCCGGATATGTTATGTATGTGAAGATGGTCTTGGATGATTTTTTCCACGGATCCCACACAAATCATGACATTTTGGGCTAGGTGGCGAATGGTTAAGCGGCTTAGTTTCAAAAATGGCAACCTCCACTTGCTGGATGATGTGTTCATCAATAGCAGAGTGGGGTCGCCCTGGAATTGGAGCTGTTTGCACCGAAGTCCGACTACATTTGAATTAATGATGTCAGTTCATGACTACGTCATATGATAGGGAATCATCACCATAAACCTCTTTCAAGTCATCGAACTTCTCCTTTGGTGTGCATACTTTCAAGTATAGGAACTTGATGACTGCTCTGTATTCCACTCGGTCCATTTTCAAACCTCACACCACTTCAGCACCTGTAAAATCAAGACCGTTATCAGTTCTGAGTTGCAAATTGGCATGTAACCTATAGAGACTTATATCATTACACTTGTGCAGTTTCAGCGTCCTGTGATAAACACAAGTGGGTCAGAGGAAATCTTTAATGAACGCCCCTTGTATATCAAGTAAAATGGAATTATCAATGCTTGCAGATTATTGTTGGACAATTGGAAGATATGATCCAATGCAGGAGTACAAGAGACAAGCAAAAATGAGTTGTCACTGAATGAGGACCACATTTTGCAGTGTAATTTCTGTACCTTTATAATTTGCAATAGTCTTTAGATTTAGTTATTTGAATTGTTGCTAACTTTCCTCTAAATAGATATCATAAAATTGGCATCACAAAATATTCGGCATCTCTATATTTATAAAACTAATAATGCTTCAATATACTGAAATTTTTCTACATTAATTATACTATACACCAAAACTTCCATATTAAATAATCTTAAATGGAAACATGAAGAGATCCCACAAATGATGCAAATAAAATACAACTTTTATTAAGCCACATTAAAAACAATATTAAAAAAGCAAAAACACCGTATAGTGGAAACCGAACAGGAAAAACCGGTGAAAAGATATGAACCGGTATTATAAGCTAGCAGCGATCATATCTCATGACATAAACTCTGGCACAGAGTATCTATAGTATTCCAACATGAATGAAATGCCAGGATTTCAATCAATACCGCCCATGTCCTAATACATAACAAAGTATCAATACAAATTTACTCAGCCATGGAGGGGGTAGCAAGGAAAATTCCTAAGCCTAATGTGTGCCCACAAAGCTACACTCTAGATATAGTAAAGTCATGTAAGCCAGCCTAACAATTAGAAGTAAATAGTGCTTACCGCATCTCATCTATACACCCGTTCGGCGTCCACTCACCCCGACGTACGTTTCGCCACCTGCTTCTTCCGGGACGTCTTTTTGATGTAGTACATTAATTATACGTAGCAGTAAAAGGAAAACGCTTTCATATCATAGGAACAAGAACCAACTAAAATATTTAATTGTCACATTTTAATTCAGGAGGTCAAAATCATTAAAAAATAGCTCATTTCGTAATCAAACTTGACAACTTTTGAAAATATGTAGAACAATGTAATCAGCTCCAAGATACTTACATAAACTTTTTATCAGGTGACCTTTTTCTGACAGCCATGATAGGAAGCGTCCCCTTCTCATGTTGACATAAATTAATTTGCCCTTTCCTATGTTTAAAGCTTTTGTCTAGAACCTGAAAATCCTATTTGATCAATGTAATTTTTGCAAACAAAAGCAAATCCTTCCAAAACCTGAAATAATTGGCTTATTTTGCACGGTAATCACAGCAGATCTAATTGTACCAAGTCTTCAAGGACTAGAATAATGCACTTCATTTGCAACTTTTAGGTTTATTTTCTAGTGTATATTTCTATGGCCATTAGCACTAGAAGTCCCAGAAATTTCGAGCTCCCCCCTGAAGTCCCGAAAGAGGATCAAATGACCCGTAAGGTACCTTCATACTAAGCAACTTCTGAACGATAACGATAGCGATCCGTGACGTTGCAGCGTCCTGGATAGCGATCTCGTTGTGTTTGACACGCAGCAGCGATCAGGATCCTGCTGTGATATCGCTGGTCGGAGCTAGAAGGCCAGAACTTTATTTCGTCGCTGGATCACCCGCTGTCATCGCTGGATCGGCGTGTGTGACGCCGATCCAGCGATGTGTTCACTTGTAACCAGGGTAAACATCGGGTTACTAAGCACCGGGCCGCGCTTAGTAACCCAATATTTACCCTGGTTACCATTGTAAATGTAAAAAAAAAAAAAAAAAAACACTACATACTCACATTCCGATGTCTGTCACGTCCCTCGCCGTCAGCTTCCGGCACAGACTGTGAGCGCCAGCCGTAAAGCACAGCGGTCACGTCACCGCTGTGCTCTGCTTTACGGCCGGCGCTCACAGTAAATGTAAATGTGGCCATTGCCTGAGGAATCTGCAGGGGGCAATTGTGTTGATCCACCTCAACAAAAGTCTTGTAAGAGAGTGTAAACAAAAGAATGTAAGCTGCTCCTGAGTGTGTCTGCCCACCCCCCAGCCCCCACCTTAGCAAATTTGCATGCAGCCTTTTGCGCTGTAGGGGATAAATAGGTGACTGCTTCACCTATTTTGTTCACAAGAAACAAAATGCAGAGAAGGCGCACCATTCATCAGGCATTGGAACTGATCCTGAACAACACCAACCCTTCTGACTCTGGTGGAGAAGACAAAGTCCTTCAACCGGATTCGGACTCTGAGCTGTCTTCAGGTTAGATTTTTCAAATTACCTATTTTTATTTCCTGACTATGTTTTTGCTAGGTTCACATTTGAGAGAATTTCAGTTCCCTGTGAATCCAGCAGGGAACTTAGAAATTTTCTCAGCCTCCGCATGTTCCCCACATGCGGGAGAGCGGGGAACACGGTCCCTAGCAACCCACTGTGTTTACTGGTTACCAGCTACACAGCGGGCTGCAGGGAGTGTGATTCGCACCCCCGCATCCCCCCTCCGCAGGGAACGCATCTTGAGGAGTTCTCTGTGCGGGGGGGGGGGACGCGGGGGTGCGAATCGCACTCCCCGCAGCCTGCTGTGTAGCTGGTAACCAGTAAACACAGCGGGTTGCTAGGGACCGCGTTCCCCGCATGCGGGGAACATGCGGAGGCTGAGAAAATTTCTAAGTTCCCTGCTGTATTCGCAGGGAACTGAAATTCTCTCAAATATGAACCTAGCCTTATTTAGAACCAAAACAAAATGTTAATTTGAAATTATTTATCTTGCAGATGAGGAGACTCCTCCTCTACCAAAAAAGAGAGCTCGGTTGGCAAGTGAGCCGACAGAGACCGCAAAAGATGGCACAGTGTGGCGTGAAGTACAAGTGGGGAAACGTCTCCATTTCACCCCAATAGAACCGCACCCTACAGATGGAGAGCCAAGTGCTAAGGCCAGACGAAGTGTCCAGAGTCACCTTCAGAGCTTCCTCTGTTTTATCACTCTTGACATGCTTCGTAGCATTCAAGAATGGACTACTCAACATGCACGTCACACGGAGCAGGTGGATTGGTTCATGGGTCTCCTGGAACTAATGGCATTTATTTCAGTCATTATCTTGCGGGGGTGACCAAGGTTCCATCACTACGTGACAGCTCGTCAGCAAACCTGGCAAACCCAAGGATCATTGCAACTATGACCCAAAACCGTTTCCAAGACATCACCTACGCTTTGATGACATGTCCACATGCAGTGAGCGAGTGGAGACTGATAAGTTTGCTGCAATCTCCGATGTGCGGAGATCGTTTGTCACCAACTGCATCGCATCCTACAACCCTGGTCGACACATCACTATTGATGAACAGCTTTTCCCGTCAAAGACTCGCTGCAGTTTTCTGCAATACATTGCAACAAAACCAGACAAGTTTGGCATCAAGTTTTGGGTGGTTTGCGACTTGAAATCAAAGTACATCTGTAATGTCCTCCCATATCTTGGCAAGGACCCCAGTCTTCCCAGCGGGGAGAGACCGTCCGAAACTGTAGTGATGAGGCTGATGGAACCATTCATGGACAAGGGCAGAACTGTAACCACAGACAATTTCTTTACATCATTGTCACTTGCACAACGACTGCTTAGCCGGAAAACCACTATCCTCGACACAGTCAACAAGAGTCGCTGGGAACTTCCTCAATCCGCTAGACAGATGGACCGCACTGAATTCACCACTCAGGTGTTTTCAACCACTGGTGCCACACTGACAGTGTATGCACCCAAACGAAAGAAGGCCATCTACATTCTCAGCAGCATGCACAGCGTGGTTGAGACTGAGGATACCAATAAAAGGAAGCCAAACATGGTCACACAATACAACCACACAAAGTGCGGTGTGGATGTAATGGACCAAATGGTGCGGGAGTACAGCGTGCGTGCAGGAACACGGAGATGGCCAGTCACCGTGTTCTACAACATGATTGACATGGCAGCACTGAATGCTCATGTTCTTTATTAGGCATGCACTGGGGTGCAGGAGATACGGGTGGACTTCCTGGTTGAGCTTGCAAAAGAGTTAGGTGGCTCTCATGTGACTGAAAAGAAGGCACACAAGGAGAAACTGCTTCGATAACAACCTTCCACACCCAGCCCTGGCAAAAGGGTGAAGTGTCAGGTCAACCATCGATGCATAAACAATTGTGCTACTGAGAGATGTGTTGACTGCTACAAATACACGTGTGGCAAATGTACCAGGGACATACCCAGGCAGTGCCAGGTATGTTCCGACAGTGCAGACTGCTGAGTGAGTGCTGAAATGCTAGTCACACAAGAAGGACATGCCTCTCACACACACACAGCCCCCCACTGAAGCCTATTGTAAATATGTGTGGAATTGTTTTATTCCTTGTATTTTTTTTATTATTTTTATAACAAAAATAAAAAGCATGGAAACAAATAACAGTTGTTCTTCTGTATATTTTTCACACTGAAATTTCAGTCCTCTTGTGCGATTTTTGCGCGATTTTTTTCTCCCTAGTGTGCTTGAGGCCTTAGACACAAATGCTTCTGGTCATTACTCACAGCTGTACCTTGCTCTAAAATTTCTAATTCTCTATTTAAAATGTATAAAAAATGATTCATTGCTTCAGTGCTTTTTTGCTCAAATAAAACTAAATACAACATGTATAGTCTTTATATTATCAAATACAATAAACTGAATAGAACTAAAGGTACCTTCACACATAACGATATCGTTAACGATATCGTTGCTTTTTGTGACGTAGCTACGATATCGTTAACGAAATCGTTATGTGTGACAGCGACCAACGATCAGGCCCCTGCTGGGAGATCGTTGGTCGCTGGGGAAAGTCCAGGACTTTATTTCGTCGCTGGATCTCCCGCTGACATCGCTGAATCGGCGTGTGTGACGCCGATTCGGCGTGTGTGACGCCGATTCGGCGTGTGTGACGCCGATTCAGCGATTATCCAACAAATGTGTTAGACCGTACCCAATACTGACACCGTCTCCATGGACATCAGGGCGCTCATCCACACCAGCCGATTCAGCGATGTCTTCACTGATAACCAGGGTAAACATCGGGTTACTAAGCGCAGGGCCGCGCTTAGTAACCCGATGTTTACCCTGGTTACCAATGTAAAAGTAAAAAAAAAACACTACATACTTACATTCCGGTCATGTTCCTCAGCGTCAGATTCCCTGCGTCCAACCAAAAACACACTTAATGAGCGGGCACCATCTTCATATACAGTACACTTTGGGGGATCACCACCTGCATACTTCAAATGACATAGAACCAAGCAAGAAAAAGTGTATGCATAAAAATTGGGATCACCACAACAATTCAAAATAAGCAAAATACAACTTTATTAAGGGAACATCAAACAAAACACATAAAAACAATTAAAAACCCCATAATGTGACATGGGGTAACGGGTCCATACAAATAACAGTTAAATGCTATAACACAGCAAACAACATTGTACAGCTCATATGCATAAGTACATAGATCACAAAGTCAATATTCCCAAAAAATGGGCGTAATATAATGTAATGTATTACCACACACCAAATCCAAAATCCTGGACTAAATCCAGACACACGTTGCTGTGCCCCCTAAGTAAGGATCCAGAGGAGAGATAGAAAATAAGTTCCCCTTAAGACGAGATAAATAACATCTGAATCCCTAGACCCTGATATTCAGGTCCTATATATCTTACCCTCCCTAAACAAGTTAGGCAGTAGTAGGGCTCCTAGCAGGATAGGTTGAGCGGAACTATAGCAGGCTGTGCAGTTGTTTAAGACCCACGCGTATCGACGCCTCTAGCGTCTTCCTCAAGGTCAGTATACAAAACATGGCGTGTTCCCTACCTTAAATAGCTATAACATTATTTAATACACCTACCAGGTGTGAGCAGCACTGGCAGTCATGGCGCGCTGATCTCGGCGTCTGTTATGATACGGTGGTCTAGGAGCAACATGGAACGAGCTCTGAAGGACGTGGTAACTGTACTGACCGCAGACCCTAAGCTCAACACAACACTAGAAGTAGCCGTGGAATGCTCCTAACTCTCCCTAGGCATCTCGTCACAGCCTAAGAGCTAACTACCCCTAAAGAAAGAAGCAGGAAAACTATCTTGCCTCAGAGAAAATCCCCAAAGGATAGATTAGCCCCCCACAAATAATGACTGTGAGTGGAGAGGGAAAAGACATACACAGAATGAAACCAGGATTAGCACAGGAGGCCAGTCTAGCTAAATAGATAGGACAGGATGGAATACTGCACCAGCACACACACTGCACCAGCACGCCTGTGCTCCCGCATGACCGCTGCGCCACCAATATTTCCCAAGGTGCCACTGTCAGGACATTGCTCCCCTGACCTGCTGCAACCCCCCACTGGATCATCCACTAAGCTGGATACATTGCGTCCAATTGGAAAAATTAACATATACGGTGCCAATATTTTCTAGATGACCAAAAAGGCGACTTTATGATAAAGGCCGGAGTTCGGCCGAAACGTTTAACTGTCGCCTCACCAATCATCACAAATAAAATTTATCCACTTGAAAGCATACCTTTCTACTGAGTGCAGTGATTCTATATCTGACTTATGTTTATGGAACATTGGGTTCCCTTTCACTGGCACCGTTACTCTACTTAGTCGAGTGCTAACCATCTATACTAGTATAGGATGGAATACTGTGCGGTCAGTATAAAACACTACAAAAATCCACGCAGAGTTTACAAAAAAAAAAACTCCACACCTGACTAAAGGTGTGGAGGGCAAATCTGCCTCCCAGAGCTTCCAGCAAGACAGAATCAATTCACACTGATAAGCTGGATAAACACAGAAAGCACAGAATGGATAAGTCCACAATCTATGGACAGAAAAGAGCAAGCAAAAACTTAGCTTAGGGTACCGTCACACAGTGGCATTTTGATCGCTACGACGGCACGATCCGTGACGTTCCAGCGATATATCCGTGACGTTCCAGCGATCTCGCTGTGTCTGACACGCTCCTACGATCAGGGACCCCGCTGAGAATCGTACGTCGTAGCAGATCGTTTGAAACTTTCTTTCGTCGTCTAGTGTCCCGCTGTGGCGGCATGATCGCATGGTGTAACAAAGGTGTGCACGATATTGTATACGATGTGCGCATAGTAACCAACGGCTTCTACATCGCACATACGTCATGAAATTATCGCTCCAGCGTCGTACATTGCAAAGTGTGACAGCAGTCTACGACGCTGGAGCGATATTGTTACGATGCTGGAGCGTCACGGATCGTGCCGTCGTAGCGATCAAAATGCCACTGTGTGACGGTACCTTAAGCTGAACTAGTCAGGATAACAGGGAACTCCAAAGAGATGTGAATCCAACCAGGAACCATTTACAAGTGGCACTGGCTGAAGAAAGAGCCAGACCTAAATAGCAGAGCAGAAGAGACGATAAGTGGAGGCAGCTGATGACAGCTAACTCCAAGGAGCAGCCATACCACTAGAAACCACAAGAGGGAGCCCAAGAGCAGAACTCACAAAAGTGCCACTTACAACCACCGGAGGGAGCCCAAGAGCGGAATTCACAACAGGCATCCCCCAGTGTCAGCGCCGGCTGGCCATAAAGCAAAGCACAGCGGTGACGTCACCGCTGTGCTTTCCGGCCAGCGCGCTTACACAGTGCAGGGAAGCTGAGGCCGGGGACGCGACAGGAATGTAAGTATGTAGTGTTTTTTTTTTTTACTTTTACAATGGTAACCAGGGTAAACATCGGGTTACTAAGGCTGGTTTCACACTTGTGTTTTAAAACGCATGCGTTTTAAAAAAAAAAACGCATGGTGGAAAAACGCATGCAAACGCTGCGTTTTTTACACGCATGCGTTTTTGGATGTGGTGAAAAAAACACGGCGTTTTGACACGTTTACATGCTTTTTTTCATGCGTTTGCGTTTTTTAACGTTTGCGTTTTTTAATCTGTGCAGACAGATAATGCGGCGGTCGCATTAAAACTGCGCATGCGCTCCTTCTGTACAAAGATGGCGGCAGTCAGTGAATCATTTGGCTGATCCCGGCGGCGGCGTGTTCGCGACGGTACCGCACAAAAGGCTGCGTGAGTGTGTGTGTGTGTGTGTGTGTGTGTGTGGTGCGTACGGTGTATAGTGTGTGTGAGTGTGTGTGTGTGGTGCGACTGTGTTCCGCTGGTGGCACCGCGCAATAGGTTGGTACCAGCAGCAATTTCCATATTGAGACATCCATCACTTGGGTGATCCAGTATGGCAGTCGGTGAACTTCCTCCGTTTGGAGTTCTGGGATTCCAGGACGTCCAGAAGGAAATGGATGACAGACAATTTAAGGTAATTATATAAATAGATTTACTGCGATATATCTCTGCAGGTCATCTCTTATGATGCCTACACTACTGATTTCAGACAAACCGGACGGTAGTTGCATGGATCCACCTTCTTACCATTCTTAAATATCGGTACCATGTCAGCCATCCTCCAATCCTTCAAAGGCACTAGCCCTATTACAAGAGAGTCTAAGAAGATGAGATACAGTAGTCTGCCAAGTACTGAGCTCAGCTACTTCAATATCCGTGGATGAATGCCATCTGGCCCCGGGGATTTGTCAATGTTTAATTTGCTCAGATAAGATGTATTTCTTCTTGTGTTAAAGTAGTTATATCAGGTGGTGAACACTCACGACCCCACCACGTACAGTGTCTGAGGGACGCTGTGAATGACAATTCTGCCACCCTATGGGATCAAGGCCTTGCTGAGCTGTCAGGATTGTGAGTAACAGCTCTGCTGGCCAATCTGAGGCAGAGGGGTTTGTGTATTGATTGGCAGCTATGGCTGGATCTGTGGGACCTCCTGCCGATGTCATCTGTTCTGGGTGATTACAGGGCTCTTTAGTCTTCTGACAATGGTCAGACCATTATTAATTGTAGCTTTGCTCAATAGGTATGTGTGTGCTTGCTCATTACTCTAGGTTGTATTCTGGTTTCCATTGCCTATGTGAATTTACCTTTTTGACCTTCTAGTTGACTTATCCCTTTGTCTTGATCTGCTACCATCCTGATACTCTGACCTCAGACTGTAACCTGACTACACTTTTGTCTATTCCTCTTGTCTATTACAAGCCCTCTTTTCACTGACCTCGGACCTCTTGATTATTCTGTCTCACCATAACGCTGGGTTCACACTTGTGTATCGGGGCTTTGCGGAGGGCTGCGTACTTCCTCAATTAAGCTCCACCCACTTCCACACATCTTCCGTTTAGGTCCGCCTACTTCTGCATGCGTCCTGAGTACGTATCTTTAACATTGGGTAGACAGGACATGCAGATGTATGAGGATGCATCATTTTGACGTGCCCGCCGTCCACACAAAATGCAACAAGTTGTGTTCCTGTGCGGTCAGCAGGCGCATCAAAACAACGCATCTGCATAAATCCGCATGTCCTGCATACCCAATGTTAAAGATAGGTACGCAGGACGCATGCAGAAGTAGACGGACCTAAATGGAAGAAGTGTGGAAGTGGGCGGAGCTTAACTGTGTTATGCATTATGCACAGTGTGGGGCGGGGATTCCAAAGGTGGCTGGCCGCAATGCCCGCGGAGGCGCAGTCTGCAAGCCTGGCTGGGACGTCAGACGGCCAGAGCTTACTGCGCCTGCGCAGCCCAGCAGAACACTGCGCAGGCGCCGGTTTTGAAACGTACACAGCGCTGAGGGGGCGGCGCCGAAAGCGCAGGAAGATTGGAGTGACGGCAGAGGAGCGGTTAGAGCTGGGGAGTGAGGACCCGCCTTCCTGGCTAGAGACAAGAATTGTGGCCAAGTATAAAAATGCTTTATTTTAGTAATACTTGAACCTAAAACTAAAAGAGCCACCTTGTTAGAATGCAGCATTACTGCTGCACAAGGTGGCTCTTTTTGTTTATAACGGCTGGAGGGGGTGACAGTGGCTCTTTAAACATGCCCCATTTATGATCGGTATCCCTAGTTACCATGGCATGCTCCCAGTCTACATGATTAAGCTCTTTGCTTAATTTGTTGAGATCAGCTTTCCTAAAGTTTTAGGTTTCCCCTTTTAAATGTTTTTTTGAATATCACATTGAAACGTACCATATTATGGTCGCCACATCCCAAATGCTCCCTGACCTGTAGATCTGAAATTGTATCTGGTCTATTTGACAGGCCCAGATCCAGCAGATTATCTCCCCTAGTTGGTTCATCTACCAACTAAGAGAGGTAATTATCCTGAACTGCGGATAAGAAATTGCAGCTTTTAGCACAACCAGAAGATTCTATGTCCCATTGAATGTCTGGATAGTTAAAATCTGCCTTAACCCCTTTCTGCCAATGGACGTACTATTCCGTCCATGTGGGGTGGGCCGCCCCTGGCACACCACGATCAAACATGATCGCGGTGTGCCGGCGGTACAGGGAAGCATCACGCAGGGAGGGGTCTCCTCACCTCCCTCCCTGCTCCAGGCCCGGATCCAAGATGGCCGCGGCATCCGGGTCCTGCAGGGAGGGAGGTGGCTTCACAGAGCCTGCTCAGAGCAGGCACTGTGAAGCCTGCAGTGCTGCAAGTCAGATCGGTGATCTGACAGAGTGCTGTGCAAACTGTCAGATCATCGATCTGTGATGTCCCCCCCTGGGACAAAGTAAAAAAATAAAAATAAAAATTTCCACACGTGTAAAAAAAATTAAAAAAAAAAATCCTAAATAATGAAAAAAAATAAAAATAATTATTCCCATAAATTCATTTCTTTATCTAAATAAAAAAAAAACAATAAAAGTACACATATTTAGTATCGCCGCGTCCGTAACGACCCCACCTATAAAACTATATCACTAATTAACCCCTTCAGTAAACACTAAGAAAAAAAAAAACGAGGCAAAAAACAACGCTTTATTATCATACCGCCGAACAAAAAGTGGAATAACACGCAATCAAAAAGACAGATATAAATAACCATGGTACCGCTGAAAGCGTCATCCTGTCCTACAAAAAACGAGCCGCCATACAGCATCATCAGCAAAAAAATAAAAAAGTTATAGTCCTCAGAATAAAGCGATGCAAAAATAATTATTTTTTTCTATAAAATAGTTTTTATCGTATAAAAGCGCCAAAACATAAAAAAAGATATAAATGAGGTATCGCTGTAATCGTACTGACCCGAAGAATAAAACTGCTTTATCAATTTTACCAAACGCGGAACGGTATAAACGCCTCCCCCAAAAGAAATTCATGAATAGCTGGTTTTTGGTCATTCTGCCTCACAAAAATCGGAATAAAAAGCGATCAAAAAATGTCACGTGCCCGAAAATGTTACCAATAAAAACGTCAACTCGTCCCGCAAAAAACCAGACCTCACATGACTCTGTGGACCAAAATATGGAAAAATTATAGCTCTCAAAATGTGGTAACGCAAAAAATATTTTTTGCAATAAAAAGCGTCTTTTAGTGTGTGACGGCTGCCAATCATAAAAATCCGCTAAAAAACTCGCTATAAAAGTAAATCAAACCCCCCTTCATCACCCCCTTAGTTAGGGAAAAATTTAAAAAATGTATTTATTTCCATTCTCCCATTAGGGTTAGGGCTAGGTCTAGGGTTAAGGCTACAGTTAGGGTTGGGGCTAAAGCTAGGGTTACATTTACGGTTGGGAATAGGGTTGGTATTAGGGTTAGGGGTGTGTCTGGGTTAGAGGTGTGGTTAGGGTTACCATTGGGATTAGGATGTGTTTGGATTAGGGTTTAAGTTATAATTGGGGGGTTTCCACTGTTTCGGCACATCAGGGGCTCTCCAAATGCGACATGGCGTCCGATCTCAATTCCAGCCAATTCTGCGTTGAAAAAGTAAAACAGTGCTCCTTCCCTTCCGAGCTCTCCCGTGTGCCAAAACAGAGGTTTACCCCAACAAATGGGGTATCAGCGTACTAAGGACAAATTGGACAACTTTTGGGGTCCAATTTCTCCTGTTACCCTTGGGAAAATACAAAACTGGGGGCTAAAAATGATTTTTGTGGGAAAAAAAAGGATTTTTTATTTTCACGGCTCTGCGATATAAACTGTAGTGAAACACTTGGGGGTTCAAAGTTCTCACAACACATCTAGATAAGTTCCTTAGGGGGTCTAGTTTCCAATATGGGGTCACTTGTGGGGGGTTTCTACTGTTTAGGTACATATGGGGCTCTGCAAACGCAATGTGACGCCTGCAGACCATTCCATCTAAGTCTGCATTCCAAATGATGCTCCTTCCCTTCCGAGCTCTGCCATGCGCTCAAACGGTGGTTCCCGCCCCCCCCCGCCCCCCACATATGGGGTATCAGTGCACTCAATACAAATTGGACAACTTTTGGGGGTCCAATTTCTCCGGTTACCCTCAAGAAAATACAAAACTGGGGGCTAAAAAATAATTTTTGTGGGAAAAAATTTGTGTTTTATTTTTACGGCTCTGCATTATAAACTTCTGTGAAGCCCTTTGTGGGTCAAAGTGCTCACCACACATCTAGATAAGTTCCTTAGGGGGTCT
This sequence comes from Ranitomeya imitator, assembly GCF_032444005.1. Taxonomy (NCBI): domain Eukaryota; kingdom Metazoa; phylum Chordata; class Amphibia; order Anura; family Dendrobatidae; genus Ranitomeya; species Ranitomeya imitator. The sequence continues at coordinate 802,943,950 of NC_091283.1, forward strand.
ACTTTCCAAAATGGTGTCACTTGTGGGGGGGGGGTTCAATGTTTAGGCACATCAGTGGCTCTCCAAACGCAACATGGCGTCCCATCTCAATTCCTGTCAATTTTGCATTGAAAAGTCAAACGGCGCTCCTTCCCTTCCGAGCTCTCCCATGCACCCAAACAGTGGTTTACTCCCACATATGGGATATCAGCGTACTCAGGACAAATTGTACAACAACTTTTGGGGTCCAATTTCTTCTCTAACCATTGGGAAAATAAAAAATTGGGGGCGAAAAGATAATTTTTTAAATTAAACAAATTGGAGCTGAAGTAAATTTTGTGTGAAAAAAAGTTAAATGTTCATTTTTATTTAAACATTCCAAAAATTCCTGTGAAACACCTGAAGGGTTAATAAACTTCTTGAATGTGGTTTTGAGCACCTTGAGGGGTGCAGTTTTTAGAATGGTGTCACACTTGGGTATTTTCTATCATATAGACCTCTCAAAATGACTTCAAATGTGATGTGGTCCCTAAAAAAAAATGGTGTTGTAAAAATGAGAAATTGCTGGTCAACTTTTAACCCTTATAACTCCCTAACAAAAAAAATTTTTGGTTCCAAAATTGCGCTGATGTAAAGTAGACGTGTGGGAAATGTTACTTATTAAGTATTTTGTGTGACATATCTCTGTGATTTAATTGCATAAAAATTCAAATTTGGAAAATTGCGAAATTTTCGCCAAATTTCCGTTTTTTCACAAATAAACGCAGGTAATATCAAAGAAATTTTACCACTATCATGAAAAACAATATGTCTCGAGAAAGCAATGTCAGAATCAGCTGGATCCGTTGAAGCGTTCCAGAGTTATAACCTCATAAAGGGACAGTGGCCAGAAATGTAAAAATTGGCCCGGTCCATAACGTGCAAACCACCTTGGGGGTAAAGGGGTTAATAAGGACCCCATTATTATTTGCTGCCTTTTTAATTTCTTGCAGCATTTAATCCTCTATATGTTCAGCTGTATTAGGCTTGTAGCAAACTCCATTAAGAAGCTTTCCAATATTGCCATCCCCACGTGCACTTACCCATAGTGCCTCTACATAGTCACAGTCCCCCCCCCCTTCTATGTTATCATTGAGCATAGGTTTTAAGTGGGATTTAACAAAATTACATTTTTTTCATTTTTGAATGTAGTATAAGCAGGAGGACTGAATGCAACCACAGAGACAACAGGCGGGAACAATTTACTTTATTCACTTAACAGAATTATATGGGTAAAAGGGTTATAATTAAAGGCAAATCACACAGGAACAATTTTTAGAGAATTACTGGCAAACAATTATATGAACAGATATGTGGGTTAGTATATAATAAAGAATTTTAGGATTAGTTTAGGGTATACAGTCCAACCAAGTTCTAGTTGGAAATCCGTGCTGAAAGAGGCGGGCCATCACACATGTCTCCTCCGATGACCGGCCCAAACTTTTATCTGGCAGGCTATCCTCAAGGTCTCTTCGGTACTTGACCACCAACGAGTGTCTCCTTGGTCTGTATCGATGGGGGCTGGTCCTTGACTGTTGGCAGGCATTATCTAGATTAGGAGCCTTGACCATTGACGGGTGAAGTCTATACCTTGACTGGCATGACTCTGGTCTTTGGTGATTGCCCATCATCTGAGTCTGGGCCTTGCTGGCACACATGGCTATGGCCTGTCTCGGCCACTGGACTTGCAGCGGAAGCACCTACTACTTCCCTTGGAGCCAAATTTTCTCCCGTTTTGGCATGCTGACCTTTTATATTGAAGGCTGGCTTCGTCACCATCACTTGACCCACAACACTGCCTAATTCCTGCAACTTCTCTCCTTTAGATCACTTCCACAGAGTTTTGTTAAAGGGACACTGTCACCTGAATTTGGAGGGAACAATCTTCAGACATGGAGGCGGGGTTTTTGGCTGTTTGGTTCACCCTTTCCTTACCCGCCGGCTGCATGCTGGCTGCAATATTGGATTGAAGTTCATTCTCTGTCCTCCGTAGTACATGCCTGCACCAGGCAATCTTGCCTTGCACAGGCGTTTACTACGGAGGACAGAGAATGAACTTCAATCCAATATTGCAGCCAGCATGCAGCCAACGGGTAAGGAAAGGGTGAATCAAACACCCAAAAACCTCGTCTCTATGGCTGAAGATTGTTCCCTCCAAATTCAGGTGACAGTGTCCCTTTAAGGTCACGGCTTTGTAGCATGTTATTTCCTGTGCTCCATTCTCCTGCAAGCGTGTAACTCTTTATGTCCGTCACTCAGTCATGGCTTTTGTCCAGCCAGGTTTCCCTAATGCCCACCACATCGTAATACATGGCTGACATAAGAGTCCCCAATTAATTTATCTTGTTAGCAAATTATGCAAATTGTCTCTTCAGAGAGGAAGAGAACTAGAACTCTAGTGCCACCTATTGGAAGTGGCAATCCTACAAGTCAATGTTGACCCTTTAATGAGCCTTGTCACAGTGTCTGCAAATTGAGATTCTGGTTTGGCTATTATTCTAAGTCATGTGACAAGGCTCGGTAAAGGATCAACATTTACTTGTAGGATTATGTATAGTGATGAGCGAATATACTCGTTACTTGAGATTTCTCGAGCATGCTTGGGGGCCCTCCGAGAATTTTTTTTGTGCTCGGAGTTTTAGTTTTTCTTGCCGTAGCTGAATGATTTACATCTGTTAGCCAGCATAAGTACATGTGGGGGTTGCCTGGTTGTTAGGGAATCCCCACATGTACTTATGCTGGCTAACAGATGTAAATCATTCAGCTGCGGCAAGAAAAACTAAAACTCCGAGCACTAAAAAATACTCGAAGGACCCCCGAGCATGCTCGAGAAATCTTGAGTAACGAGTATATTCGCTCTTCACTAATAATGTATAAAACAATAATAAACACCGCGCTCTTCTATATGTAAATGATATAGAGAAGTGAATCTAGTTGATTCTGTTATACTGTCGGGAGTTAAAGGAAGAAAAAAAACTTACTGAAGGTGTAGCACAAATTCAGATTGGATTCCAAATGCTTTTTAGAGGAAAAGATGCTCCTGAAGTGTAGAGGGGTGCGTGGTCCGCTATTGGGGGAAAATGGTATTGATAACAGTGACACTAATGAAACAATATAGTAGTGCTCATCCAATTGGACTTACTATAGTTACAGTAGATAATGTAATAGGATGGTGATCCTTTTTGATGAATGCTAGAAAGTATAAATCTTGGTCCTTTGTGTATATTACACCAATGGGAATCCTGGTGTAGAGGATGCACTTTTCTGCAGGAATCACCTATTATGGATAAGATAGTGATCAATCTAAATGATCTATCTGGGTGAACTCTATAATTCATGTACTTACTACTGATTAAGTAGCGGACGTGGCTTGCGTATCTCAACATACTCGTATAGATGCGGATGTGTTTAGCTTTAAGCTGTAATAGCGAATTTTAGAAGGGGAGATAATATAGTGTAACAGTGAGTATGTAAAAAATATTGTAAATAATAATACGTTAGTAGTACTCACTGCCAGGTCCGCTGGTGTTAAAGAGCTGTATGGCGTACCTCAAATCCCAGGAGGCTGCTGTGTTCTAAGTGATGATCGCAGGACCGCAAGCAGATAGCGTGCGGCCGCTCAGCTGGGAGCCGGTGAGTCCTCGCGTGCCCGGCCGGAAGCAACGCTGAGGATGCCGCGGCAAATGAGGGGACGGAGTTTCTGGGGTGACGTCACCACAAGGGGGAGAACGGATGAGCGGGAGGGTCACTATACCAATGCGTTTCGAGGGTAAACAGCCCTCTTCATCAGGGTAGTTACGGCCCGCAGCTGAGTCCGTCCTTTTCTAGAGTCTCACCCGCCCTCCTCAAGTGCAGCTGCGGTGTGTGGGATAATTGAGAAGTGATTGAAGCCAATTAAAAAGTGAATGGTGAGTTGATGAGGTGTTCAGAATCCTAACTGAAGTCTGAGTGTGTATTAAAGATGTGCCCATTAAGGGGATACTATAAAAACACCAGACTTTACGTAGGTTTATACCAGTGCCAATGTAATTTCTGCAGCGAAGAGGAGTATGAGGAGTATCAGAAAGACAACACACTGCACCCGAGAATCATAGAATGGTAGCATTGGAAGAGACCTCCTGGGTCACCTGGTTCAATCCCCTGCTCAATGCAGGAAAAAGAGAAAAAATGCAACGTGTAAAATATAAGCAACTCATGAAGACGTGTATTCACTCATGATAGTGGGCATTTTTCTCATCATTTACTGTAGACCATGTTTCATAATAACAGCCACATTTATATACAAAGCAGACAATAGAGGTGTTGTAGTACCCAAGGATTTCCAGTGGAGGTCACTATAACCCGCAATCGAGTGCAGCAGCTCCCGAAAATGCTAACAATGCCCAAGGCTCAGGATCTGTAGTCAGCGGCTTTTTTGTTTTCTCCATTTTGGAGGTCATGTGTGACTAACTGAAAAACTGATGCAAACTGCCGACAATCCTGATTTTGTTTTTCCCAATTTTTAAACTTCTTACAGAACAAAAAATTTTTTTCTAAAAATGTGTGATTGATTGTAGGAAGGAGTTAGAGGACAGGTGGACGCCAATATGTTTGCAGGATCAGACTGAGCAAGATTTGCCCGTTCGTCTCTCTATAGGGCTAGTCCCAAAATAAAAGTGACCCTGTCAGCGGGATTGTGCACAGTAACCTACTTCTGATCTGCCCCCTAGTTTGCATAATTGTTGAGGCCAATTTACTAACCACTTTCTTCACTACAGTATATTCACAAGAAAATCCCATGACGGATGACATGATCAGGGACACCATTAATTTGCTATTAAACGTTACCTGCTTAACCAAGGAGAACGTATGGCACCACCTCAATAACACTAAAGGTACCTTCACACAACGATTTCGTTAACGATATCGTTGCAACGTCATGCTTTTTGTGACATAGCAACGATCCCGCTAACGATATCGTTATGTGTGACAGCGAACAACGATCAGGCCCCTGCTGGGAGATCGTTGGTCGTGGGGAATGATCAGGACCTTTTTTTTGGTCGCTGATCACCCGCTGTCATCGCTAGATCGGCGTGTGTGACGCCGATCCAGCGATGTGTTCACCGGTAACCAGGGTAAACATCGGGTTACTAAGTGCAGGGCTGCGCATAGTAACCCAATATTTACCCTGGTTACCATTGTAAAAGTAAAAGAAACCAAAACACTAGATACTCACATTCTGAGGTCTGTCACGTCCCCCAGCATCAGCTTCCCTGCACTGTGTCAGCGCCGGCCGGCCGTAAAGCAGAGCACAGCGGTGATGTCACCGCTCTGCTTTTGCTTTACGGCCGGCGCTTACACAGTGCAGGGAAGCTGACGCCAGGGGACGTGACAGACATCGGAATGCGAGTATGTAGTGTTTTGGGTTTTTTTACTTTTACAATGGTAACCAGGGTAAATATCGGGTTACTAAGCGCGGCCCTGCACTTAGTAACCCGATGTTTACCCTGGTTACCCGGGGACTTCGGCATCGTTGAAGACAGTTTCAACGATGCCGAAGTTGTTCCCCTGATCGTTGGCCGCTGGAGAGAGCTGTCTGTGTGACAGCTCCCCAGCGACCCCACAACGACTTACCAACGATCACGGCCAGGTCGTATCGCTGGTCGTGATCATTGGTAAGTCGTTTAGTGTAACGGTACCTTAAAGAACACAAATCCTGGGACCCAGATGGCATACAACCCGAATACTGCAGGAATTAAGTAACATGACAGACAGACCATCATTTCTAACATTCAAGGATTCCATAATGATAGGGTCTGTACCACAGGACGGGAGCATAGCAAATGTGCAGCCAATATTCATAAAGCAGACAAAATCTGAGAATGGAAATTAGAGGCCTGTAAGTTTAACCTCTACTGTGGGCTCTTTGCGGGTTTTATAAGATATGCTATCCTGGAGTATTTCAATACGAATAGCTTGGTATCAACATGGTTTATGAGGGATCAGCCATGTAAATCTAAACTGATCAGCTTCTATGAGGTGGTAGGTAAGTTCCAGACTGAGCCTGAGTAATGCCATGGATGTCCTCTATCTGGATTTTTCAAAGCCATTTGATATGGTGCACTTAAAAGGTTGTTACATAATACGACAGCAGTTGGACTGGAGGAAAATATATGTTAACAACTGTCTCACTGATAAGAAACAGAGTGGTTATTAATGGAACACACTCAGATGGGTCACAGTTAACAGTTGGGTACCACAAGGGTCAGTATTGGACCCTCTTCTTTTTATCATACATATTAATGAATTGTAGTGTCACCACTCCCTACTTCTGGAGCTTCATTAAGAGGCTGTTGCTTTTTCAAAGGCCAGATAAATCAAATCAGTTACATGGCCAATATCCAGATTTGCACTCCTCTCCTCATAGAAACACAACATGCTAGTTACAACTTATCTTTCAGGAATCCATGCTGATTGTCAGTTATTATAATATTCTCTCCAATCAATATACAGCTCTGGCAAAAATTAAGAGACCACCACATCAAAACTCTGTCATGGGCAGCACAATCCCCAGACCTGAACCCCATTGAAAACTTCTGGAATGTAATCAAGAGGATGATGGACAGTCACAAGCCATCAAACAAAGAAGAACTGCTTACATTTTTGCGCCAGAAGCAGAGTGAAAAACTGGTGGAAAACATGCCAAGACGCATGAAAGCTGTGATTAAAAATCATGGTTATTCCACAAAATATTGATTTCTGAACTCTTCCTGAGTTAAAACATTAGTATTGCTGTTTCTAAATGATTATAGACTTGTTTTCTTTTTATTATTTAAGGTCTGAAAGCACTGGGTATTTTTCGTTTTAATTTTGACTATTTTTCTTTGCAAAAATTATTGCTTGGAACTTCGGAGATATGTTGTCAGAAGTTTATAGAATAAAAGAACAATTTACATTTTACTCAAAAATATACCTATAAAGAGAAAAATCAGACAAACTGAACATTTTGCAGTGGTCTCTTAATTTTTGCCAGAGCTGTATTTTTTCAGGTCATCTTTTATAATGCCTTCAAAAATGTTGCATACTACTTATTGTTAAATTTTACAGACCCATCTTCTTAAATAACGTTACCACGTCAGCCATCTTCAATTCTTGTGGCACCAACAAGAGATTATAAAAAGATGAGAAACAAATACTGCACTCAACTCCCTCAATATCCGTGGATGAATGCCATCTGGTTCAGGGGCTTTGACAGTATTGAATTTGTTCCGATCTTGGGTTATCTCACAAAATATATCCTGTCAATAGCTGATAAATGTATGATTACTGGTGGGATGCCGATTGAACATAGATTGGTAGAATGGGGGTCGGGAGCCCCCATATCTTCCTCATTGTACAACCCCAATGAAATGTATGGATGTAGCGATTGTCACACTTACCTTTTCCTGCATTGTGTATAACGGATCTACACTATTATGACTATGTAAAGTATTTGGTATAAGTCACATTAGAATTTGCAAAAGTCAGTAAAATGACACAATAGCATCCGCCCAAAACACTGGACATTACTGTTACCACCCACAGCCAAATAATCACTAGCAAAGCCTGGCGCAGCTTAAAGCTTTTTATTAAAAGGAACATCATATCTGATTTATAAGAAAATAGATATTTAAGAAACATGAAAAATACTAATTTATGCATTACAATATATACACAACATAAAAACATAAAGCAGATCACAACGAGCCATTTCATATTGGTAAATAAATTATTATTTTTTTTTAATTTAATGAAAAAAATAGTCATCTGGTTAAAAAAAAAATAGCCCAATCTAGACAACAACAGGAATAGAGCATAGCCTAAAAAGTATACAAATAGGAAAGTCAAATGTCAGGATTTTACTCTCATAGAGAGGAAATCTATAGAGCTTTCCTAAGAATTGAAGAAGTGTAGAACAGGCCAGCTGGTACACTACCCAGTGATTACACGGTACGTCACCCAAAATGTAGTGTCGAGGTAGGCGCCTGGCGGAGGCGATGTATGGTAGGCGCCTGGCGGAGCCGATGTATGGTAGGCGCCTGGCAGAGCCGGCGGATGGTAGACGCCTGGCGGAGCCGACGTATGGTAGACGCCTGACGGAGCCCACGTATGGTAGACGCCTGGCGGAGCCGACGTATGGTAGACGCCTGACGGAGCCCACGTATGGCAGGCGCCTGGAGGTGCCCACGTATGGTAGGCGCGTGGCGAGCCAATGTATGGTAGGCGCCTGGCAGAGCCGATGTATGGTAGACGCCTGGCGGAGCCGATGTATGGTAGGCGCCTGGCGGAGCCGATGTATGGTAGGCGCCTGGCGGAGCCGATGTATGGTAGGCGCCTGGCGGAGCCGATGTATGGTAGGCGCCTGGCAGAGCCGGCGGATGGTAGGCGCCTGGCGGAGGCGATGTATGGTAGGCGCCTGGCGGAGCCGATGTATGGTAGGCGCCTGGCAGAGCCGGCGGATGGTAGGCGCCTGGCGGAGCCGATGTATGGTAGGCGCCTGGCGGAGCCGATGTATGGTAGGCGCCTGGCGGAGCCGATGTATGGTAGGCGCCTGGCAGAGCCGGCGGATGGTAGGCGCCTGGCGGAGCCGATGTATGGTAGACGCCTGGCGGAGCCGATGTATGGTAGGCGCCTGGCGGAGCCGATGTATGGTAGGCGCCTGGCGGAGCCGATGTATGGTAGACGCCTGGCGGAGCCGATGTATGGTAGGCGCCTGGCGGAGCCGATGTATGGTAGGCGCCTGGCGGAGCCGATGTATGGTAGGCGCCTGGCGGAACCGATGTATGGTAGGCGCCTGGCGGAGCCGATGTATGGTAGGCGCCTGGCGGAGCCGATGTATGGTAGGCGCCTGGCGGAGCCGATGTATGGTAGGCGCCTGGCGGAGCCGATGTATGGTAGGCGCCTGGCGGAGCCGATGTATGGTAGGCGCCTGGCGGAACCGATGTATGGTAGGCGCCTGGCGGAACCGATGTATGGTAGGCGCCTGGCGGAACCGATGTATGGTAGGCGCCTGGCGGAACCGATGTATGGTAGGCGCCTGGCGGAGCCGATGTATGGTAGACGCCTGGCGGAGCCGATGTATGGTAGGCACCTGGCAGAGCCGATGTATGGTAGACGCCTGGCGGAGTCGATGTATGGTAGGCGCCTGGCGGAGCCGATGTATGGTAGGCGCCTGGCGGAGCCGATGTATGGTAGACGCCTGGCGGAGCCGATGTAATCTGTTTTTCACGTTTGAGAAAAAAAAATTGTGTGATACTGGACTAATGTCATATATTCCTGTAAATCCCTGCTCATTACAGACAGAGGTCAAGAGGGCGGTCCTAGTCAATGACTGACAGTCAGTGACATTAATAATGGTCAGTGAGCAACTATTTGCCTAGAAAAAATATACCGGTATATATTTTTTTAGGCATTAGTTAAGTTAATCTCCTAAAACATAAAAAATGCATCTTCTAAATATATACCACCCCTGTATAACTGTGCATACGTATATAGCCCTCAACCACTAAATAGCACCGCCCACTGGACTCCAAAGCATATAATGAACAAGGATTTATCTGAATAAAGTTGTACTGAATTCTTTTTTTCTTCAAAACTCTACATCAATGTACTCAACTCCTGCTCTATAACATGCTGCCTGCACATGGGGCTGTGTACAATGGAAACCTGCAGTCACCATGCAAAGCTGCACTAATGGTCCTCTGCAGGAGAACAATGAAAATCTATAAATACCCTGTTTTTTCCTTAGGCTCCATGATACATCTTTCCAGCTGCTTAGATCAGTTGTCTCCTAACTTTTTGCTGCCTACTGAAGCCTTTAAAGGGTTTATCCAGGAAAATTTATATATTTTTTACTAAGAGCCTAAAAACTAACAGTCAGGTAGTTGCTACCTGTATGTTCTATCCGCTACCAGCAGAGAGCGGTCATTCAATGCTTCTGCTCCACATCAACACAGCAGCTCTTCTGGGTTGCTCCAGATGTGACTGCCTGTGTCATGCAAATATACAGCCGGCTCCCCGCAGTTAGGTAGCGGGGAGCCAGTTGTCAATCGGCATGACATCGCCAGTCACATCCCATCAACAGGGCAGAGCGGAAGAGGAACCGCTTCAATGTCAAAGTGACATCGGCAGAAGCTGGAGAATTGCCAGTAGGAGCAGTCTATGACAACGGAGATCAGTCTATGACAGCGGAGATCGGTCTATGACAGCGGAGATCGGTCTATGACAGCGGAGATCGGTCTATGACAGCGGAGATCGGTCTATGACAGCGGAGATCGGTCTATGACAGCGGAGATCGGTCTATGACAGCGGAGATCGGTCTATGACAGCGGAGATCGGTCTATGACAGCGGAGATCGGTCTAGGACAGCGGAGATCGGTGCCTACTACAACAGACAGATACGTAGGTAACTGCCTGCCTACTAGTTCTTAGGACTGTAGTAAAAAAAAACAAAATAGTCCCAGATAACCCCTTTAATTGTAGTGAAAGAACATAAAAAGATGAAATCTGAAACATAAGGAATATGACGCGAGCTGCAGACACTATATTGTAACAATGAATGAAAGCATGAGCAACGTATAGCTAACAATACATGTATATAATGTGATGGACAACCATCACTCGCCACCAGCCTCCATCTATGGAACAAAAAGTAACATATTAATCTTAAGTTCAGCAAATAAAACAATATTTCTTATATTTAACCCTGTTATGATACTCAGTGCTAAGGATAAGCAGTGCCAGGTTGCAGAGGCTGGTAGCTCTGATGACAATGGCCTCTTTTTACATATGAGAATAGTAATGCTATAAATGACAACAGAGGGACCATTGTAGAGGACAAAAGATTGTCCTTTTCGACAAGCCTATGAATATGTCACAAAAAACACATACATAATGTCATCCAAATTTTTTATTATAAAGGTAAATGGGCAGATGGATTGGCCATGGGAGTATTTAATTTTTTTTTTTTTTTAGAAATCCTTTAAATGAAGCTCTTAAGAGAATATAAAAAATGTATCTACTTTTCAGGAAATATATTTCTATTTCATGGCTTGAATAGAACTTAATTCTGCAGATAAGGGGGCAAGTGGACTCCATGAAGATTTTCGGACAATTATTATACATTTCAAGAAACAAAGCCTGTGTGTCCCCTACCACAACTGTAACACCTGATTTTTTTCCTTCAAAACATTTTCCCTTAGGCGACGTTCCCACGGTGAGTTTTGGTGATATTTTTTTTTTTTTACACGGTGCTTCTGGACTCGGTCAGGAGAATTCACACTGGACAGTTGGGCTTGTTCTGTGCACACCCAACATATTTTTTAATGGACCTTTTTTTACCTTTTCACAACACTTGTTTGTCCAGAATAATTTGTAAGCTGGCTCAAAAATTATGTTTATCGGCAGCACATCGTCCTGTTTAAACAGGTAATGTGCTGCCGATAACATGTACTGTATGGGGACAGAACAATTGTATTAACGATCATGCTGGGTACATAAAATGTTTGTCAACGTGCTTAAAAAGACTACAGATCAGCCGATCAGCAGTACCCTGGATCGATGCATCTAAAGAGCCTATGACCTCCATTGAGTTATTATACTCCTTTATAAATTGCCATCATATTCCACAGCAATTTACAGACTTTATCATTTCTATCCCCATTGGGGCTCACAATATAAATTCCCTATTAGTATGTCTCTGGAATGTGGGGGAAACAAGAAAACAGGGGGAGAACTTACAAACTCCTTCCAGATGTTGTTCCTGGTGGGATTTGAACCCAGGATTCCAGCGCTGTACAGCAACAATGCTAACCACTGAGCCACCTAGGTCATAGAAAGCTCCCAATGTTTACCTGCTATAAGTAATAGGTTCCTTCCTGACACATATTCACATTTCCCAACTCTTGAACATTCTGACATAACCCGGAGGAATGGGGTTTTCAGACTGAAATAATCAGGAAGTTTTAAGGGTTACACACAAACTTTCACTCAAACATATCTCTTCTCACAGATTCCTTTAGTGACCTTGAATCTCAGCCTATGATATTATCTTGTTATAATTTTGACTTTCAATGTGCTATGGTTAAAATCTCAAGGTTGGCATCTTAGAGACCTTGGTTCCCAGTCTACCATCTGTGAGAACCGTCCGGATTTTTACTCTTGTTGGTTTTTTTCTTTTGTTTTATTAATGTTGAGGCTAAATTCCAATGATCTTGCAAACCAATTAAATATATTACAAAAAGTATGTGTCTACGTGACATGTTCTTCTAGGTTATGATTGGAGACCTATCATAACCTAAGTACGGTTGGGTGAACGGAACCACGCCATATTACATCGCATTGTGACCACCTATCAGGACCAATATCTCGGGGGCCGTACTCGCTCAGACTTTGTGCCGCTAACTCCCGGCCGGAGATTTACGGGAACCTCAATACCTTTTCTTGTATGAATCGCAAGTGGCACCCATCACCTAAAAATTCCCATGTTGAAAAATCTTATATATAGCGGCCCAAAGGAGGTGAAAATAGGCCTCTCCATCGGGTTAATAAAACTTTATGGTTTATTGATTATTGTTCATGTCAGGAGTTTTCTTCCAGCGTACAACCTATACAAAGGTCATACACCCGATGGGAGCCCTGTCTACCCAACACAACAAATAGCCTTGGTCACCTTTGTCGTTCAGAAATAAACAAAGTTTTCCCCTTTAACATTTGTGAAAGGAACCAAGACGATTAATGATTCATTACTAGATATTTATTTACACCTACCCCTTGAGGAAAAATATGGCACTAAACCCCGTTGGTATGCAATATCGCAAGTGAAGATGTCTCTTTTCCTGGGAGCTGGGTCTCTATGACAAGTTAATATTTCACAAAAGTCTAGTAAATGTGGCTAATCAATGTGTAATTGGACAGCGCATGGATGGCGTGTCAGCATTTGTCTTATTTGTGAGAAGCGAATGTGCAGCATGAGTCTGGTGTGTGAGCTGTATGAGTGACGGACATGTTCAGTGCATGCGTGACTTGTGTGAGTGGCCTGTGTCAGGCGTGTGAGCGGCCTGTGTCAGGCGTGTGAGCGGCCTGTGTCAGGCGTGTGAGCGGCCTGTGTCAGGCGTGTGAGCGGCCTGTGTCAGGCGTGTGAGCGGCCTGTGTCAGGCGTGTGAGCGGCCTGTGTCAGGCGTGTGAGCGGCCTGTGTCTCGCGTGTGCGCGGCCTGTGTCAGATGTGATGGCCTGTGTCTCGTGTGTGCGCGGCCGGTGTCTCGTGTGTGCGCGGCCGGTGTCTCGTGTGTGCGCGGCCGGTGTCTCGTGTGTGCGCGGCCGGTGTCTCGTGTGTGCGCGGCCGGTGTCTCGTGTGTGCGCGGCCGGTGTCAGGTGCATGAGGGCCTGTGTCTCATGTGTGCGCGGCCTTGTAAAGTGTATGACAGCCTGTGTCTCATGTGTGCGCGGCCTGTGTTACGTGTGTGGGGCATTTGTATGGTTAATGTCTTATGTGTGTGCGCCATTTTTCTTGGGTGTTTTCAACAAGTGTCTTGTGTGTGAGGCATGCGTTGTATGTGGCATTTGTTTCGCGTGTGCACGGCACGTGTCTCGTGTGGGCGGCATTTGTCTTATGTGCATGGCATGTGTCTCGTGTTTTATGCATCTTGTGTGCAATTGGGCTTGTGACCACCTCATGAGTGGGACAGTTTGCAGCACGTGTCCTATGTATGTGTAGGATGTGTGCGGTGTAACTGGAAAGCACTACCCAGGACACTCCGATTAATCCCAATACTAAGTCTTAAGGGTACCATAAAAACGCATTTCTTCAGACTGTCCTATCACCCCACCTCACTTCTCTAACTATCCCTGTTTTGCCCACACAATATTTTATTCAAAACCAGGACCCTCACGCCATCTGTCCTCACATCCCTCATGCACGTTAATAGCCCTCTGTGTCTGTACTTTTACACACACTGTCTGGTGACCGTTACTTGTGACCAAACTTGCTACCATCCACCTTATCTCTCGCCCCTATTTCCTCGTAGATTGTAAGCTTCCTCTTGGTATATGTTGATTTATGTGATTATTGTCATGCTGTAATGTCTATTATTGTCTGTACAAGCCCCCTCTAAAATGGTAAGTGCGCCAGAATATGTTGGTGCTATAGAAATAAAAAGATTATTATTACCTGGAATTGTGACCAGTGTAATTTGCTGTACTTTATCTGTGTCTGTGTGTCTCGTGTGTGCTTGTGTCCAGTGTGTGGGTAAGGCTACGTTCACATTAGCGTTGCGCGCCGGTGCGTCGGCGACGCAACGCACGACGCACAAAAAACGTGCGCAAACGCACGCAAAAACGCTGCGTTTTGCGACGCGTGCGTCGTTTTTTGACGAAAATCGGACGCACGAAAAATGCAACTTGTTGCATTTTCTTGCGTCCGACGCTAGCGTCGGAAACGACGCACGTGTCGGAAAACGCAACCAAAAAAACGCACGCGTCCCCCATGTTAAACATAGGGGCACGTCGCCGCTGCGTCGCCGACGCAACAGCGACGCACATTAGCGGAACGCTAATGTGAACGTAGCCTAAGGTGTATTGTATTTACATAGTAGGTAGGACCAAAATCTCTAAAAACTGTCTGTGAAAACTCTATATGGATTCAGCAACAAAGATCTTGTGTCTAGCCTCATGGACAAAAAAAAACAAAAAACAAAGACAGGGTTGTCAGATAGAACAACCTACTTCGAGGTCACAAAGACCCTATCGTTTTCTTGGGTTTCTTTAGATTCTTTTACTGTTTACATCATGGTTCTGCTTTGTTTGACCACGTAGCTTTCACATTGGGCCACGGTAATAAATTCCACAACTGGGCCCTATTAACCCCAGTGTGATCCTGACCTAAAGTAATCGCTTTCAAGAAAAGTATAAGGGTATGTTCACACGTTCAGGATTTCCATCCTTTTTTTTTCAGGACAGTTTTTTTAAAAAACTGCAGCTCTTGGCAGAAAACGCAGGTCCTTTTTTTGGTCCTTTTTTGATGCGTTTTTTTATCCTTTTTTTATGCAGTTTTCTATGCAGAGACTGTGTGTTTCCTAGGAAGCTTTTTAGGGCTAAAATGGCTGAAAATACCCTAACCCTACCCCTACCCCTAACCCTACCCCTATTCTAACCTTAGTGAAAAAAAAAAAAAAAAAATTCTTAATTTTTTTATTGTCCCTACCAATGGGGGTGACAAAGTGGGGGGGGTGTCATTTACTATTTTTTTATTTTGATCACTGAGATATAACCTATCTCAGTGATCAAAATGCACTTTGGAGCGAATCTGCCGGCCGGCAGATTCGGCGGGCGCACTGCGCATGCGCCCGCCATTTTGCAAGATGGCGGCGCCCAGGGAGAAGACGGCCGGACGGACACCGGGACGCCGGGTAAGTATAAGGGGGGGAGATTAGGGCACGGGGGGGGGGGGGGCATCGGAGCACGGGGGGGGGGGCATCGGAGCACGGGGGGGCGGGATCGGAGCACGGGGGGGCAGCCACACTCCGCCCACGCACTTCCGCCCGCTCCCCCGCACTTCCTGCTGCAGCGGTTCTGCACATCAAATCGCAGTAAAACCCGCAGATATATTTTTGATCTGCGGGTTTTACTGCGATTTTGACCTCACAATTGAGGTCTATGGGTGCAGAACCGCTGCGGTTCAGGAAAAAGAAGTGACATGCTCCTTCTTTTTTGCCGCAGCTATTCTGCGCGGCTTTTTAAACGAAATTACGGATCATGTGCACAGCGGTGACTGTTTTCCATAGGGTTACATTGTTATGTACCCTGCATGGAAAACAGCTGCGGTTCCGCAGTAAAAAACGCACTGTGTGAACATGGCCTAAGATCCCTCACTGGAAATGTCAGATGGATAGAACTTAGAAAATCCTTGTATAAACCTGACCATTCTGTGTGATAAGCTCATCTCTCGCTGCAGAATCCGTGAGTCACAGACTGCATCTGTAGGACATTCATCCATCTACTGGCTGACCAAGTGCTCATCCTTTGGCCATGTGCACACGTTGCGGAATAGGTTTAGGATGTTGTGGTGCGGATTCTGCATCTCTTGGCAGAAAACGCAAGTGCGGATTTGCTGCGTTTTTTACCCCTGCGGATTTCTATAATGGAATGGGTACAAAAACGCTGCAGATCCGCAAAAAAGAAGTGACATGCTGCTACTTTTAATCCGCGATTCCGCACGGAATTTTCCGCACCATTAGCATAGCGTTTACATTGTACTGTAAATCACTTGCGGATCTGCTGCGCTTCTGCGCGGCAAAAAAAACACTGTGGATCTGCAGGAAATCCGCAACGTGTGCACATACCCTTAAAGTAAGAGTAGTTGTTCAGCAGCTGCGGTGCGTAATACACAGTTTAATATCTCTGCTGCTGCGGAACATCAGATTCCACACATGAAATGGTGCAAATCTCTTCTAAAGGCTTGTGATATTCTTATAATTTACAGTGGGAGGTACTGACAGATGGTAAATGGTACTGACGGAGAATTCGGAGGATTTTATTCATATTCTGTGTATGGTGGATTTTTACCAGAATATTCCAATTTCCCATGTTTGTGCCCCCTGCCCTATTAAAATAATAACATATGTCTGTGCACGCTTGTTACTGCGGGCATCTGTTGGCAGAATGACCACAGCCGTCTATGGTCGGCCTGACTGCAAATACCAGAATGTGAACATGTTATGATAGATAGATAGATAGATAGATAGATAGATAGAGGTATCTATCTATCTATCTATCTATCTATCTATCGCTGCTAAAAGTCGGTGGCATTCACCTAATTGCAGGTTATATGACTGTAAATTTGCACAAACAGCCCTGGATTATGCACTAAAAATGAACGCCGAGCTGGTTTCATCCCAAATTAAAACTTGCTTTAGAGTCTATTGTAAACATTAACTTTTGCAGTGTTCCATTAATATCTTGTATATCCTGTACATTCAGAGGAACTTTCCAAATCTACACGCATCTAGGCAATCAGCCTAACGTATACTACCTGTGCATACTTTATTGATTCCACGGGGCCTCAATTAGCAGACAGAAGTCAAATAGAACGTCTTTTAGGCCTCTGTTTGGCCGCCATGCGTCTGAATATTATTAAAGGTGTTAACCCATCTAAAAGGATATATCTGCAGTCACGCTTTGTGACTGCAGACTTATGAATCCTCCCAGTGCACACACTGTGCGCCGAGAGTATTCGTCAGTTTCTTAGCCAGGACCAGAGGGTACATATACGTTATGGTTACTCCTGGCCAGAGCCCATCCAGTGGGCGCAGCCTCACACTATGCCCGCCAATCCTGGCTGAGAAATCGGCAAATCCTCGCGGCGCACAGTGTATGTGCTGGGGGATTCATAAGTCTGCAGTCACACAGAGTGACTACAGACTTAGCAGTTTAGACCAGACAACCCCCTTTCAGTTGAGGTTCAAAAAAAATATAGTGATCTCCTCTGAGAACTGTGTTGGAATTTCTAAGGGGTATAGTTTCTCTTTGTGGAGAGTGACATTCCATCTCTGGCTTGTCAAGGTAAGGAGGCTTATTCGCCGTGCAATGCTCCTCTGGGAAATTAAATATGCAAATTGCCTCTTCTGAGAAAAAGAGGACTTAAACTCCATAGCGCCACCTGTTGGAAGTAGCGATCCTACAAGTCACAATCAACTCTTTAACGAGTCATGCAATATGACTTAGGATTAAAGCCAAATGCGAATTGAGATACCGATTTGGCTTTAATCCTAAGTCATATTGCACGACACGTTAAAGGGTTGATTGTGACTTGTAGGATCGCTACTTCCAACAGGTGGCGCTATAGAGTTTAAGTCCTCTTTTTCTCAGAAGAGGCAATTTGCATATTTGGAATTTCTAAAAATTCCAGAAAAATAAAATTCTGACAATTCTCATCAGAGTCATTCTGGGCACAGTCTTGCCACTGATTGTCTATTTTTACAAATATGTGGTTTGTTATGTTTTTGTGGATGTCTAAAAAAAAACATGACCACTGCCAAGACGGATCAGAGTGACTCCATCGGCATCATTCAAGAGAAGGGCTCCATCTGTTGGGGTTTTCAGTAGAATCCCGTGTTTTAGGGGAGATTCCAATCGAAACCCCAACATAGCGCTAAGAGGAGAGCATTGTATGTTTGTGAGCCTGGGCTACTGCTTTGGGAAAGAACAGAAAACTGTGGTTTACTACACAGAGGACCACCGCAAGAAAAACGTAAACCGTGCCTTATTTTTTTATATAAAGGTGTCCTACAGTGCCACAACATCCAGAGACAGTGATTGATGTCGATTCCATAGACCTCACGAGTGTTTATGCCCACCAGCAGCCATAAATGCTAAGTACACTTAGTTTTCTTCACTCCTCTTCTTTGAGCTGTTGTACCACTTGAGGATGGCAGTGCCGGCGGTGCTGGCGACAACACAGAGAGCCCCGCCGATTGTTAGCCAAGTCGGCGTTTGGTGAAAGAAAATAGACTGAAAAATAAAAGCAAAAACCACATCCATGCACCTCATGACGGATACTGGCCCGGCCTTCTCAATCTGTAAAGCCTTTACCAAAAAGGCCTGACCTCCCAGGCCCAGAACGCCTATAAATACCAGAAGCCATCTGTCTACTCCACAGTAAGGTAAACGCCAGACTCCAAGAGCAGATACAGCAATGACAGACTCCACGAGGCCAATGACGGCGTAGTACCAGATGGACAGAAAGTAATGCACCGACTTGCCCATTTTTCTCAGCACCACAATAGTCAATGAAGCACCAATGGCACCGGCCACTGCAGCAATAGTTCCCTTCATGTGGGTGGAGTAGTCACCCTCAAAGTCATCACCGGTCGACCCAAACAAAAACGGAGGCCGGGCTATCAGAACGACTCCTACTAGGGTGAAGACCATGAACACGATGTCCCAGATTGTACACTTCTCCTTGAGGAAAATGCAAGCAAATATGGAAGTAAAGGCCGGGCTGCTGAACATGATAACGGTGGCGTCGGCCAAGGGCATGGACTGGACAGCGTAATAGAGCAGTATCATGGCAGAGGAGCCAAGAAGTCCTCTTAGGAAAAGGAAAATTCTTTGATCCTTGGGTCCTAAGAATCCAAGTCTGTAAGGAGTAAAGGACAGAATATTATCCACAGAAATTTAGAATCTGACTGATACATAATCATAATGAGCAGAGATCTAAGTAATAACTGCACCGTTGCTCTATTATGTGGGTAAACTAAGGTCCTCAGACGTTAAAAGTTGATGAAAATGGCAAATTTAAACCAAAACAATTTTATCAAGGCAAAGAATTTTTCATTTGAAATTTAGTAGGCCGTTTTTTTTATTTTTACGTCTAAAAGTCAAATGAAAATTAGTTGAGCCATTGTGCACACTTGGGTTGTGCAATGGATAGCACTGGAACCCACTGACCTTTAGTGGAATCATTTGAAATCTGACTCGGTCTAGGTACTGAAGAGCCATCTCTCCCACCTAACCAAATCCTACGCATGCCCACCTAGGCTGATCATTCATGCACGTTCAATGGCTAACCGCAGGGACTAGAACATAATATACAAGCACGCCCAGATACTCGGATAGCACCCGAGCAGGCTCGGACAAGACATTATCCAAGCACGTTCGCTCACCACTACATGTCATGTCAGAAAGCCTACAGAGCGCAAAGAACCTACGCTCTAAATATTTTTTAGATCAGATTTTAGATTTAGTCTTGTGGCTTACTTGAAATAAATTAAACCCGGAAGCACAAGGAACAACTGGAACACGCAACGTATCGCGCTGATTTGCACAGAGTGCATATCGTCCACTAACTTAACCAACAAGGCGCTAGATGAGAAGAGCAGAGCAGACACAACTGTGTAGAAGATGCCAAGACCTGGACATTTGCATTTCTTTTTTCCTGCAAAGAAAGATAAAAACAAAGTATGAGAAGAGTGATAAATTAAGAGAGGGTTTTCCAATACTTCTCCGAAATCCCATCCAGCATTCTTTCTATGCCTAAAAAATATTTTTCCAACATTCTCACCTTACAGAAACGTCACCATTATTGGGTAAATGACGGCCCAGCTTAGGCTACTTTCACACTAGCGTCGGGCTCGGCCCGTTGCAGTGCGTCGGGCCGAGGTTACCGAAGCTAGCCCTGTTTGCGCCGCACAACGGGTGCAGCGGATGCAGATTTTCATCGCATCCGCTGCCCCATTGTGAGATGCGGGGAGGTGGGGGTGGAGTTCCGCCGCGCATGCGCGGTCGGAAAAAGTGGTCCGTCGGCAGCAAAAAACGTTACATGTAACGTTTTTTGCTCCCGGCGGTCCGCCACAACACGGCGCAACCGTCGCAATGCGTCGCTAATGTCAATCTATGGGGCAAAAACGCATCCTGCAAACAACTTTGCAGGATGCGTTTTTTCCCATAAACGACGCATTGCGACGTATTGCAAAAAACGCTAATGTGAAAGTAGCCTAAATGAAGCCCTTCCTTGTTTTTTTCCATAACTGCACCCACACCACCTAACTATCCATCACAGGCTGTACTACCTGTATATATAGTTCACTTCCACACAATTCAAACTCCTGTTTTCTTTCATTCAGACATCATCTTCATTCCTATATCTTATCGTACATTATATTCCTCTATGCTTTGTTATAATTGGATTGTAAGTATAAAGTTCGGGAGAATGACCTCTCTTGTCCTTCATTATAACTGTATGACAGGAGCTGCTTCATCATCATCAATAATGGTGATAGGAGTTTCTGTCTTTCCCTATGGAGAAAGCGTGTGCTACATACAGAAACTTCTGGTGACTGAGATTCATAGAACATGAAGGGTTTCCCAGAGGGTTACCATGAGATAACATAACCCAACTGAATCAAAAATATCCATGAAATTTCAGAAAGAAAGGGAAAACGACATAAGGCAATACTAGGTAAATTATAGATATTGTGAAACTAGCGACAGAATGAATTAAAGAAAAAAAAAAACCAAAACACTGAAGTGGTCATTCTAGTGTCTCACGGGAGGTCTTTGCTCTTTTCAAACCCTGGTAAATAGGAAGTCGTAGCGGACATCATTTACTTGTCTAGTCGGACGTGCGCTCGGAGTCATGGTTTGTCATGTATCTGCAGTTGTATAGTAGAGGAGGGGAGTCAATACTAGAAATGATGAAACTTACAGGCCGATGGTGGTCACATCGGAATAAAAAAAGGAAAAGAGCAAGGAAACAAAAAGACAGTAAGGTGACAAATTACAGGACCAGGAAGTCTTTATTAAAAAAAAAAAAAGATTAGGGCCGTGAAAAACACCTTTAATATAGTTTATGTGATAAAAACACACAAACACAAAATATCATGTATACAAAAGTTACATAAAATTTTCATTCTCAATGAATCGGGGGCGTCTGACGAGTGGCGTACGCCTCGCCGCAAATCTGACTCCAGTTAGAGACTGATGTAACATTTCTGGGGTAAGGAACGGCGCCATGCAACAGAGCCATAGACTTGTAGGGAATGTAACCTCTATAAAAATCACACAGTTAAGTGTTCTTAATCATTGCTTTCAGAAACGGAAGTTTAATCAAATATGCTAATCAGGGAGCTCGGTGCACCCCTGGTGTGGCCAAGATGCTCAGTGCACCGTTTCTCTGGTTTTGCACCTTTCTGCCTCCCTCACTGGTGATTCCCAGCACTGGACTGCTTGGCGTGAGCACTACCTGCAGAATCACCAGTGAGGGACATGAAGGGGGGGGGCATGCAAAACCAGTGGTTGGAAAGGTGCACTGGCCCTCTCGGTCACACCAAGGGTGTACCGAAAACCCTATTTAGCATATTCGATTAATCTTCAGTTTCTAAAGGTGCAATTTTTATAGAGGTGTTATCCCCTACAAAGTATGCAATAAGAGCGCTTTCTCCTAATATCAAATATTAATCAGTAATTGCGACATGAAAATACAACTAGAGTATTTGTTTATGATCTCAAGGGGGCTCTCACCCACCCACCACAAGAGAGCCCCCAGTTGGGTCTGTCATCATGTCCGTCCTTTCCACTGTGTATTGACCCTTTTTTTGGCTGTATCTGCGACAGACCTACAAGGCAGACGATAAAGCCTGAATAGAGCTGTTTACAGTATAAACTTACAGAGCTCCGAGAAAGAAGAAACTGTTCTACACGGAATATACACAATAGAGTTAAAACGGAGGATCATTTTGGACTGTACTAAAATAAGCAAAACACATAGCAATATGCCTGCGGGGAAGCAAATAGTTATGAGCAAACATAGCTTTAAATTCCAATGGTGCTCTGATTTTATTCTAACTGCTCCTCTGAGCGCTCCGCTTTTTTCTTTTTTTTTAATCCGCCAAGCGGTTTCAGAGTTATGAGATTTCTTTATTTGTTGCTTCTTGTTATGGTCTTTACTAAGGGCACGTGACTCACAGGGTAATAATGCTGAGCAGCTTAAGTACACGCCCCCGAGGATCCTGTGAGCCACACCCCCTTTATAAAAAATATATATACTCGCATCTGAGACATCTACTATCCATTTATGGCATATCGCATGGATGTGTGATAAATCTCCGACATGGGAATATCCCTTTAGATGGTTAATAAAACGACCTACCCTAGCTGCACTCTTTGGGTAACTGCACACAGTACAGTGCGGATTTTGTGCATTGCTTTAATTAATACATGAAGATTTTGTTGCAAAATTTCTCCTACGCATAGCAAAAAGCGACATTTTCAATGAATCCCTCCCAAAGTAATGGCACATTGCAGATCTTAAAAATCAGCATCGCAAGTCAATTACCGCATGGAAAACCTTTGTGACGTGAAGATGAGAATTTGAAAAATCTCATTACATTTGCTAGTAATGTATTACTGCCTGGAATTTTGCAAATCCGAGCAGAAAATCACCTTGATGTGCATTTACCCTTAGGTTTTACGTGGAAACTGAAGACACAGCACTTATTTGAAAGTACAGCTCATGCCTTCTCCATGGTCTACACATGACATAAGGGACTTTCCTATGTTAACCCTTCATGGCGTATAGACAGGATTAGAGATGTGCGGCAGAGGGTTATGGAGCGGTGTTTTCCAAAAATTACAACCCAAATTTGTTATTATAACATCCCTTTAGCAATCAAATATTAATTTAAAAAATTTTATGAGGTTGAGACGACCCTTTATGGAGAGAGTAAGTGCTCATTCAGACATCAAGTTTTTCCTCTTTAAGAAGGATTTCCCTGTTTTTCATGGATAGACCTCATACCTATGATAGCCTATGGAGTTGTTCACAAGTCTAATTTTTTCCCCGGATCGAGAGGTCCGCACAAAAGCATGGATACCTGCCCAATATTGACCCGAGTGTCAGATCAAACTCGAAAATACAAGTTTATGAATCTGTAAAAACTGGACAGCCCTCCAATGAGACCCATGTACTGTCTGTTTTTCTAGCACTTTTTAAAACTCGGACAAAATTCTGATTGTAAAAACTGACACTGACCAAATCTCTGATGTTCGAAAGAGCCGATTTACCAAACTATCTGATACAGCGCCACTTACAGAGGTTGTCCACTATCGTAACATTGATGACCTGCCCTTACACAGGTTGTCCACTACCGTAACATTGATGACCTGCCATTACACAGGTTGTCCACTACCGTAACATTGATGACCTGCCCTTACACAGGTTGTCCACTACTGTAACATTGATGACCTGCCATTACACAGGTTGTCCACTATCGTAACATTGATGACCTGCCCTTATACAGGTTGTTCACTACTGTAACATTGATGACCTGCCCTTACACAGGTTGCCCACTACTGTAACATTGATGACCTGCCCTTACACAGGTTGTCCACTACCGTAACATTGATGACCTGCCCTTACACAGGTTGTCCACTACCGTAACATTGATGACCTGCCCTTACACAGGTTGTCCACTACCGTAACATTGATGACCTGCCCTTACACAGGTTGTCCACTACTGTAACATTGATGATTTGCCCTTACACAGGTTGTCCACTACCGTAACATTGATGACCTGCCATTACACAGCTTGTCCACTACCGTAACATTGATGACCTGCCCTTACACAGGTTGTCCACTACTGTAACATTGATGACCTGCCCTTACACAGGTTGTCCACTACTGTAACATTGATGACCTGCCCTTACACAGGTTGTCCACTACTGTAACATTGATGACCAGCCCTTACACAGGTTGTCCACTACTGTAACATTGATGACCTGCCCTTACACAGGTTGTCCACTACCGTAACATTGATGACCTGTCCTTAGGATATACAATAGGCGAGTACGGTACTCCACGGTGTGTCGGGTGCTCGGATAGGGTCCCACCCCATATCACTAGCAGAAAAGAATCCAGAACTCCAACTCTAAAGGAGATCTTGTTTTATTCTAAACAATCCCAAAAATGTGCAAAATGTGAAGCTTTGGTTGATATGAACTTCCATTTTCTGCATTTCCTATTGGACTCTCTCGTTATGCTTTATGTCCATTCCACCACTACAGTGGAATGTAAAAGCTGATCTCTGGCTTCCTCTTCATGTTCAGTTTGTCCAAAGGCGGATACAGCGCTGATTGCGTGCCGGCGTCACGTCACAAAACCGCATCGTAGACCGAGGACCAACACCACAGGAATGTCATCGTCATGGGAGGTGAGTATAGGCTTTATTACTTTATCAGGGCCGAACATTTACTCTAAAAAGGGGTTGTCCTAGAAGTGGACAACCCCTTTAAGCAAGTTGAAAATGAAATGATCTCTAAAAGGCCTAAAGTTAAAGATGACACATTTCCTTTGTATTTTAGGCAAAATACAAAAAATTAACAATGCAAAAAAAAATTGATAAACACATTTTTATTACACCCTAAATCAGTGGTCCTCATCCTTAGATTGGGAGCCACTAGTGGCTCATAAGCCCATGATCTGTGGCTCACAGCTGTCTTCCAGAATGATGCTTTAGCACCAGGACTAGCAAAAAGATATGAAGAGCAGGTGGACAAAAGAGTGGCTCAGTGGTTAGCACTGTTGCTGTGCAGCACTGGGGTCCTGATTTAAATGCCACCAAGGCAATATCTGCAAGGAGTTTGCAGGAGTTTCCTCCCACACCTCAAAGACATGCTGACAGGGAATGTGGATTGTGAGCCCCAATAGGGACAGCGATGATAATGCATGTAAAGCGCTGCGGATACTACGTGACTGCAGACATGTCAATCCTCTCAGCGCTGTGAGGATTCGCCAATGTAGACAGTCATGTCCCACAAAAATGGGATTTGCATACCTCCGGACACATTCTGACTAGACGTGTCCAGCCTCGCTCAATACACGTGCATTAACGGAGACCGCACAAGTCTAGTTGGCACGTGACAGCATGTATGCAAATCACATACTTGTGGTCACACGCCCAACCAGAGCAGCGTGCACTGCACACAATGAAAATATTCACAGGTCTGCAGTCACATTGAGTGACTGCAGACTTGTACCCCAAGGCCAGACAACCTCTTTAGTGTTAACATGCTTGTGTATATGACGTACGTGTGGATACATAGACAAGGCATAGTGTAGAGGGGGTCCAGACATGCCCTGTACAGTGGTCATTTGCTCTCAGGGTCTACCTCCGAGCACAGGGAAACAATACACGAGGTCATGTCATAGGGAGGTGACTGCAGGCGCACAACAGTATTACTGATACTACTGATACGACAGGCGGTACTGACCATATCTCTAGCATTTGGCAGAACTTGTGGGTGCTAATCAGCGACTTTAATCAGTTCTACAATATGTCATTAACTGCACCTTTATTCATTAAGGCTAAGGTGTAAATACATTTTGGGTGTCAGCATAAGATTAAGCCTTCCGGCAGGAAATTACCATACATTTATTTTCCAGTTTCTCCCTGCAGCCAGGGTTATCTTATTTAGGTTTAGTTCAAAATTAAAGTATTTTTCATCGGTGTAGAAGATGGACTGGCTACTGGCAGCACCCGGACCAATATAAAGGTACCGTCACACTCAGCAACTTTGCAACGAGAACGACAACAATCTGTGACGTTGCAGCGTCCTGGATAGCGATCTCGTTGTGTTTGACACGCAGCAGCGATCTGGATCCCGCTGTGCCATCGCTGGTCGGAGCTAGAAGTCCAGAACTTTATTTCGTCGTCAGGTCGGCGTGTATTGACATCAAAAGCAACGATGCCTGCAATGTTTTACATGGAGCTAACAACCAGCGAGAACGATAAGCGAGTCGCCGTTACGTCACTGGATCGCTCCTGCATCGTTTTGGAGTTGCTGTGTTTGACGTCTGTACAGCGACCTAAACAGCGACGCTCCAGCGATCGGCTCGTTGTCTATATCGTTGCAGCGTCGCTGAGTGCGACGGTACCTTTAGTCAATGGCACACTTCAGCCAGTCCTTGTAAAAAAAAGAAGAAAAGAATGACAGCATGCACTAGTCAAGTCTGATCTGCAGAAAAGACTAACCCAACAAACGTAAAGGGGTATTCCAATAAAAAGAAGTAATCACTTTTAGATTGCTGGGGGTCTGCCTGCCGGGATCACCAACGATCACTAGAATGGGGCACTTTTATCTCTATTAGGCCGGGGTCACACTTGCGAGTTCAATGCGAGAAACTCGCGCATCAAGTCGGGACTTGATGCGTGAGTTTCTCGCATTGAACTCGCAAGTGTGACCCTCGGCCTTACAATGAAGTGGCAGTGGGCTTGCTCGATCATTACTCCATTCATCCCCTCGGCAGTCCCGTAGAGAATGAGAGAAGCAGCGGTTGCTCCATTGTGACGGGGATAAAAAGTATCCCGTTCAGTGAGGCGCTTACACAGGATGCAGGAGGAGTGCAGGGAAGCGGACGCCGGGGGACGTGACAGGCACCGGAATGTAAGTATGTGTTGTTTTTTTTTTTTTTTTACATTTACAATGGTAACCAGGGTAAACATCGGGTTACTAAGCGCGGTCCTGCGCTTAGTAACCCGATGTTTACCCTGGTTACCCGGGGACCTCGGCATTGTTGGTCGCTGGAGAGAGCTGTCTGTGTGACAGCTCTCCAGTGACCACACAACGACTTACCAACGATCACAGCCAGGTCGTATCGCTGGTCGTGATCGTTGGAAAGTTGCTGAGTGTGACGGTACCTTTAGTGTTAGGGACAGGGAAGGAGCCCCTGGTTCCGGGTCACCCGACAACCGAGTGGTGACAGATTCTCTTCAAAGTGCTTGTCTACTCTTAAGAACTTCTTTTTGTTTGAACCATTTCCCAACAAAGGTGAATATGGTTTCCAAATGATCAGCTGTATTCTGGGGAAAATGTTGCGTTCCTCTGTAGTATCATCAAAGGTGAAAAGGGGCATTACATGGAGCCGTTAGAAATACATGGATGGTGTGTGTAATACAGATATGCTGGATATCCTCCAGAGATAGGGCTGTTCATTCTAGCTGTTCAAAACTCCAAAACCTTGAAAGTTGGGTCTGGCGGCGGATCAAGCCCAGAGACGCCCATCAGACCGGACCAGACTGTATGAGGACACTGTAAAAGATATTTTTGCAGCTGCGCAGAGCGGGTTGGAGATTCTTATACACCTTCCTAGAATACTGTGAAACAGGCGGTGGCCGTGCTGTATATTGGGGAAAGCCAGACTTCCTGTAGGATCTCAGATATGTGCGCTCCTTATATTAAAGTTAAAAAAAAACTGTGTCAGAGCCGGCCGTAAAGCTTTACCGCCGGCGCTGACAGTCAGTGCAGGGAAGCTGACGGCGGGGGACGTGACAGACATCGGAATGTGGGTATGTACTGGTTTTTTTTTTTAACTTTTACAATGGTAACCAGGGTAAATATCGGGTTACTAAGCGCGGCCCTGCACTTAGTAACCCGATATTTACCCTGGTTACAAGTGAACACATCGCTGGATCGGTGTCACACACACCGATCCAGCAATGACAGCGGGTGATCAGCGACCAAAAAAAGGTCCTGATCATTCTCATCAGGCCCCTGCTGGGAGATCGTTGGTCGCTGTCACACATAACGAGATTGTTAGCGGGATCGCTGCTACGTCACAAAAAGTGAGACGTTGCAACGATATCGTTAACGAAATCGTTATGTGTGAAGGTACCTTTATACAAGTATCCAGCAGACAGTACAGAGCCGGGAGCTGTCAGTGAATTCTGCAATCTCATTCATTCTCTAGGTCATCAGAGCATTTGTTGTATGGACACCAAACAATAAGCGTCAATCACTTATATATCAGCAGGAAAGCTAAATATATACAGGACAGTTAACTCATAGAAAGCAAACACGGCAGGAAGAGATCATCACCGGCCCCATCCCCCATCATTACGTCTATGTCACCCTTTCCCTGAATGACTACGATCTGCACTACTATCTATCTAAGAATGTGAGACCTCACAGGTCTGTTCCATGAGCTCGATTTCTTTGCACCATGTTCTGCTTACAGTAAAATCTGTTCTGAAATCTGCAGCATAAATTGATACTTGCGGGTTTGTTTCCCGGAAAGTAGTGCAGATGATTTTCAGTTTGGAAGAGTCATACAGAAACCCCCTGTGAGTAAACCCTGCAACATGTGCTTTACTCACCCTCCCTGGGTCCTGTGCGGAGTCTGTTGCTGCTCACATTGTCTGCAGCCAAAAACTCCGCTCAGCAGCTCTGATCGCCTTGTGCTGTCAGCTCAGGTGGAGGTGAACCTGACTTGGACAATATGGGGGCTTTCACATCGCGTCTTGGCACTAGTTCATTGGTCCCATCGGGGCTTACGTCCCAATAGGATTTGGGCATATTCGCCAACTGGGCCACAGACTATAATGGTGCCACCAGAGCGAATGAGAGCTCTGCCGTGCATCATACTGGAGGCGGACATTCACACGTAGTAGACTGCATCTGGGTGTCCGTCTCCAGTGGGCGTACACACCCGAAAATGATGCACGATGGGGCGCATGTTCACTCTCTTGGCACCATTATAGTCTATGGCCTGTGAGGCAGTGACCGAAGTCACATGTGAGGGTTGCTATGTGTCCCCCCAGGATGCGCACGGAGGTGTATTGAGGCCGTGGGAGTAAATTGCAGTCACAGGCATAGCTGTGATTGCAATGCAAAATAAAAGTAAGTGTTGCTCTTTGGCAAGCTATTTGTTCAAGGATGATTTAAGAAAACCTGCTCTGGGCTTTTATTTTTGTAAGACTACAAAATGGTAGTGGGGAAGTCCGTGCCCTTTCCGGTCGGGTTTTCCATGTGGCCTACTGCCACAGGTTCCTTGTAAGAAGCCCTGAAGCAGAGGGTTGGGTGTATCAATATAAGTTTGGTTTTGTAAGTGTGCAGAGCTCCACCTGTGTGAGGCAACACAGGCAAGCGGAGCTGAAAGGCTTGGCACCCACAGTGTATACGGCGGTGCAGTCGCCCACAGCAACCGGTCTCGGAGGTGGACTGGCGTGTTTATCGGGTGCAATCTGGAGGATATGTTTACCGGCTGTGATCCGGAAGATATTGTGTGCTGTGTATTTCTGGGAGTTGGACATTAAAACACGTTTTGCTTTGAACTTTGCTAGGTCACTGCCTCATTACTGCACAATGTGGATAACACTGCACTACAGGCCCCTATGGCGCATACGTCAGAATCCCATTTTGCAGGGATTTGAATGGAAACCCTGATGGGACAAGTGCCAAAACAAAATGAAAGCACTCTAAAGAACTCCGGAGCAGAAACAGGAGACTTAACACTGGACCTGAGGAACGTGAGCAAAAATCACTTTATTCCAAAATCGGAAAAAGCCTTCTATGACTATTTCAGGCTTCAGCAAAGTCAAAACTCAAGGACCCCGGACTGGTCACATGGAATCTTACTTTACGGTGTTTCCCCATCATAACATTTTACCATGTACAAATAACATAATGACCCATCACACAACCTCCTCAGGTCCAACGCTTGTGGGCTGGGGGTCACATTGATGTGTCACAGGTATTCTGCAGCCAAACATCGGCCACTGATCGTCTGCAGCTGATCCGTGACCGGATGTGCGGGTTTCAATCCACAACTTATCAGTTTCTTTTTCGGGTACAATGAGTATTATACGCAAATTTTTCCACATACATTTGAATTAGATGTGCAAAATCCCCAGGTAAAAATCACCACATGACTATCAATAAAGTTTTGTCAAAGCCAAATACCAAGAAGTATCAAAAACAGAACAGCTTTATTGAAACATGACACAGCAACAAGAGACAAAAACACGATAAACCAAAAATACGATAAAAATCCATGTAAAAAAATGCAAGTAACCTAATTTACTTAATAGGTGAAGAAATGTTTAACAAAATCTACAACATCAAAAACTCATCAAAAGCTCATTGTGGGAATGTAGCTTAAATGGGGCTCTGAAGTGAATAATCTGGGGTTGTCTACTAGTGGACAACTCCTCTAAATGTAGTCTGTCAGTATAAAATTACTGGTCAAGCCAAGCGCCAATGCTCAGTGCACCCGTGGGACAGCTCCGTGCACCCGTGGGACAGCTCCGTGCACCCGTGGGACAGCTCCGTGCACCCGTGGGGCAGCTCCGTGCACCCGTGGGGCAGCTCCGTGCACCCGTGGGGCAGCTCCGTGCACCCGTGGGGCAGCTCCGTGCACCCGTGAGGCAGCTCCGTGCACCCGTGAGGCAGCTCCGTGCACCCGTGAGGCAGCTCCGTGCACCCGTGAGGCAGCTCAGTGCACCCGTGAGGCAGCTCAGTGCACCCGTGAGGCAGCTCAGTGCACCCGTGAGGCAGCTCAGTGCACCCCCGAGGCAGCTCAGTGCACCCCCGGGGCAGCTCAGTGCACCTTCCCACCTATCTCATCCCTCTTCTTTTTCCATTGACACCTCTGGATTTACAGAAGTCATAGAGCAAGATGAACGGAAAACAAGTAGATGGAAAGCTGCTCTGAACTGATGAAGGGTGCCCTGAGCATCGGCCCTTGGTTTGAACAGTAATCATATACTCATAGACCCCTGAGGAGTGCACCATTCTCCACCCTGTTTCCTGCTTGCTGGGGGCAGGCCGTGGTGCATGATTGACAGGTCGGACCAGTAGCATCGCTGTCCCGAATCGTGCACGCTCTGATGCTGGTACGTGAGGCAGCTTCGCCTCTGAGCATCGGAGGAGCACAGCAGCACTGAAGCTGGCCGGGACGGTGGTGTTAGCTGGTAATCCCGGCCAGCATAAGTGCTGCTGTGCTACTTCAGAACTGCAGTCATAAAAGCTCACTAAGAACGATGGTATTACCTGGGCAAAAAAAAAAAGAAAATACAATTTTGGTTATGGTGGAGGGAATTTTCACAAACAGTATATTAGACAGCTGTTCCGTTTTAGAGGTGGCTTCAATTCCGCCCCTCTGATGGGAATTACCATTTAAGCAATACTCAAGGAAAAATGTTATTAGAAGTCCAGACTGTGGTGAGGATTGTGATGGCGGGTTCCCCTGCTCTGGGCACAACTAATTATATATTTCTCCCCTGTCACTTTAACACTAGAAGTCCCAGAAATTTCGAGTTCCAAAGGTTCCAAAGGTAGAAATGTTAAATGACCCCTCTCTGGGACTTCTAGTGTTAAAGAACTTGGAATAGGGATTACATTAAATCCCGGGGGCGGCAGGTTACTGCGGTTACTGTTTGCCGTCCACCTCCTTTGGAGGAAATTGCTGTTTAATATATGTGTGGACTTTGGTCCAGGCTCAGATTTACAAGCCTTTACTAGGAAGCTGCTGATATCGGTTATCACACCCGCTCTGTGTTCTTTGTGATAGTTCTGATCAAACTATTATTAAAGAACTAATAAAAAATACTCTTAGTAGGGCTTGTCTCAAGTTCTTAAATGGTTAAAGCTGTAAACGACTTTGCAATTTATTAAAAATTCTCTCTAGTCTGAAGAACAAAGGGATGTTTAATGTTATTGAGTACAACTCATCGCCTAGGTTACTGGCCACCTAGCCTTGTCAGAGTGGTCGGTTACCCAGGCAACGGGCGCACACCACTAGCAGGCTCTATCGGGTCTCTTTGAAGCCGCCTGTAGTTGTCTGATGCTGCAGAAGCAACGTTACTGAGCCGAATGGGAGAGCGCCGGACCGGTGGGACAGAGACGTGGTCAGTCCGGACAGTCAGTCTAACGCCCCTGACAAGTATGATGGCGGGAGGCAGAGGAGCGGTGCTCTCGTTAACACAGAAGATAGGGACACTCCTTTAAGCTGGGCCTACCCTAGAGTACAGCGACTGTCAAGCAAGTTGTCAAGCAAGTTGTAAAAAAATCGGATGCGGGTGGACTTCTTGCAACTTGCTAGTCACAGTCGCCGCACACTTGTGGTTGCAATGCGACCCCGTTCACGTGTATGGAGCCCAGTTACGGCTTATTAAAAAGCGTCTGATTTTTCCACGTACGAGAAGAACGGACCTATTACTCTGATCTGACTTTGATCAGAGCGTGGTCCGAGTGTCATCCGTTTTTCTCCATCTCCTTCCTCCTGACAGTCCGTGAAAATCAGACCTCATTTAGATGTCACCCAAGTGTGGCCCAATTTTTTTTTCCCACGGACCCATTGATTTGAATTGCCGATTTTGATCAGACCCTCGGATCAAAATCAGATGTCTCCAAAATTTTCCATGGACCACTGGGTCAAAGGAAAAAAAATAAAAATCGGACATGTGCACAGTCCAATAGAATATTATAGGTACGAGTGCTATCTGTCAAACCCAATTGTAGTACTCGTACACAAAAATAGGACGTGAATGAGCCCTTAAAAGGGTACTCCCATCTCCAAGATCCTATCCCAAAATATAGTAGGTGTAATAATAATAATATTAGCAAATACCTCCAATGAAAAATGCAGTATAGTTCTTCTGATAAGCTATGTGCAGGGAAGTGCAGTAGCTAAGGTATCAAGATTCAAGATTCAAAGAAGCTTTATTGGCAGGACCAAATACACATCAGTTTTGCCAAAGCAAGTGTATAGAGGCAATAGGGATAGGGACTGTGGGGATGTTAGGTAGGAGCTGTGGGGGAGGTGGATGGGGCAGATCCAGGGTGGGGGCTATAGTCCATGGCATAGGGGAGGTGGATGGGGCAGGTCCATTGTGGGGGCTATAGTCCATGGCATAGGGGAGGTGGATGGGGCAGATCCATTGTGGGGGCTATAGACCATGGCGTAGGGGAGGTGGATGGGGGCAGATCCAGGGTTGGGGCTATAGTCCATGGCATAGGGGAGGTGGATGGGGCAAATCCATTGTGGGGGCTATAGTCCATGGCATCATAGTTCTCTTTCTCGCAGTCTATGGCATTCGCTCACATACCACGCTGCTATCTCCACCGCTCTCTCTTCTTCTCCCAGCAGGATATATGTTTTCTCTTCCTCCTTCATAGTGATGAAGTCTGGGAAGAGATGTGAGAGTCTCCTGAAGTGAGTGTCCCTCACTGCTGAGTATTTGGGGCAGTGTAGCAGGAAGTGGGTTTCGTCCTCTATGGCCTCCTGATCACAGTGTTGGCACAGTCTTTCCTCCCTGGGCTTGTAGCTCTGCCTGTGTCGGCCACATTCGATGGCCAGACTGTGGGCGCTGAGTCTATATCGGCTCAGGATCTGGCGGTCTCTGGGGTCCGGGAGTTTCTCCAGATATGGGGCCAGTCTGTAATCTCTCTGTAGGCTCCGGTACATGGTCAGTTTCTGTGAGCTGATGATATCATTCTTCCAGTCACTGACATAGCTCTCCTGGCCTTCATCTGCCATCTTCCTGATTCCGGCTTTTGTCACGTTGTTGTGATTGGTGTTCTGCTCCGGTTGGGTTTGGCTGGGCTGTTCTGAGGGTTCTGGTTTTTCAGTTTCACCTACATGTATCAGGGCTTTATGGTGATGGGAGCTTGGATTGCTCCTATGCAGGTGAGCCCGGAATGACAGCGCCCTCTTTAGAACTGTTAGGTGTAGAGGGAATCTGCCCAGCTCAGCCCGACAAGCACTGTTGGAGGTGCTCCGATGGACCTGGAGAAGGTGCTTGCAGAATTCCAGGTGGAATATTTCTGTTGGACTGGAATTCCACTTTGACCAGTCTGGGTAGGTATGAGGACCCCAGACTTCGCTGCCATACAGGAGGATTGGGGCGATGATGGAGTCGAAGATTTTTAGCCAGACCCTCACTGGTGGCTTCAGATGGTAGAGTGTCCTTCGGATGGCATAGAAGGTTTTGCAGGCCTTGTCTTTCAGGGTCTCTATGGCTTGTTTGAAGTTCCCTGACCGGTGAATCTCTAGGCCCAGGTAGGTATATTTGTCCGTTCCTGTGAGGTCGCAGTTGTTGAGGATAAATGATGGGTGTTGGTCTGATCTTCTCTTTCTCCTCTGGAACACCATGGTGTTGGTTTTCTTTAGGTTGACCGGTAGGGCCCAGGTGGAGCTGAATTTCTCTAGGATTTTCAGGTTGTCCTGGAGGCCTTTCTCGGTTGGTGACAGCAGCAGCAGGTCATCTGCGTACAGCAGGAATTTCACCTGAGCGTCGTGGAGGGTGAGACCTGGTGCTGAGGAGGATTCCAGGGCGGTAGCCAGCTCGTTGATGTAGATGTTGAAGAGCGTTGGGCTTAGGCTGCAGCCTTGTCTTACTCCGCGGCTCTGCTGGAAAAAAGCCGTTCTTTTGCCGCTCACACTCACGCTGCAGCTGTTCTCGGTGTAGGAGCTTTTGATGACATCGTAGGTCTTTCCTCCTATTCCACTCTCCAGCAGTTTCAGGAATAAGCCCGGGTGCCACACTGAATCAAAGGCCTTTTTAAAGTCCACAAAGCAGGCGTATATCTTCCCATTCTTTGTATTGTAGACGTGTCTCTGAATGAGGCTGTGCAGAGTATAGATGTGGTCAGTGGTGCGGTGGTTCGGCATGAACCCTGCTTGGCTCTTGCTGAGGACGTTGTGCTCGGTGAGGAAGGTGAGGATCCTCTTGTTCAGGATACTGTTGAACAGTTTTCCCAGGTTGCTGCTGACGCATATGCCTCTGTAGTTGGCTGGGTCATACCTGTCCCCACTCTTGTGGATGGGTGTGATGAGACCTTGGTTCCAGGTACAAGGGAAGTAGCCGGCACTCAGTACAATATTGAAGAGTTTAACCATTGCAGCCTGTATTTCTGGTGGGCTGTACTTCAGCATTTCTGGTAGGATTCCATCCAGGCCACCGGCTTTTCTACATCTTATGGAGGAGAGTCTCTCGGTTACTTCCTGTAGTGTTATAGGTGTATCCACCGGGTTTTGGAAGTTTTTGATTTTTTCCTCCATTGCTTTTAGTTTCGCCATTATGTTTTCCTGTTCTTGGCTTAGTCCTTCCTTTGGAATGTCTTTATAGAGGTCTCTGAAGTATTGGAGCCAGAGGTTGCCATTTTGGATATGGTTGTTGTTTTTCTTGTCTTTGGTGCCCATGTGGTTCCATAGTTCCCAGAAGGAGTTGTCTTGGAGGGCGTCTTGGAGTTGATTGAGCTTGGTAGAGATGTAACTCTGCTTCTTC